>NC_138560.1:5212873-5812873 GCF_964273705.1 Natrix helvetica
ATTTATGAGCTTCTGGTGGCAGGAGCAGTAACTCTGAAACAAAGGACCTTGGGTAGCAGCTTTTAAGTTCCTTAAAATGAGCAGCAGATCAACATTTTGAAAACTTCCACCTTCCCTTCCCTGCTGGAACTCTGAAAAGAGTGCTGGGATTAAGAACATACCTGTGAAATGGAGAACTTCTGGGTATTGTGTAGAGGTTACAGTTTGGCTACTGTTGAAAAGAAAGAGTTGGTCTCCTTCGTTCCCCCCTCCTGTAATTGCTCATTAATATGCGCATTAGAACACCCAGCCCTTTGCATGAGACCCCCCTCTGTGGGAGCACACTCCCAGGTCCGTATCCAAAGAGAACACACTGTCTGTCTGTCTGTGTGTGTATGTGTGTGTGTGTGTGTGTGTAAAAAAGAAAAACACAGCCCCCCTGCAAAAAAAGAAGGGGGGAGTCCAGAGACAGCCACCGAACCCTTTTATGCAAATGTGCTTACAAAACACTTCCTCCATTTGATGCCAGAATTAATTGTTGCGACAGCTTTTTGTTGTGGTGGTTTTAAATGCATAAAATAAGTGGCTAGAATGCAGCCAGTGTGTGTGTGTTTTTTTCTTCCCTTTTTTCTTCCCCTTCATCCTGCTTGCCCTTGCTCTTTTTGGTTAATTGAGAGGGTGGAATATTTGGTGGGAGAGAAACAGATTTTCCACTAGGCTGACTTTTGTGAGAGCTGGAATCTAGCGTTTTGCTCGGAACACGTCGAGTGTAAAAAAGATGCCCTGAAGAATGCAAGGCCTGCCCTTCCCTCATTCTTCTCTATGGCCTTTATTATATTGATAATAACAAATCTGATCAGAGGAGAATTGACGCCTTTGGACTGGCATAAATTACTGCATGTACCATGGAGAGCCAGAGTAACTAACAGACAAGTGTTAAATGGTATAAAAGTAGATGTATGATAGCAGTGTTCCAATATTTGAGGGGCTCCCACAGAGAAGAGGGGAGGCGTCAATCGATTCTGCAAAGCCCCTGAATGTAGGAAAATAAACAATGGATGGAAAATAAACAAGGGGAGAACCAACCTAGAACTCAGGAGAAATTTCCTAACATTGAAAACAATTACCCAGTGGAACTGCTTCCCTCCAGAAGTTGTGGGGGCTCCAACAATGGGAGGTTTTTAAGAAGAGATTGGACAACCATTTGTCTGCAATGGTGTAGGGTCTCCTGCTTGAGCAGGGGGTTGGACTAGAAGACCTCCAAGATCCCTTCCAACTTTGTTATTTTCTGTTCCACATCCCTAGAAGCCATATCGTAAGACCACATCTTATTTACTTGGGTCATGTTATACGTGCGAATTCCTTGGAGAAGGCAATGATGCTAGGAATGGTTAGTAGAACAAGAAGAAGGTGCGAGCAAAGAACACACTGGCCTGATAACATCAAATCTGATGCAAAGTTGAACATGCAACAATTTGAAGGAAGCTGTCCTTGACAGGGTAGAATGGAGAGCTCAATAAAGTCACCCAAGAGTCAGACTCAAATAAATGGTTAAGATAAAGGTTCCCTTTGCATACATATGTGCTAGTCGTTCCCGACTCTAGGGGGCAGTGCTCATCATCTGTTTCAAAGCCGAAGAGCCATCCCTGTCCGAAGACGTCTCCGCGGTCATGTGGCAGGCATGACTAAATGCCAAAGGAGCACAGAACACTGTTACCTTCCCTCCAAAGGTGGTCCCTATTTTTCTACTTGCACTTTTACGTGCTTTCGAACTGCTAGATTGGCAGACACTGGGACAAATCACGGGAGCTCACCGCATCCCCTAAAATAGTTAAAAACAACAAACAAAGACAAATCTACGTCAGAAGGAGGTGCAGGCAGGCTACCTTGGGTTTAGAGACCCCTTCCCTTTTTTTAAGCAGGTGAAAGATTGTTTTTTTTTAAAAAAAGAAAAAGAAATAAATGAAGAGAGAAACAGAGCACCTGTAGAACACCTGGAAGCAAAGTTCTCCAAACTTCCACATTTTACGGAATCCCAGGGAAGACAGTGTGAGGTTTTGTCACTGCGTTGTTTGCTAGCTGAACTGAAAGAGTTATTGCACAGGTCATAAGCCCCTATCAGCAAGTGATGTATTGCGCCTGCTCATCACACATTCCAGAGACTTCTTTCCTTTTGATCTTTGTTTGCCTGCCAAAGAAGGTGGACGAGAATTGCTTTTGCCAAAATGTAACAATTAGATAGATTTGTTTATTTTCTTATTTCTTATTTTCTTACATTAAAAGTTTGTTTTAATTAGAACTTGTTATTGGACTTCACTTTCGCTTCTTGAAGATATGCTGTTTGGGAAAGCCGTCGATTCCAGACCTCATTAGTTCAGGGTGAAATTTCCCCTGACAGTTTTGACCATGCTTCCCTCTAGGTGCCTTGAAGAAGCTTGATCCCGCTACTCTTTTAACGTGTTCGCTCCAACTTGTCCTTTTGAAAAATTGCATCTTGAGGAGAGTGGACTGCTGAATCCTCTGAATTAAGTGGTGGTTGAATCTGGTGGGTGGAATGTTGTCATTCCATAAGGGATGGAAATGAAATGGGCACATGACTTGAATGTGAGAAGGAGTGTTTTGGGGTTATGGGGGCAATTTTTTTAGTGATATCCTAACCCAGTGATGGCAAACCTTTTTGGCACCGAGTGCCGAAATGGGAGCACATGGATGGGCGAGCGGCACCGAGTGCCAAAAAGGTAGCAGTTCTCGCCTGCGCGCATACTTCACATATGCGTGTGCGCTCATCTGGCCACCACCAGGAAGAGGAGCTGCCCAGGGGGCCTGCGCGCACCGGAAAATGAACTTTCGCTTTCTGACACGGACATGGGTGCCAGCCAGCAAGTCTTCCAGTTACTGCCGCGCATGTGCTTACACCGATCAGCTGGCCTCATGCTCACACCGGCAAAGAGAAGACCAGCTCTTCCAGTTTCTGGCACACATGCCAGCTGGTCATTGTGTGCTCATGCGTACCAGAAACCCGGAAAAGGAACTGGTAATGCCGCATGTGCCAGGCGACATGGCTTCAGGTGCCATTTCGGGCATGCATGTTATAGGTTCGCCATCACGGTCCTAACCAACGACCTCGGACAGTGTTTTTCAAGCTGGACGACTTTAAGATGTCTGGACTTCAACTCCCAGAATTCTGGACGTTGAAGTCCAGACATGTTAAGTTCCTAAGACTGGTTTTGCTATCCTTTTGAAATGCACAAAGACAAGTTGCCTTGGAAAGCAGAAAAGGAGCAGAAAGAGTGACGTTTTCTTCCCAGGTTTTTTTGGGGGGGAGGGGGGAGGAAAAAAAAAAGCACACTGCCAGTTGCAGATGGCAAATTCAAAAGAGCGATCTGCAATTTGGCAATCACGGAGGATTTTAGCTTCAAATGGCAATTTCTTTATGCGTTGTGTTCTTGTTCCTTGATTGGTTTTTGTGCCTATCTGGGTATGTGTGCGAGGAGGGGTTGATTTGCGCGGTGGAGGGCTGTGAGCAGAAAGAGGGTTTGTTGGCACCCTGCTAAGTCACGGGGGTGGGGTGGGGGTGGGGATGAGGGGGTGGGGAAAGATAGCCCTTTGTTATGGGGCAACTGCCTTTGTTTTGGAGAAATGGAGGATGGGGACTTGATTTTAAAATAGGAGGTGAAAACTGGAAATACGAAACTGTTTCCCGGGCCGGGCCCATAACTTAAGTGTAGGAAGTTAGCACCCACTCCTCTATTAGAAAAAAATGGAGATATTTTAGGAAATATTAAAAGGGCAGAATATTTCCCCTAAAAGGGAGACAGAAACTCAGCTGCTCCCCATCTTTGTCAACGGACCATTAAGGCCTGAGCCAGTCTATTCTAGATAACAAAGATTTACCTCCTTCAGGCAGAGCCATAATAGGAATCCTGAAGCCCTTTCATTACGTCATCACCCAGCAGAAGTCAACCAAGCCTGGGACTCAGGACAGCCTACAGAGTTGCCCCTGCATGGCCCCATGGGAGTCTTGACAACCAATCAGAATACACGCTCAAATTCAAAAGCCCAGAGAGGACATAAAACCCAGGGACTCTCAGCATCGCTGCCCTTTTTTCCTTCAAGATCTCCAAGGTATGTGATCCTCTTTTCCCCCCGGACATCAAACCACGTGGTCCGGTCCGCCATTTTAAAAAAAACCATCTTTCCAAGCAGCCTCCATGTTTCCAGTGTCTTTTTCCCCACTTGGAACTGAATCCAGAAGGACATTTCTTCCAACATTAGTTTTGCAAGGGGTCCTTTGGGATCAGACTTTCCATCGCTAAACAGAGCAGTTGCTAAGGGAGCCTTTCCCAATTTTACAACCTATTTGTCATGGTTGTTAAGTGAATCCCTGCAGTGGTTAAGTCGTTCTTAAGCAAGTCCAGCCTCCCCCACCCCTCACTGACCTGAAGCTGGCTGGGAAGATTGTGATCATATGACCCCCGAGATGCTGCAACCACCATAAATACATGCTGGGTTGCCAAGCGTCCAAATTTTGATCGTGCGTCCGTGGCACTGCTGCAATGGTTGTAAGTGTGAGGACCGGATAGACGCCTTTTGTTTTTCAAGGCCACTGTAATGTCAAACGGTCGCTAAATGAATGATTGTAAGTCGAGGCTACCTGTACAACACATAGGTGTCCTTCATGAATCTGCTTGAATCTTGCTTAAGTTATGGGGGTGGAAGAGATCTGCTGTTTGCGAGGGCAGCTCGTCCTGTTTTGGATGAAGGAAGGGATCGTGCAAGAGGAAATTGATGACCTTTGGTTGGATCTAAACCCGTGATCCCCGAATCTTTTGGGCACCAGGAACTGGTTCCAGGGAGAGAGGTTTTTCCGCATACCAGAGGGAGTGTGGCTTTGCCTGCATCCCACGAATGGGGCTTCGCTTGTTTGCACAGACCGGTTTTTGGTATGCCCAGGACCGGTGTCAGTCCATCGGCTGGGGTTTTGTGACCCCTGATCTAGACCCTCCAAGTCTTATCTTTGAAGAATGCGGCTTCTGATCGTAACCCCATTCATGCAGCGGAGTTGTGCACTTCAGCCCCTTTTCTTCCAAACCGAGGCCCAAATTGCTTTGGATGGCAATTAGACATCTGGCAGGTTGGCACTTGCACCTGCTGAAATCTTGTATAAAATGGAACTGAAGCTGCTCTTTGGAAAAAGCCTCTTGATCAGGATTGCTCTCCATTCAGCTGCAAACGGGGAGGAAATGCTTCTTGGGTGCAGGAAGAGATTTGTAGGTCTTTCTCTTTCTCTTTCTCTTTCTCTTTCTCTTTCTCTCTCTCTCTCTCTCTCTCTCTCTCTCTCTCTCTCTCTCTCTCTCTCTCTCTCTCTCTCTCTCTCTGTGTGTGTGTGTGTGTGTACAAATAGTCCTTGACTTACAGACTTTTGTTTGTGACTGTTCAAAGTTACTGCACCAATGAAAAAAGTGACTTAATACTGGTTTTCACACCAACAATGGCAGCATCCCCACAGTCAACATTTGGATGCTTGGCCATTGGTTCATATTTAAGATGGGAGCAATCTCCCACAATCATGTGATTTCCCCTTTTGCGATCTTCTGATAAGCAAAGTAAATCGGGAAGCCAGATTCACTTCTTGTTGTTAGTTGCGAAGTCGTGTCCAACCCATTGCGACCCCATGTACAACGTTCCTTCAGGCCTTCCTGTCCTCTACCATCCTTTGGAGTCCATTTAAGCTCACACCTACTTCTTCAGTGACTCCATCCAGCCACCTCATTCTCTGTTGTCCCCTTCTTCTTTTGCCCTCCATCGTTCCCAGCATGAGGCTCTTCTCCAGGGAGTCCTTCTTCCTTCTCTTTAGGTGGCCAAAGGATTTGAGCTTCCTCTTCAGGATCTGGCCTTCTAAAGAGCAGTCAGGGTTGATCTCCTTTAGGACTGACCGGTTTCATCCTCTTGCAGTCCAAGGGACTCACAGGAGTCTTCTCCAGCACCAGAGTTCAAAGGCTTCCATTCTTTGGCGCTCAGCCTTCCTTATGGTCCAACCTTCACAGCCATCCATTGCAACTGGGAAAAACCATAGCCTTGTGTAGCGACTGAATCTATTGCGCAATAAACCTTTTCTGTTTGATCCCGGAATTCTGTGTCAGTTCCTATATTCCATAATAACTATGCACACTTTTGTTGGCAGGGTGATGTCTCTGCTGTTTAGTATGCTGTCTAGATTTGCCATTGCTTTCCTCCCCAGGAGCAAGCCTCTTTTAATTTCTTTTTTAATTTTTAATTAAAATTATCTGATTGACTTATCAACCCTATTACTAACTTAACAACTGCAGTGGTTCACTTAACAACGGTGGCAAGACAAGACAAAAAAGTCACTCAACAACTGTCTTGCTTAGCAGCAGAAATTTTGCGGTTGTAACTCGAGGACTACCAGCGTAGAGGAGATAGCTCAGGACGCCTCATTTACGCAAACCTCTTTCGCTCCTTAACACAGCTCTTACTTTCAGCATTATAAAGAGCAGGTCTCTCTTTAAAAAAAAAGAAAGAAATCAG
Source organism: Natrix helvetica (assembly GCF_964273705.1). Classification (NCBI taxonomy): domain Eukaryota; kingdom Metazoa; phylum Chordata; class Lepidosauria; order Squamata; family Natricidae; genus Natrix; species Natrix helvetica. The sequence continues at coordinate 5,219,402 of NC_138560.1, forward strand.
GAATCTGTCACCTTTAATTTAGTTCAAGACCTGGAAAAAGCCTTGGGGGCATTTTTTTTCTTCCACACGGAGAATGCAAAGAATTGGCTCCCCTTTTCCGATACTTTGGTGATTCCCTCCTGTGCACCAGCCAAGAGAAGGAGGTGGAATGGGCTGAATCTTGCATGCATGATGTACTGTTCTGACCGAGGCTTCCTAAGAGCATGAAGCAAACCCCTTGTCCAAACCCCTTTTATTAATTGACTGTGAATTCTGCTCATTCACATCCAGCAAAGTCTTTCAAGGGAGGATTTGCAGTCACAGACCTTAGCTGGCTTGGAGAGCTGCCAGGCCCATATCTGCAAAACGTGGCAAGGAGTCTTGGAGTCTCATGAACCAATTAAGCAAACTAATTGCCTCCTGCAAACTCCACTTCCCTTTCGCTCCTCTTTTATTTCCTCTGGGAGGGGCCATTCATTGTCTGGCCTTACTCCCTAGTCGACTCCTGTTCTTTAGCGGTTCCCTTCGTCTGGCAACTCTGCACATGCGCACACTGGGAACAGGCTCCAGCTCTTCGTCTGCCCCACTGATCTACAACTCTGAAGGCAGCTGATAACTGGCATATGGCTCTGGCCCCCTCCCTGCCTCCAACACAGAGCCCTCATCCGAGCCTTCTCCAGACTCCAGGACTGGCCCATGTCCCTCCCCAACCTCCTCACTGTTTGAATCTGCCGCCAGCTCCAGTGGTCATTGGCAGACCACAACAATGCCAAAGGAGGACTTTGGGCTGTAGGTACCAGCCTCCTGTCTGATGGCTCTGGGATGGCAAACGGGCTTGCTGCTTCTTTGCACAAAAAAAAACCAACACTCCAGAAATCAGCAAGCTCTGTCTCAGATCAAAAGTCTTCTGATTTGGTTCTCCCAATAGAAATCAGCGGGGTGGGGCGAGCGGCTTTGAAGGCAAAATCAATGGTCCTCTTTGTGAAAGAAATGAAGGGGGGAGGGGCAAGAGAAAGCATGTGGAAGCCTTTTTACATACCATGCATTTTCCCCACCCGGCTTTGTGGTCTGCATTGTCCACGATTAGCCTGCTACTCTTTAACCAAGGAGGTTTAAAAAAAATCGGATTTACCTATTTTGGGGCCTGCCCAGAATGTCTGTTTTTGGATGTAGCTAAGCCAGATGTGTGAATCAGCTCCGGTGCATGCATAAACTCTTGATTTGTCGCCTTGGTTTGGGTGTGAATCAAGCCAGCGTGGGTTGTTTGATAAACCAGGATCATAAATAAATAACAAGGCAGTTGTCTGTTAGCGCTATATGGGAATCCAGAATAGTGCAGCTTGGAGACTCCTGGGTGAGGGCAGCATTTGGGAATGGAGTCTGCTGACTGCCGGCTGACTGCAATTTGACAGTTCGAATCTCACCCGGCTCAAGGTTGACTCAGCCTTCCATCCTTCCGAGGTGGGTAAAATGAGGACCCAGATTGTTGGGGGCAAGAGGCTGACTCTAAACCACCAAGAGAGGGTTGTAAAGCACTAGGAAGCGGTATATAAGTCTAAGTACCCTTCTTCCTCCCTCCCTCCCTTCTGTGCACAATGGTGCACAATGGTCAGAATGCAGGCTAATTGCAGACTAACTTTGCCCACTGCCAGGCGTTCAGTCCTGACCATCTCAAGGTTGGACTCAGCCTTCCATCCTTCCAAGGTGCATAAAACGAGGACCCAAATTGTTGGGGGCAAGAGGCTGACTCTGTAAACTGCTTGGAGAGGGCTGTAAAAGCCCTGTGAAGCGGTATATAAGTCTTAAGTGCTATTGCTATTTTGGATCCAAATTAGCCATTGCTGACTCATGCATCAGATAATACATTTATCTGATGCAGGAGTCAGCAATGGCTAATTTTGATCCAAGATAGCAATAGCACTTAGACTTATGTATTCCAGATTAAGAGTTGGAAGGGACCTTGTGTAGGCCATCTAGTCGAATCGCCCGCCCAAACAGACCCTACACCATTTCTGACAGATTGCAATCCAGTCTCTTCTTGAAAACCTCCAGTGATGAAGCTCCCACAACTTCTGAAGGCAACTTCTGTTCCATCGGTTGATAGTTTTATTTTTAATTAATTTTATTTCGTTTGTCAAACATGTAAAAGATAACAGGTATGAGTATAAAAATAAATATCAACACAGTAAATGGGTATGGATAAATGGAGACAGTAGGGACAGGGACAGTAGGTACGCTGGTGCGCTTATGCACACCCCCTAACAGTCCTCTTAGGAGTGGGGTGAGGTCAACAGTAAGACAGTCTTAGGTTAAAATTATGGGGGTTTGGGGATGAAACAATGGAGTCAGGTAGAGCATTCCTGGGGTTGACCACTCTGTTGCTGAAGTCGTATTTTCTGCAATTGACTTTGGAACGCTTTACTTTGAGTTTGCATCTATTGTTTGCTGTATTATTGTGGTTAAAGCTGAAGTTCTCACTGTCAGAAAATTTCTCCTTATTTCTAGGTTGAATCTCTCCTTGTGAAGGGGGGGGTTAGGGTTTAGGGTCATTATCTCCCTCTCTTCCCCCAGTTAGCAAAGCCCTGCGCCTCCCATCCCATCCCTGCCCCGGAGGCGGGTTCCCTCCCCCCCCCCGCTCCTCCCGTGATCAGCAGTTGAGCAATAGGACCTGGCAGAAACGGCGGCCAGGCTCTCTTAGCATGCAGCTCGCTCCTCGCCTCTCGCCTCCTTCCATTCAGGAAATAAGAATTAAAAAAACAACGATGGGGACCACACAAGGTCATCTATTTGGGGAGGACGGGGGAGCCCCACTGCAGTGCACTGCCGGGCTGGGATAAGGGGGCCAGCAGCCAAGAGAGACTGCGGTTTTGCCTTGCCACCCCCGAGATATATTTTTTTTTGGGGGGGGCATGCAAAAAACAACAACAACACCCCACAACTTTCCCTTTTCTTTTTGGCTGATGTGAGAGCGGCGTTGTGTCACTCAGCTGCCTTCCCTCCCCCAGTCCCAGCGTCGATGTCAGGGAGAACTAATTATGCAAGTTAATTAAGGTGATGTAGATGTATTTAATTCTGCATAATCGGTTCTTCTCCTGGCATTTGAGGTTTGAGGAGGTGGTTGGTTTTTTTAAAAAAATATTATTATTATTATTAAAAAAGAAATTATTCCAGAGGTGTGATGGGGGTGGGGGTGGGGGGAAAGAGTGCAGTGAACTGCTTAATAGCAGTTGGCCTGCTCATCCCAACTGCCAGGGAGATAGCAGCTGTGCCCGGCTGCCAAGGTGAAGGGTTCTAGCCCTCTCTGCATGTTTATGTCTTAATTTCCACCGATGGTTTTTTCCCCTTCCACGGAAGCTATTATTCCCTTACAGCATTTCTCTCAGACTTTCATCCCTCCTTGGGCAAGGACAGGGCTGGCCTGGGTGCAGTGGAAGATGTTTTCCCTCTTCTGTTTTGCTGCAAAAGTAAAAGGAAACTCAGCCCAAAGACGAATGGAGGTAGATGCAAGCATTTCATATTGACTCATCAGTACTATAGAGCAATAACATGGAAAGGAGAAATACAAGGAAACTAGCAAACATTGGATGCCCCTAATGTTAAATCCCCAGAAGCCTTTGGCTGTCCGTTTCTAAGATGTTCGATATAAAATCACAACATTGTGACATTTGTACAGCGCGGTGAGTTTTCGATTTACAACAGTTCATGTAGTGAGGGTTTGGAGTTACTACCACGCTGAAAAATGGCCTTACAACCATTCTTTGGGTTTATGGCCGTCATAGCATCTTCACTGTCATGGGGTCAAAATTTGGGTGCTTGGCAATCACGGGAGTCATGTGATTGCAATTTGCAATCTTCCCAGCTGACTTAGGACAAGCAAAATCAAGAATAGAATAGAACAGAATTTATAATATTGATTAGAATGGAATAGAACAGAACAAGAAATGAATAGAATAGGGAATAGAGTAGAGCAGAGTAGAGTGAACAGGTGGGCCTGGCATCCTGTGGTTGCAAAGAGTCAGGCACAACTTAGCAACAGAACAAGAAATATCTTCCTTTTAAATAAATAAACCAGCAGGTAAACTAGCTTTATATTGTTAGAATAAATGTCCTTCTGGGTTCAGTTCCAAGTGGGGAGGAAGACACTGGAAACATGGAGGCTGCTTGGAAGGAGGGTTTTATGGTGGACAGGACCGCATGGGTTTGAAGTCCTGGGTAGCTGACCACATGGAGTGGCGAGTGAGTATTATTTATACCCTCTCTTGGGCTTTGAACTTGAGCTTCCTATTCCTCTGGCAACGGCAAGTATCCTATTGGCTGTTAGACTCCCAGGGGGTAACTTTGTAAGATGTCTGTGTCCCAGGCTTGGTTGAATCTTGCTGGGTGATGCAATGAAGGGGCTTTGGGTAATTCCTATTGTGGCTGAGGACTAATCCTACCTTTGTTGGATCTTGGGTGAGGAGGGCTTTTGCCTATGAATAGACCCAGCTATCTCTTTATATGTGTGGACATCTGCTGTGGGCTATCGAGGAGGGTGGGGGCTCTTTAGAGTGAGTCTGCTTCCTGCCTCCAAAAACATGTTTTTCCAATTCTCATCCAGGGAAATTCTGCCTTTTTCATATTTCCTAGAATATTTCAATTTGCTAGGAGAGGGTTGGGTGTGCTGACTCTCTACAATGGTAAACCAGCTAGGTAGTTGATGGTCACATTTCCCAATCTCCGCAACTTAAAAGATGGATGGACTTCGACTCCCACAATCCCCCAGGCGGCCGAGAGACGAAGTCCACACGTCTCCCAAGTTGCCAAGAGTGAGTAAGCCCGGCTGTGCAGAATAGACTTCGGAACAAACTTGGTGAGTCGAACGCTAATTTTCCACCGGAGGCTTAGTGATTATCTGATCTGTTCTGATTGAATGTTAGGAGGAGGGAAGGGAGGAAAAAAAAACCCCCAGCTTCCTCCCAGCCAGAGCAATTTAATGGCGGAGGCAATTAGCCACAGAGGTGATGGGCTCCCTTCCCCGAATGCTTTCAAGATGAGTCTTCACTGCTGTGGGCTGTAGAGGATTTAATTTGGATTTTTTGCACTCTGCGGCCAAACAACGGCTTCTTCTGAGCGGGGGCAATCGGTTTGCAAATTTTTCTAATTTCAGGAATTTAACCCTTCTTTGCTTAGGCTTGTAAGCTTTTAATCTTCTCCCCTCCTCTCCCCCTCCCCCCTGTCAACTCGCAAAGCATCCCTGGCCTGCTCTTGAGTTGCCATAGGGAAGGCGGGATGGGAAACTGATGAAACGGCACAGCAGCAAAAGACAGCTGCACATTCCAGACTTATCTCTCTCAAGGCTGTATCCCAGGGCTACTTAGAGCGGCCGGAGGGAAGTGACCTTCACAACCTGGGAAATTGCCCTCTTAGCGAATGTGATTGATGATACACTCTGGGGGCAGTGGTGAAATTCAATTTTTTTTTACTACCGGTTCTGTGGTGTGGCTTGGTGGGCGTGGCAGGGGAAGGATACTGCAACATCCCCATTCCCTCCCCACTCCTGGGGGAAGGATACTGCAAATTACCCATTCCCTCCCTACTCCTGAGGGAAGGATACTGCAAAATCCCCATTCCCTCCCTACTCCTGAGGGAAGGATACTGCAAAATCCCCATTCCTTCCCCACTCCTGAGGGAAGGATACTGCAAAATCTGCATTCCTTCCCCACTCCTAGGAGAAGGATACTGCAAATTCCCCATTCCCTCCCCATTCCTAGGGAAAGGATGCTGCAAATTCCCCATTCCCTCCCCACTCCTGGGGGAAAGATATTACAAAATCTCCATTCCCACCCCACTCTGGGCCATCTAGAGGTGGTATTTGCCAGTTCTCTGAACTACTCAAAATTTCCGCTACCGGTTCTCCAGAACCTGTCAGAACCTGCTGAATTTCACCTCTGCCTGGAGTGTGGGTGGGGAAACAGGGTCATAATTGGGGCCGTAAATTACATGGGGTCACTTGGGAATGTGTGGACATGAAGCTCCTAATAAATAACTGGATTTCTTTTGAAGCTTTGCTCGAGGCTCATGATTTAATTAGGGCATCGGTTGGAACCTTGACACCCACCTCTAAATCCCATTTCTTCTTCATGGTACAAGCCATCTTGCACGTCAGTTGGGTGTAGATGTTACTCGTAACCCCCTCTCCCTTAAATGAATGTGTCCCCTCGCCAGCAAACGGTTTTGCCCGAGTGTTTTAGGAACTCTGCCACCGGGTTCTGTAACGAAGCAGGCAAATTAATATGAAGTGACCCTTCCTGCCCTCTGGGGTAGGGGGTCCAATTGAAGCAGCTTCCATCTTTGGCTCTGCCCACCCAGACTGGGAATAGTCTCAGTGCCTGATGAACGAGGTGTGAATTGCTTAAGATAAAGCCTCACTCAAGCTGTGTTCCCACTTGTTCTTCCTCAATCCTGGCTCTGCCACCCGGTTCTTGCCGAACTGCGAACATACTGGCAAAGCAGGGACCAGAATAGCGCAAAGTGCTTGCCCCTTGGGAGACACTCAAAATCTCAGATCTCACATAGGCAGGTTTTTGGGATGGGCAGGCCAAAAAAAAAAAAAAACCTTGAAAATGGCTGGAAGAATTTCCCAGCCTCGGTTGCAGGATAGGCCTTGACCTGAGTGACTGTGTGAAGTTACGGCTTGCTTGAAAAAAGGAAGTTAAAAATGTTACACAGACAGATTAACAGAGTTGGAAGGGACCTTGTAGGTCATCTAGTCCAACCCCTCTGCCCAAGCAGGAGACCCAACCCCATTTCTGACAAATGGCAGTCCAATCTCTTCCTGAAAGCCTCCAGTGATGAAGCTCCCACAACTTCCAAAGGCAAATTCTGTTCTCTTGGTTGATTGAACTCACTGTCAAAAAATTTCTCCTTATCTTCAGGTTGAATGTCTCCTTGTTCAGTTTCCATCCGTTATTCCTTGTCTGGCCTTTGGGTGCCTTGGAAAATAGCTTGACCCCCTCCTCTATGTGGCAGCCCCTCAAAAATTGGAAGACTGCTATTGTGTCTCCCCTGGTCCTTCTCTTCACTAGACTAGCCATTCCCAGTTCCTGCACCCATTTATCGTATGTTTTAGCCTCCAGACCCCTAATCATCTTGGTTGCTCTTCTCTGCACTCTTTCTAGAGTCTCCACATCTTTTTTATAGTGTGGTGACCAAAACTGGATGCAGTATTCTAGGTGTGGCTTTACTAGAGCTTTATAGTGTGGTATTAGCACCTCACCTGATCTTGATTGTATCCTCTATTAATGCAAGTTACAACCTAGTTGTAGAGTTCTGATCATCAGCTCCCCCAGCACCCCAAGTCACATGACCTCATTTTGACTACTTGGCTATATGGTTGCATTTATAGCCATTTGCATCTTCCCACATTTTAGGACAATTTTGCCCAAAACCGGCACTTCCAGATTTTTAGCAAAACTACCTACATGGAGAACCATTGGCTCACTTAATGACTGCAGCATTTGCTTAATGACCACCCTCAAAAGGGTTGTAAATTCAAGTCAGTCATGGGACTGAATGGTTTGAATAGAATGAATGAGCTGTAAGGGACCTTAGAGGTCTTCTAGTTCAGCCCCCTGCTCAAGCAGGAGCACCTATATCATTTCAGATAAGCGACTATCTAGTCTCTTCTTAAAAACATCCAGGGATGAAGCACCCACAACTTCTGGAGGCAACTTCCGTTCCACTGGTTAGCTGTCCTCACTGTTCTAGGTTTGCTTGCGACAGAAAAGGTATTCTGTGTCAGAGATGGATAAGCCTATGGTAGGGCTGATCAAGCCACTGGTCCTCTTGAAGGTGACAGAAGAAGGAAGTTAAGCCTTCAGGGATACATAAGTTCCTTCTGGGCTACAAATCCCAAGATGCGGCCTGTTCACTTGCCGTCAGCTTTGGCTGGTCTGCCCATCCATCATCGCGTAGTTATTAAAGGACAACATTAATGAAGAGATGGCAGCCAAAGAGGCAATTGGGCTGCTAGGACAGCCAAGAGAAGCCCGCTCTGGCCACGCTGCCTTGGTTCTGTCTTAGAAATGGAAGGGACCCATCAAGCTTTGACCCCCGTTTAGGCTGTGTGCTAGGTATCTTCTGTTCCAGGCGCTCTGGGCTTCTGGCAGCCCACTAGGCAGTCTGTGTATCTGAGAACCTGCCAGATTGTTTCATTCCAAACCAAAGACTTGGTCCATCTGGGCCCCTGCCATGGAGCCAGGCTGGTGGCAGCTCTCCAGGGGTGCAGCCAATGCATTTTCCCAGCCCCTACCTCAAAATATTGGGGACCCAGGCCTTCTACGGGTAGTCCTCTGTTTACAACGATCCATTTAGTCAATGTTTGAAGTTCCCCAGCAGTGAAATACCATATTTTTCAGAGTATTAAGACGCATCTTTCTCTCCCCCCACCCAAAAAAGAGGGTGAAAATCTGGGTGCGTCTTATACGCTGAATACAGCATTTTTGGCCTACCGAAACTCTGCCCCCTTTGCAAAAATGGACGTGCAGAGAGTTTGGGAGGCTTGCAAAGTGCTCCTGGGGGTTGGGGAGGGCAAAATTGGGCAAAAAACAGGCTGTTTTTGCTTGTATTTGCCCCCTAGCCTCCAGGAGCACTCTACAAGACTCCCAAAGCTCTGCATGCCCTTTCCCTCCCAAAACGGCCCATTTTTGCACAAAAGAAGCCATTTTTTTGCTCGTTTTTGGCCCCCCAAGCCCCCAGGAGCACTCTACAAGACTACTAAAGCTCTGCATGCTCTCCCCTTTTTTTGCAAAAAAACGAGGCATTGCAGAGGGTTTGGGAGGCCTGCAGAGTGTAAAAACCTTTTTTTTTTAATGTACCTTTTCAAAATCATGGTGCGTCCTATACTCCAGTGCGTCTTATAGTCCGAAAAATACAGTAATTCAGGACCGGTTTTCACCCTTACGACTGTTGCGATCCGGGGTGTCTACCGGCTGAATACCACCTCTGGCCTGATGTTATTTTCACAAAAATGTGTAAACATGAGTGAGGCTGAGCTGTGGTTACTACTGTCTATTTTCAAGAATTCAAACTGGATCCCCCCTAGTCTTAAATTCAGGGAATACGTTCCAGTCAGAGAGACACCCAATTTCTGAGAATAGGTTTCTCTCTCCCGGCAAATGGGGACTATTCCTTAGACCGAATGCCTCGGCAGACTGATCTTCCATAAATAAAATAAAATAGATATGTGTTCTACAAATATATATGGGTCTCATTCTTCCTTATGGCTCCCTAGAGGAAAAACCTCCTTCACAGTAGTGTATTTCTCAGGATTCTCTGCGGAGAAGTAAAAAATTTAAACTGGCATCACTTTTGATGATTCAGACACATGGATCTGCCTATAACCATACCAGAAAGGTCTTTTTTGATGGCATCCTGGCTGCATAGCTACTTTGTCTTTTATGGTTCCTATTTATACATCACCAGTCCTTCCTAAGAACTTATTATCTCACCTCAGGTACCTGTCTTATTTTACCTCAGGTTGAGGTAAAATAAGACAGGTACCTGAGGTGAGGTAACGAGAGGATCAAAGCACAGTCCTCATCAGCCAAAGGTGCTAATTCCAAAAGGCAGCTGGACTTTCTTGGTTTTTTCCCCCTTGAAAACGTTTCACCTCTGATTCAAGAAGCTTCTTCAGTTCTCATCCAAGAAGCTTCTTCTTCGGAGAACTGGCGAAGCTTCTCGGATGAGAAGTGAAATCTTTTTGAAGAAGAAAAAAAAAGCCCACAAGGAAGTCCAATTGCCTTGATGATTGAGACGTTCCATAGATGACTTCACTCTTGACCGCTTGATTGTCCGGAGCTGGCAGTAGTAAGATTTCCCTTTTTTCTACACTGTTGGTCAGCCCTGTTCATTCTCCATTTCCTGCTGCGTTGCAAAATGCTCTCTTGGGAAAAGACCCTTAGTTGAGGGAGCAAGCAGAGAATCCAGTGTTCCTCTGTGTCCCTCTGCTGATACGATGCATGCTGGTACCACTGCATTGCAGTATTTGTTTGAATCGAGGTATTTGCCAGGTGAAACAATCAGCAGGTAGCATCTTACGCCTAGAATGGGGAGTGGCGCGGTGGCCTAGAGGTGGTGCTCCCGCCTCACAAGCAGGAGGCTGTGAGTTCGATCCTAGGTAGAGGCAGATATTTCTCTCTCTGGGCGCAATGAGAATACATCTGCTGAACAAAACTCCACCTTGGCGACAAGAAGGGCATCTGGCACCCCCACCGGCTGCCGTCACTGCGGGGGGTCCCAGCAAGCCACCTTTCGGCAGGAGACCCTTCGCTCAAGCCTCCTGTGCTCCTTTCGGAGCCCGCCAAGGGAGCGATCGGCGGACTACACATCCGTCGCCATTCGGTCCCGGAAGCGCCATTCGGTCCCGGAAGCGGAAATCTGTTTGCAGGTGTAGTGAATTACCCTATCCCTTCTCCAGAATCAACATAAGTTTAGATTGCTTCTGTGTACCCAGCTTTTTTTTTTAAGGGAGGCATGCTATCATGTCCTACTTCTTAGGTAGCAAAATATTTTGGAATGACCAAGTTAAGAGACTTGGAAATGTTTTAAATCCTTTGAGGAACCTTGTAGCTGACCAAGCAGCCAAGTTCAAATTCTTCCTGGCTTGATGAGCAGGGGGGTTGGACTAGAAGACCTCCAAGGTCCCTTCCAATTCTATTCTGTTAAATTCCTCTGTTGTCCATTGGATCACATTGCCCGTCTCTGGTTTTCTCCCCCCACCCCCAATTTTTATTATTTTATTCACAAATATTTTGAATACAGTGCATTGTCATGGTATATCATTTGCAGAAGCAGGGTGTATGTATGTATATATGTGTTTGTGTATACCCCCCCCACACACATATACTGGTAACGATAATAATAATAATAATAATAATAATAATAATAATAATAATAATAATAATAATAATAATAATAATAATATAACAGTGTTTTAATTAAATTTCTCTTTGTATTGGCTTATTTATACTTCTATACTTATACAACTAAACTTGTTGATTGTATTTATGTATTTATAATTATGAATCATCTTTATAATTAATTCAGACATAGCAATGATCTCTCTGTCCAATTTCTACCTCTTGTCTCTAACCCCTCGTAAAATCTATTCCATATCAAGTAATACTCTGTCCTCTTTTATTTTTTTTATTTTTCAAGTCAGTCTGTCCATTTCGGCACAATCTAAAGATTTTCCGAAGCCCATCTCTGTTTTTCAAAGAAAGATTTGAGAATGAAGATAACTTTAGGAAGTTAGTTTACCTGTCCATGGTGCTGCGCGATAAATGCCTCTTTAAAATGTTGATTTGTTTATTGCAAATACGTTTTCATTAGGATAAGACAGAACGGTGAAAGAATGGTGACAGTTTGGCCCAAAGGTGCTCTTTTCGGGAGGCCACTGGACTTTACTTGTTTTTTTTTCTCTTTTGAAGATGTTTCACTTCTCTCCCAAGAAGCTTCTTCAGCTCTGACAGGATAGTGGTGATATGGAAGGATTTATATTCCTTTGCAGACAGCTGGTGACAGTTCGGACAACCAACTTTCCTGGCTGGATTAGAAGTTGGAGATCCGAACTCGCAACATGTTTTTTTTAGCGTTGCATTCTCTTTCGGAGCTGTGATTGCGTCCCTCTTGTTGGGTTTCAATCGCTGAGCCTAATTGTTTTGCTGCCTCCCCTATTATCTTGACTAAACATTGCCGTCTGTAATTCGGGGTTTATTGCTGGCTCGGCACTTTTCTTTCAAGATGTTTTTTCTTTCCTCTAGGCGACCAGGTTACGAAGACGGAGTGACCTAGGAAGTCAGCAAGGGATGCTAATTATCTTATGTTCAGAGGATGCTTGCTAAGCTCATCCCTATGGACTTTGTTCGAGCCAGCCTTCTGTTTCTCTTGCGTGCAAAGCACGTTGGGAGATGCAGAATGCTGGAGCCAGAGTGAAACAGAGACCTCTGGGAACTGAGGCCGGCCTGTAGCTGCCTTGAGCACTGACGATGTGGAAGAATTCACAGGAGGCCACGTGGCTTTCTGGGAGCAGCTTCCCATCTGTTTTAGGCCAGGGTTTGTTGGGGTGCAGACCTTTGGGGATTTTTAGGGTGAACGTAAAGGCATCCACAAGCTCAGTGGCTAAGACGCTGAGCTTGCTGATCAGAAAGGTCGGCAGTTCGAATCCCTAGCACTGCGTAACAGAGTGAGCTCCTGTTACTTGTCCCAGCTTCTGCCAACCTAGCAGTTGGAAAGCATGTAAAAATTCAAGTAGAAAAATAGGAACCACCTTTCGTGGGAAGGTAACAGCATTCTGTGCACCTTTGGCATTTACTCATGCCGACCACAAGACCACGGAGATGTCTTTGGACAGCGCTGGCTCTTCGGCTTTGCAACAGAGATGTGCTAGTTGTTCCTGACCCCCTAGATTCAGGAACGACTAGCACATATGTGCAACGGGAACCTTTACCTTCAAAGTCTTACACTTAGACTAGAAAAGCCAAAGGTAAACCTATAGATTGGGTGAAACCTGGCTTAATAGCAGTAAGTGTGAGAGGGATCTTAGAGTCTTAGTGGACAACCAGTTAAATATGAGCCAGCAGTGTGCAGCAGCAGCCAAAAAAGCCAATGCAATCCAAAGTTGCATTAACAGAGGGGTACAATCAAGATCAAGGGAGGTACTGATATGACTCTCTAAAGCTTTAGTAAGACTACACCTAGAATACTGCATCCAATTTTGGTCACCACACTATAAAAAAGATGTGGAGACTCTAGAAAGAGTGCAGAGAAGAGCAACCAGGGTGATTAGGGGATTATAGAGTAAAACATTTGATGAATGGTTGCAGGAACTGGGAATGGCTGGTCTAGTGAAAAGAAGGACCAGGGCAGACGTGATACCAGTGTTCCAATATTTGAGGGGCTGCCACAGAGAGGAGGGGGTCAAGCTATTTTCTAAAGCACCTGGAGGCCAGACAAGGAATAATAGATGGAAACTGAATAAGGAGAGATTCAACCTAGAAATAAGGAGAAATTTTCTGACAGTGAGTTCAATCAACCAAGGGAACAGAAGTTGCCTTCGGAAGTTGTGGGAGCTTCATCACTGGAGGCTTTCAAGAAGAGATTGGACTGCCATTTGTCAGAAATGGGGTGGGGTCTCCTGCTTGGGCAGGGGGGTTGGACTAGATGACCTACAAGTTCCCATAACTCTGTTAATCTGTATATGTGTGTGTGTGTGTGCATGATCTTGAGGAAAGAGGGGAAGAGTTGCTGCTTAGGAAACAACCAGAGAAGAGAGGCAGGAGCCCCCAGTATGTTGGTCAATGGTTGGAGGAAGAAACTTAGGAAGGACCTATCCTAGTGCATCAAGCAGTTAAAAGTGGTGGCAGGAAGTTTGTGCCTCCGGGTTTGCAAGATTCTGTCAATGTAGCCTTACAATGAAATCAGATTAGTTCATCTGATTCTATTTCCTGACTGGCTTACGTGACAGGCCTTGTAGATAGGAAGGGGTATTTTTTGCATCATAAATGACCGTATATCCTTGTGGAGAAGCCCATCTTTGGAAAAGCTTGAAATTTTTGTGCGGTTTAATTTTCCTAGTTGCCTGATTTGCAGGTGGTACATTTTTCATGATACCTTGGTTAAAACTTTTGAGGCCCAGTTTATCTGCGGATAGGCGTATCCGCAAATACAGGTGGTCCTTTTCAAAAGTATTAAGGTAGATTCTTGCAGATGGGCCCATCCGCTGATCAGCTGAACTCCATGTTGTGTATTTTGGCACTAAAACTCTTGGCTTACATGCAAGTATATACGGCAATATACACATGATCTTACGGTCAAAACAAGTCGATCATTTGGGAATAATTGGCAGGCTTCTACGCTTGAGTGATTTGAATTAATTTGTTCTGTAAATATCTTTCGGTGGGATGCAAATTATATGAGCTGGTTAACTCCTAAGATAGTTGTTCCTTCTTGGATTATTCCTTTCCCAACTTCGGGTTCTCTCCATGTATTATGTCGGGCTAAGAATTGTGTTAGTTGAAATTCCAGAATTCTGTGATTCGTGGTTCATTGCAATGCATGGCTTTGGCCAGGCTGGCTGATTCAAAATCCTCAATTTGCAACCACAATTGGCAGTGGAATTCCTGTTGCTAAGCAGGCTGGTTGTTAAGTGAGTCTTGCCCAATGTTATGACTTTATGAATCATACAGTCATTAAGCAAATTCAGCTTCCCGCATTGAATTGGGGGTCACATGACCCTGGGATTCTGCAGCTGTCCTAAATGCATGCCAAGTTGCCAAGTAGCCAAATTTGGATCATGTGATTGCGGGGACATTGCAAACAGTCCTAAGTCATCCTTCTCAGTGCTGTCGTAACGCTGGTCGCTAAATGAATGACTACCTGTATTCCAGATTGTCTCACCCATGGCTTGCCAAAACAATATATGGACCAATGTATCGGGCACTCTTTGAAGCCCAGTTTTTAAAGTTTTCCGCGGCTCAGGAGCATAGATTATACAGCTTTCCCGCGCAATACGCTACAAACTCGATTTCAAACCTATCATTTCGGGCAATCATTCAGTTAAAGAAACTTGATGTGGTTAATTGTATGAGTCGTAATTAGATCTGAATAAACGCGTCTATGAATAAAGCAATAGTTTCGATGGGGGGGCGGGGGGAGAAATTCCCTTTTAGCTGCATGTCTGTGTCACAGCAGGTAGGTGCTCAATGCAGTCGGTTTCTTTCTTGGTGGGAAGAAATATGCCTCTTCTAAAGAAATTGTTCAGCGCTTTTTCAATGGGAAAGCATTTTTGTAAAAAAAAAAAAAGACTAGGAAAGCAGAATCTCACCAAAGGAAAGCTGTATTTGTTACAGGGGGGGGGGGGAAATCCACAAGCTTTTTTTTAAGCTCCCCTCTGGTTTATTCCTGCATGAGGGTTTGTGCACTGTAGTTAATTTCCTCAGCTGCTTAAGCTCTGCAGTGGTGCCCCTGGATGGGGAGAAGGAAGGAGGTTTAAGAAAAAATAAAATGCCCCAGAAACGGCGATTGGCTCCTTAGCAGTGACCATTCAGAAAACGGTCTGCTTGAAGTTATGTCTGCAGGCAGTCCTTACCTTTAAAGAGTTACGGAGGTAGACCTAACAGCCACAAGTGAGCCCGAAATGTCTTTTTTTAAGTGAAACATTTGTTAAGTGAGTTTTGCCCCATTTTATTACCTTTTGTTCTGACGCAGCTTCCCAAACAGGACAAACCTTCTGAAGTGAACTCAAAAATTCCTTTATTAGGAGTGTCGGCAGCCACGGCAAAAAGTTTCTCTCTCTACACACAGGCTAACAAGTCTGTCTGTCCGGGTGATGAATAGTTGTCTGTCACATCTATTCATCTCCGCCTGCTGCCTTTTATCTCCAGAGCTTCGCTAGCAGCGGTGGCTCTTCCTTCCCAAGGACCAGCCCATAGATTTCCACTGCTCTCCTCTCCTCTGCCTTCTGTGCATTCACGCATCAGGCACTGGACCCAGCTGTTCCTCTTCTTCCTCATCAGCCACATCCAGACCTGGGGGCTGTTGACTCTCCATCTGAGGGCTCATGGATGGCCCAGACTCCACACCTCTCTCTCTCTCTCTCTCTCTCTCTCTCTCTCTCTCTCTCTCCCCCCCCTCTCTCTCTCTCCCCCCCCTCTCTCTCTCTCTCTCTCTCTGCCAGCTCCATTCCCTCTTCCCCCTCGGAGCTCTCAGGTTGCCTTGTTGTTAACCCTGACTTCCACACCTCCCCCTCCTCCTCTGATTGGGCTAGTGGAGGGGCCAGTGGGCGACAGGCCACAACACCTTTCTTGCCACACTTGTTAAGTGAATCACTGTGATTGATAAGTTAGTGAACCCGGTTGTTGAGCGAAACAGGCTTCCCCATTGACTTTGCTTGTCAGAAGGTCGCAACGGGGGATCCCACGACCTTGGGATCCCAGCAACGGCCATTAAGTGTTGCCAAGCGTGTGAATTTTGTATCACACGATCACGGGGATGCTTCAGTGGCCGTTAAGTGTGAAAAAGGGGTCCTGCGTCGCTTTTTTTTTCATTGCTGTCGTGACTTTGAATGGTCACTAAATGAACTGCTGTAAGCTGAGGACTTACCTGTAGATACATACAACTAAGCAGTTCGCCCCAAACAAGATTCCACCTGCTGTGAAACTCTCACTTCTTGGATTAATAAGCATGTTTTTTTATGATTCCAGGGATATCTACAAAAGTCCCTGTAAAATGCCTTTTTAAGAGCCCCCCCTTCCCCGATGGCTTTTTGCATGTTGGCTTCAAAGCCATCCGACGCTCTCAACCGGCGTTCATTTCGTGCAAGGAGGGAATCTCCCCAAAATACCAGCTTTCGTAGGAATATAAAGGAACCGTTTGTTTCTCGGCTACCTGAATATTTGGGGCGCCTTTCTTTGATTTTTTCCAATGGATGGATCAGAGGAGTTTTCACCGGTTGTGGCATCGTGGTCCCTCCGTGAGTAGAACAGACGACTTCGCGGAGGTTTACAGCCAGTCAAGGAAGAAATACACCTCTTTGAATAATTAAAATTGTAATCGAATATGGCAAGGTTCTTTCAGGGTCACCCGAGTAGTGCAAATGGGTGCGGAGCTGAAAGGACTGCCTTGTAGAAGGCTCCACACCCATTTGCACTGCTCAGGGGACTCTGGGGACACAGACAAACCTCCAAGTGGCCTCAACAACCCTCTAAAACAGTGTTTCTCAACCGTGGCAACTTGAAGATGTCCGGACTTCAACTCCCAGAATTCCCCAGCCAGCGAATGCTGGCTGGGGAATTCTGGGAGTTGAAGTCCGGACATCTTCAAGTTGCCATGGTTGAGAAACACTGCTCTAAAAGAATGCAAACGACCAACTGTCTGCAAGGAAGATAAATCCTTGCATCCCCCACCATCCATTTCATAGCTGATGAAGCTTCTTGGAGGAGAAGCAAAACATCTTCCAAGAAAAGCAAGGAAGTCCAGTTGCCTCTTGGGAAAAAAAGCAACTTTGAGACAACCATGTCCTGAGTGACCGAGAATCTCCATCGACAGCTGTAAGTTGAGGACTACCTATACACCAGAAAGTGCCAAAGGGCGAGGCTGTTGTCCTAAAAACCAGCTTTTTTGGAGGGGGGGGGGAAAGTCGTGTTTCAAATGCGAGCGGCAGACTTCTGTTTGACTAACCGTGATGCGTTCATGCTCTCGATGTACCAGTTTTAGGATTTTAGGTGGGTTTGCGAGAGTTGCCTCCTCTGGTTTGGCATACACGTCCCGAGCCCTCTTGAATTTCCTCTTCCTCACGAGCGATCTGCTCCGCTTGTGCCTCCTCGGAATAGACGGAGGAAGCATTCTGGAGAGCTGATGTTAATCTGTGCTGAGCAATCTTGAGAAAGCTTTGGGCTGATTCTAATCTGGAACGAAAGCCAAGGATTAAGATGGAACAGTTGGAGTGGCAGTTCTACAAATATGCTTCGGAATAACCGGCCAGAGGTAGAGAGAGACTGGCAGTTCCTTTCAATCCGATGGTTTTATGACGTTGTATGAAAAATGGAGCTAGGGAAGGAGCTAGAGAGCGGGCCGTGTTTTTTGCAAGGGGGTGGGGGAGAGCAGCTCGCTGCGTGATGTTTTAAAAATGTCCCCGTTCCACTGAAAAGCCGGGTACGAAAAACATGAGAGATGCAAGACCTATAAACACAATTAAAGCCTTTGATATCGCCAAAGCAGACAAGTTGCTTTCAAGACAAATGGCGTGTTACGGCCATACCAATTTCCTATAGAGCTTAGGGCAGGAGTTAAAAGGCCTTGTTTCATTGGAAGCCTGACATGACCACAAATGAGAAATGGGATTTGAAGCAAAACCTCATTTGCATTATTAGCTTTGCGCCGTGGAACCAAGTTGGGTCCAGAATGCGCTGCGGCAGGGCGCAGCTGTGGGGCGTAGGTACAATTGGCGCCGATTGCAGCGCTTTATTCACCGGCAGCGGTTGTGAAACGAGCCAATTGGCTTCCTCCTGCACCCTTCCCAAAACCCACCCTCAACCCTCAAATGGAGGAGGTCCTATGGTGGGGTCTGCTTTGTGTGTGGTTTCATTGGATGGGATGAGGCTTGCTATGGGGGTGTTGTTTTGTGCCAAGCCTGAGACTGTTTTCCTTGACTTCTCTGCTGGGAAAGTGTTCTGACCGAGGCTTCCTGAGAGCATGAAGCAAACTCCTTGTCCCGACAAAAAACCCTTTTATTAATTGACTGAATTCTGCTCATTCACATCCAGCAAAGTCTTTCTAGGGAGGATTTACGGTCACAGACCTTATCTGGCTTGGAGAGCTGCCAGGCCGATATCTGCAGAATTGGCAAGGAGCCTCCGAGAGTCACGAACCACTTAAGTGAACTAATTGCATCCTGCAAATTCCACTCCCCTTTTGCTCCTCTTTTATTTCCTCTGGGAGGGGCCATTCACCGTCCACCTGTGGCCTTACTCCCGAGTTTACCCCTGTTCTTTAGCTATTCCCTTCGTCTGGTAACTCTGCACATGCACACACTGGGAACAGGCTCCAGCTGTTGTTCTGCCTCACTGATGTCTGACTCTGAGGCAGCTGATAACTGGCATATGGCTCTGGCCCTTTCTCTGCCTCCGACACAGAGCCCTCACCAGAGCCTTCCCCAGACTCCAGGACTGGCCCACGTTCCTCCCCAACCTCCTCACTGTCCATATCTGTTGCCAGCTCTGCTGGCGTACCCACAACAGGAAGTGAGACAGGCGTTTGAAGGTACGGGCCCGTGTGGGGAAATGTCTGCCCTTCTGCTAATGTAAGGTTGGGGAGATTATGAATTTGAGAAACTGTTGGATTCTGGCACGGTTGGAGATCAACCCTCCCAGTTGGGAGAGAGAGCTCAAGAAGTTAGTCTAGACTTGCTAGAGAAACACAAGAGAGCTAGGTCTGATCTCTACCGCTTGAATAACCTTTGAGTCTTATCTGGTCTTTCCCAGGCGAAAGCTGCCAGGCTGGGGAGATTCCTGTAAAATAGGCAAAGAACAATGAAGTACCATAAAAAAAAAACTTTACATGTATGGATCTGATAGTTTATACCTGACAGCCATCCCACAGCAGTACCAGAAGCAATGCTAGATAGAAGTCAGTGCCTGCTGGTGTACAAATCTATGCCTCACGTTTGATGGCACTTAAGCCAATTCCCAGTGAAAATGCATTCTCCAGGCACGATCAGAAATAATTTTTGTTACTCCTTTCGAAAGAGGTTGGAAAGATGGAAGGTGGAGGGAAGTGTGTGTGTGTCTGCTCTGGTGTGACTGTGAAACACAGTTTTGCACTTTCCTCCCCTTGGCAAACATCCACTTAAATGTATCCGCTACCTGATTATTTGAGAGCATCTGTCTAATCAATTTGATCATTCATCTGATTAATGATAATTATTCATTCATCAGACATGAGTGATAAGCTTCAAAGGTATAGGAAGAAAGTCCTGTAGGGACTCATGATTTAAAATGATAAGTTGGTAATGGGTTCTCCCCCCTCCCCCCCCGTCCATATCTTTTTGCTTTTATTTCAGAAACAGTCTCCAAAGTTGGTACTGTCAAGCATCTTCCAAGGCCCAGGAGCTTTGCCCCTCCTCCACCCTTCTGCCAAGCCCTGTGACTGTCCCTCCCCTCTACAAGCATACTGTACAAAGAAAGTCAGTAGTAGCAAGGAAAAGGGGCAGGAATCATTGATACTGTAGGAGAACAGGTAGAACTTGGGTGATGGTGGAATTTAAAGAGGCATCAGCCTAGAGTTGTTACATTCTCACAAACGGTCTAAGGGCAATCCCTCTTGAGTTTCATTGTTCCTTACCTGGCAACAATCTTTATTGCTCATTAGTGGACTAGATTTTTATGTATAGATAAGCTTGAGTAACAAATCTTCTAAGCTGGACTTACATATCATCCTGATCCTTGCTCCCTGTCTGTTACCGGTCCATGTCATGGTGAGACCAGGCTAAGAGACCAATGCAGGGGTGAAATTCAGCAGGTTCTGACAGGTTCTGGAGAACCGGTAGCGGAAATTTTGAGTAGTTTGGAGGACCGGCAAATGCCACCTCTGGCTGGCCCCCAGAGTGTGGTGAGAATGGAGATTTTGCAATATCCTTCCCCCAGGAGTGGGGAGGGAAGGGGGATTTTGCAGTATCCTTCCCCTGCCACACCCAACAAGCCGCGCACAGAGAACCGGCAGTAAAAAAAATTGAATTTCACCCCTGCCGTGTAGGTCAGATCAATTTTATTGTTAACATTTCTAGTACCAGAATTGCTCAAGTCTGAATGTGTTTCCCCCTCCGGTCCACATCATGTAAACTTGGGAGAGTCAAGTTCAAGAGATTTTACAATACAATACAATAGCAGAGTTGGAAGGGACCTTGGAGGTCTTCTAGTCCAACCCCCTGCCTTTTCTCAGGTACTTTTCTCCTTTGGACTCAAATGTCTCTTCTCTGACTGCTGTTTTGGTTGCGTCTCTTCCTTCTGTTCCTTAAAATTATCCTCCCAGCCCATTGCAGACGATGCTCTCTATCTTGAAGCCCACATACCTTAAGGTTCCCGAGGTTGAGAAACATTGGCCTGGAGTGTTTCAGTGGGTTGGGACTCTCTTTGGCTCTTATCAAACCTATTGATTTTCATGTCTTCCAAGTAGCATCAAGGAGAGAAGCAACGTAGAAACAAAGGAGGAATTTCCTGACAGTGAGAACAATTAATCAGTGGGAAAACATTTCCTCCAGCAGTTGTGAATGCCTCAACACTGGAAGTCTTTAAGAAGAGATTGGATAAACATTTGTCTGACGTGGTATAGGGCTGTGATGCTGAACCTGTGGCACATGTGCCCAAAGTGGAACACAAAGCCAAGTCGGCTGGCACATGCGGCCTTGCCCGTTTGTCTTCTGGACGATCAGTTGTCCTTTGCACTTGCGACAGTGCCAAAAACCGGTGTGTGTATGCACGCCGGCCAGCTGATTGGTAGGCCTGCATGCGCGCCAGAGCCCATAGGTTTGGCTTTTCTGGAGTGCGATCCCTTTGCACGTGGCAGTGCCAGGAACCGGTCTGTGCATATGCGCCAGCCAGGTGAACGTTAGTTGTGCATGTGCTCTGGAACCCAGAAGTACGGCTTTTCCGGAGCGCAGTCTCGACCAGGGTGTGTGCATGCTGTTTCCTGGCAACCTTTCGGCACTATGCCATCACTGGCATAGAGTTTCCTGCCTGAGCAGAGGGTTGGACTAGATGACCCCCTAGGTCCCTCCCAACTCTGTTATTCTGTTATCAGTTTCTCTTCTCTCCTATTTTAGCCTTGTTGCCTGAGCATAGGCCCCAAATACCTCTTCTCTTGCGGGAAAGCCTTGCCTTTTCTTCTCCAGCAGCTCCAAGTCCCCCCAAACACTCCTGTTTATTAGAGAGGGGCCTCGGGGTCTGGTGGTCTTTTTCAAATGAGCTCCCATGGACTTAAAGGCAGAGGGGGGAAAAAAAACCACCCCACTTTCTTACTGGGATCTGGGGCAGGGTTTCCATGTATGTCAGGGTATTTGGGAAAAATTCCAGGATGCTGGGAGCCGAGACTGGTTTTGAATGCTAAAAAATGATGGTGTTTTTTTTTCTTTTTAAAAAATGGAGTTATTCATGAACCCTCTCTAATTACTCCGCAATATTCCTGGCCTGAGCTGAGCGAAAGGATTCCAATTTAAAAAGCCCCTTGTTGGGGCATGTTTCTAGTGGATCGGAACATCGAAATGTGGGGAAGGGGGGGATGCAAGCATTTTGGGGCGCAAGGGCCACCTGCCTCGATGCATCTGGGGCTGCTTATTCCTACGCACATCCACACTTCTCCCACCATCCCTTGACACGCCAGGCTTGTTCAGTACACGGATGCAAAAAACATCGCCTTTGAAAAAAGTGACCATCAGTTCTTCATCGTGGGAAATCGGGGAGTTTCGTTTTTGGGGAGGGGGGGGATGAAAGGCCGAGCCCACCCTCTCCTCCTGCTCTTTCTCCTCGTTCCTTCGTCTTCCTTCCAGGGATGGGAAGAAGCAAATGGCTTACTTCAATTTCTCCCCCTAGTTGTTTATCCAATAGCCAGGAAAAAAAAAGCCTACATGGCTCTAATCTGGTCAGAGTTTGCCTGATTTGTGTCTCCAGGCAGACGTGTTCGCATTGCATTTGAGAACTGGGGCATAACCTGGGTCAGGCGAAGAGAAGCAGAAAGGGGGGCGGCGAATGGCTGAAGATAGAGCCCTTGACTTCTGGAGATAAATAGCCCTTGGCAAGCAGATGGTAAAGAGCCCTGGCATGATCCCACAGAAGTCGGGAATGGGTACATCAGCTCCCAGCTCTGTGTGTGTGTGTGTGTGTGTGTGTGTGTGTTTGGAAGTGTTTGTGTTTCAAAGATGGTTTGGATTCTGCAGGACCAAGGAAAAAAGAAGCCCTGTTCGTTAATATTATACAACATGCCTGGCCTCTCTTCTCTGGAAGCCAATCTCTCTCTCTTTCGCTCCCCCTCTCCTCTTTTCTCTCTATCTCCTTCTCCTCTTTCTCTCTCCTCCTCCCCCCCTCTCCCTCTCCTCTCTCTCCCCCCCTCTCTCCCCCTCTCTCTGTCTCTCCCTCTTTCCTCTCTCCCTCCCTCCCTCCCTCCCCTCTCTCTGTCTCTCTCTCCCTCTCTCTCCTCTCCCTCCCTCTCTCTGTCTCTCCCTCCCTCCCTCTCTCCCCTCTCTCTGTCTCTCTCTTTCCCTCTCTCCCCTCTCTCTGTCTCTCCCTCTCTCTCTGTCTCTCCCCCTCTCCTCTCTTCTCTCTCTCCCTCCCTCTCTCCTCTCTTCTCTCTCTCCCCCTCTCCCTCTCTCTTTCTGTTCCCCTCTCCTCTCTCCCTCTCTCTCTTTCTGAAGAATAAACCTCTGGTCCCGTTAACCGACCAAGGGCTGCAGGAGGCCGTCACAGCCAAAAATGGGGCCTCGATGAGTGACACTGAGCTGACTACACCCACTTCCCCCCCTCCCCCCCAAGGTCAAACACAACCCTGATGCGGCCCTCAATGAAATCGAGTTTGCCCCCCCCCCGGCGTAGGCCAGGCCCCACGTCCACCCCTGTTCCTAATCACCCGAGAGGCCTGGGGTTGGCACAGCGGGCTCTGTTGCTTGCCCGCGTGCAGAGGCAGGCAAATATCCGCCAACATCTCCATGTCCCCAGTTGGGTTCTTTTTTGTAACCATCAATCTTTAATGATCTTTAATTCATCTGAGCTTCTTCAGGGGAGAAACACCAGGAAATGTCCCAGCTATGGCTGGAGGGAGAGACGGAGGATCGTCTTCCTCACTAGGCTTAGTCAACTGGAGGGAGTTCAGGGGAAGTGTGTGTGTGTGTGTGTGTGTGTGTGTGTGTGTGTGTGTAGGTGTAGCTCTTGATCTGTGGATTGAAGCTTCTTACATTTTCAGCTCGATGATTGTGTACATCCACACATCCGCACAAACACACCACGTTCTCGGGTTGGGGAGGTTTTGTTGCACCCAATTTTTTTTCGCTAGCTGGGTAGTGTCATCATTTTGATGAAGGGAGCATAATTGTCTTTAAGAAAAAGATACATCAGTTTGTGTCAAGTTGCTGTGTTTTTCAAATGGGGAAATGCTTTCCAACTGTGGAGCCCCCACCTCTGGCTCTTGGTCTGCGGGCTGTGATAATGGAAGGTTTATGTCAACGTGTCTGTAGGGATAGTGGTGAAATTCTTTTCTATTTTTTCTTTCCTTCCTTCCTTCTGTCTTTCCTTCCCTCCCTTCTTCCTCCATTCCTCCATTCCTTCCTTCCTAAGCCAAGATTTATTTCCTTCCTTCCCTCCTTCTTTCCTTCCCTTCCTTCCCTTCCTTACTAAGCCAAGATTTCTTTCCTTCCTTTCCTCCCTTCTTCCTTCCTTCTTTCCTTCCTTCCTTCCCAACCTCCTTTCTTCCTTTGCCAAGATTTCCTTCCTTCCTTCCTTCCTTCCCTCCCTCCCTCTTTCTTTTTTGCTTGCTTGCTTGCCTGCCTGCCATTCAGTACGGTGTTTCTGGGTAAATTAAACAGAGTTAAAAACCAGATTTTTTAAATCCAGATTTTATTTATTTTTATTTATTTCTTAGATTTTTAGACCGCCCCTCTCCCAAAAAGGGACTCGGGGCGGTGTACAGTCAATACAATAAAACCAGTCATAAAATTAAATACATTTAAGCTACATTTAAGCTACATTTGGAGGGGAGATAGGCTGTACTAAGAAATAAATAATTCCAATCCTAAAAACATCACAATTAAAACCCCAAACCCTAAAATAAAATAAATCCCTGGGAGGTAAAACTAAGAAACTTAGGACTTAAAAGCTGAAACAGTTCAAAGAAAGAAAGTACAGGCACTCCTCGACTTACAACCATAGTCGAGTCCAACATTTCTGTTGCTAAATGAGACATTTGTTAATTTTACAACTTTTCTTGCCACAGTTGTTAAGTGAATAATTGCAGTTGTCCAATTAGTGACCTGAATCTGGCTCCCCCATTGACCTCGCTTGTCCGAAGGTTGCAAAAGGCGGTCATATAACCTCAGGAGACTGAAGCGGTCATAAATATGAACCGCATGCCAAGTATCTGAATTTTGATCAGGTGACCGTCAGGATGCTGCAATGGTCATAAGTGTGAAAAATGGCCATAAGTCACTTTTTTTCAGTGCCATTGTAACGTTGAAGTGTTGTGAGGACTACCTCTACTAAATAAAACCAAGATCTTCCTTTGAGCCGCAGAGGGGGACTTGTTGCTGTGATTCATCATGTTGGCATCGGTATTAAGAAGCACCCACCCCACCTTAGCCTGGGTTCAACTCTGTGTCCTTTGCGTTTCGGTCCATAGTAACTTTGTGATCAGCTCTTATTTTTACCCAGTGGTTCAAGATTCCTCCAAGAATTGAGCCGGAGGGCAGCTGGCTCTCGTTTTATTTCCCTGCAGAACCTTCACAGTGCCACATGGCTGGTCCTTTTTTGATAACCACAAAGACTGTTCTCCCTTTTGTGCATGCATGCCTGCGCGCGCACAGACGCAGAATGAGAGAGAGGTAGAGGTAGAGAGGGAGGTAGAGAATGCAGAGAGAGAATGAGAAAGAGAGAGAGAGAAAGAGGAAGTAGAGAGAGAGGAGAGAGAATGAGAGAGCGAGAGAGAAAGGAGAGAGAGAATGAGAAAAAGAGAGAAAGAGGAAGTAGAGAAAGAGGAGAGAGACTGAAAGAGAGAGAGAGAGAGAGAAAGGAGAGAGAGAAAGGAGAGAGAATGAGAAAGAGAGAATGAGAAAGAGAGAGAGAAAGAAAGAGAGGAAGTAGAGAAAGAGGAGAAGGAGAGAAGAGAGAGGTAGAGAGAGAGACAAAGAGAGAGAGGAGGGAGGTAGAGAGAGGGGAGAGAAAGGTAGAGAGGAGAGAGAATGAGAGACAAAGAAAGAGAGGAGAGAGAGAGGGAGAGAAGGGAGAGAGAATGAGAAAGAGAGAGAAAAAGAGAGGAAGTAGAGAGAGAGGAGAGAGAGAGAAGAGAGGGAGAGAGAGAGAGAGAGACAAAGAGAGAGAAGAGAGGTAAAGAGGGCGGAGAAAGGTAGAGAGGAGAGAGAATGAGAGACAAAGAAAGAGACGAGAGAAGTAGAGAGAGAGAGAGAGAGGCAAAGAGAAGAGAGAGGTAGAGAGGGGGGGAGAAAGGTAGAGAGGACAGAGAATGAGAGGCAAAGAAAGAGAGGAGGGAGGTAAAGAGAGAATGAGAGAGGGAGAAAAAGAAAGAGAGAGAGGGAGGGAGAGAGAGAAGAATGTTAGGTTTAGAAAACCATGCATTGGTCAGAAAAGGTGAGTGAGAATAGCGGGAGACAAATATTTAAGCGCTTAGGCATTTTAGGGACCCAGAATAGGTTGCTGTTAATGGTAAATAATTAAAGAAAGAACCTTTGTTTCTGCAAGAAAGAAAAGAAAAATCCACTCCTTATTCAGGACCAAGGATCTTTCTGGTTGCAGGAGCAAATGCCCCGGGCGGGGGGGGGGGGGGAGAATTGGGCCCAGCGAAAGGGCGGACAGAACCCATACTTCCCAGCTTCTCCCAGCTTCTCCGTAGGAGCTCTTATAAATAGCTCCTTGCGGCCCTCTCTCTCCAACTTTAATGAGGCCGTCATAAAATTAGCTTCTCCGTGCGCAGATCACGCTGAGATCTTCTCCAGATTCCCAAACACCCTGAGCCGCTTCTCCCAGGCAGAGCTGGGCGCTACACAGCCCCTCGAGAGAGAAGGAGGCCCATCAAAAACGTTTGGGGCAGCCGAGAGGCACGGCTGTCGGTGTCTTTTGTCGTTTGCCCCGTCCATCTTCCGAAACCCAGAGATGGGAAGGAGCGTGCGCCCACCCTGAGCCAACTTGACTACCTCCCCCTTTCCCCATAATGCATGCAACAGATTTAAATAGCTGGAGGATAGAAAGTTAATTCCGTATTCCGACATGCACCTCTACTTCCCATGTTTCAACAATCTGGCTGCCTTATTTTACATTTCCATTTAAAGCTACAGTGGCCCAGTTTACTTAGGGTGTTAAATCAAGGCCCTTGTTTAGGCTGCCTCTTCTTAATATGTGTATGCGTGTGACCCTCTGGCCTGTTGTCAGGGAGATACTTTTCTTATTCCTTCTCCAAATGAGTCTATCCAGATAGATCAGGAGAAGCTGAGGCCGTAGACCAGGGGTGCCAAACTCAAGGCCTGGGGGCTGAATCCGGCTTGTGGGGTGCTTAGATCTGGCCTGCAGGGCCACCCTGGAAACAGCGAAGGACTGGCCCATGCCAGCAAAAATGGAGCTCAAGAGGGCTGCGTGTGGAGGGTTGCAGGAAATCATCGCAACCTAAAACAGAGCTTGGGAGGGACACGGATTGAGGGTTGCAGGAAACTGTCACAACCTAAAATGGAGCTTGGGAGGGCCGCGGGTGGAGAGTTTCAGGAAACCGTCGTAACCTAAAACAGAGCTTGGGCAGGCTGCAGGTGGAGGGTTGCAGGAAACCGTCGCAACCTAAAACGGAGCTTGGGAGGGCCACAGGTGGCCCTCCCTAGCTCCATTTTCCCTGGCAACCCTGGCAGATGGGTTGCAGGAGGCTGTCGCAGCAGAAAACGGAGCTTGGGAACCCATTTTTACTGGCAGAGTGCTCGGGCCACCACAGGCGCCTTCGACACGTGTGACGTCAAGCTGGCCATGCCCACCCTGGCCATGCCCACTTTGGTCCTCCCGAGGTCAAACACAACCCTGATGTGGCCCTCAATGAAATCGAGTTTGACACCCCTGCCGTAGTCCAAGGGTCACCAAGCCTGAGGCTATAAAAGAGGGGCTCTACCTAAATAAGGACTTATTGCCCTCCCACCCTTAAGATGCCAGGTCAGGAAAATTCCGACTTCTGCTTTCTTGTGACTGATCGGTACCTGACAAGAACAACAGATGATGGGAATTGTGCCTAAATGCCAGTTCTGTTTGCCGCAATAGTTACGTATTTCCAAATCTATTTTGTCTTGATTGTATGGATGTTTTTATCTTATACTCTGTCTGATCTATGATTGTAATAAATTTGTCATCCTCATTCCATTAAAGGTGGATGTCTCCTTTTATCTTTTTTCTTCTTCATTTTTTTTTAAAGCAACAGGCTCAGTTGAAAAGCAGAAGGAAGCAGTATAGTACAGGCAGTCCTCGGTTTACGACTGGAACTGAGCCCAAAATTTCTGTTGCTAAGTGAGACATTTGTTAAAAGGGGTTTTGCCCCCTTTCGCGACCTTTCCTGGCACGATTGTTAAGTGAATCACTGCAGATGGCTTCTCCGTGGACTTGGCTTGTCGGTTGGTCGCAAAAGTGGATCACGCGATCCCGGGATACGGCAGCCATCATGAGTACATGCCAGCTGCCATCTGATTTTGATCACAGGAGCATGGGGGTGCTGCAATGGTCGTAAGTGTGAAAAACTGTCATAGGTCACTTTTTTTTCAGTGCCGTTGTGACTTCGAACAGTCACTGAACAAACAAGTTGTAAGTTGAGGACTATTGGTACCAATCGCTCCTAGGCACAGCCAAGTTCTCTTGTGGATGCCCTTAGATGGGTTTCTCCCTTCATTCTGGAAAGAAAGAAAGAAAGAAGGAAAGAAAGAGAGAGAGAGAGAGAGAGAGGGAGGGAGGGAGGGAGGGAGGAAAAGAAGAAAAGAAGAAAGAGGGAGGGAGGAGGGAAGGAAGAAAAAGAAAGAAAGAGGGGAAGAGGGAAGTAAAGAAAGAAAGAGGGAAGGAAGAAAGGGAGAGAGGGAGGGAGGGAGGGAAGGAAGGAAGAGAGGGAGAGAGGGAGGAAAAGAAGAAAAGAAAGAAAGAGGGAGGGAGGAGGGAAGGAAGAAAAAGAAAGAAAGAGGGGAAGAGGGGAAGAGGGAAGTAAAGAAAGAAAGAGGGAAGGAAAGAAAGAAAGAGAGGGAGGGAGGGAGGGAAGGAAGGAAGAGAGGGAGAGAGGGAGGAAAAGAAGAAAAGAAGAAAGAAAGAGGGAGGGAGGAGGGAAGGAAGAAAAAGAAAGAAGGGGAGAGGGAAGTAAATAAAAAGAGGGAAGGAAAGAAAGAAGGAAAGAAAGAAAGAAAGGGAATGTTGGAATGATAGCTGAGCAGCAAATTTGCTTTGACAGTAATTGGTGGCTGTATTTTGGGATGTGACTAATGATTTTACTAAGGCTGAGAAGGGAAATTATTTTACGTTCCTTCACATTACTGGAAAGTAGCCTGGCGGATTTCGCTGCCTGCCTTGTCATCTCCAATCTGACGGCTTTGTCTTTTGCTGGGTCTTCCTTGCTTGCTTGGGGAGGGCTGGCCCATATGCAGACCCCCCCCCCACTCTGCACCCACGTTGCTTTCCTTGCAGGTGACGTTTTTTGGAGGGTGAGATAGGTGATAAGGTGACCAATTTTTTCCCTGTGGCTTTAAGGATTAAAAACGGTAGACTCCTGGGGGACGGGGGACAACAACCAAAATACATTGCCAGTTTTTTGCCACAACAAAAATCTGCAGCGGGGTTATGAATCGCTTTGTCCTCGTGCTCCAAGCCTCGAAGATGCTATACCCTCTTGGCATGGAATTATCTTTAATGGCGGTATTAGGCAACTCAACTCCATTCATCCATTGCACAGCAATTCCGAATCCCCAAAGTGCTGTGGAAATGCAAATAAGTCTGCCAGGGCAAACAGTCCTCCACGAAGAAGAAGAAGAAGAAAAAAATCTATCCACAACCCACATTTAACTGGTCTAGTGCTCACCCCTCCCTCTTTCCTGGGTACGGTGGGAATTATAGTTTTTTTCTGGGGGGAAAAAAAAGCATCAGAGAAAAAAAAATATGGGCTGCCAGCTAACTTCTAAAAAGGGACCGGGTGGCTCAGTGGCTAAGATGCTGAGCTTGTCGATCAGAACGTTCGGCAGTTCGAATCCCTAGAGCCACGTAACGGAGTGAGCTCCCGTGACTTATCCGAGCTTCTGCCGATCTAGTAGTTCGAAAGATGTAAAAATGCAAGTAGAAAAATAGGAGCCACCTTTGGTGGGAAAGGAACAGCGTTCTGTGCGCTTTTGGCGTTTAGTCGTGCCGGCCACATGACCACCGAGACGTCTTCGGACAGCGCTGGCTCTTCGGCTTTGAAATGGAGAGGAGCACCGCCCCCTAGAGTCGGGAACGACTAGCACAGATGTGCGAGAGGAACCCTTAGCTTTACTTTAGCTGACTTTTACTGTTCCTAGGATTTCTTGCGCCTTCCCTTCTTAAAAATGTGACTTCAGCATGTGTCCAGCTGTTGCTGCGCACGTCCAATTTTCTTCATCCCAGGCTTTGTTATGTGTGCAGTTGCTACTGACCTTTCATACCAAATATTTGTCTTGCCTTTTGGCTATGGAGCTTGGCTCACTGCTCTCCGAGGGACAGATATAGCTCAGTTGCTAACAGTATATTTTGTACCTAGCACCCTCCCAAGCAACTTGCATCTGAAAAGAACTTCAGTTTTATATATATATATATATATAAGGTGCATGCATTGGTCCAAAGAGATGGATGTTGTTCCCCAAATTTGCCATCTTGTTGCTGGCATCATGTAGGAAAGGAAGGCAATTTGGATACTGTGCCAAGGAGATGATATATTTACAGATATTTACAGATTAACAGAGTTGGAAGAGACCTTGTAGGTCATCTAGTCCAACCCCCCTGCCCAAGCAGGAGACCTTACACCATTTCTGACAAATGGCAGTCCAATCCTCTTCTTGAAAGCCTCCAGTGATGAAGCTCCCACAACTTCTGAAGACAATTTCAGTTCCATTGATTGATTGTTTTGTCAGAATTTTTTTCCTTATTTCTAGGTTGATTCTCTCCTTGATCCATCCATTATTCCTTGTTTGGCTTTTGGGTGTCTTGGAAAATAGCTTGACCCCCTCCTCTCTGTGGCACCCCTTCAAGTATTGGAAGACTGCTATCATGTCTCCACTGGTCCTTCTCTTCACTAGACCAGCCATGCCAAGTTCCTGCAACTGTTCCTCGTATGTTTTGGCCTCCAGTCCCCTAATCATCTTGGTTGCATTTCTCTGCACTCTTTCTAGAGTCTCCACATCTTTTTTTATAGTGTGGTGACTAAAACTGGGTCCAGTACTCTAGGTGTGGTCTTACTAAGGCTTTATAGATTGGTATTAATACCTCACTTGATCTTGATTGTATTCCTCTGTTAATGCAATTTAGGATTGCATGACAGTGCTGGGTTAGGAGAAGCTATTTCAAATAAGAGTAGAGTGCTTAGTTCGTCTCTCTTGCCCTTCCGGGATGGGCAGAACAAGCCTCGTGAAACCCAAACCGAACCGAGTTTAGCGCGGTCTTCTGCAACTCGGAAGATGTGACTGAGTATCAGAGAGAGTCAGAAGGAGGAGTCAAACAAGGAATTAGTCTGGAATCATTAAATGGGCGTAAGGGAGTAAGGTCTGTCCCCACGCAAATGCTGGTCTGATCCATGTGTAAAACATCAGTCTGGGAAGATTCCTGTAAAATAGGCTTTAAGCAATAAAGTAGCCGATTGAAGTCTTCATATGAATCTGGTTGGTCATGCCTGACACTGAACTGTGTAGAACTGTTTTTTTGCTGCTTCCGACTACAGGTGCGTGTGTCTCCTCTGCTGCTCTCTGATTATTTAACGGTATTGCTTGTCGTGGTGACCAACCCTTGATTAACGTTACTTGGAACTGGCAGGATCTCTCTGGAGGTCGGAATATGATGGCCAGGTGGAAAAATGAGTTGGATGTCCTTTCGTGCAAGGATTCCTGGTTGGTTAGGGCAGTAATACTACTAGGTTTTTTTTTAAAAAAATCCTGCAATTGCTCTAAATCAACTCACACCCCCCCCCCCCCCGAATAACAGCTATTTTTCCTGCTGGGAGAAAATAATCCAAGCATCTGACTAATTCTCCCCCCCCCCTTTCCCCTTCTGCTGCTAATAGCAGGTCTGGGGAGGAAGGGAGAATATTTTGAGCGTGGAAATAATAGGAGGAAACTTAGAAGGTGGTCCTGAGATCCTGAGTCACATCTGTTCCTACCCTCAGGGCACCTTCTTGCAAATGGAAGAGTTCTAGTTTTCGGTAGACCCATCGTAGATTTTCTTGGTTCCTTCCCACTTCTATGAGAGCAGATTGGGTCCCGAACGGCTGCATCGCAGGCTGGCGTTCAATGGGGGCAGCCTTCCTCCTCTCCCCAATGATGGGGAGATAACTAAAAGAATGAATGACCAGTGGGATTTCTGTCTGCTGGACCTCCCATCAGGGCCAGCCAGCTATTCACAAGGGGCAGTTGGATTGATGAACTGAATATCAAAAGGGTATATTGGGCGGCTGCACAGCCGGCCAGTTTGGTCTAGTAGTTAAGGCACCAGGCTAGAAAACGGATGATCCTGAGTTCAAGTCCTGCCTTAGGCATGAAAGCCAACTGGATGACTTTGCGCCTATCACCAGGAGATTGTGACTTCTAGTCCTGCCTTAAGAGTGTAGCCAACTGGGTGACTTTGGGCCATTCACCAGGAGACTGTGAGTTCTAGTCCCACCTTAGGCATGAAAGCTGGCTGGAGGACTTTGGGTCAATCTCCAGGAGATGGTGAGTTCTAGTCCTGCCTTAGGAGTGAAAGCCAACTGGGTGACTTTGCGCCTATCACCAGGAGACTGTGAGTTCTAGTCCCGCCTTAGGTATGAAAGCCAGTTGGTTGTCTTTAAGGCTATCACTAGGAGACTGTGAGTTCTAGTTCTCCATTAGGAGTGAAAGCCAACTGGGTGACTTTGGGCCAGTCCCTCTCTGTCAGCCTAACCTCCCTCACAGGGCTGTTGTGGGGAAACTAGGAGACGTAAAGCGTGTTGGACATGTTATTGGTAAAAATAATCAAGGCAGGATGCCAATAAATGAAATAATAATAATAATAATAATAATAATAATAATAATAATAATAATAATAATAATAATAATGGAGAAGGTCAGCAGAGGAAGGACATTTCCTCATCCCATCAGATCTTCTCCTCTTCTGACTTCCTATGGAAGAAAAGGCTGCTTGAACAAAATGGCAGGCCTCAAAACCGCAGCCTGCCTGCCCCCCCCCCAATTTAAGACCCCCATCCTCAGCAAGCGGCGTTTGCCAATAAAACTGCAACCTTGAGACAGGTGTGGGAGATGACGTGTGTTTTGGAACTCTGCAGCCACCAGCCAACCGGAGACAGCAGCCAAAGGAAAGACAGGGGAGAACTATAACTGACAAAAGGACAATCTAAGGGAAGCTGCAAGACGCTGGGCATTAGGAGGAGGAGGCAAAAGAGGAAAAAGAGGAGGAGGAGGAGGAAGAAGAAGACACGGAGGACGAAAAGGAGGAAGGAAAAGAGGAAGGGGAGAAGGAGGAGGAGAAGGAGGAGGAGGAGGGGAGGAGAAGGGGGACAAGGGAGAAGATGTGGAGGAGGAGGAGGAGGAGAAAGAGGAAAAAGAGGAGGAGGAGGAGGAGGAGGAGGAGGAGGAAGACATGGAGGAGGAAAAGGAGGAAGAAAGAGAGGAAAGGGAGAAGGAGGAGGAGGAGGAGAAGAAGGAGGAGGAGGAGGAGGAGGAGGAGGAGGAGACGGAGGAGGAGGAAGAGGAGGAAGAGGAGAAGGAGACTCAGAGAGAGGAGACTTAAGACCAAACAGGCTTAAGAAAGATATGTTGATGTAGAATAGCAATAAGGCAGAACATCGCATGTACGTAATTATAATGGGAGTAGTAGGAAATAGTCCAAACATTGGCATAGCAATAGTAATTGAAGTGTAATATGTATTGTAGTAGTAATTATCACTTTAATTATCCCAGGCTGGCTGGGGAATCCTGGGAGTTGAAGTCCACACATCCCAAAGCTGCCAAGGTTGAGAAACACTGGGATACAAATCAGTACACTATATTTGTTTTTCGCTTTTTTTTACAAATTTAGCTATTTGCTATTTACAAATTAAAACATCTCCCTAATCCTTCCAGGGTGGTTTAAAGAGACTATGCAATCCAAGGCACTGGTAGTCCTCAATTGGTACCACCACAATTGAGCCCAAAATTACCATCGCTAAGCGAGGCAGTTGGAAAATGAGTTGCGCCTCATTATACAACGTTTTGGCCACTGTTGTTAAGCGGAGGGCTGTCGTTGTTAAGGGAATGAGGATTTTGCAGTATCTTCCCCCAGGAGTGGGGAGGGGATAGGGATTTTGCAGTATCCTTCCCCTGCCATGCCCACCAAGCCACACCCAGAGAACCAGTAGCAAAAGAATGTGAATTTCACCACTGCCACAGGGTGCAAAGGGAGGTGTGCGGGGTGTGTGTCTGTGTGTGAAGGAAAGCTTACCAGGAAGAGAAATGCAGGCAGGTATCCATCCTGTCCCCTGCCAGATCACGGGGTCAACCTGGCCAAGCGCATGAGGAATTGAGATCCCAGTGGGCCAGAGGGAGAGTAAGAAGGCCAGGCCGCTGCCAAGGGCAAGTGGGTATAATTCATTCCTGTTTGTCAAGATTTAATGAAACTCTTTCTCTTCCCCGGAGACCCCTGGTGCTCTCAGAAGCTGGATTGGAGCTGCTCTTGCTTAGGAAGTAGAAAGAGAAGGGCTCCAAGGCTGCCAAGGGAAA
The DNA here is from genome assembly GCF_964273705.1 of Natrix helvetica. Lineage (NCBI taxonomy): Eukaryota > Metazoa > Chordata > Lepidosauria > Squamata > Natricidae > Natrix > Natrix helvetica. The sequence goes on from NC_138560.1 coordinate 5,253,573, forward strand.
GGAAGGGGCTTTTAACAGAACAACAAGGGACAGGAGGGACCTGCTCCTCCTCCTCCTCCTCCTCCTCCTCCTCCTCCTCCTCCTCCTCCTCCTCCTCCTCCTCCTCCTCCTCCTCCTCCTCCTCGCCTCACTAGCACTGATGGTGTTATCCATTTGGGTAATGAAATGTCTGCAAGAAAAGAGCCAGGCTTAGAGAGCATCAAGGATTTCACAGTCTTCCTCCTCCTCCTCCCCTCACTAGCACTGATGATGTTACCTAGTTGGGTAATGAAATGTCTGCAAAAAAAAAAAAAAGAACCAAGTTCCGAGAGCATCAAGGATTTCACAGTTGTGGTTGCTGTCCTCGTCCTCCTCCTCTTCTTCCCCCTCCCTCTGCAAACCTCACCAACTCTGATGATGTTACCTCATTTGCTCAATGAAACCTCTGCAAGGAAAGTGCCAAGCCTGGAGACCACCCAGGACCCTCCATTAATGACCTAGCCAGGGTCACCCTTCGTTCCTGGCTTTCCCGGTTAGAAAGCATCCATCTGGCTCTCCTTGGCGCATGGAAACCACTTGCTGGGCTTCCTCAAGAGGTTTCAATTATGCGCTTTAATGAAATAATCCTTGGGCTGCTGCCCAACTGGTTGCGAATGCCACCCCATCACCGGTGGGCTCTCCCCCTCCTCCCCTGCCCAGATGCATATCTTCCTGAGTGTCCTCCTCCTCCTCCTCTCCCCCATCTCTTCCCTACTACCCATGGCATTGGCTGGCACGGAGCCTTGCAGCCTTCTCCTGGCCCCTCCACTCCCTCTTCTCCTTGTGCTTAGAAATGAATCAAGTCCTTGGAATGAGGCCTTAATAGATTGCTGGGCGTCGGTGCCAAGTGCTAGTGAAGAGACCGTCCCCGTGCCAAAAGGGGGCTATCTGATCACACACAGGAGGGGGGGGGGGGAGCTCTTCCACTTGGCACCAGAAACACCGGAGTCTGCAAATGGCCATGGAGCAAGAGCTCCCAGCCCAGCCCTGGGTTTCTTGAGGTGAGGAAAAGGCTACCGTTGGGTTCCTTCTCAGAAGGTTGGATCTGATCCCCCATCCTCCTTTCAATGGTACGGTTCAGGAGGACGTTCTAAAGCAGAGGCAAGGAGGACCTTTGGCCCTCCAGATGTTGTCGGAACAGATCGGCCAAGCGGTGTGTGTGTGTGTGCACGCGTGTTGAGATCAACCAGCCCTTGCAATTCATCCGGGGTTTCGTGCCACACCTGGACTGCGAGGGGAAGAACGGGTGCGCTTTTCAGGTTGGGTTTGTGGCCCGCAGCTTTTTGTGGTGGGGTTGTGGCTTTTTTTACAATAAAGCTGGCGTTGCAGAGGCCAGGAAAACGGCGAAAGGCCGAGCTTCCACGCCGAAGGAAGTCCACTGCCGCAATTGTGTGCTCCTCCAGATGGTTTCGCATTGTATGGCCGTGTGCGTTTTTGTCTGTTGGGGGACTGTATTCCGCAGCCCACAGAGGCAGGCAGGCAGGCGAGCTGGATGTTGGTGGTGGGTTTTTTTTTTTTGCAAAATTGAGAGAAACGATGAATGGGAGAGATTTGACCAAAGGCCGTCTCAGCCCATCCTGCAGGGAGGCCTCCCACCCTCCACCCCCACTTTCCCTGCCCTCCGAGTGTCCGTCAACGAAATTGAGTGGACTGGGCTGATTTTGTGGGTGCACAATGGTCCATTCTCTGCTCCCTGGCTGGGATAAGGGGCCCCCTGTGCAGAGATTGAAGGCACACAGAGCTGCCTCTGAGGCCTTTGTTCCCAGCCTGGAGGCCTGCTTTTCTTCCCCTCTTCTCCCTCCACCAGATGAGCCAGGAGCTGTCGACTCTGCCTGGCACCAGATGAAAAGGGAGGGGAAACAGCCCAGCAGCTCTCGGGAGAGAAGAATCGGCTTCTTTTTCTGGAGCCCTGGGGGAGAGGGAAGTAACCTGTTATGGTTCTGAGGCACCTCCAAGGGCAGGGGCACTCGACCTGGGGGTGGGCTTGTAATGAAGCCCCCAGAATGCGAGAAAAGCCCGGAGCTCATTCTGGGTTGGTAGCCTCCTCTGGGAACAAGGTCCTGGACTTAGTGAACCTGCTTCTCCTTAGGTAAAGGTAAAGGTTCCCCTCGCACATATGTGCTAGTCGTTCCTGACTCTAGGGGGCAGTGCCCATCTCCGTTTCGAAGCTGAAGAGCCAGCGCTGTCCGAAGACATCTCTGTGGTCGTGGTTCCAGCATGACTAAATGCCGAAGGCGCACGGAGCGCTGTGACCTTCCCACCAAAGGTGGTTCCTATTTTTCCACTTGCATTTTTTACGTGCTTTCGAACTGCTAGGTTGTCAGAAGCTGGGTCAAGTAACGGGAGCTCACTCCGTTATGCAGCGCTAGGGATTCGAACCGGCAAACTTTCTGATCAACCAGCTCTGTGTCTTAGCCACTGAGCCGCCGCGTCCTTAAGATAACCTAAAATAGATCTGCTCTCGCTTCAGGCACCACAATTGGCCACAGAATATTCCTCGTTGAGCCAGATTGATAAACGAGGCATCACCTGACCACAGTTTACAATCTTTCCAGCCAGCTTCCCCATTGGCTCCTTCGGTGGTCATGTGACCCTGAGATGCTACAAACCATCATAAACGCAAGCCGGTTGCCCAAGTGCCCGATTTTTGCTCACCTGACCATGAGGATGCTGTGACCGTCATAAGTGAGGGGACCAACTCTGAACGGTCACTAAGTCAAGGACTTCCTATATTCGCTCTTCCTGGAATTCTTCCCTGCTTAGGTGAGGCAGTGTGCTTAAATCAGAATAGAGCCGGAAGGGGCCTTGGAGGTCTTCTAGTCCAGCCCATGCTCAAGCAGGAGACCTTGCACTATTTCGGACAGCTGGCTGTCCAATCTCTTCTTAAAAACCTCCAGTGATGAATCACCCACAACTTCTGGTGGCAAGCTGTCCCACTGGTTAATTGTCCTCACTGTTAGGAAGTTTCTCCTTAATTCCAGGTTGCTTCTCTCCATGGTTATTGGCATCTCCATTCCATGGTTTCTTTTCTTGCCTTCTGATGCTTTGGGAAATAAGTTGACCCCCCTCCCCTCCCCAAGAACTTTAAGAAGAAACCCCAAACCATCATTCTTGAAAGCCAACCGGCCACATTTACAATACAATAGCAGAGTTGGAAGGGACCTAGGAGGTCGTCTAGTCCAACCCACTGCCTAGGCAGGAAACCCTACACCATTTCAGACAAATGGCTATCTTCATAAAGACTTCCAGTGTTGGGTCATTCACAACTTCTGGAGTCCAGCTGTCCCACTGATTAATTGTTCTCACTGTCAGGAAGTTTCTCCTCAGTTCTAAGTTGGGGAAAGGCATGGATTCTTCGCTTTAACATCCTCATCTGGAATTGCCAAGATACCCACGGGCGCTTCCCAGCCTCCGGCGCCTTGCCGCACGGCAATTTGCATGACTGCCGAAGCAATTCGGAACGCCTTCACCTCCGTTCTCGCCCACAAGGTTCACCTGACCTTCTCCGTCAGCAGATCAGCAGGGTTTCTCTCGAGCTCCTGGTTCTCCCGCCGGTTGCGGGTCTCTCTGTGTGCGTGCGTATTTTCTCTCCGGGAACCTCCAAAGACCAGAACCTGCTGCGTTTAAAGCCAAGCATCTGTGCCTTACGTGGGAGCCAGCCTGTTCGGTGTTGGTCTGTTGCAACATATTGCTGCAACAGGCTAACATGGTCACCCATCTGGAAGCATATTTTTGTGTGAGACGGAATATTGTGGCTTCTCTCGTATCTGTGACGATGCTAGAAACCGTGCCAGGGGCTGGTGGGATCGCAGATGCGGCCCTGTCTGGGCTGAGCCACGCCGGCTGCTTCCAAACGCCCAGCGTGACCTTGATTTAAAACCATCCCTTGCTGGGGCCTTTTTGAAATGGACTTCTCCATCGGCTGGCCTGGAATGTTAAAAATACCACAAAACTCTCCCACTAATTCATCGGCACTCTGTGTTTACCTGGATTTCCGACAGATAAATAACCGCCTTTTTAAACACCGGAGGCTTTAAAAAGCTGATAATCTCAGATGGAGTGAACGACATTGTTAAAATATAGGAGGTGCTTAAATTTGATGGAGGGGAAACGGACACCACCTCTCCTCTTTTCTCCATGATGGGGTGGCAGAGAGAGCTGGCGAAAGGCTTGCTCCTGGCTGAAGCTGCAGAATTTTAAGAGGTGTGGGGGGAGGAACAATGTGGCATTGAAATAGCTAAAGGGGTTCCACCTCTTCATTTTTGAGCCATGAAGAGTCTTTCTGGAGCCTTTGGAAGATCTTGAGCCTCAAGGAGATGGGTTTGGGTACCATGAAGGAGTGACCAGGGGGGAAAAGATCTAATGCGGCATCTTAACCAGGACATCACACTGGCTCTTGGACTGGGAGAGAAGGACCGAGTGAACTTCTCTATGGCTGAAGAGGATCTAGAGCAGTGGGTTCTCAACCTTCCCAATGCCGCGACCCTTTAATACAGTTCCTCATGTTGTGGTGACCCCCAACCATAAAATTGGTGTCTCCGTTCCGAAGACCATAGAAAATATGTGTTTTCCGATGGTCTTAGGCGACCCCTGTGAAAGGGTCATTCGACCCCCAAAGGGGTCCAGACCCACAGGTTGAGAACCACTGATCTAGAACCTGTATCTTCTTCTAGCTGGAGCTTTTGGGCCAAGAGAGAAGAATTAGACTGGCCCAAAGGGACACGGTGGCTCAGTGGCTAAGACACTGAGCTTGTCGATCATAAAGGTCGGGAGTTTTGAATCCTTAGTCTTAAGTAACCCCCAGCCAGATAGGTCCGTAGTAATTTTGAACCTAAGTCGAGGCGTATCTGTACAGGTAGTCCTCGACTTACGACAATTCATTGAGTGACCATTCAAAGTCAATCATGGCACTGCAAAAAGTGACTTACGTCTTTTTTCCCCCCACACTTATGACGGTTGCCACATCCTCAAGGTCACGCAATCAAAATTCAGACCTTTGGCAACTGGCTCCTAATTATGACGATTGCAGCGTCACGCGATCCCCTTTTGCGACCTTCTGACAAGCAAAGTCAATGCAATGCGAGCTGCACTGGCTCCCTGTGGTCTATCGAGTACGTTTCAAGGTTTTGATTACGATCTTTAAAGCGCTCCATGGCTCAGGACCTAGTTACCTGCGGGATCGTATTCTGCCCCATACATCCCTACGACCCATCCGCTCGCACAGAGAGGGACTTCTCCAGGTGCCGTCTACCAGACAGTGCCATGGGGCGGCGCCTAGGAGCAGAGCCTTCTCTGTGGCGGGCCCAGCCCTGTGGAATGACCTCCCCCCGGATATTAGGACTACTACTGACCTCCGCTCCTTCCGTGTCAAGCTCAAGACCCACCTTTTCCAAATAGCTGGCCTGGCTCGACCATAACTTAGTAACGCTCCTGATGGGTTTTTAATTTGGTAATTTTATTAGGGGATTTTAAATTGTGTTTTTTAACTGTCTTTCACTTAAGTCCATCCTCCTCCATGCACATATGTATATGTCTCTGTTTTTGTATATATGTTTGTCTTATGTGTATTTTTATCTGCTTGATTGTACGCCGCCCCGAGTCCTTCGGGAGAGGGGTGCGGCTAATCAAATAAAATTATTATTATTATTATTATTATTATTATTATTATTATTATTATTAATGGGGAAGCCGGATTCACTTAACAACCAGGTTTACTAACTTGTAATGACTCACTGAACAACTGTGGCAAGAAAAGCCGTCAAATGGGGCAAAACTCACTTAGCCAATGTCTCACTTGACAACATAAGCGTTGGCTCCATTGTGGTCGTAAGTGGAGGCCTACCTGGACTCCTTTCCCATCTTGGTGCATTCTAGATAGAATAGAATAAGAATAGAGTAGAATTGAATACGAATAAGAATAGAATAGAATAGAATAGAATAGAATAGAATTCTTTATTGGCCAAGCGTGATTGGACACACAAGGAATTCGTCTTTGGTGCAGATGCTCTCAGTGTACATAAAAAGAGAAGATATATTTGTCCAGAATCACAAGGTAAACCACTGAATGATAGTCATAGGGTACATATAAGCAATCAGGAAACAATCAATAGCAATATAAATTGTAAAGATATAAGCAATAAAGTTACAGTTATAACAATAGCAAAAGTTACATCTACAATACCCATCATCCCAAGTCATGGGCCACGCTGTCCTGGGCTGATGGGAACTGTAGTCCCCCAAAATGTCCGGAAGGAACTCAAGTTACGTGGAAGACTGGCGTCCCAGCGGAGAAATAGCTTCATTTAAACCTGGCCTTTGTTTTTTCGTTTGGGGCTGACCTACGAGCTGGGGATGGTAGTTGGCACCTGGGACCTACGCAACACGCCAGTGTGTAACATTGCGATTTCTAAAGCAACACCTCTTTTGTTTGGGATCTTTCCTCACTGGGGTTTTTCTTTTGTGTGTGTGTGTGTGTGAGTGTGTGGCAGATCCTCTGATGGGGGAAGATGGGTTTTTTGGGGTTTTTTAAATGTTTGGAGATCCCACTTCATTTAACAGTTTGTTCTCTTCCATTGTTTTAAAGCTCCTTCGGGCTCCTTCCTGTCCAAATGTAAAAAAAATAAAATATTGGGCTGCCAGCCAGCCAATCCAAACGCCTTGCTAAGAGAAAAAAACAAACAAACCTGAATCCCTTCTGCGGGTGTGCCTGGGTCAGAGGGCCGAAAGGTACCTTTATTTCTTATTTTGCCTGCTTCGGGTTTGGCCGGGACAGGTAAGATTAGGAGCCTGGCAGAGCATCGAAGCTGCAGCCCAATCCTGGATGCTCAGATGCAGCTATTCCTGCCTTCCTGGTAGCTTTCGGCAAGACTCCTCCCGCCCCTCCTTTGCAGTGGGGAGGCAGCTTTTCTTTTGATCATGAAAACAGATTCTCAGTGGGCTGAATTATGCCACTGGGAGCCTGCTTTGTACTCTCCCCCTTTGAGGTTCTGCAGCATCGCGGTCTAGAAGCAAGTTGGTTTGTAGGTCAAAGCGGAAGTCTGCAAAAGCAGCGCTGGCCAGCAATTGCAGGGGCCAGAGGTAGGAAATACGGGGCCCGGGGCCTGTTTCAGGCAGCTCCAGGAAAAAGGCGAGTTAAGATGATGGAGTGGAAGTCCCATTCCCTAGAATAGGCCTGGGGGGAGCCGGGGGTGGGGAGGAGGTTGCAGCAAATTATCTCCCAGTTGTGGCATTCCTCCTCCTCCAAACTTCCTCCTCTGTAGTTCCTCCATTCTTCCTCTTCCATTCCTCCATTGTTCTTCCTCCATTGTTCTTCCTCCATTCTTCCTCCTCTGTTCTTCTTCCTCCATTCTTCCTCCTCTATTCCTCCATTCTTCCTCTTCCATTCCTCCATTCTTCCTCCATTCCTCCTCCATTCTTTCTTCTCCATTCTTCTTCCTCCATTCTTCCTCCTCCTTTCCTCCATTTCTCCCTCCTCCGTTCTTCTTCCTCCATTCTTCCTCCTCTGTTATTCTTTCTCCTCCATTCCTCCATTCTTCCTCCTCCATTCTTTCTCCTCCATTCTTCTTCCTCCTTTCCTCCATTTCTCCCTCTTCCATTCTCCCTCCTCTGTTCTTCTTCCTCCATTCTTCCTCCTCTGTTTTTCTTCCTCCATTCTTCCTCCATTTCTCCATTCTTCCTCCTCCATTTCTCCATTCTTCCTCTTCCATTCCTCCATTCTCCCTCCTCCGTTCTTCTTCCTCCATTCTTCCTCCTCTGTTATTCTTTCTCCTCCATTCCTCCATTCTTCCTCCTCCATTCTTTCTCCTCCATTCTTCTTCCTCCTTTCCTCCATTTCTCCCTCTTCCATTCTCCCTCCTCTGTTCTTCTTCCTCCATTCTTCCTCCTCTGTTTTTCTTCCTCCATTCTTCCTCCATTTCTCCATTCTTCCTCCTCCATTTCTCCATTCTTCCTCTTCCATTCCTCCATTCCCCCTCCTCTATTCTCCCTCCTCTGTTCTTCGTCCTCTATTCCTCCTCCACCAGGGCTGTGCGAACGCAGCTTTCACCCCTCTGAAAGCAGTGCCCATCTCCCTTGCCTCCAAGATAAGGCAGGAAACTAATTCAGATCCTGCTGGAGAGAGAACAGCCCTGCGAGAGCTTCTCCCCCGTGAGATGCTTCAGCAGGTAAATCCCTTATCTCAGCCTCTGCAGCTGGGATCTTCCCTCCTGCGGCTAATGAGCCCTGCAGTTGGGTTTCCTGTGGCACCAGAAGGGCTGCCCAAACAGCTGGGGAGGGGGCAAGCTCAGACCCTGCTTCCCGTTCTCTCAGCCTGGCCCGAGACCTAGCAGGCATCCCAGGGACAGTTTTGCAAGAATGATGTAGAGCAGGATTCCTCAACCCCCTGGCTGTGGACCGGCACCGGGCTGTGGCATGCCAGAAACTGGACCGTGCAAGCAACTGGAGCCCCATCTGTGAGATACAGGCAGCATGGAAAACCACACTCCCTCCGGACTGTGGAAAATCCTATCTCTCCACGGAACCAGTTGCCGGTGCCCAAAAGCTTGGGGGCCACTGATGTATCGTGAGATTGGGAGATAAGCATACACACATATCATTTTGGTGAGACGGGACTATTTGCAAGCTTGGTCATAGGTTTGCCTTTTAGCCAGCCTACCACGATTCAATCATAGAATCATAGGGCTGGGGAAGGGACCTCTGAGGTCTTCTAGTCCAACCCCCCCCCTTGCCCAAGGCAGGAGTCCTTATATGACCCCGGACAAATGGTTGTGCAATTGTCTCTTGAAAACCTCCAAAATGAAGCACACACAATTCAAGGAGGCTGGCTGCTCTATTGATTAATCATTCTCACCGTCAGGAAATTCCTCCGTATTTCTGCTTGATTATCATGTCGCTAAAGCACAACCCAAGAGACAGCGTGACACCCCTCTATAAAAATCAAGCTAAAAATACGGTGCGTTTAGTCAGAATGCTGGTTTGTTTTGTTTTGAACAAGCTCTATGCTGGTATGGCTTTCCTCCCCATAATCAGCCTGACTATAAAAGAGAGGTGCCAAAATAGATTTCTTCCGGGGCCAGATCAGCATTTCCCTGGGTGCCATGGCTGGGGTGGGGAGGGGAGGGGAAAAAAGAGGAAAAAAACACAGAATAACAGAGTTGGAAGGGACCTTGGAGGTCTTCTAGTCCAACCCTCTGCTCAGGCAGGGAAGCCTACACCACTACAGACCAATGGTTATCCAATCTCTTCTTAAAAACCTCCAGTGTTGGAGCATTCACAACCTCTGGAGGCAAACTGTTCCACTGATTAATTGTTCTCACTGTCCGGAAATTTCTCCTTAGTCCTTAGTTAGGGAGACGGGATGGATGCCACCTGAAGCACCTTGCCAGCCCAAACAAGGCGGAGGGTGTGTGTGTGCAGCCCCCCACCCCATTTGGGCCAGCAGGGTGCTGCAGGAGGCCATCCAGGGCACAAACAGGGCATGGGTGGGGGCGCGTGCAGCCTCCCTGCACTCCGTTTTGGCTGCCAGAGGCTTTGCGGCTGAGTCCTTTGCTATTTCCAGGCTGGCCCCGTGGGCCAGATTTAAGCACCCCGTGTACTGGATCCGGCCCACGGGCCTTGAGTTTGACACCCTTGCTCTAAACCAACAAGGAAGCTTTGCAAGGTTTTCTTTGATGGAAAAACTGCCTGGTGTGGACAAAATGAGGGTGCCGACTTGCCAAAGCTTCACGGTGAGGAACAAGGGCCCACTTTACCACTTTGTGATTATGGCTTGACGTGCTTTAAAATCCTGAAACTGCAAGGGCAGACACGGGAAGGAGGGGAGAATTGGAGCCAGTTCTCACCAACTCACAAATTCGGATGCCAACTGTGCATAGAGAGTTGGAATATTTCTCTCTTGCCAGCTTTGTCCCTTCCTCACACATGCTTAGCTACCTTGCAAATTCCATGACAAGTGGTGACAATCCCTGGTTTGACGGAACAGCGGGGGTTACATTTATTCTGGGGACTGTGTTGGCCTGGTCTCTTGCTGCCAGATCTTAATGAAACTTAACTTCCTTCTTCTTTAGCACTTACCTTCCTGAGCACTGAGCTTTGAGGCTAGCTCTCCTTTTCATGGTGGTGAGTTTTCAGGAGAATGTCCGATGGCCGCAAAGAAACTGGAGGGGCCTACAGGCAAGGAAGCTTTGCACCCAAAACTGGGTCTAGGACAACACACTATGGACTTCTTGCCGCAACTATCTTGCTGTGGCCAACCCAGCAGGGCCATCTCGCCATGGCCGTCTCTCTGTGGCCAACTCGCCACAGGAGAAGTGGCAAGTGGGATAACTCAACACGATCAAGACAATTTTTGTCAGTAGCGATCATGTTGAAGCAACAGTGATGGATAACACTTGTCACACTGGCTGCGACGAGTTGTCCCATTTTGCTCAAAGCCAACAACTGTTTCCTACAGTTGGCATTGGATATGACCAGCCTGGAGAACAAAGAATGGGTTTGCTGAATGCCAGATGTGGCCCTTTTCATTTCTCTGGCACCAGGAACTCCTGTCTTTTCCTCCCGATGAAAACAACTACTGTATTTTTTCGGAGTATAAGATGCACCATGATTTTGAAGAGGTAAATTTTTTAAAAGGGTTTGCACTCTGCAGGCCTCCCAAGCCTCTGCACGCCTCATTTTTTTCCACAAAAATGTTTGGGTTTGGGAGCTTGTAGACTGCTCCTGGGGGCTTGGGCAGGGGGGGGGGGCATAAACAAGCAAAAATGGCCCGTTTGTTTGCCCTCCCCAGCCCCCAGGAGCACCCTGCAAGCCTCCCAAACCTTCTGCACGGCCATTTTTGCAAAGGGGGAAGGTCTCCTTTTGCCCAGTTTAAGATGGCTCTTTGACCCGCTCTTGCCTATGGCCCTGGCTATAATAATGATTTTTTCCGCTTCTCTGCTGGAACATGGACTATATCTGGATGGAAAGCAGGTGTTTCCAGAGGTGCTTGTTTCCAGTTGTGTGTGAAGTATGGAGAGAGAGAGAGAGAGAGAGAGAGAGAGAGAGGGAGAGGGAGAGAGAGAGAATGAAATAAGAAGAATCGGACTTACCCTGTTTCCCTGAAAATAAGACCTCCCTGGATAATAAGGCCAATTGGGCTTTTGAGCGCATGCACTAAAATAAGACCTCCCCAAAAATATTGCAACACACAGCAGCAGCCATGAGGTGACCACGCTCGCCGCCTCCTGCACCTCAAAAATAATAAGACCTCCCCAAAAATAAAGCCAAGCGCTTATTTTTTTGGGGGGGGAGGGTCGAAAGTAAATAAGACCCTGTCTTATTTTCGGGGAAACACGGTAGAACAGGGATCTCCAAACTTGGCAACCTTCGGACTTGTGGACTTCAACTCTCTGACTTAGAACCTCTAAATACAGCTTTCCCCAAACAGATGTTTTTTTTGCGGCTTGTGAGACTCTGGCTTCCCAAATTTCCACTCAACGCGGTTCCCCCAAAATGAGAATGGTGAGGGTACAGATCCAACAGGCATAGAGGGCGCCAGATTGGGGAAGTTGGTCCCCAACAGCGAGACATTTGCCCCCTTCTTTAATAACAGAACGAAGGGGCCCTGCCTGATGAAGAAAAAATGAGTCAACGGCTTAACAAAAGGCTGCCTTATCTATTTCTGTGGGCAGCCTTGACGCTTCTGGGTTTCAGCCCTGTGGCCTGCGAAGAATGCTAGGTCAGGCTCCCTTTTCATGGAGGGCGCCACGGAGTCACGGGCACCTTCAAAAGCCCCATTCTTTGCCCACCCAGAGAAATTCCAGGGGGACGTGGGGAACCTCTTGTCTCGCAAAGCTGGGACGTTCCCAGTCCAGCATGCATTTCCCTCCATTCCCCAGTTAAAAAAAAAAAAAGAGAGAGAGGCTTTAGGCCAGTGTTTCTCAACCTTGGCGACTTTAAGTCCTGTGGACTTCAACTCCCAGAATCCCCCAGCCAGCAGCTGGCTGGGGAATTCTGGGAGTTGAAGTCCACAGGACTTCTGGCTGGGGAATTCTGGGAGTTGAAGTCCACAAGACCTAAAGTCGCCAAGGTTGAGAAACACTGCTTTAGGCAGTGGAGGGTTGGAACAAACCCGGCGTCACGCACATGGACGTGCCCACATGCATTGTAGCTGCCAGCGACACTTCCGCAAGCCTCCGCGACGATCCAGCTGCTCGTCGGAGCGTTGCGCAGGTGCTGTACGCGCCATGCAGGTGCGCGGAAGCGCCGAAGGCTTTAAAGGACAGGTAAGGAGGTTGGGTGGGCAGGTGGGCCCTCCAGAGCACCGTACCGGAATGGTACCCGGCGCTCCGGGAAGGCTCTGGTACGCCGGTACCTGGGCATACTGCCTGCAACCCACCACTGGCTTTAGGGTAGTGTTGGCTAACCTTTTTCTCATGAAAGCGCGCCCGCACCCATAATGCAATGCATGTGTGCCCCCCCCCTGCTCCCCCGCCCCTCCGTGCATGTGCATATGCCCCCATTGCTCCATTTTGGGCCTAGTAGGCTTCCCTGAAGCTTCTTGGGAGCAAAAACAGGCGACGGGGGCTCGCACTGCACTCCCCCCCATGCATGCACACGCATTTCCCACATACGCCCTGCCCCCCGCGCATGGGCACCAGAGACCCCAAAATCAGCTGGCCGGCAGGAGGCGTGTATGCATGCACGGTGGAGCTGAGCTGGGGCCACGGTTCAAATGCCCGCAGAGAGGGCTCTGCATGCCACCTGTGACACATGTGACATAGGTTTACCATCATGGCTTTAGGAGTTGGGTGAGCTTCCCTACAGAAGCAGAGGGCAGATGGACGCCCCCCCCTTTGATCTCAGCTCCGCCCTCTGATTTCAGTAGGTCTCAAAATCTTTGTAGATTATAATAATTTGTATAAATGTACATTAGATTGATGATACTAATAATGGAAAAAAAATATGAAAATTATTAGAGAATGTTAGTAATGCCAAAATAATAGAATGATTTAGAATAGGATACAGCCGAAACTCTTTATTATTGGATATATTGAAGATGATAGAATGAATCACCATAACATAAATGCATCATACACTATATTGCCAGAAGTATTCGCTCACCCATCCACCTAATCAGACTCAGTTGTGAGCGAATACCTTTGGCCATTTAGAATACCTTCTTTAAAATGGTTGAAACAATCGTGATAATTAAACAAATGAAGTGCCACAATAATGTATGCGAAGATATTTGATTGACAATCAGTGATTTTTGATAACGCTCAAGTGGTGACTATGGAAAGGACGGAGCAAGGTTTTATAACCCATCGACACACTGTATGTAGTTGAAGAGGTTTTTTTATGTTACTTGTTTTGCGTGTTTACGTTTGAAAATAAAATTTTTATTAAAAAGACAAATCTTTGGAGAGGAGGAAAGGGGGCGCGGTGATTCCCTCTTCTGCATTCTAATTGACTCTCTATAATAGAGAAGAAAAAAGGTTGAACACTCTTTCTATCAAAGCCTTCCTCGGTGACCTCTGTGCAATGCATTTATACCGTATATTTATTTGCTAACAAAAAAAAAAAAGGATAACGGGCGTCCTCAGGGGAAGCGAGAGGGTGTGGCGAGGGTCTTCCGGGAATTTTGACGGCTGTCAGTCTGCAAGTGACGGCCGGTGATTGGCTGGGATCCGGGGAAACTGCTGTATTACAGGAGGGATGGAAGTGTCGAACAACATGTAAATGACATTGTCGTTGTATTAATCTAGTGCGTACAGGGGCTGTCAGGCCGCTTGGCTGGGAGCAGAGCAGAGACAGATGGGGAGCGAGCGAGGCCTGCCGAAAGCGGCCAACAGCGCAAGGTTGCATGCCCTGCGGGGCCTCAGAGGGCAGCTGCCTGGCAGGAGAGGCCCTAGTTGGATGCAATTGCTGGATAGGCTAACACGGGCTTTTACTGAGAAATTGGGGTGTGTGTGTATATGGGGGGGAATGTCCCAGGAGGTGGAACTTCACCACTCACCTCCTTATCCTTGTTATAAAGATGTTGAGACTTTGGAAAAAGTTCAGAGGAGGGCAACTAAGATGGCCAAAGGCCTGAAGGTTAAACCATGCAAAGAACGGCTAGTTAGAGAGAAGAAGAATTAGGGGTGACGTGATAGCAGGGTGATAGAAGGCAGGACAGGAAACAATGGTTCTTCTTCTTACAATACAATAGCAGAGTTGGAAGGGACCTTGGAGGTCTTCTAGTCCAACCCCCTGTCTAGGCAGGAAACCCTATATTGTTTCTTCTTCTTCTTCTTCTTCTTCTTCTTCTTCTTCTTCTTCTTCTTCTTCTTCTTCTTCTTCTTCTTCTTCTTCTTCTTCTTCTTCTTCTTCTTCTTCTTCTTCTTCTTCTTCCTCTTCCTCCTCCTCCTCCTCCTCCTCCTCCTCCTCCTCCTCCTCCTCCTCCTCTTCTTCTTTGGGGCAGCCCCTCCCTCTGCTATCATGACACCTCTACTTCTGCTTTTCATTAAACTAGACATATGGAAAGCCTCTACTCCTCCCTTATTCCCATCTTAGAATAGCAGATGATTTAAAATTCTGATTGGGACATAATGCCGAGTCACATTAAGAGGAATTGATAGGTCTCCTGTAACCCCTCAGAAAGTTAAGGTGGAAATATTACTCAGGATAATATATGAATAATGTGGTGCAAAAGCAGGCATCTGTGAGATTCTGTGTGCCTGGCCCGTGTCAGCTGGAAATGATGGCGAAGAGCATATCCTGATGGGCACCAGATTAAAAAAAGGGGCACCCAAGTGAAAAATCAATATGCATGGGTAAATGAGAGGATTAACAAAGCAATAAGCTAATGGGAATTCATTGGGACTTCTTTAAGGCAGCCTGCAATTTCTCTCCCAAGAATGGAATGTATAATTGAAATCACTCATTATGCCTGGTCTCTTGCTTGCTGTGAGGTTTAAAAAAAAGGAAAGAAATAAAGAAAATAGATAAAAATTTTCCTGTGATATCTACCATCTTCCTCATCTGTCTTTCCCCCCTGCCTCTCGTGATTATGGGATGTCTTCCACCGGTGCTCATAATTTGCGGCTTTATTTTCTTTCTTTCTGAAGTTTAAAAACATTTTTTAAAAAAATCTTTCATTTTTTTATCTCGCTTTAATCTGCTGTTCTTTTGAATGTGCATGCCTGTGAAAGATTTATGGGCTGTTTTCCCCCCACCCCCACCCCCTCTTACGATGTAGATGCATTTGGAAGCCTTTGGGCTGTTGTGTGTGATTCGGAGAAGCGGAAAGAAAAAGGGGAAAAAAAACAACACACCAGCAATGATCTCATTATCAAATTGGGCCACTGTTGTCTGTTTAAAACTCTCACCCAGAGAGAGGAAAGCTCGGAAGGTGTTTAAAATATTCTTTTAATTAAATAAATAAAAGGTGGGTGAGCTGGAAAAAGGATGAAGCTAAAAAAAAACAACCACAAGGTTTTCGGGATCCTTATCCAATAAAAGGACTCCAAAAAGACGCAGAAAGAAAATGTGGGGCCTTGATTTTGCTTTCGGGGGGCACCTGCACCCTCTCCCAAACCTTCTCACTTTGGTGCCAGAGGGGTATATTTGGGGCGGGTGGTGGAGGAGGGATGCGCTGGGGATCACTCTCGAATTTGCACCTTTCCCCAAATCTGTTACCGGTGGCAGAACAGATGCCGTTTGTATGCAAAGAAACCTCAACTTATGAATAATTAGGCAACTAGCAAGAAAGGCAGTGTTTTGCAGGAAGCTCTGTTCCCCTTTTCATACGAAGAACGGTTGCAGGAATTGGGTATGTCTAGTTTGATGAGAAGAAGGACTAGGAGAGACATGATAGCAGTCTTCCGATATTTGAGGGACTTTATAATGCCTTGGTAAGGCCATACTTGGAATACTGCGTTCAGTTTTGGCCGCCATGATGTAAAAAAAAGATGTTGAGACTCTAGAAAGAGGCAACCAAGATGATTAGGGGACTGGAGGATAAAACATAGGAAGAACGGTTGCAGGAACTGGGTATGTCTAGTTTGATGAAAAGAAGGACTAGGGGAGACATGATAGCAGTGTTCCAATATCTCAGGGGCAGCCACAAAGAAGCGGGAGTCAAGCTATTCTCCAAGGCACCTGAGCTCAGGACAAGAAGTAATGGATGGAAATTAATCAAGGAGAGAAGCAGCCTAGAACTAAGAAGGAATTTCCTGATAGTGAGAACAATTAAAACAGTGGAACGACTTGCCACCAGAAGTTATGGGTGCTCCATCACTGGAGGCTTTTAAGGAGAGATTGGGTGTCCATTTGTCTGAAATGGTAGAGGATTTCCTGCCTTGAGCAGGGGGTTGACTGGAAGACCTCCAAGGTCCCTCTCTCCATCCTCTCTCCCTCTCTCTCCCACTCCCTCTCTTGTGTCTCCTCCTCCCTTTCTCTCCCTCTCTTTCCCACTCCCACTCCCTCTCTCCCACTCCCTCCCTCTCTCATCTCTCCCACTCCCTCTCTCCCTCCCCCTCTTGTCTCTTTCTTCTCTCTCCCTCTCTCTCTCTGCCCCCTCCTTCCCACTCTCCCTCCCTCTCTCTCCAAAATATCCCTCTTCTCCTCTCTCCTCCCCTTCCCGAGATGCTTTTCTATCTTTGTCCTCCTTATTTGCCTTCTTTGTAATACGTCACACCGTTGTTTTGAAGAATTCCTTACAGGGCTGCCGATTGCTCACCGCTGCTCTGAAATGAGAGATCTTGGATGAACGGAACACATGTTTTGTCCAAGTGGTCCTTGGCTTAACAACCACTCATTTAATGACCCCTCAAAGTTACGATGGGAAAAAAGGGACTGATGACTGTTCCTCCCACTTAAGGACCATTGCTGCATCCCCAGGGCCACCTGGTCAGAATTCTCCAGTGCTTGACAATCGGCCTGTATTGATGAGGATTGCAACATTTTGGAGTCATCTCATCCACGTTTGCAACCTTTCCAATTGGCGTCCAACAAGCAGTGTCAATGGGGGAAGGTGGATTCTCTTAATGGCAGCGTGATTCGCTTAACATCTGCAGTGATTCACTGGGGCAGACAACTATTCGTCTTCTGGACAGACAAGACTTGTTAGCCTGCCTTGAGAGAGAAACTTTTTGCGTTCCTAATAAAGGAATCTTTTGAGTTCACATCAGAGGATTTGTCGTGTTTGGGGAGCTGGATCAAAACAGTGACCTCCCTTCCTCATGTCAGTTTCGGGGAAAACCACACTGGCATCATTGATCCTGTTCCCATCCCAGCCACTGTCTGCGGAACATGGTGTACAGGGAGTGCCTTGATGTGTCTTCCCCCAGAGCGTCTCTTGGGCTACGTTTGGGGAATGCTCGGAGATGTTCAGGGCCCTCTTTAAGTCTTGAGCGCATCACTTCTGAATGTTGTAAATGGGATACGGAACGAAGGCGCACACTTAAATTGAACATGCATTCTAACCAATATGGGTTTTATTTTCAATTTGCAGACATGAGGAATTCAAATGCCCTTCTTAGCATCCTTTGCGAAAAGCACTCTGCTTATACAGCACGCATATCAACAAAGAGACAATAGCGTGTCTCTTCCCCCCCAGCCCCAGCCCCACGCTCTCAAGCAGCTGAAAGTGCTTTCAAAAATAAAATAAAATAAAATAAAGGAATCCCACCTTAAGATACCTGTGTCCAAATCCCACCAGTGCATCGGATCTTGGTATTCTTCCCAAATCCTGCAATTCACTAGACGTGAATAAACCTCTTGTAAACCACTTCAGTTCTCTTCAAAATTATAGTCCCTTGCTCTTATTTTTAGTGCTCTTTATATTTTAGTATTGCTACTGTTTTCTTAGAAAGAGGAACCGAGGCTGAAACATAGAGGAGACTGCTCACACCAATCATTATATGTCAAAGGAGAATTTGAAATGCAAATGCTTCCACTTCTCCGGGCAAATACTGTATGTTCCTTTGACAGCAGATGGAGCAGGAGTTTGAAACTAGCATAAACCCAGAAAGGCAGCATACAGATTGTCCTTGATTTACAACTATTCATTTAGCGACCGTCCGAAGTTACTGTTCTGTCCTAGGCTTCCCAAGAGCATGAAGCAAACTCCTTGTCTTGACAAAAAACCCTTCACATTCAGCAAAGTCTTTCAAGGGAGTATTTACAGTCACAGACCTTCTCTGGCTGGGTGATATCTGCAAAACCTGGCAAGGAGTCTTGGAGAGTCACGAACAAATGAAGCAAACTAATGGTCTCCTGCAAACTCCACTCCCCTTTCGCTCCTCTTTTTATTCCCTCTGGGAGGGGCCATTCATTGTCCACCTGTGGCCTTACTCCCAAGTCGACCCTTGTTCTTTAGCTGTTTCCTTCGTCTGGCAATTCTGCGCATGCGCACACTGGGAACAGGCTCCAGTTGTCTGACTCTGAAGGCACCTGATCACTGCCAGATGGCCTCGGCCCCGTCTCTGCCTCCAACACAGACCCTTCCCCAGACTCCAGGACTGGCCCATGTTCCTCCCCAACCTCCTCACTGTCCGATTCTGCTGCCAGCTCTGCTGGTCGCTGGCAGGCCACAACACTTACAACAGCACTGAAAAAAGTGACATGACCATTTCCCCCACTTACGACCGTTCCAGCATCCATGTGGTCATTCGATGTCGGATGCTGGGCAACTGGTTGCTATTTATGACCGTTTCAATGATTCACTCAACAATGGTGGCAGGAAAGGTTGCAGAATGGGGCAAGACTCACCGAACGACCATCTCGCTTAACAACAGAAATGTTGGCTCAGTTATATCCCTGAGGGCTAGCTGTAATGGATTTCCTCCTGGCTGGTACGTAAGACTGAAGTTCAACAGGTTTGGATTAGAACCTGCCAGGAATTTTATTTCTCCTGAGTTTGCAGTCAAATTCTTGCTGATGAAATGGGGACCTGCCATTTGAAGGACTAGTTTCTTATCTATCCATGGATGATATTTCTCCCTGGTCTTTGAGGCAGCGTTCTCTCTATCCCTTTGTCAGGTTTTTAAATTTTGCTTTCCCAAAGGGATCTTCAACTCGTCCATCAATTAACAGTTTTCCCCTTTAGCTGAACAGCTTGTCTCCAACGTTGTTAGCCGAAGATCCCGCACAGAGAGAGGAAATTATAAAGAGAACCTACCCCCCTCGCAGTTCTTAGTTAGACTGGCAGCCTGGATCCATAGAGATAACCATGTCCATCAAGTAGAAAGGGAAGACTGTCTGCACCTGTGATTTACAACCTTGGACACTTTAAGATGCGTGGACTTCAACTCCCAGAATTCCCCCATTCCAGAGGAATTTCTGGAACTTGAAGTCTGCACACCTTAAAGCGTCGAAGGTTGAGAAACAACTGGTACAGGGGCTTTGAATGGCCCATTAAGAGCCTCAGTGGCGCAGTGGTTAGAGTGCAGTACTGCAGGCTACTTCTGCTGCCTGCCGGCTGCCTGCCATTTGGCAATTCAAATCTCACCAGGCTCAAGGTTGACTCATCCTTCCATCCTTCCGAGGTCGGTAGAATGAGGACCCCGGTTGTTGGGGGCAAGAGGCTGACTCTGTAAACCGCTTAGAGAGGGCTGCAAAGCACTGTAAAACAGTATGTAAGTCGAAGTGCTATTGCTATCATCCTTGACCATTGATCATTCTGGTTGAGGTTGAGGTTGAGTTTGCAGGTGGTCTTCCTTCTGGATCCCCTTTGCCAGTTGAGACCCTCCCCCCCAAAGAGCCCACGTACAAGGAGGCCTGTCCAAGCATCTCCGGCTAACGAATCCCACAGATTCGTTATGCATCAGGAAAAAGAAATAACTTGTTCTGGCCCATCCTAAGCCTAGCTGTCAATCAGCTGGGTTGGCTGAACTTGAATTCCAGTGCTTGGGAAGGGAATGAATAATTGCTCCCTTGTTCACTCTTCGCTCTTCCAGGCCAAGCTTCTTCTACTATGGGAGAGAGGCAGAGGCTTGGCATTTCTTCCCCTGGCACAGAGCAGGGGGAGAGAACGTGAGTGGCCTTCCCTGGCAACCTGCCACATCTCTTTGGGGAGGTTCTCCTTGATGCTATTTAAGAAACCCTTGTTAAAATGAGTCAGATAGGTTATGTATGCCCCCCCTCCTCCAGATGAAGGGGATGGAGTTAAGGTGGGGCTGGAAAAAGAGTCTGTAGGCAGGTGCGTGGGAGGAAGGAAGGTGGCACAGGATAGCAAGGAGGGGCACGGTTGGGTGGCAGGGGCTTCTGCAGAGCTAAGCTTATTTTGGGGCAGTGGGTGGTTGACCTTGGCAGAAGGGAGGATGACCTTGGAAGTTCTGGCTGGCTGCACAGAAGATTCCAGGGAGGGGCGAAAGGGGGGGGGGACGTACAGGCGATAAAAAGAATGAGCTGACACAGCAATAATTTCACCCCCCCCCCCATCCCTGTTCACCACTAAGTCAGAGTTGTGGTACCTAGCAACAGCCAGTGGGGGTGTTGCTAAGGCAACCGGACCAGGGATGGTGATGTAGCAGCTTCTGGTGACATCAACGGGGATGAAAGCAGCTGGATAACCTTCAGATGGGGGCACCAACTACCTATCTTTTTAGGATTTTAGTATTCCAAAATCTTAGTTTTGGAGGTTTGAGGGGGTGATGGGGGAGGAAGAAAAGGGAAGCCTAAAAGGTTGACATCATAAGATGTGGCCTGCAGAAGGTCAAATTTGTCCCTGCTGGTCAGCACTTTGTGCTCAGCTGCATTTCTACTCTGTTGCAGCTATGCGTATCTATATATTGTAGGAGTACACTGCAGGTGTGCGTATTTGTACATTGTACGGATGTGAGTGTGTGTGTGTGAGAGAGAGGGAGGGAGGGAGAGAGATGGAGGGAGGAAGAGGGGGAGGGAAGGAGGGAGAGAGAGAGATACAGAGAGAGACGGAGGGGGAGAAGGGAGGGAGAGAGAAGGAGAAGGAGGGTGAAGGAGGGAGAGAAAGAGAGAGAGAGAGAGAGAGAGAGAGAGAGAGAGAGAGAGAGAGAGAGAGAGAGAGAGAGAGAGAGAGAGAGATGGATGTGTGTACACAGGTGGAGGATGAGGGACAAACTTTGGATGCTTTCCCAGTAACTCGAGTAACCATATTTAAAATTTGCAGTCCTGTCCTATGCATATTTACCCAGGGGGGGATAAAAAAAAACCCTGCTAAGTTTCAGTACAGTTTATTTTCCTTTGTTAGGATTCTGACATTCAATTTGTAGAGAGGCATACCAGAGCTCAAATTAGACTAGGTGCTCTGGCATCACTGCCTTTAGAGCAGAGGCGTGCAACCTTTAAGTCCTGTGTACTTTTAACCCCCAGCCAGTCAAGCCAAGCCAAGGCAAGCCAGCTGGGGAATTCTGGATGGATGGATGGATGGATGATAGATAGATAGATAGATAGATAGATAGATAGATAGATAGATAGATAGATGGATGGATGATAGATAAGATAGATGGATGGATGGATGGATGGATGGATGGATGGATGGATGGATGGATAGATAGATAGATAGATAGATAGATAGATAGATAGATAGATAGATGATAGATAGATAGGATGGATGGATGGATGGATTAGATAGATAGATAGATAGATAGATAGATAGATAGATAGATAGATAGATAGATGATAGATGATAGATAGATAGACAGACAGACAGACAGACAGACAGACAGATAGATGGATGATAGATAAGATGGATGGATGGATGGATAGATGATAGATAGATAGGTAGATAGATAGATAGAGAGAGAGAGAGAGAGAGAGAGAGATGATGATAGATAGATAGATAGATAGATAGATAGATAGATAGATAGATAGATAGATAGATGATAGATACCCACCTTGGAAGGATGGAAGGCTGAGTCAACCTTGAGCCTGGTGAGATTTGAACTGCCAAATTGCAGGCAGCCGGCAGTCAGCAGAAGTAGCCTGCAGTGCTGCATTCTAACCACTGCGCCACCGTAGCTCAACATTTTCATAAGTCCCTTTTTTCAGTGCTGCGGTAACTTCAAACGGTCAGTGGAAGAATGGTTGAAAGTCAAGGGCAACCTGTATCACTATCTCAGCTGCATTGTGCCCGAAGTTGCCCCACAAAAGTTGTCATTTTACATCACTGATGTTGAAACGCTGCAGAGGTGGTGGGTTTTTACTGCCCCCATTGGCAGGAGTTCTCCTCGCCTTAGTCGCTCCGTACATCTCTTTCATTTCCCTATAGAGCAGGGGTGTCCAAACTTGGCAACTTTAAGACTTGTGGACTTCAACTCCCAGAATTCCCCAGCCAGCTGGGGAATTCTGGGAATTGAAGTCCACAAGTCTTAAAGTTGCCAAGTTTGGACACCCCTGCTATAGAGGTTCGACCATCTTAGGAGCCTCAACATCTTTGTAAATTCTCCTCCTATCTCTAAGTGGGTTATTTCTTGGCAGCGGTAGGGGAATCACCCGACAAATGCATGGGCAATGAACTAATTAACACGGCCAGCTGAAAGAAAGATGAGCAGATTATGCTTTTCTTGGTATTTGGAGACTGATGGCAAGGATAAAAGATCAGCTACAAATAGCCGTGAAGGATTGGGGAACGGAAGTGTTTCATCGTCAATTCTGACTGGCAGGGACTGTCCCAACGACGCTCTATTTTTCGATCCTCCCCCCCCCCCAGTTTTTGTTTAATCCCGCCATTATCCTTTTATAAACGAGTTAAGGCAACAAACATGTTTCATAGTCTTTCTACCTCCTGTTATCTTCAACAACCACAACCCTGCGAGGTGGGCTGGGATGAGAGACTGTGATTGGCCCAAAGTCACTCAGCTGGTTTTCATGCCTAAAGCGGGACTAGAACTCACGCTCTCCTGGTGATTGTCCCAATGTCACCCAGCTTATGTTCTTGATGCTTTTCTTAACCGAATTCCATCTCTGTTGCTGTGTAAACTGGGGCCTGTTCTTACTCTTGTAAGCAACCATTGCAATCTCGGAAGCCAAATGAAACACATCTTCGTACCTCTGAAAACTGGAAAGGGTTTTGGCAGAGACTGTTTTTAAAATGCAAACTTTGCTGTTTACTTAACTATGCTTTCTTTGCCTGCCGTGTGTATAAGTCTTACATCTTATGAAGATGTTGGATAACCCTTTATCTGAAGTGGTGTAGGGTTTCCTGTCTAAGCAGGGGGTTGGACTAGAAGACCTTCCAACTCTGATATGTTATCTTACGTTACGTTACATTACGTTATATTATCCTATCCTATCTTTATATTTGGGGGAAAGAAGACATGGAAGAGGGGTAAAGGAAGGAAGAGGTCGGAAGGGACAAGGAGAACTGGATGGAGAGTAAGAATTTCTTGAACTTCCATTCAAGTTGGAGCCTTTATTTTCTTCCCTTCTTCCACATTCACTCCATGGACCCTCTTCCATCTTAGAAGTCCTTCTGTCCGTCCATTTCACACCCAGCCTGACCATAACTTTACGAAGGGGGAATCCGTTCAATTGAGGGTCAACATGTCCGGATTTTATCCCCGCCCCCCCCGCCCCTTGTGCACAATATAATTTATGTACTTCTCTGACTGCCAAATGTCAGTCACAGTCACCAGCTGGTGGCTGGCTTTGAAAACAAGATCCAGGCCACTTAATTGGAGGGGACGAGGGCTGCCCGAGACGGATGATTTGAAGATGGCTTTACGGAGAACCTGCATTGTCTGAGACAGCCCACTTCTGAATACCAATTGCCTGGGTTGCGAGAGGACGGTGCTTTAGCTTAGCCTTGGAAGTAAGAGGAAAGTACGGCTTAAGGCAAGATTTGGTCCTTGGGGAGATGACCAGTTGAGATGCTTTATTTTAATTAAGGGATGGGGGAGAGAGGGAGGGGGGGAGAGATTCCTTTGTGGATAAGCGAAGATTTGCTAATGAAGAGCAGGTGTCTTGTAATCAGGGTTAGAATTGTGGAGCCAGTTCCAATTATGATTGAAGAATTAATTGCATGCAAGCAAAGCACATAACGGGCCACCAAGAAAACTCCCATATTGTTCTTCGCTCATGGTTTACTCACTGGTAGTCCTTGACTTACAACCGTTCGTTCAGCGATTGCTCAACGTTCCAGCAAAATAATGACTTACGGCTGCTCCTCACCCTTACGACCGTGGTTATGCGCTCCAAATTCAGGTGCCTGACAAACAGCAGGTTCATTTGTGACTTTCCCAGCTGGCTTCCGAAAGCCAAGTCAACAAGGGATCACGGATTCGCTGAAGGACAGCATGATTCACTGAACAACTTCCACGATCTGCTTAACAACCACGATCGAAAGGTCCTAAAGCAAAAATTAAGAACGGATGCCTCATCATGCACTATGTAATCCTACGGTGTTACTTGATGGGGAAGATAATTCACAATTGTTGGACAAACTGTATTCCTGTCGTGGAAAAGCAGACAGAAGCATTTTGAGCCCGCTTGGTCTCCCAAACTTGTCAACTTTTAAGACTTGTGGACTTCAACTCCCAGAATTCCCTAGCCTTCTGGGAGTTGAAGTCCACAAGTCTTAAAAGTTGACAAGCTTGGAGATCCTTAGTCTAGTGGTTAAGGCTAGCTTGGCACCACTCACTGGGCATGGCCGACTGGGTGGGTGTGGCCAACTTGACGCCACTCCCCAAAATGCTGGCATGTTTACTCTTTGAATTGGGTAGACCGGGCTGAAGCCACGCTGGCTTGATCTTCCCTCTTTGCATTGGATAGACCAGGAGGGCCCAACACGCTGAATCCGACCGCATCGTGGGCCGGATCCAGCCCGCGGGCCTTGAGTTTGACACCCCTGCTCTAATGCCTCCTCCGGAGCTGGTTGCAGAAATAAGAGGCCGGCTCTCCTGCTTAGGGAGACCCCCAGAGTTTCCAGGCCTGCTGACAGTTCCCGGGATTGCAAGTTGACTTCTTGGGGAGAGACAGATTGACAAATTGGAGGAAATTCGAGTGGAGTCACAGAGATGATGAATGCATCACTGCAAGGCAGTTTGGGAGAGATTTACAGGGCTGGAGACCTAGTTCCGCTGTTCCTCGGGGCGGGTGCGGTGGGGGAACGTGAGATGGAACCGGGGTGGATTATACATGGGCTCCCTCGGCTTGCAATTTGCAGGCATTCCTTGCCTTCCAGTTGGCAAGAGGTAGAGACAGGATTTATAGATCTGCTAAAATCTCGGAAGAGGCTCTGCAAAATATTCCCCCGGACTGGTATATATATATACATTTGACAGGTGGAGGGTGTACTTCAGGCGTGTCAAACACGATCTCATTGAGGGCCACATCAGGGTTGTGTTTGACTTCGAGGGGCGGGGGGTGGGCGTGGTCAGGATGGGCAACGCCCCTCGTGCCGGGGGCGTCTGTGGTGGCCTGAGCGCTCTGCCAGCGAAAACGGGCTCCCGAGCGCCATTTTTGGCTTTGATGGCCTCTTGCAACTCTATGCCAGCGAAAACGCGGCACTCCGGAGCTCCGTTTTCACTGGCAAAAGCACCGCCGGCTGGTCCTTCACTGTTTCCAGGGCAGCCCCGTGGGTCACATTGCGGGCTGGATCCGGCCCACGGGCCTTGAGTTTGACACCCCTGGTGTAGATTGCACAGGTAGTCCTCGACTTATAACAGTTCTTTTAGTGACCGTTCAAAGTTACAAAGGCAGTGGGAAAGCGACTTATGACAGTTCTTCACACTTACGTTCGTTGTAGCATTCCCATCGTCACATGATATACATTCAGATGCTTGGCATCTGACTCCCCTTTATGACGGTTGCAGTGTTCCCGGGGTCACACGATCCCCCTTTGTGACCTTCTGACCAGCAAAGTCAATGAGGAAGGTCAGACTCACTTAACAACCGTGTTACTAGTTGAACAATTGCAGTGGTTCACTTAACAAACGTGGCACAGAAAGTCATAAAATGGGGCAGAACTCACTCAACAAATTTCCGATTTCGTGACATAATTTTTGGGCTCATTTGTGGTCGAAAGTTGAGGACCCTGTAGTCCTCAGGTTACAGCTATTTGCATAGTGACCATTCAAAGTTAAACCGGCACTGAAAAAAATGTGACGTTAGGCCGGTCCTCGCAGTTATGACCATTGCAGCATCCATTGATCAAAACCTGGTCTACAATGATGGTTTTCTGAGCTACCTTCCATAATATCCATCTTACGTCTGTCTCTTTTTTTAATTAAGGGAGGGCTATTGCTCTGTCTGGAAAGTTTTAATCCTTCTTTAAAATCATCTTAAGTAAGCAGTCTTTGCACATCTTAGGGTGATAAATTTTGCGAATTACTTCTAATCAGCTTTATTCAGTGACTCCCATGTTTTGGGTCTATTTGTTCA
The DNA here is from genome assembly GCF_964273705.1 of Natrix helvetica. Lineage (NCBI taxonomy): Eukaryota > Metazoa > Chordata > Lepidosauria > Squamata > Natricidae > Natrix > Natrix helvetica. The sequence continues at coordinate 5,279,913 of NC_138560.1, forward strand.
GAGCTGGGGGAGATCAGACCTCCTCTATTTATTCTCTTCACATCATTAATAGCTGCATTAAATATTTTCTTCCGCACACATCCTCATTACCAATTCAGGTAATTGAGAAGTTGAAACGGAGAGGTGAAAACGTATACGCTGGATTCACCTCCTAGGATCACCCATTTCCACCTTTCAGGGCATTTCAGAAGGGTTGGTTCCAATAAAAAAAATATTTTCCTTTTCAATTAAGCGCTTTGTCACAATTTCCGCTCCCGGCCAAATTGTGGTTAACTATTTCTTATTTGGGGTGGGGATGGGGTGGCACATTATGGCTTCTAACCAGTGGTGGGATTCAAATTTTTTTACTACCAGGTCTGTGGGCGTGGCTTGGTGGGCATGGTGTGGCATGGTGGGCGTGGCTTAGTGGGCGTGGCAGGGAAAAGATACTGCAAAATCTCCATTCCCTCCCCACTCCAGGGCAAGGGTACTGCAAAATGCCACACCACACCCACAAAGCTACACCATTCCCACAAAGCCATGCCCACAGAACAGTGGTGGAATTCAAAATATTGTACTACCAGTTCTGTGGGCGTGGCTCGGAGGACATGGCGTGGCTTGGTGGGCGTGGCAGGGGAAGGACACTGTAAAATCCTCATTCCCTCCTGATCAGCTGGGACTCGGAAGTAGAGAATAGATGGGGGCGCGGCCAGCCAGAGGTGGCATTTACCAGTTCTCCAAACTACTCAAAATTTCTGCTACCGGTTCTCCAGAACCGGTTAAAACCTGCTGAATACCACCTCTGCTTCTAAACCTGACTTTTCAACACATTCTAGGATGTTCCATTAACCATGGTTTGGGTTGGCGGCCCCCAGCACGTCCACCCTGGCCCCACAAGATCAAGCACAACCCTGCTGCGGCCCTCAGTGAAATCGAGTTTGACACCCCTCCCATAGGGCGCTCTGCTGAGAAAGAGACAAAGAATGGGATTTTTGTCTGTAAACTAATTGGGGAGGAAAAATCCCCTGAAAAAGGCAGAATTATAGACCTGTACCCACAGAAGGAGCAACCTCCCTTTCTCAGCTGCCAGGGCAGTTTTCAAGATTCTCTTCACTGAGCATCTGACATTTTCGGGAAGCGAAGAAAAGCTGCCTGCTGAGAGCTGGCAGACGATCCTGATTTAGGGCCTAAAATTCTTTATTTGGATAATCAGCTTTTCGCACTACACCAACAAATATGAGAAGCGTAGAATTGTCCATGTCTTATTCCACTCCAGAGTCGGTTACCTCCTCTACTGGAAGTGTAACCTATCCTGCTTTTATGAAAAGAATATTTACTCCCCGTAAATTAAAAAAAAACACCTCTCTTGCGACTGCGGTTGTGCGGCTATGTGTTACGTTGTCGTGATCTATATAGGAGCCACAACGGGGGTTCTCAACTTAGGACCAGAATGGAGGGCAGAATTTCTGTTGCTAAGGAAGGCAGAGGTTGAACGAGTCAAACACCCCCACCCCCCCCCCAATTTTACGACCTTTTTTTCCATGGTTGTGGAGCAAATCACTAGGGTTGTTAAGTGAACTATGCGGTTGTTAAGCGAATCTGACTTCCCCCTTTAATTTTGCTGGTCGGAGGCCTGATGGGAAACTCACCCACTTAAGGAAGCCTGAGTCAGAACAATAGGTTCCTGGATCTGCGGTCTCGGGACACTTCCGCACTTCCACCAGTTCAAAAGCTGCTTCAGAAGTTTGCAATCTCATGGCGTTGCCTGTGCTCAAGGATCCAAGCCAATTTATTTCTGGCAGTTTTAGGTATTTGAAACCACAGCAAAATTAGTCTTTTCTTTGAAATGGTGCTACTATCAGGGCGTGTGGGTGGTTTATTTCCCACTTGGCACACCCGATTATCTGGCTCCCAACTTTCTCCTGAATGAGCAGCTTTTTTAAAGGGGAAAAAAAAAAATCCTTAATGGGGTTGGAGATGCCCCGGGATTGGAAGGACTCTGCTTTCGTTTTTCATGCAACTAGACCAGGGGTGTCCAAACTTGGGAACTTTAAGACTTGTGGACTTCAACTCCCAGAATTCCCCAGGCTGGAGAATTCTGGGAGTTGAAGTCCACAAGTCTTAAAGTTCCCAAGTTTGGACACCCCTGAACTAGACAAACAGATGAAGTTAGGATGTTGGAAAAGAGTGGGTTGGGTGACAGCCAATTTCTTTTCCTTTTTTTATGGAGAGTGAAGATATTTATTTATTTTTTAAACATGCACCTGCTGGCTTGGGGTTAGGGGTGGAGGATTTTGCTCCTTGTTCTCAGCAGCCTCAGCTCAGCAGTATTAAAAACAACTCCATGGTCCAGGAAGCACTTTTGAAGGCTTGGGAAACGGAAATAATGGTGATGTGGAAATTACGTCTCTGTCTGGGTTGAACCAATCAGTTCTTGTTGAATGGTTCTTCACCTGCCTTTTCAGCTTTCTTTGCTAAAAGAAAGGCAATTTGATGAAGTCCCAAAGGTGCTGGACAAACTGGACCCCCCATTGAAGATGTTTCGCTTTTATACAATACAATAGCAGTGTTGGAAGGGACCTTGGAGGTCTTCTAGTCCAACCCCCTGCCTAGGCAGGAAACCCTATACCGTTTCAGACAAATAGCGATCCAACATCTTCTTAAAGACTTCCAGTGTTGGGGCATTCACAACTTCTGGAGGCAACTTCTGTTCCACTGATTAATTGTTCTAACTGTCAGGAAATTTCTCCTCAGTTCTAAGTTGCTTCTCTCCTTGATTAGTTTCCACCCATTGCTTCTTGTTCTACTCTCAGGTGCCTTGGAGAATAGCTTGACTCCCTCTTCTTTGGGGCAACCCCTGAGATATTGGAACACTGCTATCATGTCTCACCTAGTCCTTATTTTCATTAAATTAAACATACCCAGTTCCTGCAGCCGTTCTTCATATGTTTTAGCCTCCAGTCCCCTAATCATCTTTGTTGCTTTTCTCTGCACTCTTTCTAGAGTCTCCACATCTTTTCTACATCGTGGCATCCAAAACTGAATGCGGTATTCCAAGTGTGGCCTTACCAAGGCCTTATAAAGTGGTATTAACACTTCACGTGATCTTGATTCTATCCCGCCTTTCATCCAAGAAACTTCTTCACTTCTGATTGAATAATGGCAAGTGGAAAGATTTATGTCACTTACAGTCATCTGGTCATTAGCGGTTTTTCTGAGAGTCATTGGGGCCACTTGAGGTTTATCTGTGTCCTCAAGATCACAGCTAGAAGATTTGTAAAATTTAAAAAAAAGAGAGAAGGAAGAAAGAAAGAGTATATTTGCATATCTGGATGGTCATAAGAGGTTTCATTGGGTTGATGTCTGTGGAGATTCTCAGTTATCCAGGTTATGGTTGTCCCAAAGGTGCTTTTTTCAAAAGGTAACTGGATTTTCCTTTTCCTTGAAGACGCTTTGCTTCCCATCCAAGAAGCTTCTTCAGTTCTGGCTGAATGGTGGAGGATGGAAGGATTGATATTCCTTGCAGTCCTCTAGTCGTTCGCGCTCTCTCTGAGAGTCACTGAGGCCACTTGAAAGTTTGTCTGTGCCCTCAAGTTCACCTGAATAGTGCAAATGGGTGTGGAATCTTCTTGCAACTGCTGAAAGGATGCTTGACCATCTGTGGTCAAGCATCCAGATGTAAATCACATATACTGTGGGGATGCAGCAGTGGTCGCGAGTGTGAAAAAAAGGCTCTGTCCCTTTTTTTCCAGCGGCGTCGTAACTTCGAAAGGTGACTAAACGAAATGTTGTAAATCGAGCGACTTCCTGCAGAGCCGAGAGCTCTGAATTGGGATGCACAGACGGGCAGGTGTGAGCGATGGCAAAGTCTTTATGAGCTGATCAGAGCGCCCACTCAATCCACGAAGAATTGCGAAGAAGTGAATTGCTTGAATGAACTGGTGGTGAACACTTTTGAAAATCAATTCCAGAAAGCTTTCGAAGGAGATGTATTAAAAAAAATGTCTCCAGATTTATCACTTCCTGCAACGCTGGTTCTAAGAAATAAATTGAAGAGCTCTCAAGTTATTGAGACAAATCTTCCGGATGGGCCTTTCCCTCCTTGGGTGGAAGCTGTTGGGGATGGCGATGAAAATATTGTCTACCCTGCCTACCGTCTGTGCCCATCATAGCCTGCTGTCCTCTTTTGCGGGTTCCTTCAAGTTTTGGCTCAAGCATAACATTATTCAATAGCCCACAACTTCCAGAATCTTTTAGGTGTTAACTTGCGTGAGGCTGCAAAAGGAGGCTGGTGTGTGGCCGTTTCTGTTGTGCACCTCGGTTGGTATCATCAGTTGCACAAGTATATTGCGTGTGTAATATACTTCAGGTGAGAGAATTCTGGGGAATTGGCTGGGGAATTCTGGGAGTTGAAGTCCAGGAGGTCCTAAAGTTGACAAGGTTGGATCGCCCTGCTCTATTATAATGCTAATAGATTCAGTGGTGGGATTCAAAAAAAATTTACTATCAGTTCTGCGGCAGAGGTGGTATTCAGCAGGTTCTGACCAGTTCCGGAGAACCAGTAGCCAAATTTTTGAGTAGTTCGGAGAACTGGTAAATACCACCTCTGACTGGCCCCTCCCCCATCTATACTCTGCCTCCTGAGTCCCAGCTGATTGGGAGAAGATGGAGATTTTACAGTGTCCTTCCCCTGCCATGCCCACCATGTCACACCCACCAAGCCATGCCCACAGAACCGGTAGTAATTTTTTTTGAATCCCACCAGTGTTCTGTGGGTTTGGCTTTGTGGGCGTGGTGTGGCTTTGTGGGTGTGGCAGGGGAAGGATACTGCAATATCCCTATTCCCTCCCCACCCCTCTACTAACCTGCTTTCCAGCTCCCTTCTCCTGTTCAGGGCAACAAAAGAAGATCAGCTGGGAGGCTGGGAGGCAGCGAGGGCGTGGCCAGCCTATTTGCCGGTTCTCCAAACTACTCAAAATTTCCGCTACCGGTTCTCTAGAACCTGTCAGAACTGGCTGAATACTACCTCTGAATAGATTCTTGAATTATGTCCTCCGCTCAGTTTAAAACCTTTCTTCTCCAGAGCTCCGAGATGAAAAAACAAAACATCATAGACTGTTTGATTGAGGTGACTCTACAAACAACAACTTCTAATGCATGTTAAGTAGAAAACAGAGCCATGTGCCTTGGTCTATTTAAGGCCCATTTTTTTTCTTAAAAGTCTCTTTCAAAGATTCACTTTCAGGTCTGAGTAAATCCTAAGTAGGATTATGCCATCCAGAACATGATTGCAAAGCCGAACCGTAAATCCAGATTTGTACATTAAGGTTTCCCACACACACACACACACACCGTCCCCTGAATATATTATGCAAACGAAGACAAATTTATTCTGCCTGTATTAATGGCTCAGCCTTGCACCAATATAGACAAAACCCGCACGCAGGATATATAGATGGGGTAAAAACTGGCTTTTGTGTGTGTGTGTGTCATTCTTGTATGCATGCATTACGAATGGCAAAAGCACGCGTCTGTGCATTTTTAAAATTTGTTTTAAAATGGGTGAAATCCCTCAGGGGGTTTGAAATCTTTCTCCTTCTCACAACGACTCGGATGAAACGTTGGCTAGGAATTTTATTTATTTTTTACCCGCACCATTTCACGAGGTTATATAATGTTGCTCGCCAGTCGATAGTGAAATTGTTTTTGGGTCCACCTGTGTCATAAAATTTTTAGCAGGCGCAGGCACATTCTTTGCACCTGGGAAGACTAAAACAGGGCATCTCTAAAATGTGATTTTTTCCCCCTTCCCCATTGCTCAGATTCAGTTTCTGGACCTCCGTGATCCCACCAAGTTGGCTGTGCTTGGTGAAAATTGATTTATTTCTGAGCGTAGCAGTCCTCAACGTACGACTGCAAGTGAGCCCAACATTCCTGTTCCTAAACGAGTCAGTTGTTCAAGGGAGCTGTGCTCCGTTTTACAACCGGGTTTTTCTTTTGCCCCAGTTGTTAAGCCAACCCCTGCAGTTGTTAAGTGAATTGTGCGGTCGTTAAGCGAACCTGGCTTCTTCCAGTGAGTTTGCTTGTCAGGAGCCAGCTGGGGAGGGTCTCAAATGGGGATCACGGGACCTGGAGCCCTGCAACTGTCATAAATACATGTCTGTTGCCAAGCACCCGAATTTTGATCACATGTGACCATGGGGATGCTACAATGGTCATACGTGTGAGAATTGGCTATAGGTCACTTTTTCCAGTGCCATTGCAACTTCCAGCTCCCTCCCCCCGCCCGTCCGCACATCATCAAGATGAAGAGCGAGAGGAGGAATTCTGGGAGTTGAAGTCCACAAGTCTTAAAGCTGTCAACTTTGAACACCCCTGGGGTTTTTTTTCCTAAAGGGTTAGGGGCGCAAGGGTCTTGTAACTTGACAGCTTTAAGACTTGCGTGCTTCAAATGCCAGAGTTCCTGAGCCAACATTTTGGTTGCTAAGCAAGAGCATTGTTAAGTGAGTTTCACCACATTTTACAAGTTGTTCACGCCCACTCAGTCACATGGCTGGCAAGCCACTCCCACCCAGTCACATGGCCGGCAAGCCACTCCCACAAAGCAGGCCACACCTACAGAAGAGGTTCTAAAAAAATTTGCAGCCCACCACTAGCCCTAACCCCCCAAATGCAATGCGTGCCCCCCCACGGGCCTCCCCTTTGCATGCATGTGTGATCCCCGTACGTGCCCTGCTTCCATGCATCTGCGCACGACACCACCACCACCACATGCTCCACCCTCACGCATCTGCAGGTGACCACATTCCCCCTGTGCGCCCTTCCACCTGTGCATGCACAGCTGAGACCCGAAGGCCAGCTGGCCGTTGGGAGGCACACGCACTTGCGCGGCAGAGCTGAACTGGGATGGCGGCTGGCGTGCCATCAGAGAGGGCACTGCCTGCCAACTCTGGCACAACTCTGGATCGCTATCACGGCCATATTGGAAGCCCCCCAAAAATTTACACTTCAGAGAAAATGTTATAACTCTCGGGAACTCGTGAGTAGTTTATTAACACACTTGCAAAACCTCTGGCCTTCCCCCCGCCCCCTATTCCTTGTGATTTCTACATCCCCACCTACGAAAGGCTCCAGTTTTGTTGCGCTGGTATTGTTTTGTTTTTTGATGTAGCCGGACCAAACAAACGGATAATCAAAAGAATGCAGATTAAAGGGTCCTGCAAGCCATTTATTTTCCTTTTTGTGTGCAGACAGGTGTGATGGGATTTTTGTTACTCAAACAGCTCAGGGCGCAGCAATAATTAAGTGAATTTCTTTGTCTCCCTCTTTTCAGTGTTTCGGAGTCAACCGAAATTAACACAATCACTGATTTTGAGGGATTGGGGAATACAAACAGTGGCCGCGGGGATGTTGGTGTAGGAAGGTATCCGGGGCAGGCAGTAGGATAAATCGGATTGCCATGAAGCTTAATTCAGTGGATATTAGCAAATCCACCATTACTATGCGCTGCAGTCATGAGAGTAAGTAAGTAAGAGGTACACTTACGGGTCGCAATTGAGCCCAACGGTTCGATGGTTCAGTGAGACATTTCTTAAGTGAGCTTTGGGTCATTTTACGGGCTCCTTGCCACAGTTGCTAAGTGAATCACTGCAGTTGATAAGTTAGTAACGCAGTTGTTTAGCGAATCTCGCTTTCCCGTTGATTTTTGCTTGTCAGAAGGAGATCACCCAACCTTGGGTCATCGCAACGGATGACCTCACTGCCAAGCATCTGAATTTTGATCACATGGTCATGGGGATGCTACAAAAGTTGTTGCTGTGAAAAATGGTCATAAGTCACTTTTTTCAGTGCCCGTCCTGATCGAGGCTTCCCGAGAGCCTGAAGCCAACTCCTGTTCCCAACAAAATCCCCTTTTATTAATTGACTGTGAATTCTGCTCATTCACATCCAGCAAAGTCTTTCAAGGGAGGATTTATAGTCACAGACCTTATCTGGCTTGGAGAGCTGACAGGCTGATATCTGCAAAGCCTGGCAAGGAGTCTGGAGAGTCACGAACCAATGAAGCGAACTAATGGTCTCCTGCAAACTCCACTCCCCTGTCGCTCCTCTTTTATTTCCTCTGGGAGGGGACATTCATCGTCTGGTCTTGCTCCCAAGTTGACCCCTGTTCTTTAGCTGCTCCCTTCGTCTGGCAACTCTGCGCATGCGCACACTGGGAACAGGCTCCAGCTGTTCCTCTGCCTCACTGATGTCTGACTCCAAAGGCAGCTGATAACTGTCAGACGGCTCTGGCCCCCTCTCTGCCTCTGACATAGAGCCCTCGTCAGAGCCTTCCCCAGACTCCAGGACTGACCCATGTTCCTCCCCAACCTCCTCACTGTCTGAATCTTCTGCCACACTATGTTTCTTTCTTTCTTTTCTTTTTTGATGGTTATATTGGTGTCTTTCCTGTACAGAACTAAGAAAGAGCGGTAGGACATTTTTATTCGCTTGGGTGCAAGTGAGGATTCTAATCCGTTTCAGTGGTTACGAATGTAAAACCTGGAGGTGGTGATTAAATAAATCCAAGACTATCAAAAAATAAAAAGGCTTATTCTTTTATGCTTCAAGGTAGGGAATAAAGATGGGAATATTTTTAGCATCTCTAAAGAGGAGAGGTTTCCTTCTGTCAGGCTCCTTAAACTGTGTCAACGTTTTGTTTTGTTTTATTCTTCTTTTTTTTTGCTAATTCTCTCCGATCACAAAAATCTTTGTGGGTGGATTGTGTGTCACAGATTATCCGTACTAATGCCACCTTGAATAGCTGGGGGGGGGGGGGGGGGAAGGTGGGATACGAATGAGTGGTGAGTTTTAATTGCTATTTAAAGCATGGGACCAGCCTTTTGGCTTGGACAAGGAGACACACAGTATTAAAATGACTCTTCTCTAAATTAAATATAGATGGGGACAGAGCGGGGATAGAGGAGAATTGTGTTTTCCACCTGCAACTCTTATGTGTTGGGTTGGTGCAGCCTGCAGGTGTGTAGGACAAAATCCGAGGCAGATATGATGCCATGTGCATGTTAGAAGACATGCATTGGTATGGAAGACAGAGAGAGAGGGATGGATGAATGGATGGATGGATGGATGGATAAAGAATGGGACATGATGGCTCAGTGGCTCAGACTCTGAGCTTGTCGATCAGAAAGGTCAGCTGTTCGGCAGTTCAAATCCCTAGTGCCGCATAACAGAGTGAGTTCCTGTTACTTCTCCCAGCTTCTGCCAACCTAGCAGTTCGAAAGCATGTAAAAAATCCAAGTGGAAAAATAGGAACCACCTTTGGTGGGAAGGTCACAGCGCTCCGTGCGCCTTCGGCATTTAGTCATGCTGGCCACATGACCATGGAGACGTCTTAGGCCAGCGCTGGCTCTTCAGCTTTGAAATTGAGATGAGCACCGCCCCCTAGAGTCAGGAGCGACTAGCACATATGTGCGAGGGGAACCTTTACCTTTACCCATGAAGGTTCAATTTAACTGATTTATTGCTAATTGTATCTATTCACAGGAATCTTCTCAGCACTTGGTTAGGGTCAGTGGCAGTTGAGAGGAGGGGGTTGGACTCAATTTGTTTGTTAGTATGTAGGGATTCTGGGCTGACCCCTTTTTTAACACTCCCCCTGGCTTTGTCACTCCTTGTCCTACAGATAGATACATAGATAGATGGGTGGGTGGATAGCTTTGATTGTCTGCTGTGGATGCTGGGCGCTGTTATCTTTTCTTGCACTGCTGGCTCTCAGCTCTTGGGAAGAGAAGCAGCTGCCCCCTCCTTCCTTCCTTCCTTCCTTCCTTCCTTCCTTCCTTCCTTCCTTCCTTCCTTCCTTCCTTCCTCCCTCCCTCCCTCCCTCCCTCCCTCCCTCCCTCGCTCCCTTCTTGACTCTTCCTTCCTTCCCTTCCTGACTCTTCCCTCCCTCCCTTTCTCCATCTTTAAGAGGTGTGGACTTCAACTCCCAGAATTCCCCAGCCGGCAAGGACTTCTGGGAGTTCAAGTCCTGACCTCTTCAAGATGCCACATTTGAGAAGCGCTGTCCCCTCTCTTGCTCTTCAGCACCTCCTTCCTTCGGCTAATGGGTGGGTTTCCCCTTCCAGCTGTCTGCACAGCTGGAAAAAGGCTCCTGGAATATCAATCAGGCCCCGACTGGAGAGGTCAGAGCCATGCAAGGGGAGAGGCGGTTGGATTTTAAGGTTGAGCAATCCGGCTGCATTTTATACTCCCTGCCTCCTTTCCCCACTCCTTCCCGGATAGCAGAAGTCCGCGTGAACTGAATATCTGATTTGCTTTGAGGCTGGCTCCTGTTGGAAGGCGACGCAGGGGAAAGAAGGATGGCACGCGGGGGCGGAGGAAATGTCAGGGTGCGCAGGCAGAAGCAGCAGCCAATTTGGGGGGGACCGGGCCTTTTTTTGAAAACCCCCGCAGGTAGCACCTGAATTATGGAAGGAGACAAACAGAGCAGCTGGGAGTTGGGTAGAGTTGATTCAGGCACGTCTCCTTTGGCTTTCCCGAGCTTCAGGAAGCAGGCAGCTGCTTCTCGTGCAGCGGTGACAACAGCAAAAAATAAAATAAAATAAAAATGGCCCTGTTCAATTCTTCCCCTCCCTCTTTCTCTGCTTCTATTCAAGGGCTGGATTGATTTCTGAGTTCCATCTTCTTTTGAAAACGGCCATTTTTCCTTGGCCTGACCCTGCTCCGGCACCTTTCTCGGCAGCCTGATGTGTGCACGAGGCTTTTCCTGGCTCCAGAACAATTGAAATATTATATTTTTTTCCTTTGCTCCCAACTCCGGTCCCTTAGGAGATAGATGACTAATTTATATAAATTTTTTTACCGTTGGCACTTGCCCCTGGCAAGAATAGCAAAAAGAATGCCTAAAAAGTCCAGCAGAATGCTGGAAATGTAAGCAGAAGCAAGGAACATATTTCCACATGTGGTGGACATGCCCAGAAGTAAAGAAACTTTGGACAGGAGGTGACTAATAGGTAAGTTTTAACGTTTGGCGGAGTTCCTCTCCTGATTGGCAGGGAAGTCCAATACAAGTAGTCCTCGAATTACGACCACCATTGGGCCCAACGTTTCTGTGGCTAAAGCAAGACAGTTCAGTGAGTTAATGTCTCGTTTTATGACTTGTCTTGCCACCGTTGTTATGGGTTAGGGTGACTCTGACCTTCCCCACCGACTCTGCTTGTCAGAAGGCCTCAAAAGAGGATCACGTGATCTGGGGACACTGCAAACATCAGAAATACACGCCGGGTGTCAAAAATCCAAATTTTGATTCCCCAGCTGGCTGGGGAATTCTGGGAGTTGAAGTCCGCCAGGCTTAAAGTTGCCAAGGTTGAAGACTCCTGCTCCAAAGGGTGTCTTGTTGTAGAAGTCCTTTTAGAAGAGACATTCCCTGTAAGGCAGGGGTGTCCAAACTTGGGAACTTTAAGACTTGGACACTTGGGTGTCCAAACTTGGGAACTTTAAGACTTGTGGACTTCAACTCCCAGAATTCCCCAGCCAGCCAGCCATCCCTTTCTCCATGCTGGCTGGGGAATTCTGGGAGTCGAAGTCCACAAGTCTTAAAGTTCCCAAGTTTGGACACCCCTGCTGTAAGGTGAAACTATATGAATATATAGGTCTTTTAAGGTGGCCCTTATTGTAGAAACTCTTTACTGTACCATAGAACTTGAGAGGGACCTTTGGGTCATCTAGTCTAACCCTCTGAAATGTGCAGAAAAAAACAATTAAACCATCCACGAGAAGGAACTGGCCAGCCTCTTAAAACCTTCCAGAGATGGAGAACTCCAGCAATTCCACTGTTGTATTCATCTTATTAAAGGGGAAATTTTTTCCTTTTATTCAAATGAAATTGAGGCAAATTTTATCTGATACCAATTATTTCTGACCTTAGTTGTTGTCACCACGGTAGAGTTCTTGTCCATCTCCTTTGGAGTCATCTCTTTGTGCATCTCAACACAGCTTCCCTGCCTACGTCCTTCTTAAATCTCCTTTAAATCTTCTGAGGTTGAACATCTCAAAAGGGGACAATAGAAAAAGTGAGCTTTCTTTTGTAATCGTAGAGTAAAAGATAATGTTGTAATTATATTTGCTGCAAAGAAAATCAGAGCCTTCCTTCCTTCCTCCCTCCCTCCCACCCTCCCTCCTCTTCTTCCTCCCACCTTGTCTCCTTCTATTTCTTCCTTCCCCTCTCCTTCTTTCTTCTTCTTTTCTTTCTTTCCTTCCTTCCTTTACTCCCTCCCTCCTCCTCTTCTTTCTCCCACCTTGTTTCCTTCCATTTCTTCCTTCCTTTCTTTCCCTCCCTCCCTCCCTCCTTTCTTTTCTTCCTTCCTTCCTTTTCTCCCTCTTTCCCTTCTCCTCTTCTTCCTCCCACTTTGTTTCTTTCCATTTCATCCTTCTCTTCTTCTCCTCCCCTTCTTTCTTTTTTCCTTCCTTTCCTCCTTCCCTCCTCTTCTTCCTCCCACCTTGTTTCCTTCCATTTCTTCCTTCCATTCTTCCTCTCCCCCCTTCCATCCCTCCTTTCTTTCTTTCTTTTCTTCCTTCCTTCCTTTTCTCCCTCTTTCCCTTCTCCTCTTCTTTCTCCCACCTTGTCTCCTTCCATTTCTTCTTTCCCCTCCCTCCTTCCTTCCTTCTCTCCCTTCTTCCCTCCCACTCCCTCCCTCTCTGTCTGCCTGCCTGCCTGTCTTTCTCTCTCTCTCTTTCCTTCCTTCCTTCCTCTTCATTTTTTCTTTCTTTCATTCATTCTTTACTGCTTTTACTCTTCATTGGTTTCTGTTAGCTTTTATGTTCTTGGCAAAACTTTTAATAACAATTTGTAAAATAAATAGATAAATGGAACACCCCACAACGATTCATTCATTTCAAAAGTAAAGAAATGCTGCCTGATTAATTGTGGATACCACTTGCAGTCGTAAAAAACACTGAACTGATCCGAAATGGAAATCTTTTTTTTTCCTTTGGGAATGCTTAAAAAAAAGTAAAAATAAACAGAGGTGGGTAAGCTGAAAAGAGGCCAACCTGCCACTTTCCTCATTCACAGGAGTTAAATGCGTTTCCGATTCATCTCTGACACTTTACTCCCTGTTTTGTTTTTTAATCACTTTTTTGACCTATTTTCGTGTTAGGATTGCATCAACCTCTCTCATTGCTTGCAAGCTTGTTATTTTTTCCTTCCCTTTTAAATGCTTCCTAATGGGTTCTGGCTCCCATCAAACTTCAATTGTTTAAAAAAAAACCAGGAGATTAAATTGTTTACCACCTGGATATGTGGTTCTCTTTGGAGACTGATGCATGTTGAGATATATTGAGATGCTTTGGCAGGTGAGTTTGACTTCTACCTGTTGCTCGGGGCGCCTAGAGGTCCATTCATAAAACCATTTTGACGGGCGAGGGGCAGGCTGCCAGGATGAAAGCCTACTCAGTGCTGGTGTGCCCTCCACTCAAGAGCATAGGGTGCCTCTCCAGTGCCCCGACTCAAGCACTCATTGCGCTAATGAGCAATGATCGCAGCCTGTCAGTTGGTACATTCAGAAAAAACAGGGCTTTTGCCAAACATGGCAACGGAGGGCGTAATTGATCCGAGCTGATTTCCGTAGGCAGCGTTTGCGAATAATTGTTTTCCCCGGCTAAGACTTTGTAAGTCACCAATTGGATGAGGATTGTGTCCTCCCCATCCTGTAATCTTTGGTTAAGCGGAGATTTACGTTTCTTAAATGTCTGGTAAGAGATGACCGTGTGTGTGTGTGTTATTTTTGCTTCGCTCTCAAATCCTCAGGGTTTTGTAAAGGAAGCATTCCTTTTATTTAATGTTCACGTTTTTCCCGAAAATAAGACAGGGTCTTATTTTCTTTTGACCCCCGAAATAAACGCTTGGCCTTATTTTCGGGGAGGTCTTATTATTTCTGAGGTGCAGGAGGCGGCGAGCATGGTCACCTCATGGCTGCTGCTGTGTTGGAACATTTTGGGGGAGGGCTTATTTTAGTGCATGTGCTCAAAAGCCCAATTGGGCTTATTATCCGAGGTATTATTTTCGGAGAAAAAGGTAGTCCTTGACTTATAACCATTCACTTAGTGACTGTTCAAAGTTACAATGGTACAGGTGGTCCTCGACTTACAACGGTTCATTCAGGGACCATTCAAAATGACAATGGCACTGCTGAGGCCTGCCAGCAGCCATCAGAGCTGGCAGCAGATTCGGACAGTGAGGAAGTTGGGGAGGAACATGGGCCAGTCCTGGAATCTGGGGAAGGCTCGGATGAGGGCTCTGCGTCGGAGGCAGAGAGGGGGGGCAGGGCCATATGCCAATTATCAGCTGCCTTCAGAGTCAGACATCAGTGAGGCAGACGAACAGCTGGAACCTGTTCCCAGTGTGCGCATGCGCAGAGTTGCCAGACGAAGGGAACAGCTAAAGAACAGGGTTTCAACTTGGGAGTAAGGCCACAGGTGGACGGTGAATGGCCCCTCCCAGAGGAAATAAAAGAGGAGCGAAAGGGGAGTGGAGTTTGCAGGAGATCATTAGTTTGCTTCATTCATTCATGACTCTCCGAGACTCCTTGCCAGGTTTTGCAGATATCGGCCTGTCAGCCCTCCAAGCCAGAGAAGGTCTGTGACTATAAATCCTCCCTTAAAAGACTTTGCTGGATGTGAATGAGAAAAATTCACAGTCAATTAATAAAAGGAGCTTTTGTCAGGACCAGGAGTTTGCTTCATGGTCTTGGGAAGCCTAGGACAGAACAAGCACTAACAAAAGTGACTTATGACCATTTTTCACAGTGACGACTTTTGTAGCATCCCCATGATCATGTGATCAAAATTCAGATGCTGGACCACTTGTTCATACTTACGACCATTGCAGTGTCTGGATCTCTTTTTGCGACCTTCTGACAAGCAAAATCAACGGGGAAGCCAGATTCAACTCAACAACTGTGTTACTAACTTATTGAGGGCAGTGATTCATTTAACAACGGTGGCAAGAGAAGTCGTACGTTAGGGCAGAATTTGCTTCACAACTGTCTTCATTAACGATAGAAATTTTGGACTCCACCGTGGCCGTAAGTCGTGGACCACCTGTAGACCTCCCAGCTCTGGTTCCAAGGGTGGCTTTCAACGTTTGGATGAGGAAGACATCCATTCGCCTTTTTCCTGGAGACATTTTTGCGCAAAGCAATTTTAATCTCATTGGATGCAGGAGCATGGCCGAATTTCTTCCCAGCCCTTCCACTGATGGACTCCACCAGAGCAGTCGACCACACAGAGATGCCACAGTGACTTCTCTTGAAGTGGGTGCTTTGCGCCGGTGGAATCTGTTTTAATTACATTTCTCCCAGCACACCAGCGGTTCTTCTGCAATGCACACAGTTGGGGAATTAATGTTTTAAAACCATAGCGCTAAGTGGGAGATGTTATACCCCTGGCTTCTCCCATAGATTCTGTCTCTAGCTCCTTTCTCCCTCTCTCTGCTTGTTCCTGCCACCTCTTACGCACTGTTTAGTCCCGCTAGCGAAGAATGCAGAACCAGAACAAATGGGCTGAGGAAGGAATGGATGGGTTTTCACACGTGGTGAAACTAAAAAGAAAAAAGAAAAATTGGAATATGATTCATATTTTAATACCTAAAATTCTGAGAACGGAGATAAAAATGAATTTTTCCCTTTGGGTTTAATGGAAAAAGAACTGGAGAAAAAAAAATCTGGAACTTCGTTACTACCTATGTTGACAGCAGAAAGACTTATGTGCAAAAATGGAAGGACACTTTGATTCCTACCATGGAAGAACAGCTGCAGAAGCTGACGGCCAAAATGGCAAAACTGACTCCTTTGACTAAAGAAAAGAGCGCAAGCACTTTTGTTTCCACGTCAAGAATTTTGTGCTTGATGTGGAAAAAAAATGAAACTCTGATTTGGGGTTTTACCGATTAGGTTGATAGTTCTTTATAGAAATGACTTGTTCGTACTACTATGAAAAAACATACTACTATGTGATTCGATGTTAATGCCTTATTTTACTCCAGAACTTAAAATATATTACCCACTTAGCTTTTGTTAGCCTCTGCTAACATCGTCAGAGTGTTAAGTTCTGGAGATCACAAGGTCTGCCTCTTGTTTTATAACTACACCTGGAACTCGTATTTTTTGTGTAATTCACAGTGTGTGTGAGTGTGTGTGTGTGTGTGTGTGTGAGAGAGAGAGAGAGAGAGAGAGAATGGATGGGTTTTCTACCATGAACAGTTTGTAGGGTCTTTCCTCCCATAAGTAAATAAAGAAGGACAAATGACTGATACATGGTGGCTCAGACAACCCCCATTGCAGCGTTCCAACTACCCCACCGTTCCAGGAAGATGAGCTGCATCCTGGGACCCCAAAGGAGAAACAACAACCCCGTGTCTGGATTGGAGATGGTTTCTCTCCAGTGTCTTGTTGCTAGAGAGGTTGGACCACTAGCAAGGGGAATGGGGAGTGGGAGGTAATTTGAAGAGAGAATGAGGACCATGGGATTGGTCTTGGTTAGGGGTCCCGTGGGCCATTGGTAACTGGGCCATGCAAGCAGTGAGAGAGCGCTCAATGCTCCAGGTTGCAAATATGTGGGATGAGATTGTGCACGCAAAACCAGCCCTCACCCCATCCCACCATCACTACTGTCGATCAACAGAGCCAGGAATGTCGAGGTTCGCTGATCTAGCTGGCCGTACAAGAGAGTCGACTTACGACCACAGCTGAGCTCAAAATTTGTTGCCAAGCAAGAGAGTTGTCACACGAGGTTTGCCCCATTTAAGACCTTCCCTGCCACGGTTGTTCAGTGAGCCCCTGCCGCTGTTAAGTGAGCCACAGGGGTTGCTTAAGTGACCGCGGGAATGCTCGGTCGTAGATGTGGGGGGGAAATCGTCCTACGTCGCTTTTTTGTTTTTCAGTGCCATCGTAACTTTAAACCGTCACTAAATGAATGGCTGCAGGTGGAGGACTTCCTATTGAGGAGTCACAGGAGGAGAGAGATAAATCCGCGTGGAAATGGTGTTATTGCAGGAAGAGGATGCAGGCAGAAAAACACACCCACCCTTCCCCCAGCAATTCACCAGGTCTACCTAATAGTTATGCAGATAGTTGCTTTGAGTCTGGCAAGATTAATGTCAGGCCCAAGGAACCAAGAACAACACCGGGAGTTAGTTCGGAGTCGCTATTTGCTGTAGTAGACAGAACCCAGCTCGTGAATTATACATCCCATTCAAACATGGCAGGCCATGGAACCTGTTAACGAAATCAATTAGTCCCAGAAACCCAGATCATAAGGCCAAACTCCAGAGGCAGAATGTTGGGTAGGTTGGAGTGAATTTCTCCCCCCCCCTTACGTGTTTCTGGTAGAGTCTGTAGGAATCTGAGCATTTTGCAGAATGTAATTTGAAAAAAAAACCTGAATTATACTGTATAAGCAAATCAGGTCAAAGAAGGGTCCTCCCTCCCTTCCTTCCCCTCTTCTTCCTTCCTTCCCCTCTTTTCCTTCCTTCCCTCCCTCCCTCCCTCTCTTCTCCTTCCTGCCCTCCCACCCTCCCTCTCTTTTCCTTCCTTCCTTTCACTCTTTTCCTCCCTCCCTCTCTCCCTTCCCTTCTTCTTTCTTCCTTTCCCTCTTTTCCTTCCTTCCTTCTCTCCCTCCCTCTCTTCTCCTTCCTTCCACTCTTTTCCTCCCTCCCTCCCTCCCCCTCTTCTCCTTTCTTCCTTTCCCTCTTTTCATTCCTTACTTCCCTCCCTCACTCCCTTCCACTCCTTCCTTCCTCCCTCCCCTCGCTCCCTTCCCCTCTTCTCCTTCCTTCCACTTTTTTCCTTCCTTCCTTTGTTCCTTCCCTCCCTCCCTCTTCTTCCTTCCTTCCTTCTTCTCATTCATTCCTACCCTGCCTCCATCTCTCTTCTTCTTCCTTCCTTCTTCCATCCCTCCCTCCCTTTCCCTCTTCTCCTTACTTTCACTCCTTTCCTTCCTTCCTTCCTTCTTTCCTTCCTTCCTTCCTTCCTTCCTTCCTTCCTTCCTTCCTTCCTTCCTTCCTTCCTTCCCACAAAGATCCAAGATTAACATATTTATTGTGCCATAAAAACCACCCTTCTTTGATTAGGGGCCAGAATACTAGTTGTCTTCTCTTTGAGGGGAGGTTAAGAGCGACTGATGGCAACTTTTATGGCTGCAGAAGTTCGCTTTACCCGCTGCCTCAGCGGCGTTGAAGTCTCAGGGTGCTGGACGGGTGAGGAAAAATTATTGTGTGGCATCCATATTCATAGGGGAGTTTTGTGGTTGCTTGTATTTCTTGCCTGTAAATAATCTTTGAATGGTTGCACTGCCAGTATAAGCTGAACAGTTCAACTTCCTTACACCTCGGATATCACATTCCTTTTTCCTTCCTTATATTTGATGACCCCTTCTCAAATGCTGATAATATGGCTTTTACGGAGATACCTAAAAGAGCAAACGAAGAACTCCAGTTAAAAAAAAAAAGAGTAATAATAATAATTAAAATAACCAGTAAAACCTGCATTTAAAAATTAGGAAAAACAGCTGGTACCAAAGGAAGAATGAAGAATAGAATCCCCGAGGATCAAAAGGAGGTAAAATAATGGCCGTGGGATGACATGCACACGCATCATCAAAAGAAGAAATAAAACGTAGATGCCTGAACGTCATTTAAACGGAAAGGCATAAAGTAATGTTCCATCGTAGGTCATGCATTTCTTAAATCTGCACGACTGAGCTGCACAATGGGGCAAAAGTTAGCAAAAAAAAACAACGAATCACCAACACTGGAGGATTTTAAGAAGAGACTGCACAACCGTTGGTCTGAAATGGGCTGTGATGGCAAACAAGTGGTGGGTTTCAAATTTTTTTAGAACCTCTTCTGTAGGTGTGGCCTGCTTTGTGGGAGTGGCTTGCCGGCCATGTGACCAGGTGGGAGTGGCTTGCTGGCCATGTGACTGGGTGGGAGTGGCTTGCTGGCCATGTGACTGGGTGGGAGTGGCTTGCCAGCCATGTGACTGAGTGGGCGTGGCCAAATTGTAAAATGTGGTGAAACTCACTTAACAACGCTCTTGCTTAGCAACCAAAATGTTGGCTCAGAAACTCTGGCATTTGAAGCACACAAGTCTTAAAGCCATCAAGTTACAAGACCCTTGCACCCCTAACCCTTTAGAAAAAAAACCCCAGGGGTGTTCAAAGTTGACAGCTTTAAGACTTGTGGACTTCAACTCCCAGAATTCCTCCTCTCGCTCTTCATCTTGATGATGTGCGGGCGGGCGGGGGGAGGGAGCTGGAACCGGTTCTAAACGGCACAGTAGATTTGTGGAACCTCTTCTATAGAAGAGGTTAGAATTGGCAGGAACCCACCCCTGTGGCAAACCTATGACACGTGTGCCAGAGGTGACACGCAGAGCCATCTCTGTGGGCCATTGCCCAGCTTTGCTCCACTGTGCAGGCATATGTGCCTCCCACCGGCCAGCTGATTTTTTTTTAGTCTATGCCCTGCATGTGGGAGACGCATGCACATGCACGGGGTTGCGCACACATGCACGAGAGGGCACAGAGTGTGTGGCACCCCCTCGTGCTCCATTTGTGGTGCCAGGAGCTTCAGAAGGGCCTCCGGAGCCTGGCGAGGGCAAAAACAACCCCCAATGGTGCAGGAGGTTAAGTAAGCCACACGCAGGGATGGTGGTTTGTGCGTGTATGTGCACGGGGGGGTCACGCATGCATGTGCAGGGGAGGCACATTGCATTGTGGGTGTGGGCATACACTTGCAATTTCAGCACATGAGGAGAAAAAGGTTAGCTATCGCTGGAATTGGGTTTACCTGTCTGAACAAGGGGTTGGACTAGAAGACCTCCAAGGTCCCTTCCAACTCTGTTTTTCTCTTAGTGTCACAAGAGATTTCCTCCTTTATGAAATGGAACAGCCCCCCCCCCCCAGCGCATCAACACCTACCACTCTTCTTCAAGCCTATTTTTAGAAACCCAGACAATCGTAACTTATTATAAGAACGGGGAATATATATTTTTAACTGAAAACCCATGCTCTTTGTAGCAGGGGGGAAGGGGAGTCTGTAGAGGGTCTCTCTCTCCCTCCCATCTCCCCTCCCCATACCACAGACCCCCGTTGGAAGCGAGACTCAGCATGGCATGGTGCCAGGGCTACGCAAATGGCTGGTCGGCATGGCAACGGGTATCAGCTGCAGTTGAATAGAGGCAGGAGGGTGGCTTAGGGTCCTCTCTCAACCACGGTGCTCTTTTCTTCCCCATCAGGGTTAGGCTGGCGTTCACACCATCTCCCTTTAAGGGGCTCCTTGTGCAGCTGGTTGGTTCAGAAGCCTTTCAGGCAATTTGGAGATATGTTAATAAGGGAGGCGTAAAATAGGGAAGGGAAATAAGAAGCGGAGTGGTGGAGTTCGCCTTTAACCTGGTAAGGGTCTCGGGCTCCATCCCTGGCCTCTTCAGATGGGGCCAGAGAAACCTGAGGATCAAAGCTCAGGTCGGGGTCAATGGGTTGGGAGCTGAGCTGCATAGATGACTCATAAAATTCAATATATTTATAAGATTTTCTCTCTCTTTCTGCCTTACAAGTAACTCAAGCCAACAAACATACGGTACATAATGTTTCTTCGTCCTCCTCTTTGCCCTCCTACCGCAGCAACTCAGTGTGATGGGCTGGTGAGAGAGAGTGGGGGGAGAGAGAGGGAGACCCAAAGCCAGTTTTTCATGCCTAAGGCAGGACTAGAACTCGCAGTCTCCTGGTGATTGGCCCAAAGTCACCCAGCCAGCTTTCATGCCTAAGGTGGAACTAGAATAGATGGGGGTGGGGCCAGCCAGAGGTGGTATTTGCCGGTTCTCCGGACTACTCAAAATTTCCGCTTTCGGTTCTCCAGAACTGGTCAGAACCTGCTGAATATCACCTCTGGTGCCAGAAGACTTAAAATTGAGGATTTTTCCTTAGTGTATGCAACGGGAAGGGTGGAAGATAAAGAGGTTGATGACAATGAGCAGATGCAAACCATTTAGAAATGGATCCAGAACTTCTCGAGGACACCCTGTTGAAGACGTCCAATGTGAATCACACTCAAGCTGCAATGAAAGTAATAACTCAAAAGGTTTGCTGAAACTGACAGATGAAAACATTCTTTTCTCAAGGGTTTCTACGGAGCAATATTGAATAGCCAGTTTGGTGTAATGGTTAAGATGCTGGCCCAGAAAGCAGGAGATGGTGAGTTCTAGTTCCATCTTAGACATGAAAGCCGGCTGGGTGACTTCGGGCCAATCACCAGGAGACTGGGAGTTCCAGTCCTGCCTTAGGCATCAAAGTCAGTTGGGTGACTTTGGGCCAATCCCAAGGAGACTGACGTTCTAGTCCCACCTAAGGCATAAAACCTGGCTGGGGGACTTTGGATCAATCACCAGGAGACTGGGAGTTCTAGTCCTGCCTTAGGCATGAAAGCTGGCTGGGTGACTTTAAACCCATCACCAGGAGACAGTGAGTTCTCTGCCTCCCGAGTCCTAGCTGATCAGGAAGAAATGGGGATTTTGCAGTATCTTTCCCCTGCCACGCCCACCAGGCCATGCCCACCAAGTCACACCATGCCCACAGAACTGGTAGTAAAAAATTTTTTGAATCCCACCTCATAATATCTGGAGGCACATTATGAACGTCTCAAAACATGGCTGCCCAGGGTCTGAGTCTTGCCCACAGACGTGGGGATGTGGCCAAGCCCAATTCACTTACTCATCTACCCATGGGAAAAATATTGAACGTGAAAGAAAATGTAATAATCCGCTAAATATCCCTAGAGAGATACTTTTTAAACTAGCATAGAATCTAAAGCAATTTTTAGACTGGGACCTCAGAAGAGCACCGAAGGAATTGATTAGGGATATATTTGTGTTCTTCGGTGCCACGCATTGACCCCGAGGCAAGAGATTTTAAACCCGAGAGAAGGCCTTTAATTTTTGTTTTTGTTTTATTCATGGAAACATCTTTGGGAAGATCAAATTTGACTGAACATTAAGATAACAATGGAATAAAAGTAACCAGCCACCGTAGGCCCTACTTCTAATAGCAGTAAGATTTGCATCCATTAGCAAATCATAATGTTTATCCCTGGGCTGTGAAAAGCTTCGTGATTTTTGGCACATCACAACTGATGTTAAAAGCAGAAATAGCAGATCAAATGTCGTCCCCCCACCCCACCCTCCGGCTTGGTTGATGGAGCTACCCAGAGGTAGATGCAGTCATGTTCCAGTCATGTTCTCCAGCTGTTCAGGATCAACCTCTGGCATACTTATAGTGACCCAACGTCCTTTATTACGAAAAAGCCCGTCCTTTCTTTCAGAAAGCTGTCAATCTGGCCGATTTCATTCAATTATTTGTTTTCTTGGTTTCGGCTCTTGAATTTTTTCTTTGTAACCAGCAAAATTATAAATGTAACAATTGATTATTTTTAAAAAACAAACACCGTACGGACCTCTTTCAGATCTGCGTCTTTTTTCAGGTTTGCCCTTAATGTTTTCCCCAAGAAAATATGGTTACTTGCTGCAGATATTCATCTGATACAGGATTATGGAATTAAAGACCTCCAAAAAACAATCCATGTTGATGTTTCGTTGGTATTAGATTAGCATAATATGCTGATCTGGTCTTTGTAGTTTGAAACGTAGTTCAGGAGCAAACTTAACGGTCAGCCAAAGAATAAGAATGGGGGATGTAATCGAGTTAATGCACAACAATATATTGATTTTGTAACTAGTATCTTTTTCTTCTGTCGTGCGGTTGCAAGACTCTCCTCTCCTCCTATTTTCCCCACAACAGCCACCCCATCAGATATGTGGGGCTAAAAGAGAATGACTGGCCCAAAGTCATCCAGTCATTTTTCATGGCCAAAGGCGGGACTAGAACTCACAGTCTCCTAGTGATTGGCCCAAAGTCATCCAGTCAGCTTTCATGGCCAAAGGCAGGACTAGAACTCACAGTCTCCTGGTGGTTGGCCCAAAGTCATCCAGGCAGCTTTCATGGCCAAAGGCGGGACTAGAACTCACAGTCTCCTGGTGATTGGCCCAAAGTCATCCAGGCAGCTTTCATGGCCAAAGACGGGACTAGAACTCACAGTCTCCTAGTGATTGGCTCAAAGTCATCCAGTCAGCTTTCATGGCCAAAGGCAGGACTAGAACTCACAGTCTCCTGGTGGTTGGCCCAAAGTCATCCAGTCAGCTTTCATGGCCAAAGGCGGGACTAGAACTCACAGTCTCCTGGTGATTGGCCCAAAGTCATTCAGCTAGCTTTCATGGCCAACGGTGGGACTAGAACTCCCAGTCTTCTGCTGATGGGTTCAAAGTCGGCCAGCTGATTTTCATGCCTTAAAGCAGCACTAGAACTCACTAGTCTCCTAGTTTCTAGGCAGCGCCTTCCCCATTACACCAAACTGGCTTTGCTTTTCTGCATGGAGACGAAAGTTGTAGCGATTGTACCATATATAAACACTTCCTCGTTGTGACATCCCAAGTTTTTAAAGGATAAAGTGATTGACTGACGAACAATAGCAGATCAGGCTTTTACATTTAGAATGCTTGGCAGCAGTAACTGTCTTGGAGCCTAAGGCACTATTACAAGACATCTCAGAATCTATTTGAAAGGTGCGATTTGGAGAGGGTGTTTCTTGCAATGGAGGAAGCAGGTAAAGCAGAGATAATGGCAGATATGCCACCTTTGGCAAACTGTGTCTATTTTGGGTTGGCACTTGCTGATTTCATTATGAACGTGTGCGGAGGTAAAAATTGCCCGTCGCTTGGCGATGCAATTGACATTTCTTTTTAAAGCTGGTTATTTTGTAATGGGCGAAAGAAAGAAAAAATAAATCAAAACAGCGCAGTTCAAAATCATCCCGGTATTAAATGCAGATGGGAGGCCCAAACGGAGGCGAGGAATTCACAGTTCAAGGGATCTGGAGTTTAATCAACTAGTAGCAAAATAAATCAGTAGAGAAAGATTTATAGTAATATGAAAATCAGAGTCTAGGCCAGGGGTCTCCAACTTTAGCAACCTGTGAACTTCAACTCCCAGAATTCCCAAGCCATGTCTGTACTTCAGAGTATCAAAGCATTATTTTTATTTGCCTTAGTGGATGGATGGAGACCAAGGTTTTTAGCTTGAGGTGCATCAGCTTGAGGTGCATCAAGTTTACTGAAGTCCTCAGTACAGGTAGTCCTCAATGTACGACCACAATTGAACCCAACATTTCTGTTACTAATCCACCAGGTGAATTGTGCTCCATTTCACGACCTTTTCTTTTGCTACAATTGATAAATAAATTATGTGGTCCTTAAGCAAATCTTGTCTGGGACGCGGTGGCTCAGTGGATAAGACACTGAACGTGTCAATCAGAAAGGTCGGCAGTTCGACGGTTTGAATCCCTAGTGCCTAGTGAGCTCCCATTACTTGTCCCAGCTTCTGCCAACCTAGCAGTTTGAAAGCACATAAAAAATGCAAGTAGAAAAATAGGGACCACCTTTGGTGGGAAGGGAACAGCGTTCCGTGCACCTTTGGCGTTTAGTCATGCCAGCCACATGACCACGGAGACGTCTTGGGACAGCGCTGGCTCTTCAGCTTTGAAATGGAGATGAGCACCGCCCCCTAGAGTCAGGAACGACTAGCACATATGTGCGATTTATCTTTACCTTAAAATTTTACCTTTACCTTAAGCAAATCTGCCTTTCCCCATTGACTTTGCTTGTCACTAGCTGACTGGGAGATGGTGACCACATGACCCTGGGAGAATGCAACCGTCATAAGTTTGAAATGAAAAGTGGTCAGGTCACTTTTTTCCGTGCTGTTGTAACTTCGGTCACTAAACGAATGGCTGTAAATAGAGGAACCACCAGTAATCTCTTTTGTTGAGGGCATAATTCCCAAGCCTGTAAATTCCGATGACAACATCAGATGTGTATCCATGGAGATTCTCAGTCATCCAGGTCAGGGTTGTCCCAAAGGTGCTTTTTTTCAAAAGGCAACTGGAAGTTTTCCTTGAAGACATTTCGCTTCCCATCCAAGAAGCTTCTTCAGTTCTGAATGGCTGAACTGAACAGCACAGAACTGAGGAAGCATCTTGGATGAGAAGTGAAACGTCTTCAAGGAAGAACAAAGAAAATCCAGGTGCCTTTTGAAGAAAGCATCTTTGGGACGATCAGATGCGTATGTTTTTTAAGTGGGGGGAGGTTTTCCCCTCAAACTCACCACTGATTGGTATCTTGTTGCATTTCCTCTCAGCGATCCCTCCCCCAATGGAGATGGTTATCTTGCTTGATGTAATTTTTTTTCCAGCAAAAAGAAAAACAATGAATGACGTCTGAAGTGTTCAGCAACTGCACTGTATGTGTTCTCTTTCCTTTGTCACTTGTTTGATCTGAATCTCCTTATTTCCCGAAGCTCTGATCTCACGGTAGTCCATCTTAGATTACCTCCACAGCAGTTGCAAAGAATTCACAAACTTTCTCTTGCTCGTAAACCAGAAACCAAGAAAATCACATTATGTCCATCAAGATTCAGTGAGCCCAGCCAGGGTAGAGGCTGAGCCATGTTTTATAATTGAACACAATGTGTGAACCCAACCATTTGTGACCGATGGATTGATTTATGTGCTATCAAGCTGGTGTTAACTCTTAGCAAATACAGATAGATTTTCTCTCGGAGTCTCTTTTCCCAACCTGCTTCTTCCGGTCATCTAATTATGTATTCATTCACTCCTCTCCTCTCCTTTCATCTCCTCTCCTCTAGAACTAAGGAGAAATGTCTTGATAGTGGTAAAAATTAATCAGTGGAGCAGCTTCCCTTCAGAAGTTGTGAGTGGTCCAACAGTGGAGATTTTTAAGAAGAGAGTGGACAACCATTTTGTTTGAAATGGGAAAGGGTCTCCTGCTTGAGCTGTGGATTGGACTACTAGAAGACCTCCAAGGTCCCTTCCAACTCTGTCATTCTTTCCTTTAACTTCTCCTAGCATTTTCCCGGCTTCTCATAATGTATCCAGAGTAGTTGTCTCTGGAGATTCTCAGACCTCCAGGTCATGGCTGTCCCAAAGGTGCTTTTTCAAGAGGCAACTGGACTTTCTTTGTTTTTCTTCGGAAGACGTTTCACTTCTCCTCCAAGAAGCTTCTTCGGCTCATCTGCAAAGAAAAACCAGAAAGCCTCTTAGAAAGCACCTTTGGGATATATCCAAAGTAGGATAAGTTGAGCCTGGTCGTTTCTCTATTCCCCAGTTTCCCACAATGCTAACAGGATTTGGGTTTATTTCCCCCCACGTGTCTCATATTAACATTTATTGTTCTTAGAAATGTAGACGTAGAAGATAAGCGGAGATGTTTGTACAAAGATGAAACGTTTGAAGTTCCCTAGAGGTAGAACTTCGTGAAAAGTCAGTCTTTTTACAGCTGTTTAAAGCTAACTCCAGGTAGAAAAATCCGCGATCTCCTTTGAGCCGTTATAAATGCTTAAGTGACATTTTTCACACCTCCATCTACATACAGATAGTTCTCGCTGAAAGACTGTTCACTTAGCAACTTTTCAAAATTATAACAGATCTTTTCTAAAGCTACTAATGGCCTAGTTCCAGAGTTCTGATGGCTGCATAAACACACCACTCATGGTCCCATGACTGCACTTCATTGGCTTGGCAGCCAGCTCACCTGTATAGCCAGTTGTAGCAGTCTCGTGACTGCAATTTATAACCCCCCTTTTCCCCCCACTTCAGGCCTTTTCAAATGTTAGCAACCCAAAACACCCAGATTTGCTTAACAAACATGGTGCTCAGGGGCTGCCCCAAAGAAGAGGGAGTCAAGCTGTTCTCCAAAGCACCTGAGGATAGGACAAGAAGCAGTGGAAGGAAACTCATCAAGGAGAGAAGCAGCCTAGAACGAAGGAGAGATTTCCTGACAGTCACAACAATTAACCAGTGGCATCACTGCCTCCGGAAGTGATGAATGCTCCAACACTGGAAGTTTTTAAGAAGAGATTGGATAGCCATTGTGCCAGAGGTGGCACGCAGAGCCCTCTCTGTGGGCACGCGCCCGTCTCCAGCTGCTCTTTTGGTTTCCAGTGCGCACATGCACACTGGCCGGCTGCTCTTCGCGGGCACCGGAGCACTGGGAAACGGCCTGAAAAACGGGCAACAGCAACTAATAAACAGGCCATTTTTCAGGCCGATTTTGGGCAGTTTTCAGGGTGTTTTTCAGGGTGTTTTTCGGGCTGTTTTTGTCCCCCAAACAGGAAGGAAATGGCCTGAAAACAGCCCCAAAATGGCCAAAACCCCAAAAAACCAAGCATACATGCACCAGCCAGCTCCGGTGCATATACATGCATTCCGGTTTGGGCGCTAGGTGCCAAAAAAGTTCACCATCACTGCTGTAGAGTTTCCTGCCTAAGCAGAAGGTTGGACTAGAAGGCCTCCAAGGTCCCTTCCAACTCTGTTATTCCTATTCTATTCTATTCCATTCTATTCATTTTTCCTTCCATATTCTATTCTATTTATTCTATTCCATTCCATTCCATTCTATTTTAGTTTCTATTCTATTCCATTCCATTCTATTCCATTCCATTCCATTCTATTCTAGTTTCTATTCTATTCCATTCCATTCTATTTTATTCTATTCTATTCCATTCTATTCTATTCTAGTTTCTATTCTATTCTATTCCATTCCATTTTATTCTATTCCATTCCATTCTAATTTCTATTCCATTCCATTCCATTCTAGTTTCTGTTTCTATTCTATTCTATTCCATTCCATTCCATTCCATTCCATTCCATTCTATTCTATTCTATTCCATTCCATTCCATTCCATTCCATTCCATTCCATTCTATTCTAGTTTCTATTCCATTCCATTCCATTCTAATGAGCCATGCAGAAAAGTTATAAAATCAAGTCTGGTTGCGTGAGTTATGACTTATGGTGGAAATTTGGGCTCCTTTAGAGTTCAACTGCCTGTATTCTCCTGAATGAAGGCGAAGGTACGTGTCCCAGGGTAACTTTGCAGGATCCAGTTTGAGTCGGTCACCGTGACCCGAGGTTTTGTCTTCTGAGCTTTCGGACTCTTGCCGGAGCCCATCCTCAGATGCAGAATATCTGTATTTTGCCCCATCTCCAAATTTTAATAAAGTGATCTCAGATTATCCGCCCCCCCTCCTCGTTCCTCCTGCGGATGAAAAATTAGCTGGCAAACTGTCTACCAAAGCAGCGATAGGAACATCACAGCATTGTATTTAAACAGCCTGGTGCGCCGCAGATGCAGCCGCTTTCTGAATCTAGAGTAGAACGGGATGGATTTTGCTCCGGTGCTCATGATATGATAAAGCCAGTAATTATAGCAGAGATCTTCTCACTTGTCTTACAAAAATGAGTAAGCATTATTTATCCGAGGCTGCTTTGTAACTCCGCTCCCCAGTGACGGATTGAATGTGAGCTTTTGGGGACAAAGAACAGGGGAATAAAATGTTGGCAGGAAGGTTGAATATATTCCGGTGCATAAGTGTTCCTTTCTCCCCCCCCACCCCTCTCCAATCGCACTATTAAGTTGCATGTGGAAATTAGTGGACAAAAACCCAGGTGTCGTTTTCCAGCATTCGCTTTCAGTCACAATCAAGCAAGCTTGTGTCTCAGCCTTTCTGCTTGTAATTATATTTGGGGCCCATCTGCATCACCTCCTTTCGTTCCATGTTAATTCAACGTGCGTCTGTGTGGGGGAGGGGGAGGGAATAAAATATCCCACTTTAGTTGTTGGGGTTTATTAGCGTGGAATTTGTTTGGATGACATCCCAAGCCAACTGTCGCACTTCTCCCGAGTGCCAGAATTAGGACCTTATTGGTGTGGCGTTAGGAAACATTAGCAAAATACGATGACAGGAGAAGAGAATATTTGTAGCTCGGGGTTGGACTGTGGGGTCCTTGAGGCTTGCTGAGCTTGGTGGGGTTTTTTGCAGACATTCCATGACCCAACTAGGTAACATCATCAATGCTAGAAGTGAGATGGGTTTGCAAGAGGAGGAGGAGGAGGAGAAGGACGGTGACTATGGAGTCAGTGATGCTTTCTGAGCTTGGTGGCTTTCTTACAGATGTTTCATTACCCAACTAGATAACATCATCAGGGCTAGAAGGGAATGATGGAGGAGGAGGAGGAGAACCGTGCGGTCCTTGGTGCTCTCTGAACTGGGTGGTTTTCTTACAGACGTTTCATAACCCAACTAGGTAACATCATCAGGGCTAGAAGTGAGATGGGTTTGCCAGGAGGACGAGGAGGAGGAGAACGACAATGACTGTGGAGTTCTTGATGTTCTCTGAGCTTGGTGGTTTTCTTGCAGACATTTCATTACCCAACTAGATAACACCATCAGTGCTAGCAGGGAAGGGGGTATGAGGAAGAGGAGGAGGAGAAGAAGAACTGTGCGGTCCTTGGTGCTCTCTGAGCTTGGTGGTTTTTCCCCAATATTTCATTACCAAACTAAGTAACATTATCAATGCTAGCTGTGAAGGAAACAATGATAATAACAATGGAACATCTGCAACAAAACCACCAATCCCAGAGAGCACCAAGGACCCCAAAGTACAATCAATTATGGTCCCAGGGTTCCCCTTGTTTTCCTTTAACATCCCAGCTGTCTTTGCAGGTGGTGGCCAGCCCACCCTTTCTGAGGATTTAAAAATGTTTCTGTAAAAATAAAATGTAAGCAATGCAGTGAGCTGTTGGGCTTCGAGCCCCCCCAGATGATATGGGGGAACGTTAAATCCCTTCCTGGTTCCACCCACTGAGCTTCATCTGCACCCAACAATTGGCAAAAATGTGGACGTTTGTCTGAAATGATAATAGGGTCTCCTGCTTGAGCAGGGTTTGGACTAGAACAGCGGTCACTAACTAGCGGTCCGTGAGAAAGTTTTGGTGGTCTGCAGAAAAAATTACTTGCATTTTTTATATGGCACTAAGTCAGGGGCCCGCAAATTACGGCCCCTGGGATGAATGCGTGCAATGAACGCTTGTGTTGCTGCAGAGAATCTCCCCCTTCGAGGTCTTTTTGTGTGGGTCGGAGGGGGGCAGAAATTCCGACTTGGGGTCTGCTTCAGCCTCCTGGTGGGGGGCTTTGGGAGAAGGCTGGAGGGAAGCGCCGCTGGTGGCGAAGAGACGGAGGGCCTCATTCCAGTGGGATTGCGTCATGGCCTGGAACTGGCTGACCATCTCAGCCCGCTGAGCCTCCAGGCGCCGGTACCTGGCCTTGCATTCCTGCAGGTCTTCCCTCTGCTCGTAGTCCTCAGTGAGGTGCTTCTGCTGAGCCTCCTTCTCGGTCAGATTCAATTTGAACTGAGCTGTTTTGCCATCTCTTTCTCATGGTGGCTGCTTAGCTCCAACAACTGCTTCCTATTGGAGTCCGGGCGGGGAGGTGAGGAGTGGCGAGAGGGGAGGGGCAACTAGAGGTTGGCGAGGCATCTCACGAGGTGAGTGACAATGAGTTGGCCATGCCCACCCAGTCACATGACCATCTAGCCACACCCAGTCATTAGGCAAAGTGTATTAGTGGTCCACGGGATTTAAAATTATGAATGTAGTGGTCCCTGAGGTCTGAAAGGTTGGTGACCCCTGGAATAGAAGACCTCCAAGGTCTCTCCTGACTCCCTTATTCTGTTTGAAGAGGAGTCAAAATCAGGAAGAGACAAAATGCTGAAATTGGAGCATCTCATTTCTCTCTCATCCTCCTCTGGAGGCCGAAAGGAACATGCTGTGTCGATTAACCTCAGGTCTAGGTTCAGGAGAGACACTGAATTGTGGCTTAGAGGAGTACCCCAAGGCTCTGCCCCTTAGCCACAATTTAACCCATTGTCTGAGCTCAGACAACATGCCCCAACTAGCCAAAACATGGCCTGTGTGTTGTGTGAATCAAGAATGCACAAGGCAGAAGAGACATAGAAAGCCAAACAGCTGCATTCCCTCACAAGCATATTTGGAAGTGCAGATAGTTAGTCCTGAACCTATGACTATAATGGCGCCAGCCCATTACGGCTGCATGTCTTCCTAACAGTCTTAAAGCAGGTCAGCCGCTTTTATGATCTTCTTTGTGGCGGTCATTAAATGGAAGCCACCGTCTTTAAGTGGTTTGTTATGGATGCAGTTTTGCCGAAATTGGAATAAGTGCCAGGTTTTGGCAAAACTCTCCAAAAAGACAGTTACATTACTATGGGACGCTACAAATGTGGCTATGTTGCCAAGAGCTTGAAGTTCGGTCACAGCGGAGGGGATCCAACCATCAGAACTTCAGATCCAAGTCATAAGTTCCTTCTTTCAGGTTGGTTATAACTTTGAACGGAAAGCAAGCATTTATAAGTCGAGGTTGTCAGGCCTGCAGCCAGTTCCTTTTGAGATCTTTGGCCTGCCACACTAATAATCTATTCTACATGCTGTTTCATTAGTAGGGAATTGGGAATGAGAATAATAAGGAGTGGAATGTGAGGTTGCCAAAATAAAATTCCTTTTCTAGAATCCAAGGTCACCCTTTGTCTCTACATCTCTGCACCTGACTGGAACTGGATGGGTGGAACTGCCAGCATGGCAGTAGAAGATTGGACCATGGGATGGACTTGTGGGTGTGGGGGGCAGGATCTTCAACTTTCAACTGGGTGGGGAAAAACCTGGAAGCTTTCAGATTCAGGCTTTCCCAGATGGGCCAACATGACTTTCTTAATAAATTGGAACTTTGAGCAATCCTTTGCCTTGGACTCTTTTGGATGTTATTTGGAACCCTGACATGAGGACTCTCTGTAACCAAATTTTAGCTCCTACGCCAGCTGCATTGGTTTGGCTCTTCACAACGGGTCCAGTTTCTCATGCAGCCTCTTGGGAAACTTAATTGCCCACCCCTCATCTATCATAAGCCCCTGAATACTGTCTCCCTTTCTTTAGGGCGTCCAAACCAGACTAGAATCAGCGCCATCTTTTATATTCAGATACTCCAATTTCATTCCTGCTCTGTTTTCAGACTTTGTTGCATGGAATAGAATACTTTGGGAAAGTAACACTCCTTTTACCACGGTCGCTCAGCAGTTGAAATCACATCAGCTGCTCTCCGGTGAGCATTTCAATGTGACTTTCCCACAGCAGACTCCCAAGTTCAGGAAGTGTGAAAAAAAAACACTTTTCGCAGGGTTTGAACCTGGGCAACTTTAAGACGTGTGGATTTCAGCTCCCAGAATTCCCTAGCCAGCCATGGGGAATTCTGCCAGCTGGCTCTGGGGAATTCTGGGAGTGGAAGTCCACAAGTCTTAAAGTTGCCAAGATCGGACTGTGCAGTCTTTGTCGTTTCTACACAAAGGATGAGCATTGAGGGAAAAGCAGTAGAGAATATGTCAGAAATAAGTGAAATCGGAGAAGGGAAACAGATTTAGGGAAAGGGGAGGCCCCACCGAAATATTTTTCTCCCACAGGAATATAATGAATGGATGGCGATGAAAGTTTGCACATTTCTGTCTCGCTCTCTCTCTTTCCGTTGTCCACATCCCATCCTGGCAAAGGAAGTGGGTTGTTGCTGTTTTTTGTCACCTTAGCATCTGTGGAGATGGAAGGCCTAGGAAATTCTTACGGCCATTTGCACATCTGGAAAACAGCTGCATTGGAGGTATTGAAAGAGGCCAAGGGTGAAAATTTTGGTTCTGCAGAATTCCGCGCAAGTCACTTTTTCTCGCTGGCCTCTGTCCTGTTTTTTTTTTTTAATTCCACCTTATTCCAGCGACTGGGTTAATTTCTAAAGGCATTCTATGTTTTGCAGAAAACTCAACTGGATCCTTTCAGGCCCAGATGTTTAGCACATCAGTGGCTTTCCATTACCCAAACTAGACTTTACGTGATATAGGAGGAAGGGGTATGAAACATGCAAGCCTCCTTGAGTTGTTCTAAAAATAATGAAGGTGGGGTAGAAGAAATGAAATAAATATAATGGTCCGAAGCCACGGAAACCAAAATAGGTGCTATCCATTGAAGTGGTGAGCTATCCAGTTAGGACTTCTGCTTATTCTTTTCCTGGTGCAAGGCTGAAAATTAATCTCCTGTTTGCTATGTAAAACCTCCTCTTTTTTTCCCCGAGGATTCACAAGGAACCTGTGTACGTTTGCTTAAGCAGTAAGACTTAAGATTTCTGTAAAGCCTCTTTTGAGTACTCTAAAGCTCCTCCAGTAAATTCATGGACAGATCTATGTTGGGGTTTGGGTTTTTTTTTGGCAGTTGTACGGACGTGAGTTGCCGTTGTATTTTCTATTATGATTTGTTGTACAGTGAACCGGATCAGCGTTTCTCAACCTTTAAGACGTGCAGACTTCAACTCCCAGAATTCCCTAATCGGCTTTGCTTTGCTGGCTGGGGAATTCTGGGAGTTGAAGTCCACAGGTCTTAAAGTGACCCCGCTTGAGAAACGCTGGTAGGGGGGGCATTCATTTCTCAGTCAAACCTTGATACGTATGTTCTGGTGGTGCGTTTCTCCCCCCCCCTCAAATTCAGGTATGAGTCAATCCAACACTGTTTACTTCAGATCAGCCAAGGTTACCTGTTACTACCTAGCCCAGGGGTGTCCAAACTTGGCAACTTTAAGACTTGTGGACTTCAACTCCCAGAATTCCCCAGAGTTGAAGTCCACAAGTCTTAAAGTTGCCAAGTTTGGACACCCCTGACCTAGCCAGACAATATTTGTAACTTTTAAAATAAAAGTACTATTATTTATTGATTGATTGGGTTTTTATTCCTACCTTTTTATTCTTTTTTTCCTTAATAACTTGCCTAGGGATTATTCTTTATACTATTCATGTTGTTTGTATTTGTTGTCATGGATTGCACCAGTGAGACTAAAACCAATTTCGTTGTATACATGATGTACAATGACAATAAAGGCTATGCTATACTATTACTTTAAAGTAACTCAAGATGGTGAACACACATAACACTCCTCCCTCCTTCTGTTTTCCCCACAACAGCCTTGTGAGGTGGTTGGGCTAAGAAAATGTGACTGGCCCAAAGTCACCCAGCTGGCTTTCTTGCCTAAGGCAGGACTAGAACTTCCATTCTCCTGGTAATTGGCCCAAAGTTACCCAGCTGGATTTCGTGCCTAAGGCAGGACTAGAACTCCCAGTCCCCTGGTAATTGGCCCAAAGTTACCCAGTTGGCTTTTGTGCCTACAGCAGGACTAGAACTCCCAGTCCCCTGGTAATTGGCCCAAAGTTACCCAGCTGGCTTTCATGCCTAAGGCAGGACTAGAACTTCCAGTCTCCTGGTAATTGGCCCAAAGTCACCCAGCTGGCTTTCGTGCCTACAGCAGAACTAGAACTCCCAATTT
Source organism: Natrix helvetica (assembly GCF_964273705.1). Classification (NCBI taxonomy): domain Eukaryota; kingdom Metazoa; phylum Chordata; class Lepidosauria; order Squamata; family Natricidae; genus Natrix; species Natrix helvetica. Next base: position 5,314,271 of record NC_138560.1, read on the forward strand.
CCTGGTAATTGGCCCAAAGTTACCCAGCTGGCTTTCGTGCCTACGGCGGCATTTCACCTCCTTTGTCCCGGAAGATCTTGGAGATTGCATCCTTTTGCACACTTACCTCCAAATAACACATTCGTTACATTAATACTACCTGTACCTACCTACTAACCTCTAAAGTTAACTTCAATTAATCCAAAAGCAAAGTGCACGCTATATCACCAAGCCTGGTACTAAGCAGCATCATAAGACAATCTGCCAGGCTTCTCAAATGAGGCAACCCTTTAATGTGTGCGAATCCAGCCAATGGGACTTCCCATTACATGTGATTTGTGCTTGGACTTCGCCTTGCACTTGGCATACTTCACGCTAATTAAGGCGGCAATCCTAAATTGCACCAGGGAGTCAGCTCCATTAAACTTGTTGGGTTTCCTCTGAGAATACAGTACATGCTTAGCTTTGCCATCCGGATTTGCATACCTCATCGCTCGAAGGCCTATTAGGGGGATGGATTTTATAAAACGCAGACCTGGGCCCAGGCTGGCTCAGGAATCCTGGGAGTTGAAGTCCACAAGTCACAAAGGGGGCCGTAGTTGCTCCCTTCTAGGTTCTGTAAGGTCTCTTCACTACTGCTCTTCCCCATTCCTATCTAGATCCAGTCTGGAAAAAAAAGCGAAGAAATGACGGAGAGGGTGGCCGGTCTTAATGAACGGTTGCTTGTCTTAATCAGCGTGATTGCTTTCCTGCGGCTTTTGGCCTTGGATTATTTATTTAATGGACTAACTGGGCTGCTGGTTGATAGTTGAGCTCTCGAGTGGCTTAGATGGGTCTCTCCACTGTCCATTTATATGCAGGGATGGGATTCGATTTTTTTTACTCTGTGGGCGTGGCTTTGTGGGCGTGGTGTAGCTTTGTGGGCGTGGCAGGGGAAGGATACTGCAAAATCCCCATTCCCTCCCCATCCCACTAACCTGCTTTCCATCTCCCTTCTCCTGTTTAAGTCAACAAAAGAAGATCAGCTGGGAAGCAGCAGGGGCGTGGCCAGACATTTTCGCAACCTGGATTCAAACGCATGAAAAACATTTGCTTTAACTAGTGGCTATCTCGAGAAAAATGTACGGATTAGTCTCTTTCCATTATTGCAGTTTGTTTTAAAAAAAGGAAATAGAGCCATGATAATGAAATACAAGTAGTTCTTGTTTAGTGACCACCGTTGGGATGTTATTTATATATTTAGGAAATGTGTTTGGTGCCCATCTCGTACCCAACAATTCTGGGCGGCTTAGCAACAAAGCGGTCATTAAGTAAAACTGTGCTTTACGATCCGACTTCAGCTTTCCTTTGCTTTAACAGAGCTGCAAAGGTCATAAAATGGGGACATTGGTTGCGAAGGTAGCGTTTTCATCACAATCGTAATTGTGAACAGTCAGTTAAATGAGGACTACTTGTTCTTATGTTGGCAAATCACGTTCTACAGGTGAACTGGTCTCCATTAGCCTGGGTTTAGGACTGTACGTGAATCCCATACCCTTGCCAATCCTGGGAGGACCCTCCTGCATTGGTCTCTGAGGAACGGGATGCCCTTGAGATAATCTTGGTTTGTAAATATTTAAGAGGAAGGAGGGGCAAGTCGGTAATTAGTACCTATTGAGAAGTCGGAAGCCATTCATAAATTTCTTCAGTGTGTCTCTTTTCTTCTTTCCGTGCATTTCTTTGCTTCTTGTTTCATTTCTCTTTTATTCTGTGAAACGATTCTTAATTAGTATAAATAGAAAAGAGATCATCCTGGTTTCTTCTGGAGATCTTCTAGATATAGAAGAAATCAGTAGCATAGAGAGAGAATTGCTGTCTCTGACAGCAAATGCAGAATATCGGGATTAAAGAGTTGGAAGGGACCTTGGAGGTCTTCTAGTCCAGCCCCCTGCTCAAGCGGGAGACCTATACTATGCCACACAAGTGGCTGTGTAATCTCTTCTCAAAAGCCTCCTGAAGGCAAACGGCTCCATTGGTCAACTGCTCTCACCGCTAGGAAACGACTCCCCAGTTCCATGCTTCCTCCCTCCCTCTCCAGCCAGCCAGCCACCAACCACCAGTATAAAAAGTTTCCTGTCCTATTTCTCTTCTGCCATCAAGGCTTGGAAAAAAGACTGCAGATCCCAGAAGCTCCACAGGTTTTGAAAAGGAATTAGGGAAGACAAGTCTTACGGTGGCTCAGTGGCTAAGATGCTGAGCTTGTCGATCAGAAAGGTCGGCAGTTCGGCTGTTCGAATCCCTAGCGCTATGTAATGGAGTGAGCTCCCGTGGCTTGTCCCAGCTTCTGCCAACCTAGCAGTTCGAAAGCACGTAAAAATGCAAGTAGAAAAATAGGAACCATCTTTGGTGGGAAGGGAACAGCGTTCTGTGCGCCTTCCGCATTTTGTCATGCCGGCCACATGACCACGGAGACGTCTTCGGACAGTGCTGGCTCTTCAGCTTTGAAACGGAGATGAGCACCGCCCCCTAGAGTCGGGAACGACTAGCACATATGTGCGAGGGGAACCTTTATCTTTAGTCTCTCTCTCAAAAAAGAGATGACGGTAGCTACTTAAAGAGAGAGAAAAATTCAGCAAGTAGAAATATCCCTGTGTTATGGTTGGTGGGGCTAAGATTAGGCTGTCTGACCCCACATCATCCTTTTCTTCCACCCCCACCCCCCAATTCAGGAGAGCCAATCCCTCCCTGTCCCCCCTCCCAACCTGCACACTTTCTGTCTACAAATGCATCGAGCTCATTAATGCTATTCCCATGGCAACTCATTACGCTGCCCAAGGAGGAGGGAGAAATTACCAAGAGATTTAAAGGAACAAAGTGTTCCATGGCTGAGCCCTCTCCTGCCCACCCACCCACCCTCCCACCCACCCATCTGCTTTGCCCAGGAGCTCCCCTTCCACACACCCCAAGCCCCTCTATCCCATGCCTCCTCTGCTCTGGATAAGTGAAAAACATTCTCTGCTCCCGTTCCCTTCCTGAAATCTTCATTCAGTGTTTCTCAACCTTGGCAACTTAAAGATGGGTGAACTTCAACTCTCAGAATTCTGCGGGTTGAAGTCCACCGATCTGCAGCTGCCAAGGTTGAGAAACATTGGCTTAATTGGGGCTTATTGGCTTGGTAGGAATTGCAAGTAGTGCTCGACTTACAACAGTTTCTCTCTTCTTTCTTTTTCTTTCTTTCTTTCTTTCTTTCTTTTCTTTCTTTCTTTCTTTCTTTCTTTCTTTCTTTCTTCCTTGGTTTCTTTCCCTCTTTCTTTCTTTTTCTCCTGTTTCTTTCTTTCTTTCTCTTTCTTTTTTCTTTCTTTCTTTCTTTCTTTCTTTTTTTCTTTCTTTCTTGGTTTCTTTCCCTCTTTCTTTCTTTTTCTCCTGTTTCTTTCTTTCTCTTTCTTTTTTCTTTCTTTCTTTCTTTCTTTCTTTCTTTCTTTCTTTCTTTCTTTCCCTCTTTCTTTCTTTTTCTCCTGTTTCTTTCTTTCTTTCTCTTTCTTTTTTCTTTCTTTCTTTCTTTCTTTCTTTCTTGGTTTCTTTCCCTCTTTCTTTCTTTTTCTCCTGTTTCTTTCTTTCTTTTTTCTTTCTTTCTTCCCTTCTCCCGTTGTCTCCCTTTCTCTCTCTTTTCTCCCTTCTTCCTTTCCTTTCCCCTCTCCTCTTTTTTCTTCTCTTTCTTTCTCTCTTGTTCCTTCCTTCCTTCCTTTCCTTCTCCCTTTCTCTCCCTTTCTTTCTCTCTTTTCTCCTTTCTTTCTTTCCTTTCCCATCTCCTTCTTCTCTTTTTCTCTGTTTCTTTCTTTCTCTCTCTTCCTTTTCTCCTTCCTTCCTTCCTTCCTTCCTTCCTTCCTTTCCTATCTCCTTCTTCTTTCTTCTCTTTCTTTCTCTCTTTCTCTCTTTCTCTCTTTCTCTCTCTCTCTCTTTCTGTCTCTGTCTTTGTCTCTCTCTCTTCTTTCTCTCCTTCCTTCCTCTCCATCTATGCAACCCAGGAACAGGGCCCCCCAAAAGAGGGTGGCGCGGGCTTCTCCTAACTTGAATCCAGAACCTGCCTCTTCCCTCCCCTCCCCTGGCAGGCCCAGAGGTATGGCTGCCAAACCGAGGCAGAGATGCCAAGGGAGAAAAGAACAGCCTGGCCTGCTCAGTGCTTTGGATGGGGTTGGTGAGGGCCAGCCAGCTCAGGAAGTTTTTGTGGCGTGAAGCAAAACACGGTGAAATGCTAATTGCTCTGCATTGAGCTTACATGCTCAAAGGTTGGGAACCCTCAAGTGGAGAACGCTAGAGTGGGAGGGAGGGAAGGAAGGAAGTGGAGGAAGGAAGGAAGGGAGGGAAAAAGCAAGGAAAGGAGGGAAGCAAGGGAGAGAGGAAAGGAAGGGAGGGACGGAAGTGAGGAGGGAAGGGAGGAAATGAGGAAAGGAAGGGGGGAAATGAAAGGAAGGGATGGAGGGAAGCAAGGGAGGGAGGAAAGGAGGGAAGGGAGGGAGGGAGAGAAGGAAGGAAGGAAGGGGAAGGGAGGAAGGTTTAGGAAAGTGTCTTAACTAAAGGTAGTCCTCGAGTTACAAACCACAATTGAGCCCAAAATTGATGTTGCTAAGTGAAACACTTGTTCAGTGAGTTTTGCTCCATTTTAAGACTTTCCTTGCCACGTTCGTTAAGTGAATCCCTGCAGCTGTTTGAATTAGTAACCCCATTGTTAAGTGACTCTGTCTTCCCCATTGACTCTTTGCTGATCAGAAGACCGCAAAAGGGATCGCATGACCCGGGGGATGCAGCAACGGTCATTTTTGCTCATTTTTGCCCCCCACTCCTCCAGGAGTATTCTACAAGCCTCCTAAGCACTATTCATGCCTTTAAAAAAAAAAAAAAAGCGGGTCCATTTTCACGAAAAACAGACTGTTTTGGGGAAGTTTGCAGAGTGCAAAGCTTTTTTTTTTTTAATTTGCCTCTTCAAAACCTTGGTGCGTCTTATACTCCAGTGCGTATTATACACTGAAAAATACGGTAATTGAAATCAGTTGCATTCTGAATCAGGGCATTTCCATGCTTTCAATCTTAGCTCAAAGTGCAGCTTGTGCCACCGTCCATTCCCATAAAAATAAATAAATTCTGCGGAAATAGAGCAGGCGTGCAAATGGAAGCGGATTCCCCCTAAGAGGGAAGATGAAGCGGATCAGATCGCGTGGCAAAACATCTCTGGAAGGCGAAAGAACTTCCGAAACAGGCCAGAAGGCTCCGGATGGGTTTGTGTGCCTGGCAACTAAGCTCATTAAAGAGAGTTAGAACGTGTGAAATGACATCCAAATCTCCGCGACTTTTATTCTGGGCCCTTCCTTTCCCCCCCAATTATTGTTTTCCTTGGGTGGGTTTTTAAATGGTGGCTTCACGGAGACGAAGCCGCAGTGTGAGCATCGACAATAAATAATTGCATTTCTTTAAAAGGAAGAAAGAAGGGAAGGGGACAATAGGAGACCCCCCAATTGATTTGAAAAAATAAATAACGCCAGAAAGGATTAGCCAAAAGCCTCACAGACCCACAATGCACACCCCTGCTCGCACACGTCCTGTGTGCGCGTGTGCCTCTTACGACAATAAACAAAAAAAACACACACAAAAGACGGAGCAAAATGCTGGAGAGAAGTTAAACAGTTCTTGGTTTGAATGCAGGCAAGTGAATCTAATGGAAAATAATTGCAGGACCCTGTCAGTCTGAACAGAAAAATAAGAACCGATTAAGGTAAACGTCAATTACTTTGTCTGCGAAGAAGCCACCCCTCCTCCTTCAAATTACTCTTCCAGTCACACTGGGAAAGACGGGGAGGGCAAACCTTGGTATCTGGTTAAACGGAAGGCAATAAAAAATCTGAGCATCATTCTGGGTGGCTAAAGCATCTGAAAGAATTGCTGCTTCCTTTTTTTCTTTTTCACTTTCAAACCTTTATAATTGTTGTCGCTTTCATCTCCCTTTCTTAAGGTTTCTTTAACAGGATTCTTGAAAGGGAAATGGACCGGAACTTTGCACAATGCACTTCTTGCTTCCCTGGTTTTGGAGAAAAGCACTTCAAGCTTGAGTTCTCTTTTGCTTTTCATCCCTGCATGGCCAAGGTCTTGCTTTTTTCCTTTCATGCCCTGCAAGCTGCGTCCCGCAAATTGCAGAGTGCTCACAAAGGCAACACGACTGTTGTTGAAGTGGTTTGGCGCAGACAAGATGTGTTTTTGCTAGGTGGAATCCTAAGCAGAGGTCTCAGCAGGAAGGATAACAGGATAACAGAAGAATTGGAGATCTTCTAGTCCACCCCCTGCTCAGGCAGGAAACCCTAAACCCGTGATGGGGAACCTATGGTACGCGTGCCACAGATGGCATATGGAGCCATTTCTGAGGGCATGCGAGGTGTTGCCCTGTCAGCATGCATGCTGACCAGCTGATTTTCGGGCGTTTTTTGCCCCCTGGAGGCTTCCCTGAAGCCTCCGGAGGCTGAAAAACCGCCCAACGCTCTAACAGGAAGTTTGGGAACAGACTTCCAATTTGCGCATTGGGCTGTTTTTCGCCCTCCAGAAGCTTCAGGGAAGCCTCCTGAAGCCTCCGGAGAGCGAAAAATGGTGCAACGGGCAACCCGGAAGTCTCTTCCCGAACTTCCGGTTTGCGTGTTGGGCTGTTTTTTGCCCTCCCCAGGCTCCTAGAAAGCCTCTGGAGCCTGGAGAGGGCGATAAACGGACCAACTGAGCCCACCGGAAGTCGGAAAACGTTTCCGGCCCATGGGGTGCTCAGATCTGGCCCACAGGGCTGCCCAGGAAACAAGGACCGGCCCACAATGCTTCTGCCAAGGAAGACAGAGCTCAGGAGGGCCATGCGCAGCCCTCCCAGGCTCCCTTTTTGGCCAGGATGGCCTCCTGCAAGACACGGCACTCTGCTAGTGAAAACGTGTGCACGCACGTGCACACACACATACACACACACACACACGAGTTTTGTTTTCACTGACAGAGAGTTGCAAGTAGGCTGTCCCAGCCGAAAAACGGGTCCCGGGGGTGCACATGGCCCCTCTGAGCTTCATTTTCACTGGCAGAAGGCCAGGCCCGCCCTGATCCAGGTAGACCCCCCTTCCCTGACCCCCCTGAGGTCAAACACAACCCTGATGCAGCCCTCAATGAACTCGAGTTTGACACCCCTGCCCTCTACCATTTCAGACATATGCTTGTCCAATCTCTTCTTAAAAACCTCTAGTTTTGGAGCATTGAGAACTTCTGGAGGCCAGTTGTTCCACTGATTAATATTTCTCACTGTCGGGAAATTTCTCCCTAGTTCTAGGTTGCTTAATGTCTATGGGGATTCTCAGTCATCCAGGTCATGACTGTTCCAAAGGTGCTTTTTCAAGCGGCTTCTGGTTTGAGCTGAAGAAGCTACTTGGATGATAAGCGAAACGTCTTCAAAAGAAAAAAACAAAAAAGTCCATTTGCCTCTTGAAAAAACACCTTTGGGATTTCTAGGTTGCTTCTCTCCTTGATCAGTGTCCATCCACTGCTTCTTGTTCTGCATTCAGGGGCTTTGGAGAATAGCTTGACTCCCTCTTCTTTGGGGCAGCCCCTGAGATATTGGAAGACTGCTATCATGTCTCCCCTACTCCTTCACTTCCTTAGACTAGAAATATTCCATTCCAGCAATGCTTCTTCATATGTTTTAGCCTCCAGTCCCCTAATGATCTCAGTTGCTGTTCTCTTTCTAGAGTCTCAGGAGAAGCTGGGGGAAAAATCTGACCCCTTCCCTACTCCCTGCTGATCTGGATCATGGTGTCTAAGGTTTTGCGGGGTTGCGTAAGGGTTTTTGTTCTCTCTATCTTGCAAGAGCCTCGTGGGTTTTGTGGATCAGTGTCCCTGGAGGACAGCCTCTGCTAGAGAGAACGTTTTGATGTACCAGGAGTCTCAGCTCAGCTTCCTCGCAACCTTGGGTGGGGAAAAGAAAGAGAATAGCAAAATCTGCAATGAGACGGTGTCATTATTAGGTATTTTTGTACACAGGAGGGAAAAGGTTGGAGGTCAGTGGACAAAGCAGCAGGCAAAAATCCTGTATTTCTGAGGAGTTGGATTATCCAGAGAAGGACTGGTTCTTGTTAGTTCTTGTTCAGTCGGCAAGCAGCACTAGCTGCGTTTCTTCAACCGGTACATAAATCCTGGGGAATATAACTACTCTAATTCTTGATGGAAACCAGATTTCGCAATGGTGGGTAGAGATTGAATGCAGTGCAACTAGCTTCAGAGTTAAATTATTCCAGGCTTGGCTTCGGAATGCAATTGTTTGTCCCAGTTCGGTTGCAGTTTTGCCGTGAGTTCAGTTGCGCTGCTGAAGGAAGGCATCTGCGTGTTCCTTGGGCAGCAGAGGTGACCACAAGCCAGTGCAGGAGCGCATAACACCAGATGTGTCACTGGAAGGACACATCACAAAACTGCCTCTCAAATAATTTGTCAAGGAGTGGGGGGGGGGAGATTCACTCGAGAAAGTCCCAAAGGTGTGATTTTTTTTTCCTCCAAAAGGCAACTAGATTTTCTTTGTTTTTTTTCCCTTGAAGATCTTTCGCTTCCCATCCAAGAGGCTTCTTCAGTTGGGGTGGATAAGCCTCTGGAGGAATTGCTGCTTTATTTTGTTTTGTTTTCCCCTTTGAAATCTTTATAACTGACGAAGCTTCTTGGGCGAGAAGCAAAACATCTTCCAAGGAAAAACGAAGACAGAGCAGTTTGCCTTTTGAAGAATCGCCTTTGGGATAACCCTGACCTGGATGACTGAGAATATCCAGAGTCACTGGAGGAAGCAATTAGGTTGGGAAGATTTAGCAGTAAAAGGAAATCAGACTGTCAAAGGACACAGCATCTGGACACCATCAAAGCTGACACCAGTCGGAGCATAGAAAAACTCAAAAGAAATAGTGCAAAATCAAAAGATGTGGAACAGCGGTGGGATTCAAAAAAATTTATTACCGATTCTGTGGGCATGGATTTGTGGGCGTGGCATGGCTTTTTGGGTGTGCAGTGGAAAGATACTGCAAAATCCCCATTCTCTCCCCACTCCTGGGGGAAGGTACCTGCAAAATCCCCATACCCTCCCTACCCCACTAACCTGTTTTCCAGCTCCCTACTCCTGTTCAGAGCAACAAAAGAAGATCAGCTGGGAGGCAGCAGGGGCGTGGCCAGCCTATTTGCCGGTTCTCCCAGCTACTCAAAATTTCCACTACTGGTTCTTTAGAACGTGTCAGAACTGGCTGAATGCCACCTCTGATATGGAGAGACCCAGCCTGTAGAATCACCAAAACTTAGACATGGCTGAATGGATAACATTGTCATCGTAACTTCAGAGTGAAATTGTTATGCCCCAGTTTGGTTGCACTTTTCCGCGGTCAAAGAGATTCTGGGATTCATAGTTCGGCACCTCTGAAGGTTGGGAAGGCTAAATCGGACAATTATTATTAGAGAAAAAGGCCCTTGAAGGTGTAAGGTAGCTTACGTTTCACAGGCTATCTGTGGCTGGTATTTAAAATTTAGAGAGCCAGTTTGGTGTAGTGGCGAATGTGCTGGACTAGAACTCAGGAAGCTCTGAGTTCTAGTCCTTCCTTAAGCGTGGAAAGCACCTGGGTGATTTTGGGCCAGTTGGTCTCTTCTCGTTGTGGGGAAAACAGGAGAAGGGAGCATTGTGTAAAGCACCTTGAGTACTGGTAGTCCTCAACTTACAACCATTCATTTACTGACTGAAGTTTCAACACTGAAAAAGTGACTTATGTCCATTTTTCACACTTACAACTGTTGCAGCATTCCCATAGTCACACGATCAAAATGTGGACATAAAAGAAGTGGAATTTCTGAGAGGCTAAGAGAAAAATGGTTAGAAAAGGAAGAAGGGAAAGAAAAGGATTTACTAGTAGAATACAATGGAATGTGTTAATATCGTTAATGCTATGTAGCTAATTATGATGTGGGGAGAACTATAGTAATATCATTAATTGTGGATAACTAAGTTAAATGCTTATTATATAAAAAATTGATTTGGAGGATGTACGCTATCTATAGCAAAATAGAATAACAGATGGAAATGGAATGATAAATTTGGCTAACTTTGGAGGCAAATAACGGTATTCTTTATGTTTTAAGAAGACATTAAATTTAAGATGGAGGACATAGAAAGGAAATAACATGGCTGAAATTGGAAATGGAAATATGATATAAAATCAGCTATGCATATGAGAAGATGTTAAAGGGGAAAGCCTGGGCAACACTTTGTTTATAAAAGAATTTAAAATTTGTAACAACAACAAAAAAAACATTGTTTGAAAAAAAAACAAAGTTTGGACCTATTGCTGGAGGTGAAAGTCTTGGGTTTTGTGAATGGGCCGGTCCAATCTTTCTTAATGGGCACAAAATATCTGCTGAGGATCTGTTAAGAAAAACGGTCTGCTTTCTTTCTTTAAGAGCATGTTCGTTTCTCCATATTCTGCCTTTTTTTTAATATTCCCTGAATTATTTCATTTTCTGGCGGGAGGGGGAGGAGGGCAGGCTTCCCACAGACCTCAATTGGAGCCTTGGTCCAGCCACTTTCTCTCAGCCCTAGGAAGAAAGCAATGGCAAACTGCTTCTAAACTCCTTGGCAAGAAAACTCCACAGAGATTTGTCGAAGGCACCAAAAATGACAAGAAAGCAAAGAAACGAAAGCGGTGGTAATAAAACCCAGGAGGACTCCAAATGAATATAGACGCAAACAAGGTCCAACAGTCCCAGAAGAAATCCATGTTTGGAAGCTGCTCCAATGCCAACCTGAAGCTGCCTTCACTAACACGCTGGCTTCTTTTTTGCCAAAACAATACAATAGCAGAGTTGGAAAGGACCTTGGAGGTCTTCTAGTCCAACCCTCTGCCTAGGCAGGAAACCCTATACCGTTTCAGAGAAATAGCTATCCAACATCTTCTTAAAGACTTCCAGTATTGGGGCATTCACAACTTCTGGAGGCAACTTCTGTTCCACTGATTAATTGTTCTCACTGTCACGAAGTTTCTCCTCAGTTCTAAGTTGCTTCTCTCCTTGATTAGTTTCCACCCATTGCTTCTTGTTCTGCCCTCAGGTGCCTTGGAGAATAGTTTGAACTCCCTCTTCTTTCTGGAATCCATGTTTGGAAGCTGCTCCAATGCCAACCTGAAGCTGCCTTCACTAACATGCTGGCTTCTTTTTTGTCCAAACGCCGGGGACGTGGTGCAGGCAATGTGCTTTAAACTGCAGCCAGCCCTCCAAACCCTCTCGGAAGTTGTGTTTATTAGGCTTGGAAAACCACAGGCAGGAGGACGGCTGTGAAAACCTACAGAGTGCAGGTGTTATTTACACGCCCAATTTTCTTGTGGTTGATTGTAGAGCGCTATGGGGCTCGTCCGAGGCGATGAGCCGTTTCTGGATGGCTTCGGAGTTGTTTTCCTCTTTCTCTTCTTTGATTTTGCGACATCCGAGGGAGAAGCATTGTTAGGGGAAAAACAACGACATTTTCAATTTGAATGGTGAATCATAACTTGATGAGAGGTGTTGCTGAACGCTGGCATTTCCTCTTATTTTTGTTTTGATAATGCCTTATTTGCATATTATATGTGGTGGTGGGAACGTTTCTGTGCAATTATGGCACTAATGCGGAGAAGTCAATGGGCTTTGCCCTATTAAACCAGCCAAGCCTTCCTGCCCACAAACAACTTAACCTGCTTCTGAACCTTCAACCTCATTTGCAGGTGCTAGAAGGTGGCCCCGTTGTCCCCTCATTAAGGACAATGGCCTTTGAGCCCGTGCAGAGGGCTCTTCTCTCGCGACAGAGGGGACTGACACCATTGATTGCTTGCTGATGTTCCCGTCCAGTTAGCGAGTCTTTGCAATCAACTGTTTTGCAGCAAAACTGCCCCAAGTGACCCCTACATTTTTAAGTGGGCTGCTGAAGAAGGAGTCGGATTCTAGCTTAGGTTCTCAGCAGGGATGAGAATTTTTTTTTTAACTACCGTTTTGGTGGGCGTGGCTAGATGGGGGCATGTGACTGAGTGGGTGTGGCCAACATGATGTCACTCACACACACTCAGTCACATGACTCCCCTCACCAAGCCAGGCCTACCGAAATGATGGCAAAAAGTTTTGCCTGGGGCTCCAGGCTTGCCGGTAGCCTGCAAACTAACGAGTACGAAAAAAAAAATGTTTTTGTTCTCCCTGGCTCCCAGGAACACTCTGCAGGCTTCAGCAGAGCTGGGGGAAGGCAAAAACGGCCCGTTTTTTCACAAAATCAGGGACATTTTTCCCTCCCCCCAGCCCTGCTGAACCCTGCAAAGTGCTTCTGGGGGCGAGGGGAAGGCAAAAATGCCTCTGATTTTGCAAAAAACAGTCCACTTCTGGAACTAGCATGCGCACACCATTAAAAAAGGGAAGTGGACGTATGTCAAGGACTGTCTGTGGACACATTCCATCACGGTAGTGTCCTGACCGAGGCTTCCCCAACTGCACGAAGCTGAGTCCTCGTCCCGATAAACCTCTTTTATTTAATTTACAGTGAATTCCTCTCCAGCGAAGTCTTTCCTCTCCCTCAGTATTTCAAGATAGTTCACAATGACCGACCTTTATCAGGCTTGGAGAGCTGCCAGGCTGATATCTTTCAGACGCCGCAATACTTGGCAAGAATGCAGGAATGAACTAATGGTCTCCTGCAAACTCCACTCCCCTTTCACTCCTTTTTTATTTCCTCTGGGAGGGGCCATTCACCGTCCACCTGTGGCCTTACTCCCAAGTTGACCCCTGTTCTTTAGCTGTTCCCTTCGTCTGGCAACTCTGCGCATGCGCACACTGGGAACAGGCTCCAGCTGTTCTTCTGCCTCACTGATGTCTGACTCTGAAGGCAGCTGATAACTGGCATACGGCTCTGTCCCCCTCTCTGCCTCTGACACAGAGCCCTCATCAGAGCCTTCCCCAGACTCCAGGACTGGCCCATGTTCCTCCCCAACCTCCTCACTGTCCGAATCTAATGCCAGCTCCATTGGTGGGCCACAACAGGTAGACACCATGAAGCTTTGCCCGTCTTCTTTCTTATGGGGTCCTTGCACCTGTCTGCTGGGTCTGCCCCATGTATCCTGGTGGCTTCTATCTAAAGCTTGTTGAGTGCCAGATCGCTTGGCCAAGAACAACAGATGGTCTTAATCCAGGGAAATTTCCAAGGCCCATTAAAGCTGAAGGATTCCTGCCAGGTCTTTATAGGCATGGCGTATCCCAGAGACAGCTGTGAATGGTCTATAGAGCTAGAGATGCTACTGCACTTCGGTGCTACTGCAGCCAAAATATTGAAAAAGATATGTTGGGGTTTTTTCCTCTTTTTCTCCAACTGGGTTCGCAGGTTTTTGATCCTGCCATGCTTGTTGGCCCCCACCCCAAGCCTGCTCTCCCCCCCTCCCCACCCCCATGAAAGTCCAGGAAAAGCTAATAGAACAACAGGAAGCCTGTGAATCTCTTCCAGTTGTGCCACTGAAAAAGCAGAGGTTTAATTTTGCTTTGTTTAGTTGTTTAGTTTAGTTTAGTTTAGTTTAGTTTACTTTACTTTACTTTACTTTACTTTACTTTACTTTACAAGTTAAGTTGTCACTGCACATCGTACAACAAAATTAAATGCCATCTTCAGCGTACATTATAACTATAAAAATAAAAACACAAATACATCCTTCACATAGTATTCAATTGAAATTGAAAACCCCTGATATTGCAGTAATATTGCACTATACCGTAGAATTCAATGTAGTTACTGCTCTGGGGTAGAAGCTGTTTTTCAGCCTATTTGTCCTTGTTTTTATTATCCTGTACCGTCTGCCAGATGGTAACAGTTAAAAAAAAAGGGTGCCCAGGATGAGATGGATCTTTAAGAATGTTAAAGACTCCACTTTCTTAAGGCCGCGGGAGCTATAAAGCTCTTCCAAAGAGGGGAGAGGGCAACCAATGACCCTCTGGGCAACGACGTTGACCCTCTGGAGCTCTCTCCCATCTGCCATTGTGCAATTGGCAAACCATACACAGGTGCAATAAATTAAAATACTTTCTATGCTGCAACGGTAGAAGGTCACCAGCAGTTTTTCATTCAGTTGTTGTTTCCCGAGTACTTAGTTATATTTAATAAAGGGTCCTCTTCTCTCAGTCAGAGCAAATTCCCCAGAAAATTGTAGCCCTGCTGATTTTGTGGGTTTGGCTTGTCTGTGTCATATATAACCTCGCCTATAAAGTAATGTTTCTCAGCCTCAGATCTTTAAAACGAGTGGACATCATCCCCCAGAATTCCCCAGCCTGGCATGCTGGCTGAAGAATTCTGGGAGTTGAAGTTCCACCCGTTTTAAAGTTGCCATGGTTGGAGACCCCTGCTGTAGGAGATCAGGTGTCAGCAGAAGCCAGAGATAGCTTTCGGAAGACGTCACCATAGGTCAAGAGGAAGGACATTTTGGGTGTCTTTGGTGCATCCGGTTTGCCTTAAGAGCACAAAATGCACAGTACATCCAAGAGGTGAGTTGCAGGAGAGTTGAGTTTTGGTGCCAGCTTGTGCCCTGGCAGCGATTGTGATGCCAGCTGCCCAAGCAACATGTCCAGTGATGGATGGAGCCGAGGCCCAGAACATAACAGGACCCATTGTTTCCTTTGGAATCAGAACGAGAGCTACAAACAGACTTGTTCTCCTCTTCCTTCTCCTTCAAGCATTGTTCTTTTTCGTGCATTGATTGTTTGGATGTGTGGTTTGCAGCGACCCGAGGTGTTAGGCCAAGATCACAAGTTGCAGAGCGCTGGAAGGAGATCAGTAGATCTTTCTATTTTCTTCAGCCCTGTGCTTGTTCATCTACTGCCCGGCATTAAGCCAGCAGATATATAAGGAGAAGGGAAAAAAACCCTCCATTCTTGGAAAACTAATCAAGGAGAGAAGCAACCTAGAACTAAGGAGAAATTTACTAACAGTGAGGACAATTAACCAGTGGAACAGCTTGCATTCAAAAGTTGTGGGTGCTTTATCACTGGAAGTTTTTAAGACGAGATTCGACAACCGTTTGTCTGAAACGGCATATGGCAGTGGTGTCAAACTCAAGGGCTGGGGCCGGCCCACAGGGTTCTTAGATCTGGGTTGCAGGGATGTCCTGCAAATAGCGAAGGACCAGCCCATGGTGCCTCTGTCAGCGAAAATGGAGCCGTGCTCAGCCCGCCTAGGCTCTGTTTTTGACCACGACGGCCTCCTGCAGCCCTCTGCCAGTGAAAACGGAGCCCAGGAGGCCGCACGCGACCTCCCCAAGCTCCATTTTCACTGGCAGAGAGCTGCAGGAGGCCGTCATGACTGAAAACGGAGCCTCAGCAAGTGATGTCGAGCTGGCCACGCCCACCCCGGCCCCCCAGATCAAGTACAACCCTGATGCGGCCCTCAATGAAATTGAGTT
Source organism: Natrix helvetica (assembly GCF_964273705.1). Lineage (NCBI taxonomy): Eukaryota > Metazoa > Chordata > Lepidosauria > Squamata > Natricidae > Natrix > Natrix helvetica. Next base: position 5,329,699 of record NC_138560.1, read on the forward strand.
TGACACTCCTGGTATAAGGTCTTCTGCCTAAGCAGGAGGTTGGACTAGAAGACTTCCAAGGTCCCTTCCAACTCTGTTAGTCTATTTTACAATACAATACAATACAATAGTAGAGTTGGAAGGGACCTTGGAGGCCTTCTAGTCCAACCCTCTGCCTAGGCAGGAAACCCTATACCGTTTCAGACAGATGGCTATCCAACATCTTCTTAAAGACTTCCAGTGTTGGGGTATTCACAACTTCTGGAGGCAACTTCTGTTCCACTGATTAATTGTTCTAACTGTCAGGAAATTTCTCCTCAGTTCTAAGTTGCTTCTCTCCTTGATTAGTTTCCACCCATTGCTTCTTGTTCTACCCTCGGGTGCCTTGGAGAATAGTTTGACTCCCTCTTCTTTGTGGCAACCCCTGAGATATTGGAATACTGCTATCATGTCTCCCCTACTCCTTCTTTCTCTTAAGCTAGACATACCCAGTTCCTGCAACCGTTCTTCATATGTTTTAGTCTCCAGTCCCTAATCATTTTTGTTGCTCTTCTCTGCACTCTTTTAGAGTATTTCTTTTTCCTATCGTGGGTGCTTCATCCCTGGAGGCCTTTTAAGAGGAAACTGGACAGGCATTTGTCTGGAATGGTATATAGGGTCTCCTGCTTGAGCAGAGGGTTGGACTAGAAGACCTCCAAGGTCCCTCCCAGCTCTGTTATTCTGACTCTGGGGTGAGCCTTGCAGACAACCTTCTCTCCGTCTTATATCGAACGCAGGAGGCGGTTTGTGTTGTGACAGGCTGAATGGTAAAGACTTCGAACTGTGCAGGGTTGACACCGAGTTTGCGTCTTTCCTCCATTTCTGCTTTTTGTTCTGTTTAGCATAAACTCTCGGATGCCGTTCCTACTTGATACGACCCAAGAGAGAAAGAAAACAAATATTAAATGGCAGATGCCCTTGCCTTGAAGGAACTGTTTACCCATCAGCCTATTCCCCTGCATAAATCCCGACGGGATTCATTGTCTTGGATGGCGTTTTAACCGTTGCTTTGCTAAATTACTGGGGTTGTTTTCATATCTGTTGAAAACCGCCAGAATTCCTTTGGGATCACGGCAGTGTACACAACAAATGAATAATTGCTTTATTTTTATTTTATTTTTTAAAAGTGGGTTAAAGCCTTTAGAGGCCCTTCCCTCAGCTCAGACCAGATAACTTTGTCCATTTCTGTGAGATGGTACAAGATTATCTCTAGGGTCTCATTTCGGGTCTCATTAAACACCTCTAATTGAACCCCTCTAATTACCGTATTTTTCCGACTATAAGACGCTCCTAGCTTTTGGAGAAGAAAACAAGAAAAAAAAAATCTGCCTCTGCCTCCCAGCAAATTGCCTCCTTGCATCAAACAGCCTGGTCAGCTTCAGCACAGCCTGATTTACCACGAGCAGCTGATGGGCGGTTGGATCAGCTTCCCGGAATCCTGCCGATCAGCTGTTCCAGGCTGCAGGGATCGCCACCGCCACCTCTCGCCGCCTCTGCGTGCCCCATTTTCAGCCTCCATGTGCCCCATTTTCAGCCCGTTCCGGGGGCTCTGCTAGCTAGAGGAATTCTGGGTGTTGAAACCCACCCATCTTAAAGTTGCAGAACACTGATCTAGACAAGATTTTTCTCTGGGTCTTATTGGGCTCCCTCCCTTTCTAGACCCGAGAACGGAATCCAGGATCCTGAAACCCAACATTGCGATGGGAGGAATGTGACCCTTGTCAACTCGGGAAGGGAGGAATGCATTAAGCAGCCGGTGGAAGGATTGAGCTGAATAGGGCGCCTGAAGAAGGAGAGGGGTGGGTGGCAGGACGAGGGGGTGGGGGTAGGGAAGGATATTTTCAAAGCTCAGCTCCTTCTCATTGGCTGCCGTTGAATTATGGCCGTCCGCCAAGGACATTGCTCTGTCCCCTGTCCGTTTGGGCGCACTCCCTCCCAGTGGCAGCCTCGGTTTTTTCCCATCAATCAGCTTCTGGAGATTGCTGTAGAGATTGTTGGATTGGGTGAAATCCATGGAGGCAGAGCAACAGAGCAACAGAGCAACAGAGCAGGCGATTCTCTGCCTTGGCAAAAGGGCTAAGAGCAGGCGTGTTCCTTCGCTTGTCAGAGAGCAGCCCTGTGGATACCTTGGGGATGTTTACAGGTTGCTACGGATGGAGAGAAGAGGAGGGGTCTTTTTCTTAATCCCTTATTAAAGCAGGGGTGAGGGAACTATGGCCCTTTTATAACTTGTGGACTCCAACTCCCAGAATTCCTGAGCAGAAGTCCACAAGTCATAAAAGGGGGCCTTATTTCCCCCACCTCCGTACTAAAGGGTTGGAAAGAATCCCAGGAGCTACGTATTCTAGGTGAGTGTTTCTTGTGGACTTCAACTCCCAGAATTCCCTAGCTGCCATGGGGTCTTTCCAGAAGATTCCATGCTGGCTGTGGCATTCTGGGAGTTGAAGTCTACACATCGTCAGGTTGCAAAGGCTGAGAAACACTGCCCTAGGCCTAGGCCATCTCTAGTTAATTTTGTGAAATGGCAGGCGTCCTTGCTCGGAATATTTTTATTCACTCTTACTCACATTTGACTTGGTTTCCTTATGGATAACAGTCCTTAGTCTGACTTTCGTTTATCTTGCCTTTATTAGCTTATAAGTTACTCCAGGTGGCAAATATACCTAGTACACCTTCCTCCTTCTATTTATCTCACAATAACAACAACTCTGTGAGGTGGGTTAGGTTGAGGGAGCGGGGTTAGGCTAAAGTCACCTAGCCAGTTTTCATTCCTAAAGTGAATCTAGAACTCACCATCTCCTAGTGACTGGTCCAAAGTCACCCAGTTGGCTTTCCTGCCTAAAGCAGAACTAGAACTCCCAGTCTCCTGGTGATTGGCCCAAAGTAACCCAATTAGCTTTCTTGTCTAAGCTGGAACTCCCAGTCTCGTGGGAATTGGCCTGAGTCACCAAATTAGCTTTCTTGTCTAAGGTGGGACTAGAATTCCCAGTCTCCTGGTTTTTAGCCTGACGCCTTAACCATTGGATTAAATTGGCTTACCAAGAATAAAAATAAACATCTGCTAGAATGGTTTACAGTTTAATAAAAATTCACAGCGCTCCTTTCCTCAGACTAACGCTCTAAAAATTCACAACCCAAGAAGGAAAATAAGACGAGGAGAACAAAGGGAAAAAAAACAACTGCTTTTGTGACAAATTTTTAAAAAATTGCAGTCTGCTAGAATCGTGTTAAACTTATTCAGGATGAATAAACAAACTTTATTTAAAAAACAACAACATACACATTGATAGGATTGTTATTTTTTCCTTCTTCAGCTTTTGGCAAGGAAAAAAAGGAGGCGTTATTTGAACTGAATTTCTGTCTAAAGAAGCTGTGTTGGTTGGTATCTTGCTAAGCTCTTAGATATAAGTGAAGAAGAAATAACAAAGATATCTGTGCAACTGATGGACTTTTGTGCCTCTTGCTTCAATATGGACAAAGAAAACCTTCTCGTTAATTTTGCTACCTTCCAGTTGTTGAACATTCTCTGAAAGGGAGGTTTAACCTCTGTTGAGAAATAGCTTTTTTAAAGAACAGGTGGTCCTCGATTTATAACCGTTCAATTAGTGACTGTTGAAAGTTACAACAGCACTGAAAAGAGTGACTTCTGACCGGTGGCGGGTTTCCATTTTTTTTTACTACCAGTTCGCATGAGCAGAAGTGAGTGGGCGGAACCTCCCGCTGCTGCTGCTACCGGTTCTCCCGATTGGGGCCGAACCGGGAGCAACCCACCTCTGCTTGTGACCGTTTTTCACACTTACGACCGTTGCAGGCTCTCCACAGTCACGTAATCAAATTTTAAACATTTCACAACTGACTCGTGATGGTCACAGTGTCCCGGGGTCATGTGGTCTCTTTTGGAGACCTTCTGATTAGCAGAATCAATGGGAAAGCCAGATTCACTTAACAACCGTGTGACTGATGTAACAATGGTCGTGATTCACTTAACAACTGTGGGAAGAACGGTTGTAAAATGGATCCAAATTCACCTTTGTCTCGCTTAGCAGTAGAAATGATGGGCTCAACGGCGGTTGTAAGTCAATGACTATATGTATTTTCATCTTTAGGCATGGAAACAATAAAAAAACAATAAGTGGACTCTGTAGCTTTTGATGGGGAAAAAAAAGAGCTATGCAATCTGCATGCTTTCCTGCCTTCTGCCCTTCTCTTCTACCAAATCCATCCCTGCTGTTTTTAATTTCTGGCTCCGCTTTTCCGATTTATTCTCCCGTCATGCTATTAAGTGGACAAAAGCCCAGTGTATTTCCCACGTGCCTACGTTGGGTTATCTTGTGGCTTGACATTTGGTTGGCCGAGGATGGTGACTCCCCCCCAGGGAATGAAAGAATATTCCTTTCTTTCTTTCTTTTTTAACAAGGACGTTTCCGCCTCATTGCTCTTAGGCCATTCTTTTCACTCTTCAGGAAGTCCGGCAAGTAGCCGCATTGAACGCAGCCGCAGGCTAGCCTTCTCCGCTGGCGTAGCTCAGCCAGAACCGTCGTGAATGAATTGTTGCCCTGCTGTTGCGGAATGGAGCGTGCGTTGATCAAGACCGCTTAAAATCAGCCTGAGAAATTTGACAGATTTATTAGTTCAGGTAATGGAGCTGTATGGCCGGATGCGTCCGTCTTGCAGTGAGGTTCATGCAGCAAGAACTCAGCACTCCAGATGTTTCTCGGAGGGGGCTTGACAGTAAAGAAGACCCATCCCTCTGCTCCCACCTGGGCTTATTCCAAAGGCAGAGGTAATATAAACCCGTGATGGCGAACCTATGGTACGTGTGCCAGAGGTGGCACGCAGCACCCTCTCGGTGGACATGTACCCATTGCCAGCTGCTCTTCTGGTTTCCAGCATGCATATCAGAGGGGGGTTGCTCCCGGTAGTGGTGATTCGGCCTGAGTTGCAGTGACACAGGCTGGCCACGCCCCCGAACCGGTTCCCTCTGACGTTGCTGGCATGTTTCTGTGCGTGTGCAGAACAAATGACAGTCAACCGCGCATGTGCAAGCAACGTGCGGCGGGAAAGCGCACACAGAAGTGAACCGGTACCAACTAGTACAGGAACCCACTCCTGACGCACATGTGTGCTGGCCTGCTGGTCTTCGCAAGTGTCAGAGTGCAGGAAAACAGCCTGAAAAATGGCCCAAAATCAAGCTGTTTTCAGGCTGTTTTGGGGGCTGTTTTGGGGTCGAAACCAGCAGAAAAACGACCTGAAAACGGCAAGCAGGTAATGGGCAGCTGGTCTTTGGGTTTTTGATGCTCCGGCACATGCACACATGCACGCACATGTATCTGCGTTCTTGTTTGGGGACTCGGTGCCGAAAATATTCGCCATCACTGATATATAGACATATTACTTGGACAGAGCTGCTCGTCTCCTCTACCATCCCCATGCTCTTCGGTCCTCTTTTTTTTTGCTGACACAAAAAATTAGCGTATTTCTCCGAGAGGCGCAATCTTTTGGACGTTTTTTTTCTCCTCTGCAGTTGCCTTAAAAATGGAAGTGCGCTCCTTACCCGAGCTGGCCCCGAGCTCTTGGGGGCAGAGCAGAGGGGAACGGTACTCATGAATAATAATCGTACTGTCTCTTGCCTCTCTCCTGGGTCTGCTATTTGGGGCAAAGTTGGTCGGGAAAAAAATGAAGGGAGACTCTGTAGAGGAGGCCTCATGTCAAACCAATTAGTCACTGGCTGGCATTTCCAGAAAGTTGGTTGGTCCAGATTGGGCAACCGGACTCTGGGCATCATTGTCTGAAACTGGTGCCCAGTTTTGTGACAGTCAAAAGAGCGTCGAGTCTTGATGGAGCTGGTCTTTGGCTTGGATTTGTTGCCATCACTTTCAGTCAGGGGTGGGTTGCTGCCACACATCCGCAGAACAATTTAAAGTGAGCTGCTCACGCGCAGTCACTGAAAACCAAAATGGAGGCAGTCCAGCGGCAGCGAGGGAATCGGTTCGAGGGCGTGGCAGGCCTGGTTCGCTTCTGGTTCTCCAACCCAGGTCTGAATTCCACTATTGGTTCAGCCGAACCGGGCCAAACCCGGAGCAACCCACCTCTGCTTCCAATGCTCTAGAACAGGGGTCTCCAACCTTGGCAACTTTAAGCCTGGCGGACTTCAACTCCCAGAATTCCCTAGTCAGCTTTCCCCAGCCAACTTTAAGCCTGGCGGAGCTGGCTGGGGAATTCTGGGAGTTGAAGTCCTCCAGGCTTAAAGTTGCCAAGGTTGGAAACCCCTGGTCTAGAAGATCCTTTGCGGCAGCCGGGTTAATTCCTCCATCTCTGGCATGGTGCCCTGTTGAATGGCATTTTGTAATCTTAACTTTTAACAAGAAGCACACAGTGGGAATGTCTCCCCAGGAATTCCATGGAGGCTGTGAATGTTGTACGTTGGAAGGAGGTGATGGAGACAATGATTGGGAGAGGAAGAGGATGCTTTACACTAGAGTAGAACCTCTCTGCATTGCTTATCTCCACAGAGATACATGTCATGGTTGTCCCAGAGGTGCTTTTTTTTCAAGAGGCCCCTGTACTTTCTGGTTTTTCTTTGAAGATGTTTCCCTTCTCATCCAAGAAGCTTATTCAGCTCTGACTGGATGGTGGAGAATGGAAGGATTTATATTCCTTGCAGACAGCTGGACATTTGCATCCTTTTGGAGGGTCCTTGGATTTAGAGGATCTATCAAGTGCTTCAACAACCCTCTAAAAGGATGCAAATGTCCAGCTGTCTGCAAGGAATATAAATCCTTCCATTGCCCACAATCCTGTTAGAGCTGAAGAAGCTTCTGGGATGAGAAGTGAAACGTCTTCAAAGAAAAAACAGAAAGTCCACAGAGATACCTTTCCACCTCTTCCTTCCACCCTTCCATCCACCCACTACTTTTCATTCTCTCTTTTTGTTTCATTTCTTCATTAAAGATAATGGTGCCTTTTTCTCAGATGAGACATGAGATGTTCAACAGAGCTTTACCTTTCTATAAATCTCTTTTAGGCCTGTGAGATTGTGTCCACATACAGGGAGTCCTCGACGTACAACTATTTGTCTAGCCACTGTTCAAAGTTATGATGGTGCTTAGGAATCAGTCCTCGCACTTACGACCATCACTGTCTCCATGGTCATCTGATTAAAATTTGGCAACTGGTAAATATTTATTATGGTTGCAGGGTCATTTGGGACTTTTCCAGCTGGCTTCCAAACAGCAAAGTCCAAGGGGAAACTGGATTCGCTTACTGAGTATATGATTCACTTAATGACTGCAATGATTTGCTTAACAAACCTGGCAAAAAAATGTCCTAAACTGAACACCTCTCACTTGACAATTGGCTCGTTTAGCGATGGGAGTTCCAGTCCCAAATTATGATTGTAAGCAGGGAGTAGAAAGATTGTAAGCTGAGAAGCAACAGGAACGTAAGAAGGTGGTCAAAAGCAATTTTTTTTCTTCATAGCCCCAGAAACTAGATCCAGAAATAACAGGTGTAAGTTTGCAGCGACCTGAATTTCCTTCAGATCTCTGGAAAAAAAACCTTCCTGGCACCTGCAATCTCATTCAACGTGGAATGGTCTTAGCTCCGCTATCTCTGGCAGCCTCTTCTCACAGAGGGTTTAATTGGTTTTCCTACACGTTGCAAAGGATTGGTTTAGATAATCTTGGGATCCCTTCCAACTCTATAATTCTGTGAAAAATCAAAGGAATTGGGTATGCTCAGACTTGAGAAGAGAAGAGCCCCGGAGGGAAGGAGGGGGAGGGGGCAATATGGTAATGAAACCTTATAAAAAGATGTCAGATTAAAAGAAAAAGGCAAGATCAGTTCCACATCATTTCAAAGCGTGGGCTGTGACACAATTGGCCCCAACCTTTGCAGCTTGGCATCCCAGTGTGTGTGTGTGTGTGTCAGTGGTGGGATTAAAATTATTTTACTACCGGTTCTGTGGGCGTGGTTTTGGGCGTGGCGTGGCTTTGTGGGTGTGGCTGGGGAAGGACACTGCAAAATACCCATTCCCTCCCCACCCCACTAATCTGCTTTCCAGCTCCGTTCTCCTGTTCAGGCCATACAAAAGAAGACCGGCTGGGAGGCAGTGGGGGCGTGGCCAGCCTATTTGCCGGTTCTCCGAACTACTCAAAATTTCTGCTACCTGTTCTCCAGAACCTGTCAGAACTGGCTCAATGCCACCTCTGGGGTGTGTGTGTGTGTCAGGCGTTCTAAATACCATGTATGAAATCATGAGACCAAGGCAGAATCATCCTTAAAGTTCCCTTTTAATCATACAGGCAAGTTAGCACCTCTATGGAATTCCAACTCTAATGTTCTTCCTGGAATTCCACCCAGTTGAAAGTTCATGATCTTATCCCCACACCCACAAATCCATCACATGTTCCAATCATCATCTTCCACGCTGTCATCTACACCCCTCTGCTTCCGGTCAGGTGTCGAGGTGCGGAGACAAAAGATGACCTTGAGTTTCTATAAAAGAATGACAACAATACATTCCACAATCCTACTCCTTTCTATTCCCCCCTCCCAACTACTACACTAATGAAACAGTGTAGGAAATTATAAGAAAGTGTGGCAGGCCAAAGATCCTAAAAAGAACATAACTACAGGCCTGACAGTGTGTGTGTGTGTGTGTGTGTGTGTGTGTGTCATACCTTTGCGAACTGCCACTCGAGCAAGCGAGTAAAGTTTCTCTCTCGTGCTTGTCCGCCACTTGTGCAAGTGGAACTTCCTGCCCATCTTCTTGCCCATTTCTTCCACGACCCAGTTTCGAACAGGCCACGGCCCAGTAATGGGTCACGGCCCAAAGGGTTAGGGACCCCTTGCTATAACATACAGATAGTCCTTGATTTATGATCAGAATTGAGACCAGAATTTTTGTTGTTAAGCAAGGTGGTTGTTTAATGTTTATAATCTTTTTTTTTTTTTGCTGCAGTTGTTAAACCACTAAACCTCATCCAAGATAGCACAGGTAGTCCTTGACTTATGACCCATGGTGGAACCCAACATTTGTGTTGCCAAGTGAGACATTTGTTAAGGGAGTTTTGCCCCCATTTTACGACCTTTCTTGTCACAATTGTTAAGTGAATCCAGCTTCCCCGCTGTTTATCGGAAGGTCGCCACAGGTGATCACATGACCCCGGTCGTAAGTAGGAGTCAGTTGCTAAGCACTTGAACTTTGATCATGTGAACATGAGGATGGTGCAATGGTTGGAGGTGTGAAAAATGGTCGTAAGTCATTTTTTTTAGTGCCGTTGTAACTTTGAACGGCCACTAAATGAACTGTTGTAAGTCGAGAGCTACATGTACTTTTCTGGCAAGGGATGCCTCGTCCACCTGCTGCCCATCTGCAGGGTGGAGAGGTGGGGGAGCAGCGTGGGTACCATCACGTGGCATCCTGGAATTGCTGGAGACAACGACAAAAATGTACACCCTCATAATCTGGGCCACAGTTAGAGTGGTGCGGTGGCCGAGAGGTGGAGCTCTCGCCTCATAATCAGGAGGCTGTGAGTTCAATCCTAGGTAGAGGCAGATATTACTCTCTCTGGGCACCATGAGAATACATCTGCCGAATAAAACTCCGTACTGGTGACAAGAAAGGCATCTGGCCATTAAAACACTCTGCTAGCTCCATTCAGATGCCCAGACTCCACCCCGCAAGGGATTATGGGGTCGTTAAATGATGATGACGATAATCTGGGCTATGATTGAGGAGAGACGCAGGCCTTTTCTGGAGACATTTCCCGTCCCGTGTTTACCTGTGTCCTCTCTTGTCCTTGCACCTGTGTGAGATGCTTGCGAGGCTTTTGTTCAGATCTCTGCTCGTCCCTGCATTGCTTGGAGACCTCCCTAAACACAAAAACAACATTCGCAAAGCGGAGGTTGCAAGCCCAGCATCGGAATCGGGTGCCCTTCAGGTGTTCTGGGGCAGCTTCGATGGTTTGTCTTCCGGTGTAACCAGGTGGCGATGGGTGCGGATGCTTTCGAGACTTTTCATTCTGCGGTTGAACGGCACGGTGATGTGATACGGGGGTGAAACGGGGGAGGAATAATCGAGAGCGTGTAATCATTTTAAAGTGAGGAACTTTGCCACTCCAATGCATAATTTATGCAACCTGCAAAAAAGAAGGGGGAAAAAAAAGATGAGTCCTTCTGAATGACAAGAGGGGATTATCTTCAGGCGGAAATTTCTCTGCGGGGTTTTGAGATGCCGGATAAACACTTTTGGTGGGGCTCCCTTCACACAAAACGGCCAAAGTTCACACCCCTTGCTTGGAACGGGCTTCATCACCCTCTCTCTCCAATTTTTACATAAAGTTTTTTTTCCCTTTCAAATATGTTCACCAATATACATTCTTGCAAGTACTATTAACGTTTATCTATTAACTATTAACATTTATCCCTATCTTCTTACAAATATAGAAAACACAGTTGGGGTCACTTTCTTGCCACCCCATACCTGAGTCTTCTTTTGCAACAACCTCTTATCTTCTCAAAATCCCTTCTCTGCCTTCGTTTTTCCTTCTCTCCTTCTTGTTTTTTTCTTTCCCTCACTACTCCTTTCTTCTCCTCCTCCTTCTTACCCTCTCTCCTATTCTTACTTCCCCTCCCTTACTTCCTCTGCTTTGCCCTTTCTTCTTTTCCCTCCTCATCCTCCCTCCTTTCCCCCGCTCTTCAGAATGTAGAGTAGAGTAGAGTAGAGTAGAGTAGAGTAGAGTAGAGTAGAATAGAAGAATAGAACAGAACAGAACAACAGAACGGAACAGAACAGAATTGAATAGGATAGGATAGGATATAATAGATATTATTGCATTCTATTAATTTTTAATTAACACAAACCCTCTCCCCATTTCAAAATGCACAGAGTGGAAAAGCGATGCAGTTAAGGCTGCAGACAAGTCACAAGTTTAAAGCTCAGTTTACGTCAAGTTTGTGTTGTGCAAGGGTTGCGTACAGTGGCTCTTGGCGTTTAGCATGGATAATGCCAGTCAACCTTGGAATCGCGCTAAGCCTATTAGCATGGAGGTTTCCACCATTTAGCATTCATTTAACATGGCTGAAGCATGCACGGGGGGAAGAACACGGTTCTAACACTGACCCGGGGCCCTTTTGTCTCTGTGCTGTTTATAAAAAGGGTTTTAATATTTTGTGTGTTGTCCTACGGGCAGGGAGAGGGGATTGTTAAGAGGTATAAATAAGTACCTGCATGGCACCAGTCAGGACTGGGTTCACGGAAGCCCTGTGCATTTTGCTAAGATTGCACGCAGTCCCCGAAATGCCAACATTGAGACTGTGCAACCTTGCTATGTTTTTATGCCTTGTAATCCACACGCCTGGGATGAAGCTGTTCCTATTAGGAATTCTCCTGTCATGCCCTCCTCTTCTCACGTTTTACTGTACCGGTTTTTGTGTTACTCCAATGTCCTCTCGTTTATCCCTCTGTGGAATCATAGCTGACTTGCGAGGATGGGAAGGACGATTAGTTAAGCTTCAAAGGAAGAGAAGGAGATCGCCCGGCCTTCCCTCCGGCTCTTAGCTCCTTGGCAAGGCTATCCACCCGCTGACCACTGACCATTATCGTTCAGATTATAGGCTGCATAAACCAGTTAGGCAGATGAATCGTTCTATCTAGATGGCCTCCCATTAAACAAGCCAAAATTATAATAAAGGATCCTTGGTGCTCTCTAAGCTGGGTTGTTTTCTTGCAGACTTTTCATTACGCAAAGTAGGAAACATCATCGGTGCTAATCACAGCACTAACATCTAGGAGCCCTCGTAACCCTGAGCTATAAATATTCTCTTTTATTGGGACAAAATTATAATAAACATACACACACAGACACGCAAACACATCCCAATAGTGAGGCTAAGCCAACCATATTTGGGCAAAAACGAAGATTACTGGATAAACACCAGCTAATAGCAAAGAACTCTTACTCTCTCCTGCCATCTAATGGCCAGGGGGAGTATTGCAACCAGATATGGAAGTTGGGGAGCATGGTTTTTCTGACTCATTTTCTAATCTTTTCTGCTCCCCTCTGAGGTTTGCTTGGAGAACACTCTGCAAGTCGCAGTAAGTAAGAACTGTGGTGGCACAGTGGTGAGACTGCAGTACTGCAGGCTACTTCTGCTGACTGCCGGCTGCCTGCAATTTGGTAGTTCGAATCTCACCAGGCTCAAGGTTGATTCAACCTTCCATCCTTCCGAAGTGGGTAAAATGAGGACCCGGATTGTTGGGAGGCAATAGGCTGACTCTGTAAACTGCTTAGAGAGGGCTGTTAAAGCACTCTAAAGCGGTATATAAGTCTAAGTGTTATTGCTAAGTGGTTTCTTAGGGATGTACCTTGCTCATCCTTATTTTGAGTTAGTTCCCACCGACCCGGAATTTCCAAAGCTACCTTGATGTCCATCAACTCTTCCCTTTGCAAGAGGCTGTTTTTGATAAGGATGGGCCCACCTAGTTAGCAGACGTCCTTGATGGTGACCAGGTGTCCTTTCTCTAGGAAACAAGACTGGTAACCCCTTCTCTCTTTTTCTCCATCCTAGCTAGAGCTCAGGAGGTCCAAGCCGAGAATGTGACAGTAGCAGAAGGCGGACAGGCTGAGATCAACTGCAGACTGCACCAATATGATGGCTCCATCGTGGTGATCCAGAATCCATCTCGGCAAACACTCTTCTTTAATGGCACGCGAGGTAACCTGGTTTCCAAGGCTTCAAGGTGTCAAATGAAGGGACGAGGATGGGATCTCAGTTTGTTGTGCTTTTCTGATGACGTTTTTGGATGTTAGGTGTCTATTTTAAGTCTTGATACATGATAGAACCTAGGAACTGGAAGGTCTCTACTGTTGATACTGTGTTTGGCAGTATTGTAAGAGGTGGTAGCATAGAAGTGTTTCTCCCAAAGTCTACCACCATTTCTACGGTTTTGAGTGCATTTCGTTCAAGATCGTTCAAAGTGATCCTTGTTTATTTTATTGGTCCACAACTTTCTCCTCTGCTGCTTACAGCCTTGAAGGATGAACGTTTCCAGTTGGTGGAGTTCACCCAAAAACAGGTTCGCATTGTGCTCTCCAACGCCCGTCTGGAAGATGAAGGCGGATACTATTGCCAGCTGTACACAGAAGATACTCACCATCAGATTGCCATCCTTACAGTCCTGGGTAGGTGTCACCCCGCTAAGCAACTGGCTGGCTGGGGAATTCTGGGAGTTGAAGTGGACTTCAACAAGTCTTAAAGTTGCCAAGGTTGGACACCCATGGTTTAGTCCAGTGGTGGGTTTCACATTGTTTTAGAACCTCTTCTGTAGGTGTGGCTTGCTTTGTGGGAGTGGCTTGCCAGCCATGTGACTGGGTGGGAGTGGCTTGCCAGCCATGTGACTGGGTGAGAGTGGCTTGCCAGCCACATGACTGGGTGGGCGTGGCTTAACAACGCTCTTGCTTAGCAACCAAAATGTTGGCTTAGAAACTCTGGCATTTGAAGCACGCAAGTCTTAAAGCTGTCAAGTTACAAGACCCTTGCGCCCCTAACCCTTTAGAAAAAAAAACCCCCAGGGGTGTTCAAACTTGACAGCTTTAAGACTTGTGGACTTCAACTCCCAGAATTCCTCCTCTCGCTCTTCATCTTGATGATGTGCGGATGGGCGGGGGGAGGGAGCTGGAACCGGTTCTAAACGGCACTATAGATTTGTGGAACCTCTTCTATAGAAGAGGTTAGAACAGGCAGGAACCCACCCCTGATTTAGTCTTTTAAACTTACGCATGCGAGGTAGAGCTGAGCTGGGCAACGGCACGCATGCCCGCAGAGAGGGCTCTGTATGTGCCACCTGTGGCATGCATGTCATAGGTTCACCATCATGGACTTATAAGGTCTGTCAAGTGTGTATATGTTGCTCTGTTTTCATACCCTGCAATCTGGCAAAGGGGTTTTCCCTCATCCCTCTAAATTTCACCTCTCTAAGTCGGACTCCAGCTGAACCAAAGGGCTGGGGGGGTGGGGGGAATCAGGTACGTTTTGGAAGTTGATGGTGCAAAGGACATTTTGTCTAGACGGGCTTCAATGGCTGTGCAGAATTTCAGACCTGTCTGCTTTATCCCCCCAGGAGCGCTCAGAGACTGAACCTAAGATCTTTAGCGTGCTGAACATGTGCTTTGAGGCTGAGCTGTAGCCTTTCTGAAAGTCACACTTTCGGGAATCTACCTAACCTGCCAGACAAAAGACTATTAGAAGACACGATCGTTTCTCAAGGTCAACCTTTGGCGGTAGGGGAGCAGATAATCTTCAGAGAGTGAGAGAGAAGAATGAGATTCTTCCTCAGCAGAACATCAGTGGAAGCATTGATGCAAACGAAACAAAGCTTATACCTCTTTTTTTTAAAAAAAAACAAACCTTGATTTTTGCAAGCACGAAATGTTGGAAGGAACAAATAGAGGTCAAGGGATTTAGCAAACCCTTGTAATCTTCAGAAATTCATACTCATCTCTTGGGCCTCCCTTTGTTTTTCTTCTTAGCCTCATTGTAGAAGGCTAAGTTCTTGTTTTCCTTCCTAAAATGACCTTCTCAGGATTGAGAAGCTTGGGTGAAGACATCTCCTCCTCCCACCATCACTAGCCGTTGAAATATTAATTAAGAAAGTTGCCCCATTGGAGGCGGTTCAGGTGCTCAGGTGAAGGATTCAGCCATGGGAAGAAGGAGGTGATGACTAATGATCTGCCCGGTTTTTCTTCTTCCAGTTCCCCCGGACAGTCCTTTAGTGGAGGTGAAGGAACAGGCGGTAGAAGGAGGAGAAGTTGAACTCACCTGCAGCGTTCCCAGGTCACGCCCTGCGGCCACCCTGCGCTGGTACCGGGACCGAAAAGAGATAAAAGGTGTCAATCCAAATGCTGATTTGGGCCACTGGGGAAACCACCTGACAAATAAACTAAATATATTTCCTGGGAAGTGGGATCCAGGCACTTCTTCTGTTGGCGTTTAGGCCAAACTCAACTTGGAATTAAGGAAGAGCCTACTCTTCCACTTGACTTGAGTGATGGGAGAGGGTACTTCCCTCTTACATGTCTATGGAGATTCTCAGTCATCCAGGTCATAGTTGTCTCAAAAGTGCTTAAAAGGTAACTGGACTGTTTTTTGAGGAAGAAGAAGAAGAAGATGTTTCACTTCTCATGCAAGACGTTTCATCATGGATGGAGCTTCTGGAATGAAAAGTGAAACTACTACTACTTCTGCTCCTCCTCCTTCTCCTCCTCCTCCTCCTCCTCCTCCTCCTCCTCCTCCTCCTCCTCCTCCTCCCCTCCTCCAAAAAATAGTCCAGTTGACTTTTTTAATTTTTTTAAAAAAGGACTTTTGAGTTCCCGCCTTACAGTTTGGGATAGACTCAACAACTATTCCTCAAATAAAGAAACAGATTCTATGCTCAGGCCTGGGGCTTTGAGGTTGTGCAGGGACCCTCTTCTTAGTTAAGCCAGTGATTTGGGTTGATGCTGCTTGGCCGTTGTGGATGTCATGCACACATTTTGTAACGTTTGAAATTGTTTTTATTTCGAGTCCACCTAGAGTCAGTTGTTGAGATTATCCCTATAATACATAACTGGGAGTTGAAGTCCAGAGATAGAATAGAATAACAGAGTGAAAGGGACCGTGGAGGTCTTCTAGTCCAACCCCCTGCTTAGGCAGGAAACCCTACAACACTTCAGACAAAGTGTTATCCAACATCTTCTTAAAGACTTCCAGTGTTGGGGCATTCACAACTTCTGGAGGCAAGTTGTTCCACTGATTAATTGTTCTCACTGTCAGGAAATTTCTCCTTAGTTCTAAGTTGCTTCTCTCCTTGATTAGTTTCCACCCATTGCTTCTTGTCCTACCCTCAGGGGCTTTGGAGAATAGCTTGACTCCAGCATTTTAAACTGGAGAACAAACAGCGAGAGCAGCTCTCTCCTAGATCAGATTAAAAACTCATCTAGTCCAACTTGCTTCTTGTTCTACACTCAGGTGCTTTGGGGAATAGCTTGACTCCCTCTTCTTTGGGGCAACCCCTGAGATATTGGAAGACTGCTATCATGTCTCCCCTGCTCCTTCTTTTCATCAGACTAGACATACCCAGTTCCAGCAACCGTTCTTCATCTGTTTTAGCCTCCAGCCCCCTAGTCCTCTTTGTTGCTTTTCTCTTAAAAGCTGCCAAGGTCAGACACCCCTGACTTAAAGGAGAATTGTTAAGGGCTCGTCAGGGTTATCTGATGGGGCTGATGTGCCGTTTGTGTGTATTTCAGGAACAAGCAGCAAACAAGAGAACGGGAAAGTATTCAGCATCAACAGCATGGTGCGTTTTCGGGTGGAGCGCAAGGACCACAGCAGCATTGTGACGTGCGAAGCCATCCACCCGGCGCTGCGTGGTCAGCGGAAGCAGACGCAGTACGTGCTAGATGTGCAGTGTAAGTGACCGCTGGATCTCCCTAAGGAGGGAGAGGGGGCAGGAGAGGTAGAAAGCTTTTGTAAGCCAAGGTCGGGGTTAGCGAGATTGAGATATGGAGCCATGTCGCATTTTGAATCCTGGCTGCACTTTTTTTCCCTGGTCCTGTTTGAATGAAGGAGGCAACAATTACAAACACTCCATAACTTCAGGAAGAAATTAACCTGGCCTAACGGGCGGACTGTTGAAAAGTCTGAAGCCCTTTCAGGCTTGCAAAATTCTGCTAAAGTAGAATGAGTTAATCTAGTGTTTCCTGTTTGGTTTATCTGTTGTGGGGGGCTGACAAAAATAGATGCGCAAAAGTGAGGGGTCTTAAAGGGGATAGATACTCCGCCAAGATTTCATTCCAACCACTGCTTATCCTTTACTTCAGCCCCACCAACTAACTGGCATGGGAGTGTTGGGGCCCACTGGCGGGCAACGGAGCTGGCAGCAGAGTCAGAGAGTGAGGAGGGTTGGGGAGGAACATGGGCCAATCCTGGGGACTGAGGAAAGCTCAGACAAGGTCTCTGTGTCGGAGGCAGAGAGGGAGTTAGACAGCAGTGAGGCAGAGGAACAGCTGGAGCCTGTTCCCAGTGTGCGCATGCGCAGAGCTGCCAGAAGACAAGAACAACTAAGAAAACAGGGTCGACTTGGGAGTAAAGCCACACCTTGGAGGTGATTGCCCCCCCCATAGGAAACAAAAGGGGAGCGAATGGGGAAGCGGCTTTTGCAGGAAACCATTCATTCATTTGGTCCAGAAAGTTCTGTTTGTGATTATAAAAGACTCTGTGCCAAGTTTTGCTTTGCCCTGCCTTTGGAAGCTAGTTATCTGGCAGCTCTCTAAACGAGATAAGGTGCGTGTGGATAAACATACCTCTGAAAGGCTGTTTGCTAAAGCCTTGCTGACTGTGAATGAAAGGAATTCCCAGTCATGTAAATAAAAGAGGTTTTGTTGGGACCAAGGTTTTGCTTCTTGCTGTCTAAGGAAGCCTGGGTCAGAATAGGAAAATGATCTCTAAGGGAAAACACTTTTGATAGAGTCACCTGTTTACCTTGGATTGGATTCTGTACAATTCCAGATTCTTGTACCACTTCATCCTTTAAGTCTTTCCTCTATGAATCGTGTTTCTCCCCCCCCCTCACATATTCATTCTTGGCTTATTATTTTAAAATATTTTATTCAGCTGTTCCGCTTTGGGAGCTGTGCTTGGAAAACAGCTTCTACTACGTTATGCACTCATTTTGATTTTTTTTTATTTATTCTGCCTTTCTGCCTACTAGCAGGATTCCAAGGTTGTTGACAATAAATAAAGTGTAGTGTGGTTTTCTTTTTTAAGGCATTAATGATGGATGAAGTTTCTGAGGGGATAGTGATATAAAACGTTCACACTTCTGGCTATGGAAGTTACTGGTTTACAAATCCAGCATGTAAAGAAAGCATATATATATATATGCTTTAATATATATATATTAAACTCCCTTCTCACTCCTATGGATGGCATATATTTTCCTCAATCTCAGGGTTTCTATCACAGCCTGGGAGTTGAAGGGTTCTGTATATAGTTGGAAGGGACCTTGGAGGTCTTCTAGTCCAACCCCCTGCTTAGGTAGGAAACCCCTACACCACTTCAGACAAATGGTTATCCAATCTCTTCTTGAAAACTTCCAGTGTTGGGGCATTCACAACTTCTGGAGGCAAGTTGTTCCACTGATTAATGGTTCTCACTGTCAGGAAATTTCTCCTTAGTTCTAAGTTGCTTCTCTCCTTGATTAGTTTCCACCCATTGCTTCTTGTCCTGCCCTCAGGTGCCTTGGAGAATAGCTTGACTCCAGCATTTTAAACTGGAGAACAAACAGCGAGAGCAGCTCTCTCCTAGATCAGATTAAAAACTCATCTAGTCCAACGTCCTGTTTTCCCATCGATCAACCAGATGCTTCGGGAGAAGCTGCATTTGAACAAGTACACTCTACCCTAGTCTGATTAGCAAAGTAGTTAAGTGTAGGCTGGGTAGTGTGACATGAAGGAGACAGATAGCTGGCTTGAAAATCTTAGGTCAAAGAGTGCAGAGAAGGTTCTTCATCAGAGGGGAGTGAAGATGCCCCACGGTTCATCCCCGACTCTCCAGCATTTTAATGACTTTTGATGAGGGAGCAGAGAGAATGCTGATCACTTGCATATGACCCTTAGCTGGACGGGTTAACTAATATTCTAAGGAGGTAGAAATAAAAATTGAAACGAACTTGATCAGCTGGGAAAGGGGCAGGAAGTAACTGGGAGGCTGGTAAGAGTAAAGATTCCCCTCGCACATGCGTGCTAGTCATTCCCGACTCTAGGGGGCGGTGCTCATCTCCGTTTCACAGCTGAAGAGCCAGCGCTGTCCGAAGACGTCTCCTTGGTCATGTGGCCAGCAGGATTAAACGCCAAAGGCGCACAAAACGCTGTTCCCTTCCCACCAAAGGTGGTCCCTATTTGTCTATTTGCATTTTTTACGTGCTTTTGAACTGTTAGGTTGGCAGAAGCTGGGACAAGTCCCGGGAGCTCACTCCATTTACTCAGTGCTAGGGATTCAAACCGCCGACTTTTCTGATCGACAAACTCAGCATCTTAAGACACTGAGCCACTGCGTCTGGACCGAGGCTGGACACATTGTCAAATGCAAAGTTAATGTTTTACGAAACGGATCAATTGCACCGCTACGGAGCGGGGACTTTTTTTGGGCTGGGCTCTGCCTCTTTTTTGGAGAAGAACTTGCAGAGGTAGCGTAGTAGAGTGAGGCATCTGAGACAGCCATGCGATATAAGTCTCCCCCCCAAAAAAGAAAGAAAGAAAGAAAAAGGAGTGGGTAAAAAAGGCAATCTGGAAGTAGTTCAGACAAGTGTGAGAAGACGGTCAGAGGAGTGGAAACTAAATCTTGTGAAGAGAGATTAAAGGAACAAGGATAGCAACTCGTCAAAAATCTGAAAGGCTGTCGCACGGAGACGAATGCCAGGTTGCCTTCCAGAGATGAGAAGGGAACTGGGAGCCCCTTTTCCGATTCACACGCTGGATTCAAAAGCTGCGGCTCCCTCAAGCTTCAGCCTTTGATTCCAATCGGTGTGTCGGAATGAGGGCGAGCAGGCTGTGATATTTTTTTTGCTTCGGTGAGTGAGTTCCCTCCTACAATGGCTACAAAGGGACTCCTTCAAGTGAGCTGTCAGAAGCATTTTGAGCCAACCTGGGCACTTTTGACAGAAGCCAACTTCTGGCTCTCTTCTCTAATTCGACAATCCTTGTTAAAGAAAAGCCACCGAGGGGGAACGCAGCTAGTCTTCGACTTACGATGTAGTGACAGTTGCAACAGAGTCAAAAAGGGGACTTATGACCCCGATCCTAAATTCCAACAGTTGCTCCCGCCCTCCCACACAATTACCTCAGATGCTTAACAACTTGGCTGCATTGATGGCCATTTGTAGCACCTCATAGTCATGTGATCATTGTTTATGCCCCGAACCAACACTTACAATAGATTCACTTAATGACCATGGAATTTGCTCAGTGGCCGCGGTGTTCACTCTTTTTTTAAAAAAAAGTTTTACTTTCTCCTTTCATATACATTCACAAATATACTACATTCTCGTAAATACTATTAACATCTATCTATTAAATACAAACATTTATCACAATCTTCTTACAAATATATAAAAAAACACAGTTGGGGTCACTTTCTTGCCATCCCGTATCTCCATCTTATTTTGCAACAGTCCTATTCTTTCCTTCTTCCTAACATCCCTTCTCTACCTTCTTCTTTCCTCCTCTCCTTCCTCTTTTCTTCTCCCCCCTCTCTTTCCCCCCCTCCTCCTCTCTTTCTCTCCTTCCTACCCTCTCTCCAACTCTTGGTTCCTTTCCCCTTTCTTCCTTCCTTCCCTCCTCTTCCTTCCTCCTTCCGATGTTGCCCTTGCTTATTTCCTTTCTCTGATGGATTTTTGGGGTGTTATTCCAGGGATCCCAACTTGATATTTACGTAGAAATATGTAGCATTCCATAGTCATGTGACCATCATTTATGCCCCAAATCGGCACTTACAATAGATTCGCTTAATGACCACGTCATTTGCTCAGTGACCGCCATATTCACTTTCTACCACCCCGTTAGCTTAACAAGCTACCACAAAGAAGATCGAAAAATCGGGTTGGGGATGTGACCGATCCATTTTATGAGAGCCATTTATCTGACAGGGGCTTTTTCCCCCTCTACTCCCATGCCCATCATCCCTGCCCTCTCCCTTCCCCTTCCCATGCGCTCCTCTTTCCCGCCCTGTCTACAGTCCTAGCACTTTGCCTTGAAGCATTTGTCTGACAAGGAACCATGGAAAGGGGCCTTTCTTCTCCTTACTCCCATGCCCATCATCCTTGCCCTATCCCTTCCCTCTCCCATGCACTCCTCTTTCCCGCCCTGGCACCTTGCCCCAAATCCATCAGGCCCCATTGGTTCACTGGCTTTCCAGAGGAAACTGCGAAAGAACTGACATAACAAACAATTGCCACTTTAAGACGCTGTGCTCGCTCTCCTTAACAGGCGAGGCATTCCAGAGTTATGCTGGAACACACACAGACAGACACACCGGTGTCGTCGTCATCCCCCCAGTATTTGTTTCCAAATTATTATTAGATGATTATTATTGTTGTTGTTGTTGTTATTGTTATTGTTATTGTTATTGTTATTGTTATTTCTCTTTTTCTAGATTCACCCACAGCGAGAATCCACCCGCCTCAGGGAGTTATGAGGGAAGGCGACACCTTAATTTTGACTTGCGCTGTAAACGGCAACCCACTGTAAGTCCTTTTTCTGGGTGGGAAAAAGCAAATTTTGGACTTATTTTGGTGGCAGGAGGAAAGAACCTTGTGTAGAAAACGAGGCGGCTTTGGGGAAAGGAATGACATGATTGTGGCAGCGGTTACCCTGTTCTTTTTTTTTAAAAAAAGACCGATTTTTACTGACATTTATTAAAAAGCCAAATCTGGTGCTGAGAAAAGCTGAAATTGGCGACCCCTAACAAATGAGAGCTGTCAAGGAAGATATTGGAATATTTTGGGCTTCGTCAACCAAGGGTATTGATTATTAGACCAAATCTGCCTCTGTCTGCATTTTAACTAAAACAATATATCAAAAACCCAACTTTTCACAAAAGACCCTTTTGCTTTTGAGCCTCTTGAAGGTGGGGGAGCAGTTCCTGAAGATCAGCCAACTTGGGAACCTCAGAAAGAACTTGCAGATTTCTGATTGTCAGCTAGCATGGCCAATGGCCATTGGGTGTGGAATTGTGGAGCAGTGCTTCTGAACCTTAGCAATTTGAAGCTGTGCGGACTTCAGCTCCCAGAATTCCCCAGACGGCGTGGCTGGGAAGAGTGTGATTTCTAGTTCTGCCTTAGGTATGAAAGCCAACTGGATTGACTTTGAGCCAATCACCAGGAGACAGTGAATTCTAGTCCTGCCTTATGCATGAAAAATGACTGGCTGACTTTGAGCCAATCACCAGGAGACAGTGAATTCTAGTCCTGCCTTATGCATGAAAAATGACTGGGGGACTTTCAGCCAATCAACAGGAGACAGTGAGTTCTAATTCCACTTTAGGTATGGAAGCCGACTGGGTGACTTTGAGCCAATCACCAAGAGACAGTGAGTTCTAGTTCTGCCTTATGCATGAAAAATGACTGGGTGACTTTGAGCCAATCACCAGGAGACAGTGAGTTCTAGTTCTGCCTTATGCATGAAAAATGACTGGGGGACTTTCAGCCAATCAACAGGAGACAGTGAGTTCTAATTCCACTTTAGGTATGGAAGCCGACTGGGTGACTTTGAGCCAATCACCAAGAGACAGTGAGTTCTAGTTCTGCCTTATGCATGAAAAATGACTGGGTGACTTTGAGCCAATCACCAGGAGACAGTGAGTTCTAGTTCTGCCTTATGCATGAAAAATGACTGGGGGACTTTCAGCCAATCACCAGGAGACAGTGAGTTTTAATTCCACTTTAGGTATGGAAGCCGACTGGGTGACTTTGAGCCAATCACCAAGAGACAGTGAGTTCTAGTCCCACCTTGGGCATGAATACCAGCTGGGTGACTTTGGGCCAGTCTTAGTCCAACCTACCTCACAGGGTTGTTGTGTGGAAACTAGAAGAAGGAAGATGTATTAGCTATGGTTGCCGCCTTGAGTTATTTATAAAAATAATAAAAGCAGAATAAACATCTAATAAATAAATTTCTCACCCTACCTGTAGCCCAGGGTTCAGGATGCCGCAGAAAACAACTGGGCAGATTTTAAGTTTGGAGATTCTGCCGTTAAAAAAACAACAACTTATTTCAAGGTCTACTAACTGATTCCATTTCCAAAATAAGATTTTTGGGCTTAAGGGGTAGAACCAAATACAAGGCCAGAGTCCAAACTTACTGGAGTGGAATGCCATAAAACAGTGTTTCTTAACCTTTACCACTTGAAAATGTGTGGACTTCAACTCCCAGAATTTCCCAGACAAGAAGAAGAAGAAGAAGAAGAAGAAGAAGAAGAAGAAGAAGAAGAAGAAGAAGAAGAAGAAGAAGAAGAAGAAGAAGAAGAAGAAGAAGAAGTAGTAGTAGTAGTAGTAGTAGTAGTAGTAGTAGTAGTAGTAGTTCAAGACTCATTGATTCCTGCCCCTCCCACCGTGCAAATCTAAATCTTAATTTCTACAATTCGATTTAGTGATGGGGGAGCCCTATTTTTTGGGGGGCCACTAGATATAAACCTACCAAGAACCTTTTTGATCTGGCACAAATCATCCCATCCTCTCCTGGGAGATGTTGATTTCAATTTTGACTTCTCTCTGTTTTGGAGCATCAGCTGTTTCAAAAACGGTGTGTGCTTGTGCATGTGTGAAAAATGAGACATGGGAGACAGTTTTCACAGCCAATGGCCGTTTAGGAAAGGAATAGCTGTTGGTGGCACGTGCTCATCTGAGTCACTTTTCTCCTCCGACGATTGGGTTTGGCATGTTTTTATATAACCTTGGCAAAGGAGACGCAGTTTGGTTTTTTTAAAAGAAAAAGAATATGCAAAAATAGGACAAAACCTTGCTTGCTCCTGGCTCAGTGTGTCAACAATTCTCGTCTGTCTTTTCATCTCTGTATTTTGCTGCGAATGCCAACAGGCAGAAGAAGGGACATGATTTCTATCCTGGGCAGATTGGCTTTGAAGATTGGCTTTATTGTATGAATCCAATCAGCAACTGATAATTGCTAGACACGGTTATCGGATCCTGGATCAATTAGGCTTAATTTGGGGGGATGATTGTGGTACATTTTCTTCAGAGTCGATTACCATAACAGTTTGTTAACAGAAGGTTTGGGGGATTTTAATCTTGTCTCTCTCTCTTTTTTTCAATTATTAGGGATAATCTCGTATTATTTGTATATCTCCAGATATTATTCGTGTCACTCTTGTCTTCCCTCTCAACTTTTTTGCAATTGATATAAAATTCTTTTGGCCTGTTTTGTAAAGGGGTGGAAATTCACACTGTTGTATTATATTCACCAGCATTCAACTAGGAAGGATATGTGTTAATCTTTTATTTTAAGACACTTTTTAATATCTTCTTTGTGTTTTTTGTTTTTTCCTCAAATATTTTGGTATCTTTTAATTTTTAAAAAAAAAAAATCAACTTTTTTTTTTAATTCACGTCCTGGCCATGGCTGCCATCAATATAATAAAACCAGCCATTTTGCCTTAAATGTCTACCTGTCCCATTAGGGTCCCGAGACCCAATCCTCAATTTTCCCCCCCACCGTTTTGTGAACAAGCCGTCCTTGCAGCTCTCCCTGACCCGCCTGACGGATTGGTACAATTCCTGAGCAGAGTTATTACTCGAGTGCCCCTTGATCCAGCCGCTGCCTCACTTGTCCATCCATCACCTGGTCTGGCAGCGAATAACCTTGAAGAGAAAAGAACTGCTTTCTCAAAAAGGGTGTGTGTGAGTGGAGGTGGAAAGGATGCTACGCTGGTGGCCAGAAGGCAGCACCAGAGAATGAGGACAGCCAGAAGGCAGCACCAGCGAGGCAGCACCAGAGTTGAGGCAGGGGCTAATAGATTCTTTTTGGGTGCCCCTTTCAGGCCCAGAGACATTAAATGGACCCGAGCGAACGACACGTTGCCCGAGCGAGCCCTCACGGAGGGTGAAGTGCTGACCATCCCCAGCCTCAGCATGCTGGATAACGGAACCTACTCGTGCCAAGTGGCCAATAAACATGGACGGTCCTCAGACCAGTACGTTCTGGTGGTTTATGGTAAGTCAAAGCAAAATTTATTGAGGCCTCTTCGGCTTCTGCCTGAACCTCCTAGAACCTCACATTTCCCATCTTCCGGCATTTGCTCCTTTTGGTCTTTGTGGTCCCAAATCCAACCTTCGCACTAGGTGCCTGGCATGCATTTGCAATATGAGCCACAGTGGCGTAGTGCAGTACTGCAGGCTACTTCTGCTGACTGCCGGCTGACTGCAGTTTGGCAGTTCGAATCTCACCAGGCTCAAGGTTATCGGATCCTGGATCAATTAGGCTTAATTTGGGGGGATGATTGTGGTAACTTTTCTTCAGAGTCGATTACCATAACAGTTTTTTTTTCAAGAGGCAACTGGACTTCCTTGTTTTTCTTTGAAGACGTTTCGCCTCTCATCCAAAAAGCTTCTTCAGCTCTGAAGAAGAACTCTTCTTTCCTGAAGAACAGAAGAAGCTCCTTGGATGAGAAGCGAAACATCTTCGAAGAAAAATCCAGTTGCCTCTGGGGAAAAAAAATAACATGGGACAAGCATGACCTGGATGACTGAGTATCTCCACAGACGTCAAAGTGAAGCGTTTCCTGGTGAGGCCTGGGTTGGAAATGTCTGCTGACTCGGGCCCTTGCCTCCCCATTGCCCATAGGGAGGGTGGCCAGAAATAGGAAAAATGGAGGAGACCCCCGTTTCTTTTGCAAAGCAGGGCAATTCTTGCAAGAGACATTTTCCATTTTCGGTTTCGTGTCTTCAGCACCTTCCTTCTCCTTTGCAGATCCTGGGGCTATTGTAGAGGCCCAGACCTCAGTGCCCTATGCCATTGTGGGGGGCATCCTGGCTCTCCTCGTCTTTCTGGTCATCTGTGTACTCATCGTCATGGTATGGTGTTCCATCCGGCAGAAAGGTGAGTGAGGGGAGCCCAGGAGGGTGTCAGCGTTCCAAATATCATGCAGAATTAAACCAGAGTCCAAGGCAGAGCTATCCTTAACGTTCCCATTTAATAAGTCAGACATGTTGGCAACGAACTGTGGAATCCCAAATCTAAAAGCTTCCTGGGATTCCACCCAGTTGAAAGTTCATGATCTTATCCCCACACCCATAAATCCATCACATGGTCCAATCTTCTTCGGCTACGCTGGCATCTCCACCCAGCTGGTTCCGGTCAGGTGCAGAGGTGCGGAGACAAAAGATGACCTTGGGCTTCTAGAAAAGAATGACAACAACACACCCCACAATTCTACTCCTTTCTATTCCCCCTCCCAATTACTACACTAATGAAACAACATAATGAAATAATAGAGAGTGTGGCAGGCCAAAGATCCTAAAAAGGAATATAACTGCAGGCCTCTTAAGTAACCTCGCCTCTCACCGCTGGCCAATGAATGGCAAACTGGTGTTCTTTTTCTTTTACTTCCAAGTGGGCATTGCAAGCATGCATTTGGGGGGTTGAGCGTTGGGTGGAGGTGCTCATGCCGGGTGGGACCAGCCCCCCTTGTTCTCTTCCCCCTTGGGAATGTGGGAAGGAGGACACAGCATCTCCCTGCAAGCCACTTGGCGTCAGATTCAAATTCTAAAAGGTAGAACCAACACAGCCAAAAGAAGCTTCTGAGCACCCATTCACATGCTCTCTTGGCCTCTTCTGCACCACGGCCAGCACCGGCTCTTTCTTCTCCAAAGCAACAGATGGAAACGAATCAAGGAGAGAAGCAACCTAGAACGAAGGTGGAATTTCCCGACAGTGAGAACGATCAAATCTGTGGAACGACTTGCTTCCAGAAGTTGTAAATGCTCCAACGCTGGAGGTTTTTAAGAAGAGATTGGACAGCCATTTGTTGAAAATGGTATACGGTTTCCTGCCTGAGCAGAGGGTTGGACTAGAAGACCTCCAAGGCCCCTTCCAACTCCGTTATTCTGTTATTCTCACTGTGGTCTCAATGCAGAGGCCAACTAGGAGCCACTGAATGGAAGAAGCTGGCAATGGCCAGTGCCCAGTGATACTCACTGTGACAACTGTTTATTTATTTAAAGAACTAATATCTACGTATCTCACAGTGATCCCAGGCATCCCACAACCACTCAGTAAAAATAAGATCAAAAACAAAGCAGGTGCAAGACCAACCGTACCTTCGACCTCCACTCAATCCCTTCTAGCCCATTTCCAGGGGGAAGTGCCAGGTCATCTCTGTCTTTCAGAAGATCAAAAGAGTCCTGAATCTCAGTAGGTTATTCTGAAGGTCTGGGGTAGCTACAGAGAAGGTGTGCCTCCGAGATCCCTCCTTCCCCCTAATAGAATCTCTATTCTATCTGACCTCGTGGGATGAGCAGATACCTTCAAGCCTCACAAATAACTTGGCCTTGTACGTTCCTTAAATAATGTGCCAGAGCTAACAGCATGTAGGTGTGTGAGTTGGGTTGAAATATGATGGCATTTGACATGATCTACGAGTGTCATGGTTTGCTGGTCTCCTATGGCTTGCAAGAGTTATTATTGTCTGCCTTCCTGGACTAAAGCGGCTGGGGTTTTTTTTTTTGGGGGGGGGGGGTTGGCATCCAGTCGAATTGGGATGGGTTTGTGATCCGTCCCTGATGGGCTGTGATCTCACTTGTAATTCATAAGATGAGTCTTCCAGGAAAAGCGGTCCCATGTTAGAGCCACAGCTGTAAGACGTCTTCTGTTGCAGCCACACAAGCCCCAATGTCTCTTGTGGCTGGTAGGATGACGGTCACAACCTCCGAACGGCACTGGATTGACAAAGGCTGCCCAATCCATAAAGCCAGATGCCTGGCTGGCTCTTCCTTATCGTCTTATTTGTTCTGTTGCCCCAAAAATACTCATTTCCCCCGAAAATAAGACCTGCCCGGATAATAAGCCCGATTGGGCTTTTGAGCGCATGCGCTAACATAAATCCTCCCCTGAAAATAAGCCCTCCCACCCTGGCCATCCCCACTCCGGTCCCCAAGGTCAAACGTAACCCTCAGTGAAATCGAGTTTGACACCCCCCCCCCAATTCTAAACTCTCCCAGAGCCAGGGTGGAGGAGTCAAGCGGGGCACCAGTTTAGAATCTTTATGCCGCCACAAGAGGACAAAAATGTAACCCCGTCCCAAACACCATTGGCCCATTTTTAAATTCGACCCATGTGCAAACCGATAGTCTGAGACGATTCCTATGCGTATGCCTGAGCGACAAATCAGTAATTTTGCATTTTTAGTTTGAAGCTGGTTGTTTGCACCTGACACCAACTTAAGGATGAGCTAGGCCAGGGGGTGTCCAACCTTGGCAACTTTAAGAATTGTGGACTTCAACTCCCAGAATTCCTCAGCAAGTGCTGGATGAGGAATTCTGGGAGTTGAAGTCCACAATTCTTAAAGTTTGCCAAGGTTGGAGACTGCTGAACTAGACAAGAGTGGAGCCAATTTGGGGGACACACTTAATCTACCCCCTCTCTCTCTCTTCCCCCCACCCCCCTTTTCTGCCCTCACAGGTTCCTACTTGACGCACGAGGCCAGCGGGCTGGATGAGCATGGAGAAGCCCGCGAAGCTTTTCTGAACGGCGGCGATGGTCATAAACGCAAGGAGGAGTTTTTCATCTAAGCCGGGGAAAAGGAAGAGGAGAAGGGGGGGAAAGGGGTGCTGTGTGAGGGGAGAAGCTGGCGAAGGAAGGGGTGCGTGCTGGAAAAGGGGAGAGAGGGTTGAAGAAGAGCTGCCATTCCGGCTAGGGGTAGGGTGGGGCGGGCTGGCTGGCTTCAAAACCGAAAAAAAACGAAAAGATGCTTTAAGGAATACAAAAACGAAACAAAAAACAAAACCCCCAACCATCGTGTACAAAACCGACCACCGGCGGCTGCCGCTATTTTCCCGGTTTGATTTTTGAAACCGAGAATTTTTTTAACCCCTCCCCTTATCCAGGAAGCTCCACCCCCTCCACCCCAGCCCCACCCCCTCTGCCTTCAGATGCCTCTTTCTGCCCAAACCCTTTTCATCCCCACCCTGTTCATTTGGTAGGGTTGGGTAGGCATGCTTAGCTCTGTCCCCCCCCCCCAAAAAAAAATAAAGTGGGGGGGGGACAGAGCTGCTGCTGCATTTTTCCCCCCTTTGGGGTGGAATCAGTACTTTGGGGAGGAGGCTGTTTGTAAATAAAATTTAAATGGGAGGTGGAAGAGCCATGGAAGGTTGACGGTGAAGGATGCCCCAATGCCCACCCCCACTCCCCATTGGTTGTTAAGTCCGACCTTCCCAGGTATTAGCACTGAGATTCACAATATCTGGGGAGGGAGGGCAGGGCCAATCATGGGAAGCTTTGAGGGGGGGCACCCTGGTCTTCTGGATGGATGGAGAACCCTTGACCTTCATTTCCAGGTTCTGGATGACCATGGAGACCTTGCGTCCAGCGTCCCTCTCCCTCCGCCATCCCACCATTCAGGAGTGTCGGCGTGATGGCCGTCTGCCCCGAGGGGCGTCTTGGGGATGTCTTGGGGGGGAGGGGTCTCTTCAGGGTGGGGGATCCTTTTCAGCTGCATGCTTTTCCCAGGGAGGGCCGGGGCTGCTCGAGGACTCTCGTGCTGTCAAAAGCAGGTTTTATTTCTTCAAAGCCATGATAGTTTTGGGGGAGGGAGAGGGAGGGAGGGAGGAAGAGGACGGGGTTGTCTGTCTGTCTGTCTGTCTCATCCTTGTTATTGTGGACATTCTTGGCCGAAGGGCAGGAGACGGGACCCACATAAGCCCACCCGAGCATCCCATTCCCACACATTGTTCGCCTCGTCATCCATCCATCTGGACAGCACAGCTCGTTGGGCCAGCTTCTGCGGGAGGTGGAAGATGTGGCTATTTTTATTGTTATGTTTTTTAAAAAAAATCCGTCCGGCTTAAATATATTGGTGAATGCAGATTAAAGTTGACTTGTCTCCAGCTCCTCCTTCCTTCCTCCCTCCCTCCCTCCTTCCCTTTTGTGTAGGTGGTGATGACCCTCCTGCTGTGACCCAAGACCACAGGAACATGGGTAGCCTAGACTGGGAGTCTCCAACAGTGGTGGGATCCAGCCAGTTTGCACTTATTCGGGAGAAGCGGTTGTTAACTTTCTAAGCGGTTCGGAGAATCGGTTGTTGGTAGAAATCTCCTTTTGTTTTTTTCCCCCACTTTCCAGGGCTAATCCTGTAAGGAAGGCAGGAAGGAAACATTCTGGTGTTGTTTCTAGCCTAATCTTTATTGCCCTGCTTACAGAAACTGCCTCTCTGTTAACCCTCATTACATTGTCACAGCTAAGGCGAAGCGCCCATCAACCTGAATGATGTTGAGTTGGCCACGCCCACCCAGTCACATGACCACCTTGCCCCGCCTACCCAGTTAGTCATTAAGACAGAGAATCGGTTGTTAAATTATTTGAATCCCACCACTGGTCTCCAACCTTGGCAACTTTAAGACTTGTGGACTTTAACTCCCAGAATTCCTCAGCCAGCAAAGCAAATTCTGGGAGTTGAAGTCCACAAGTCTTAAAATTGCCAAGGTTGGAGACGCCTGGCCTACACTACCCTCTCCTCTTCCTCTTCTTTCCTTCTCTCTTTCCACCCCTCTCCTCTTTCTCTTCCTCTCCTCTCCTTCTTCTCTTTTCCTCTCCCTCTCCCTCCTCCTCCTCCTCCTCCATCCATCCATCTCCTTCGGAAGAAGCTGATTTTGGCCGTTCTGCAAAATGGAACAACTGCAAAAGCAGAACCAAAACATAAGAGACTACTCATCCCCAAGGCTTGGATCCTGTTTCAATGAACTTCACCTTCTAAGATGCAGCTGTGGTAAAGATGGGTTCGGGAGCCCCTGTTAAAAAAAAAACATCTGCTTTGCCCCAGGGACAATTGCAACGGACTGCTGTGGATTTTAAAAAATAAAATAAAATGCCTGGAATCGCTGAATGTCGGAGAACTTCCTCCTGGATACACCTTTTTCCTAGCTCACCGTTCCCAAGGCAGTTGCCGTTCCCTGGCCCTCTTCTTGTGCTTCGCCCCGGTTTCCCCCCCCCCCAAAGGGGCATTTCCAACATATTCTCTCAATTTCTGACCACATCCTAACACCCTGGTGATTCCCGATGGTTCCTTCCAGGGGTTTTTTGCCGATTTTTCTCATTTGTGCCAGTAAATGCCCACCCTTCCCCTCTTCCCTGCCGTTCTCCTGAAAATCTCCCCCCCCCTACCTTCCCCACCCCTTCCCCTTCGTCTCTTGTCTGGGGAGAAAACTTGCAAAACAAAACAGAAAAAGAAATTGACCGTGTGATTCTGTGTCCGTCTCTGCCTCGCAGTTTTTTTTTTTATATATATTTGTTTGTGTCTTGGAAAGAAGGGGAGATTAAAAAAAAGGAAAAATATAATAATTAATATATAACTGGGGATTGGGATGTGTATAGAGGGGCTTATTCCTCTGCAGCCCAAGACTGTTTCCCCCGTGCCCGAAAGTTAATATATATGTAAATATCTATGTCTGCCTTTTAACCACCTTTGATACTTCAATAAATCCCCCTGATTAATTCTTTTAACACCAGTGGTTGTGCGATCCTTGTTCATGAGCGTGCGCAATCCTGCAGTGAAGGTTGCAGAACAAAGAAGGCGGGGGGGGGGGAACTGGTATAGAATGGGATACATCCCCTAGGCCAGAAGTTGGGAACGATGGCTCTTTTGTGACTTGTGGACTTCAACTTGTGGACTTACGACAGTGGTGGAATCCAGCCAGTTCGCACCTATTCGGGAGAACTGGTTGTTAACTTTCCAAGCAGTTCGGAGAAGCGGCTGTTGGAGGAAATCTTTTGTTTTCCCCCCCACTTTACAGGGCTAATCCTGTAAGGAAGGCAGGAAGGAAGGAAACATTCTGGTGTTGTTTCTAGCCTAATCTTTATTGCCTTCCTTACAGAAACTGCCTCTCTGGTTAACCCTTATTACATTGCAACAGCTAAGGCGAAGCGCCCATTGATGTGAGTGACATTGAGTTTGCCATGCCCACCCAGTCACATGACCACTGAACCCCGCCTACCCAGCTGGTCATTAGGGCAGAGAACCGGTTGTTAAATTATTTGAATGCCACCACTGACTTACGACCATAATTGAGCCTGCGGTTATAGTCCTAAGTTGTGACAGTCATTGAGGGAGGGAGTGCTTGTGCCCAATTTTACACTTTTTGTCACTGCCATTAAGTTAACAAGTTGACGCGAATGCCCTGATCATTAAGCGAAGGCCATAGTCGTTAAGCAAACCCATTGGTCACTATGGGGAGCTAAACTCCAGTTTTGGGGGGAAAATATTATAAATTGCAGTCAAATGACCACGGGACACCGCAAATGGCCATACATGCAGGCTGCACCCCAAATACAGTCATGGGACTGCAGTGGGATTCAGCCGATTCGGACCGGTTGCAGGGAAAGGACCCACCAAGGATTCTACAAGCCCCCCTCGGCTTATTTCTTGCCGCAGTTGTTAAGTGAATCACTGCAGTTGTTAATTTAGCTGCGTCTCACCATCTTGCAGCCTTCATCACTCCCCCACACCCTGTGTCCACATTTTCTGCTGCTGGCGGTTCAGCCGAAATCTTGCAACAAACATTTTAAGTCCGATTCAGCTGGAAATAGAGCTTCGCACTTTCCACTGCCTTCCATTTCTTTCCTTCGCTCTGATTGTCTTTACTCCAGGGGGTTCCTTCCCAGCGTTCCCCATCTGTCATCCTGTTCCAAACTCTCTTCTGCTGGAAAATATTTTAGGCTGGGAGCTCCCAGGAAAAAAATATTTTAAAACAATTGGAGAAGAGGGTGGGTGGGGGCTTAATGTTAAACAAGACGGTATAAATTCTCCAGTTTGCAGCTCTTTTTATGGAAGCAAGAACGGCACCAAAATACTTGGGACAAAGCAGCAGAATCTGTCCAACCTGTTGTGGCCTGTCAGTGGAGCTGGCAGCAGAGTCGGACTGTGAGGAGGGTTGGGGAGGAACATGGGCCAATCCTGGGGACTGCGGAAAGCTCAGACGAGGGCTCTGCGTCGGAGGCAGAGAGGGAACTAGACAGCAGTGAGGCAGAGGAACAGCTGGAGCCTGTTCCCAGTGTGTGCATGCGCAGAGCTGCCAGAAGACAAGAACAACTAAGAAAACAGGGTCGACTTGGGAGTAAAGCCACACCTTGGAGGTGATTGGCACCTCCCATAGGAAACAAAAGGGGCGCGAATGGGGAGGGGGCTTTTGCAGGAAAAAAAATCGTTCATTCGGTCCGGAAAGTTCTGTTTATGATTATAAAAGACTCTGTGCCAAGTTTTGCTTTGCCCTGCCTTTGGAAACTAGTTATCTGGCAGCTCTCTAAACAAGATAAGGTGCGTGTGGATAAACATACCTCTGAAAGACTGTTTGCTAAAGCCTTGCTGACTGTGAATGAAAGGAATTCACAGTCATGTAAATAAAAGAGGTTTTGTTGGGACCAAGATCTTGCTTCTTGCTGTCTAAGGAAGCCTGGGTCAGAACACAACCATGAACCATGCTTCCTGATGTGCAACTATTGTTTCCCCACCAGAATTAGCCTCAAAGGTCTTTGGCTGAATGTCCATTCTTTGGGTTGCATCATAATCACAAAGAGTCAGCCCTTTGCCCTCAACAATCTGGGTCCTCATTTTACCCACCTCAGATGGAAAGCTGAGTCAGTCTTGAGTTGGTCAGAATCAAACTGCTGGCAGTGAGCAGAATTAGCCTGCAATGCTGCATTTAACCACTGAGCCACGAGGGCTCCACTCCCTTAGTCCTCAACTGGGATTCACAGACTGCTTTCTCTTCTATTTTTGCTGCTTGCCAGTAAATTTATCTCAGTTTTAAAAACTGTTGTACACACCATATTGGAGAGGAAGAGCATCTTTTCTAAATGGTTAT
This sequence comes from Natrix helvetica, assembly GCF_964273705.1. Lineage (NCBI taxonomy): Eukaryota > Metazoa > Chordata > Lepidosauria > Squamata > Natricidae > Natrix > Natrix helvetica. The sequence goes on from NC_138560.1 coordinate 5,363,339, forward strand.
CTTAGATGATCACTAAAAAGAATAATAATAATTATGCCAGAAGGGTAGAAACATACCCATCCTCCGTGCCCTTGTACTGGCCTTTTGATTTGCAATGATTTCCCAGGTTTCTGGACCTCATGCTGCTCTCCTGCCCTTTTTGAATCAAAACCAATGGGCCCGTCTGTCCCTAATGCTGAAAATTATGGCAGCTGCCAGAGCCAAGATGGATGATGTCTGTTCATTGGGGCAGCAAACTCATCTTAAGAAGGAAATTGTTCTTAACGAATCTCATTTTCCTCATTAATCGGTAAGCATTTTTGCAGCCTTCTGCTCTTTGGCTTCATTGGTTTGCCTAATCCAATCTACCGCCAACCTTTCGGGGGGTTGGGGGGATTAGTAGAAGATGCCTCCAACATGAAATTGTGGAGCACGGAAGGCTCTCCTATCTAAACATGGGCCCTCATTGTTGTTGCCAGCCAGTGGCCAGCAGAGCTGGCAGCAGATTCAGACAGTGAGGAGGTTGGGGAGGAACGTGGGCCAGTCCTGGAGTCTGGGGAAGGCTCTGATGAGGGCTCTGTGTCAGAGGCAGAGAAGGGGCCAGGGCCATCTGACAGTTATCAGCTGCCTTCAGAGTCAGACATCAGTGAGGCAGACGAACAGCTGGAGCCTGTTCCCAGTGTGCGCATGCGCATAGTTGCCAGACGAAGGGAACAGCTAAAGAACAGGGGTCAACTTGGGAGTAAGGCCACAGGTGGACGGTGAATGGCCCCTCCCATAGGGAATAAAAAAGGAGCGAAAGGGGAGTGGAGTTTGCAGGAGACCATTAGTTCATTCCTGCATTCTTGCCAAGTATTGCGGCGTCTGAAAGATCTCGGCCTGGCCACTCTCCAAGCCTGATAAAGGTCGGTAATTGTGAACTATCTTGAAAGACTGTGGGAGAGGAAAGACTTCGCTGGAGAGGAATTCACTGTCAATTAAATAAAAGGGGTTTATCGGGACGAGGACTCGGCTTCGTGCAGTTGGGGAAGCCTCGATCAGAACACTTCTCTATGAATCCTCATCAGCTCACTTGTGCCATGCTTGTGGGCATAGCCGTGGCAGAGTTATTGTAGAGTGGTAGCCATTTTCTCTTCCTCTTGTCATTAAAGTGGGAGGTTGAAACAAGAATTAAACCTAGCAGTGAGGTAGGTTGGCATCGGGAGGGCAGGAGAGGAGATGTCATGGCCTGCCCTAGAAACCAAGAGATGGTGAGTTCTAGTCCCACCTTAGGCACAAAAGCCGAATGGGTGACTTGGGCTAACCATCAGGAGACAGTAAGTTCTAGTTTGTGTTAGGCATGAAAAGTAGCTGGGTGGGCCAATCACTGGGAGATGGTGAGTTCTAGTCGTCTTTTAGGCATGAAAACCAGCTGGGTGTCTTTGAGCCAATCATCAGGAGATGGTGAGTTCTAGTTTTGCTTTAGATATGAAAACTGGCCGGGTGACTTTGGGCCAATCACTGGGAGATGTTGAGTTCTAGTCCTGTCCTCTCTTAAGCATGATTGGTGATTTTAGGCCAATCATCAGGAGACAGTGAGTTCTAGTCCTCTTAGGCATGAAAGGCAGCTGGGTGACTTTGAGCCAATCATCAGGAAGCAGAGAGTTCTAGTCCCGCTTTAGGCATGAAAACTGGATGGGTGACTTTGGGCCAATCACGAGGAGATGGTGAGTTCTAGTCCTGCCTTAGGCATGAAAGCCAGCTGGGTGATTTGGGGCAAACACCAGATGGGTGGATGTTGACTTTTCTTCTTGGTGATCTCCTGGCAAGATTGGTTAGGGTCTTTTTTTAAATATATGGCTACGTCTTCGTTTATGACAGAGGAGTTAGATGGAGTTGCTCAGGATGGCCTCGTGGATAGCCCATTCTTAAGGGCCATTTTTGCCAGCTACTTTATAGCTTCACAATTTGAGAGGACAGGATACCCAGAGCAGAGGCGAGCCCAGGTGGCAAGCAACTTGCAATTTTGAGGCTGGCCCATTTCTCGGAATCTGCGGAGGTAGCCACCTCCTCTTAAAATGCATGGCTCTTTTACGATCTAATCTTTTATACATCCGAGGGAAAATTGACCTAGGCTGTCAATCGTTCCTCTGCTGTTGAAACCGTGCCCACCTCCCTCCCCCGAAAGCTGAAAAAGGATGCCCTGTTGGGGAAAGGAATTGGGCTGCATTCGGTTTCCAGATGACAAGTGTGACATGCAAATCTGGTGCAGAAACACACACGCACGCATGAAAACAGCCCTTAACCGGCTTCATTGCTGCTTGTTATAGAGCTGTCAAAACACAAGAGCCTTGATAAAGGCGGATAATGTAAATTTCACAATATCCTAAGATAAGCTAGGATAAGCTAAATGAAGACTGAGTATTTTATGACTCAACGTTGTGGAACTCCAACAGTTTGTCTTGTCTTCACATGTTTTACGAAGCGGGTTAACACCTTATGTCAGAACGCGGTTGATTTCTCTGGCTGTGACACGCGATAAGAATAGTTTAGCTTTATGGTTCAGTCTGATGTGTGTGAATGCAGCCTCTGGGTCACTCTTTCACTGCTGGGCTAAAGGACTTCCTGTTTACAATGGGCTGCCCTAGATTGCAGATTGCCTGAGTGCCAACCAGCCCCTTCGCTGAGACGCCTTCCTCTTTTTGCAGCCCAAATATCATGGCAGTTATCAACTCCCTAATAGACCCACATTTCTCCAGCTCAACAACTTTCAGAGGTGTGGACTTCAATTCCCAGAATGCTGGCTGTGGAATTCTGGGAGTTCAGGTCCAAGCAGGATGGCTGGAGAATGCTGGGAGTTGAAGTCCATGTGTGATTGCTGGGGAATTCTGGGAGTTGGAAGTCCACATGAAAAAAGAATTCTGGGAGTTCAAGTCCATATGTGATTGCTGGGGAATTCTGGGAGTTGAAGTTTGCCTTTGCTAGCTGTTGAATTATGGGAGTTGAAGTCCACACGTGATGACTGGGGAATTCTGGCAGTTGAAGTCTACCTTTGCTAGCTGGGGAATTCTGGGAGTTGAAATCCACCTATCCTAAAGTGGCTCAGATTAAGAAACACTGCAACATTGCAGGAGACTCTGCGCTGCTTATTATATTCCATGTTCTCTCTTCCCTGGAGATTAGACCCTACTTAAAATCGTTCATTTTGTTTTAACTATATCGGAAAAGCAAGCAATAGCTCTCCCCTCCCCCGCTTTTTTCTTTTTTAAGAACAAGAACATAAATTCTGAAAGGCAACCTGGTTATCCTGCATCTTCTATGCATAACTAGGGCTTACGGTAGTCCAGGTGGTACACCTTGGCATAGAGAGGAGTTCCTCTGGGGAGATGCAAAGCAACCCCTAACCGTAATCACCCCCATTGCCCGATTTGTTCACCCCAATAATGGAAGCACCGCTGATTTGGCGTGATGGAAAGGCCCAGCTTTTGACGTACCCAGAGATGGAAGAGACGGCACCTGTTTTTATGAGGACTGAATATCCAACGGAGGCCTTTTATGATTGGCTTCAGTAGAAGTTGGGGGAACACCGCTCTGCGCTGTCTTTGGCTCGGCCTGGTTTATAGCCCCCTGGGGTGCCGTAGACAATGCGGGTGATAAAAGGGAGGGGGAAAAAAACCCTGATGCCACTCGCACCGAACCGCTACCGTGGCAAGATTCTGTTATTTTTTATTTTGATGAAAGGAAGTGCCGGATGGGGGGACATTTAAACTGCACAGTGCGGAGACAGCATGATATATACTGGGTCCTCCGTACACCAACTGCTCCCCCCTCCCCTTCCTCTGCATATGCTCGTATGCAAATAATAGCAAAACACCACTGAAATTCAAGGCGGCATCACCTTAAGACTGAATGCAAAAGCTCTAACAAAAAGACCGCTCTGGGACGTGATGCAGAGGTGCAGAAGACCCTGGATCATGGTGAGAGTCTAAAAGGAGGACATCTAACCCGTAAATGGTTAGATGTTGATCTGAACCGCAGGCCAAAGAGGGGGAGGTTCCTAAAATAAGAAGTGATTGCTTTATCCCTCCGTGTTTTCAATGCTGCGTTTTGCAGAAAAGGCGAGAATATGCTGTGGCCCGCCAGCGGCCAGCGGAGCTGGCAGCAGATTCGGACAGTGAGGAGGTTGGGGAGGAACATGGGCCAGTCCTGGAGTCTGGAGAAGGCTCTGATGAGGGCTCTCTGTCAGAGGCAGAGAGGGGGGCCAGGGCCGTATGCCAGTTATCAGCTGCCTTCGGAGTCAGACATCAGTGGGGCAGAAGAACAGCTGGAGCCTGTTCCCAGTGTGCGCATGTGCAGAGTTGCCAGGCGAAGGGAACAGCTAAGGAACAGGGGTCAACTTGGGAGTAAGGCCACAGGTGGACGGTGAATAGCCCCTCCCATAGGGAATAAAAAGAGGAGCAAAAGGGGAGTAGAGTTTGCAGGAGACCATTAGTTCATTCCTGCATTCTTGCCAAGTATTGCGGCGTCTGAAAGATATCAGCCTGGCCGCTCTCCAAGCCTGATAAAGGTCGGTGATTGTAAACTATCTTGAAAGACTGTGGGCCAGGACTTTGCTGGAGAAGAATTCACTGTAAATTAAATAAAAGGGGTTTATCGGGACGAGAACTTGGCTTCGTGCTGCTGGGGAAGCCTAGGACAAAACAGAATATATTTGCCGACTCTTGCAAAGAGACCTACGGAGGACCATGAATGAAATTGAGGAGACAGGGTGCAGAATACACCCCAAACAAGAAAAACCAAACACCATGATATGGATACAGTGTTAATCTTCCTCCCCCCCCCCCCCTATTTTGGAGGGCTTATCTGATCCTCTCTTGGTTCTGGAATGCCAACTTTACCTTTCATAATCAGAGTCTTCCTGTTTCGTTTTTAAATAAGGCTTCTCTCTTTATTACAAATTTTCTTTGGCTGGAGAACAAGCAGATATTGTAGCTATTGGCCAAGTGAGCCACAGGAAAAAAAGAGTATTTTAGCCTAGTAACAGAACGGCAGGCAAAGAGCAGCTAATATAGCTGGAAAGGAGAGATTCATAGGAACTCCAATATCACTGCTGCCCCCACCCTCAATTTCTTCCAAACAGGTCCCCCCCCCAAAAAAAAAGTCAAGATAACAATTCCCCCAAATATACACAAAAACAACCAGTTACTGTACACCAAGGATATTGCCGCCAGTCCATAATCAATACAGGGAAAAAAGTTGGATCTTGAAAAACTTCGTTTCATCCTACGGAAAGGGGGTTTAAAAAAAGGTTTAAACAGCTGGTAGTTGTTGCAAAGGATATTTTAACTCAGTGTTTTTCAAAATTCGACAACTTTAAGATGCGTGTGTGTGGACTTCAGCTCCCAGAATTCCCCAGCCAGTGTGGAGTTCTGGAAGTTGAAAGTTCACACATCTTAAAAGTGGCCAAGATGTAAAAATCTGATTTAGAAGGACCCTAAATGTTTAATGAACATTTAGGCTTGATATTCTCCAGATATATAAGTTATTACATCACACCCAATCCTCCAGTTCAGTGTTTCTCAACCTTGGCCACTGTAAAATATGTGGACTTCAACATCCGGAATCCTACACTGGCTAGGGAATTCTGGGAGTTGAAGTCCATGTGTCTTAAAAGTTGCCAAGATTGAAAAACACTGCTCCAGTTAGTATCAACTGGTATAAGAAACCCAAACAACTCAATGAGGAAATCCTAATTGTCTCTAGCATCAGCACCTCATTGCTCCAATTTGCACAGTGGTGCTTAAAAATAGGAGAATTCTTTTGAAACGTTCCAATATTCCTGCACAAACATGATCTGAAACACGATCCATTCTCCTATGTCTTAAAACAAGATAGAGAGAACCCAATTAAACAAAAGAAAACATTATACTGATTCATTGATTTGTTGCAGGAAATGATCTTCTTGGCTCGTTTTAGAACTTGTGTGGAGAACAGATCACGCTTGAGGTCCTATTTATGGTGGAATATGCAACTTTCAAAAAGGTTCACCACCTTTTAAGCAAACTCTCAGGCGATGTTTCCTTTGCTGACCTTCCTGCCTGTCTCAGCATTGTAAAGAAGAGCCAAATAAGTTCACTTTTCAATAACAGTCTTTCTTTCTCTTCCCTCTGCTCGTTACATCTGTTTTACCTAATACTGAAAATCTGTTCAAGGAGATTTTGAGAGAATAGCTTCCCGAGCCTTTAAAAAAAGGAAAGATATAAATAAATTTGTAAGAGAAGTCCTTTTAAGCTGCTTGAATTATAAAGTTGGATCGACCTCAGGCAATGCCAAGGGGGAAGCGTTTTTAAAACACTCAGTAGATATTTGAATGATCAGATTCCTCTCCAGACCTCCAACTATCAAGGAAAAATGCCTGACCGTTTTCCCCCAAACAACATCTTTTGTGAGTTTGTATATACAAGCAGTCCTCGGCTTACGACTGTACTGGAGCCTGCCTATTACAGTCACAAGTTGTGACCACCTAGGAGGCAGTGCTCATCTCCGTTTCAAAGCCGAAGAGCCAGCGCTGTCCGAAGACGTCTCTGTGGTCATGTGGCCGGCATGACTCAATGCCGAAGGGGCTCGGAGCGTTTTTACCTTCCCACCAAAGGTGGTTCCTATTTTTCTACTTGCATTTTTTACATGCTTTCGAACTGCTAGGTTGGCAGAAGCTGGGACAAGTAACGGGAGCTCACTCCATTACGCCGCGCTAGGGATTCGAACCGACAAACTGCCGACTTTCTGATCGACAAGCTCAGCGACTTTGCCACTGAGCCACCACGTCCCTATGATTGGGGGGGGGGGGGCTGCTGATCATTAAAGTGACCACCGTAGTTTGAAAGCGATCACTGCAGCCAATGATTTTTTTTTTAAGGTGCCGGTTTTACAAAATATGGAAGCAAATGCCAGATTTTGCCAAAATTGTCGTAAAATACAGTCGCGTGAGCGTGTGACACTGCAAATGCTTATAAATGCCAGCCGGCCGGCCGAGCACCCAACATGAAACTGCGTGACCACGGCGGGGGCAGCCACTGCAACTTCAGAACTAGGTTGCAAGAAACAGCCCCCCCCCTCCCCCAAAGGAAGTCCACTTTAATTTCAAACGGTCATAAGCTGAGGACTAGCTTTACTCTTTCGTGGAAATTTGACCTGAAGAACGATCAAGAATGAAAACACAGATAAACTTCCAAGTGGCCTCAACGACCCTCTAAAAGGATGCAAAGGTCCAGCTGTCTGCAAGGAAGATAAATCAGGGGTGTCAAACTCAAATTTCATTGAAAGTCACATCAGGGTTGTGTTTGAACTCGGGGGGGCGGGACGAGGGTGGGTGTGTCACTCGTGTCAGGGGCACCTATGGTAGCCCGAGTGATGTAACACTGAAATTGGAGTTTGGGTGGGCCACAGGTGCCCCCTGGGACTCTGTTTTTGGCCGCAATGGTTTCCAGGAGCTCCCTTTTGGCTGGCATTGTGGGCCAGTCCTTCACTGATTCCAGGGCAGCCTGTGGGCCAGATCTAAACACCCCGTGGGCCAGCTCCGGCTCACAGGCCTTGGGTTTGACACCCCTGATATAAATCCTTCCATTCCCCACGATCCTGTCAGAGCGGAAGAAGCTTCTTGGATGAGAAGCGAAGCATCTTCAAAAGGAAAAACAAAACAAGGATGCCCAGTCGCCCCCTGAAAAAAAGGACCTTTGGGACAACTGTGACCGGGATGACTGAGAATCTTGGCCAACTTTTATCAAGAACAACGAGATCCTTCCAGCGTTTCAGAAGAAATAGACATTTACTAACCGGCGTTATCTGCTTCACATCACCAGAGGCTGGGTGTCTCCCCCAACAGAAGGCACAGAGTCGAGGCTGCCTTTGTAAATAGGGGTTCGCTGTCCAGATTCCTCCCTGAAAAGGAAAGACCAACGTTAACCGCTTCTCCCCACCGAGCCACCAATCCACGAAGTGAGAAAGACGCGGCCTAGACTGGTCTGAGGAACGGGGCAAAGGATGTTATCGGCTCTTCCGTGCTTCTTTAGGCATTCTCGCTTCCCAGAGGCCGGTGAACTATTCAGTCTCTATTAAACTCAGCCTTAGGAAGACCCACAGCAAGGGCTGGTTTGGCTAGTCTAAAGAAAAGAAGAATTAGGGCTGACATGATAGCAGCCTGCCAGCGTTCGAGGGGTCCAATTATTCTGCAAAGCACCAAAGAAAGAATGGATGGAAACTAACCAAGGAGAGAAGCAACCTGGAATTCAGGAGAAACTTCCTAACAGGGAGGGCAATCAACCAGTGGAGCAGAAGTTGCCTTCAGAAGTTGTGGGCTATTCTATTCTATTCTACTCTCCTATTCTATTCTATTCTATTTCATTCCATTCTTCTTATTCTATTCTATTCCATTCAATTCATTCCATTCCATTTCATTTCATTCCATTCCATCATTCTTATTCTATTCTATTCTATTTCTATTCTATTCTACTCTCTATTCTATTCTATTCCATTCTATTCTGTTCCATTCTATTCTATTCTACTCTCTATTCTATTCTATTCCATTCCTCCTATTCTATTCTATTCCATTCCATTCAATTCATTCCATTCCATTCTTCTTGTTCTGTTCTGTTCTGTTCTGTTCTATTCTATTATTCTATTATTCTATTATTCTATTATTCTATTATTCTATTATTCTATTATTCTATTATTCTATTATTCTATTATTCTATTATTCTATTATTCTATTATTCTATTATTCTATTATTCTATTATTCTATTATTCTATTATTCTATTATTCTATTATTCTATTATTCTATTATTCTATTCTATTCCATTCCATTCCATTCTTCTTATTCTATTCCATTTTACTCTACTCTCTATTCCATTCCATTCCATTCTTCTTATTCTATTCTATTCTATTCTATTCCATTCCCTTCCCTTCTATATAACCCTCTGTAAAAAACAATGTACCCCTACTAGCATTAACAGGAATGGCAGCTTATGTCCTTGGGTGGCATAGGCCTCAAACGTTGGGTGCAAACAAACAAACAAAAATTCAAATCCCTGCCTGGGACCAGAGCAGGCACGCCCCTGACCACCACAGCCCCCAAATCCCGCCGGACACTCACAAAGCCATTTTCTTCTGGACGGCTGCCCGGTGACGGGGAATGAGGAAGGCGAAGACCAAGATCAGCAGCAGCAACAGCACAGCTGGGAGGGCCACTGCCAGGGCCAGCATTGGGGTGCTGAGGGACAGCACGGACTCTGGAGGAGACAGAAGGGTCAACGCAAAACGGGCAATGAGCCCCGGGCGCCCTCCACCCATCTGCCTCCATCAGAGGGCGGGGAAAGGCAGCCAGCAGTGGCCGCGGGATCACCCACAGGGAGACGGTTAGCTACGCTGTTATTAAAAGAGGAGTGGCACCAGCGAGCCTTCAAAGCAGGCAGGGCTGGTTTCAGAGGGTGGCTTTCTCTAGGTTTCTCCCGTAAAGGATGTGCCAGGTTACATGGGAGTGTCTGGATCAGTGGTGGGGTTGCAGGTGGTACGCCCCAGTACGAGAGTACCGGTGCTGCCGGGAGCACCGGGTACCGTTCCGGTACGGTGCTCCAGAGGGTCCACCCACCCGACCTCGTTCCTTACCTGTACTTGAAGGGAACGGGCCAACTGTGCACACCGCACGCAGCTTACGGCGCCTGCGCGATGCTCCGCCGAGCAGCTGGAGTGTCACAGGAGGTAAGGAGGCATGCGCACATTCATGTGGTGGCTGCTGGGCCCCGTTGCACCGTATCGGTTGCAACAGGGTCCGGACCCCACCACTGGTCTGGATCCTAATAGGTTTGAGGGTGGAAGTTCATTCTCCGAGCTTGTGGGTTGGTTTCCGAACCTTTCGTTACCAGGCTGGGTAACATCTTTAACGGAGATTTAGGGGGTGTTCTGACATCCCCTAAATCCCCACTCAAGATGTTGCCTAGCCTGGTAAATATAAACGTTCCGATACCACAAGCTCGGAGAAGGAACCTTCACCCTCATCTGATGCCCGAGTGACAGATACTCACCACTATGGGTTTATTTATTTACTTCGCGTATGACATATCATACACGGGAGCGGTGTGGTGGCTCAGTGGTTAGCACGCTGGGCTTGTCGGCTGAAAAGCCGCCGGCTCAGGTTCGAGACCCAAGCATCACACGACGGGGTGAGCTCCCGTCCTCGTCCCCTAGCTCCTGCCAACCTAGCAGTTCGAAAGCACGCGAATGCGAGTAGATAAATAGGTACCCTTTCTTGCGGGACGTTAATAGCGTGTGACGTCATGCTGGTCACATGACCGCGGACAGTGCTGGCTCAATGGTCTTAAAATGGAGATAAGTGCTGCCCCCTATAGTTGGCAATGACTAGTGGAGAAAATTGGCAGGGATTTCTTTACCTTTATTGTACGGGGACTAGCAATATATATTAACATTTCACTTTTCACTTAAGGGGCTCCGGAGCGGGCCATTTTCCCCCTCCTGGGGGTCAGGAATAGTCACCGAAGCCTGGGGAGGGCGAAAAATGGGCCCCGCCCTGTTCAGGAGGCTGAATAGGCCACACCCAACCCACAACGGGGCAGAGAACCAGTTGCTAAAATTTTTGAATCCCACCCCTGCCTTCTCAACACCTGATGGGCTTTTTTCGCTGGAAGTTCTCCCAACAAACATGGAAGATACCAAGTGGGCAGACTTTATACGGGACGTCCAAATTCAGGTCTTCTCACCAAAACTAAAGCTGCGCTTGGCGCTCTCCACGAGCAAGCGGACGGATTTGCTCTTGGTCAACTGAGGCAAAGTTGGATGGTGGGCCTGGCAAGTATAAGTCCCGGCTTGCTCCTGGGTTAGCTTGGAGAGATTTAAGGAACCTGAGGGCAGGATCCAGTCATCTCCCTGTTGATAGGAGGAAAAAAGAAAAAAGAAACGTCAACAGAAAGCTTTTTGATCTACACAACGAAGCTATGAAACTCCGCCAGCTTTTCTGACCCCTGAAAAGACGATTTGGGAAAGTGTCTACAGAGATTCTCAATCACCCAGGTCATGGATGTCCCAAAGGTGGTTTTTATAAAGGCAGCTGAACTTTCTGGGGTTTTTTTTCCAGTGGTTGGACTAGATGACTTCCAAGGCCCCTTCCAACTCTGTTATTCTATAGTGAGATGGGGACAAGGAAATTAGATGACAGATAGTGATAGATAGATAGATGATAGATAGATAGATAGATAGATAGATAGATAGATAGATGATAGATAGATAGATAGATAGATAGATAGATAGATAGATAGATAGATGATAGATAGATAGATAGATAGATAGATGATAGATAGATAGATAGATAGATAGATAGATAGATAGATAGACAGATGATAGATAGATGATAGATGATAGATAGATAGATGATGGATAGATGATAGATAGATAGATGATAGATAGATAGATAGATAGATAGATAGATAGATAGATAGATAGATAGATGTGATAGACAGCGGTATGTATAGATAGATAGATAGATAGATAGATAGATAGATAGATAGATAGATAGGTAGGTAGGTAGGTAGGTAGATAGATAGATAGATAGATAGATAGATAGATAGATAGATAGATAGATAGATAGATAGATAGATAGATGATGATAGATAGATAGATAGATAGGATAGACAGCGGTATGTATAGATAGATAGATAGATAGATAGATAGATAGATAGATGATAGATAGATAGATAGATAGATAGATAGATAGATAGATAGAGACAGACAGACAGACAGACAGACAGACAGACAGACAGACAGATAGATATAGGCAAGAAACAGAAAGATAAAGATTGACAGAAACAAAGAAGGAAAGATAGAAACAAAGAAAAAAAGAAACAAAGAAGATAGATAGATGGATGGATGGATGGATGGATGGATGGATGGATGGATGGATGGATGGATATAGACCTCTAGAAGTTGTGAGTAGTCCAATACTGGAGGTTTCTAAGAAGAGATTGGATAATCATTTCTCCGACATGGTATGTGGTATCCTGCCTGAGCAGAGGGCTGGACTAGAAGACCTCCAAGGGCCCTTCCAACTCTTTTGCTACTCTCTTCCATTCCGAAGCCTTGTTCCTGCTCCCTTACCTCTCGAGTCCACTCATAGAGTGGTGCCTGGGAGGCGTCCGCTGAACACTGAAGTTGCAGGTTGTCCCCTTCAAGGACCGAGATGGATTCCCCTACAGTACCACACCAGGAGTTGGGATGGCTGACAAAGACGTTGTGCAGATCTGAGGAAGAGCAGAAGACACGGAAAGTCAAGCCTTCCTCCTTTCCACATCATCCCTCCCCCCTCCCCCTTCTCAATTTGGAGAGCCAGCCTAGCAGGGTTCAGGTCAGGGTCTCCGTTGCTGGGGCTCAGGAACAGTTTTCCATCTATCCCCCCTCACTCCACCCCGCCTACACGTATCAAAAGAACCAGCGTGGCTCCAATTTCGGTTGCTTCTGCTTCTAAATCTGTCCTGTTCATGGAACCGTGCTGGTTGAGAATCAACCGTGCCTGTGAGAATATTTTTTCCCCTCCGCTCATAAATGTGCTTTTTATTGGCATTTCAAATCCCTCCCTTTCCATTCTCGGTCTTCTTCGGCTAAACACTCCACTGCAGATCCCAAGGATACCTGGAGTGTGAACTGCAGGAACACGGTCTTCTAAGAGGAAAGAGTAACGCAATCTCCTAGTCCTCATCTCCCTTATATCTACTGCCCTCTGGTGGCTAGAGGGGGAATCTGAAACCCACCCCAACCCGCCACATACACTCCAGCTGCAAGTCCAGTTCATCCGAGACGGTGGTGTTGTCGGAGGCGTTCAGGCTGGCACAGCGGTAGGGCCCGGCGTGCCAAGTTTGGACGTCGCTGATGGTCAGCAGGAGGCGCCCGTTGTCGTGACTCACAGCGACGTCATAAAACCAGCAACGCAAGTCGTGAGACTGGTCCAAAGAGATCCAAGCACGGAGCCACTGGAGATGGGAGAAAGAGCAATGTTGATTGCCAGCCTTAACCGGCAAAAGCTCACTGTTTGTGGCTGGGGGATTCTGGGAGTTGGGAGCCCACAAGGCTTAAAGTTGCCAAGGTTGGACACCCCTGATTTAATCGGATTGGTATTGTATTATGATGATTATTACTCTGTTGCTTTGCATGTACATTGAGAGCTTCTGCATTGGAGACAAATTCCTCGTGGATAATCAGCACAGTTCATTGCATTCTCTAATCTATTCTATCTCTATTCTATTTTCATTCTACTCTATTCTCTATTCTATTTCTATTCTATTCAATTCCTTATTCTACCCTATCCTATCCAATTCCTAATTCTATTCCTTCTATTCCTTCTATTCCTAATTCTATTCCTTCTATTCCTAATTCTATTCCTTATCTTATCCTACTTTATCCAATTCCTAATTCTATTCCTTCTATTCCTAATTCTATTCCTTCTATTCCTAATTCTATTTCTTCTATTCCTAATTCTATTCCTTATCTTATCTTATCCTACTCTATCCAATTCCTAATTCTATTTCTTCTATTCCTAATTCTATTTCTTCTATTCCTAATTCTATTCCTTCTATTCCTAATTCTATTCCTTCTATTCCTAATTCTATTTCTTCTATTCCTAATTCTGTTCCTTATCTTATTTTATCCTACTCTATCCAATTCCTAATTCTATTTCTTCTATTCCTAATTCTATTCCTTATTTTATCTTATCCTATCCTATCCAATTCCTAATTCTATTCCTTCTATTCCTAATTCCCATTTCTTCTATTCCTAATTCTATTCCTACTTCTAATAATTCTAATTCTATTAACAGAGGCTTGCTTGTTAGAGGCAGGCAGGGTCAAAGCAAAATCCTTCATTAACCTACCTTGCTATATTTTTGGAAGGTGAAATCCGTCACATTGTCCCCATAACTGACCAGGCATTCCAAAGTCACATTGTTGCCCTCAAGGATGGGCCCCTTCTGGTCAGTCAGATGGATGGTGGAGAGCCCTGGATTATAAAGTTGGAAAGAGAGGATTAAGTTTCCCCATCGCCTTCTTTTCTTCTCCCTGTGTGGTGGAGACCATCCCCAACCCACCATTTCCCTCCCACCTGCAGATCAAGATTCCTAATTACATGTTTCTTCCCTTTCTCCAATTTGAGTTCTTGCTCCTTACTGTTCTCCCGCAAGCTCAACCCAGAAGGAGAACAACAGAGATGGAAGGGACCTTGGAGGTCTTCTAGTCCAACCCCCTACTCAAGTAGGAGACCCTGTTATCATTCCAGACATCTGGCTTGTCGAGTCTCTTCTTTAAAACCTCCAGGGATGGAGTAGCCACAACTTCAGAAGACAAGCCGTTCCACCGGTTAATTGTTCTAACTGTTTAGGAAATTTGTCAGGAACTGTTAGGAAATAGAAGCATGGAAATGCGATGCGGAGAGGACCATGGACTGTGGGGTCCTTGGTGCTCTCTGAGCTTGGTGGTTTTCTTGCAGACATTTCATGGCCTCGGTGTTCCCTAGTTGGGTCACTAGGGAAGGTTTTCTTGGTGCAAGAAAGCCACCAAGCTCAGAGAGCACTAAAGACCTCACAGTCCCTCTTCCACTCCCTTCTGGCCCTGATGAGGTTCCCTAGTTGGGTCACGAAACGTCTGCAAGAAAACCACCAAGCTCAGAGAACATTAAGGACTTCACAGTCCCTCCTCACAAACTCTCCTCAATGCAGCGTTCTTCCTAGAAGCATGAATGACTTAAGGCTCAAAATATCACATTTCAGACATGCGATGGGGAAGGCAGAGAAGGATCGAACACTGGAAATTCGGTAGAAGGGAAGAGAGGCAGCCAGATGGATGGGCTCACATTTACAGTGGTAATGGGGGCACTGTTTGACAGACCTGGTTAGGGACCAATTATCATGGAGACAATCCATTTACAGGAAGTCCTCGACTTACAACCCTTCCTTTCGTGACTATTGAAGTTATAACAGTCCTGGGGGAAAAAAGGGACTTACGACAGGTCGTTGCACTTAACAACTGTTGCAGGACCCTTCTGGTCACTAGATCAAAATTTGGGCACTTAGCAACCGGCATGTATTACAATTGCAACATCGTGTGTGTGTGTGTGTGTGTGTGTGTGTGTGTGTGTGTGATGAGATCTTCATCTGCAACCTTCCCAACCCCTTGAGAACAAACCAAGTCAATGGGATATGTTTGGTTTGCTTAATGACAGCATGATTCACTGAAGAGCGAGAGTGATTTGCGGCAAAACCGTCATTAAATAGGCCACGACTCATTTAACAACTGATCATTCTGGCTCCAACTCTGTTGTGTAAATCGAGGACTACATGTATGTAGGGGGTTGTTAACACTGACTCAATTATGGCACATACTCAATCAATCAATTAGTCGACCTCTTGCTACTAACCCAATAGATTAGCAAGAAGATTGCGAAACAAAAACTTCAAACAGCGACTCCAAGTTCTCTTTTTTATTCATCAGCCGCGCAAGATTAATGGAACTTGTGCTATCATACACCCTTTGCAACAACAGAGAAGCATCTGTGTCCCCCCCCCCCAATTTAAAAACTGAGAATTGAGGTTGGGAGAGCTAGTCTAAAACCACATCCTTCCGGGTGTCGCCTGCCTGTGACACGAAGACCTTAGGCAGTTATATTTTTGAGTGTTGCATAATGATGGCTCGGGGTGATTGGTGTTGGAGTGACACCAGGGAGACCCTGATTTGGGTTCGTGGGTGACTCGGGGTGAATCACACACTCTCAGCCCAGCCAACTTCCTAAAGGTATTGGGGGGAGGGCAGGGGGGGGGGGAAGATGACAAATGTTCAAAATTTACAAAATGGCATCCCTGAGCTTGCAAATTTTGACTCCTGCTACAGGCTGTGCTAACCAAAGACAGGATACCAATCTAACCAACCGGCAAGCTAATATAATTCAAGAATTCGTGGTTTGAATCTTGCCTTGACGTGGTTCGGTGCAACGCCAGGAAAAGCCGCAGCCAAAACTGAAATCCGGGATGTTTCGCTGGAGATAATTCAGGACCGTTTACTTCTTAATAACAACCTTATTCTTCGCTCTCTTTATTTATTCTGCTGAAAGGTTTTCTTCACAGAGATCTTATAGATCTGCCCCCTTAATCGAAATGAACCCGAATTCAAGGTCAAGCAAAACAACATTTTTTAAAAAAAACGCCTTTTGGTACCGTCCATGCGGTGTTCTGGTCAAGGATATGGAACTGGGCTGCCATTTTCTACACCAGGGGTGTCCAAACTTGGGAACTTTAAGACTTGTGGACTTCAACTCCCAGAATTCCCCAGCCAGGCTGGCTGGGGAATTCTGGGAGTTGAAGTCCACAAGTCTTAAAGTTCCCAAGTTTGGACACCCCTGTTCTACACCAATGGGCCATGTTTTGCCAGAATGCTCCACTCTGACCTGTCCGTCTTAGGTAGCCCTGCACGGCTTAGCTTACAGACGTCTTTCAATTGCACATGCAACTTCGCCATGACAAGGCAATGACCCATGAAGGTGGAAAACATCCTTTATCAGCTTTTTAAATTAATAAATCAGTAATTTATTTTTATTGCTTTCAGGAACGTTTATGGTTTTATTGCTTTTAGTCCTGTAAGATGGCCGGAATTGCTTCGAAGCTTCAAGATAACGTGATTTGTTTAATACCACTTTATAATGCCTTGCTAAGTCCACACATGGAATATTGCATTACATCGTGGTCGCCATGATATAAAAAAAGATGTGGAGACCCTCGAAAGAGGGGAGAGAAGAGCAACAAAGATGATTAGGGGACGGGAGGCTAAAACTTATGATCAACGGTTGCAGGAACTGGGTATGTCTAGTTTAATGAAAAGAAGGACCAAGGGTGACATGATAGCAGTCTTCCAATATCTCAGGGGCTGCCCCAAAGAAGATGAAGCAGCCTATTCTCCAAAGCACCCGAAGGCAGGACAGGAAGCAATGGATGGAAACTAATCAAGGAGAGAAGCAACTTAGAACTAAGGAGGAATTTCCTGACAGTTAGAACCATTAATCAGTGGAACAACTTGCCCCCAGAAGTTGTGAATGCTTCCACACTGGAAGTTTTAAAGAAGAGATTGGACAATCATTTGTCTGAAATGCTATTGGTTCTTCTGCTTGAGCAAGGGTTGGACTACATGACTTCCAAGGTCTCTTCCAACTCGGTTATTCAATAGCGAAGTGGGCAGCAAGCAAATTAGATAGATAGATAGATAGATAGATAGATAGATAGATAGATAGATAGATAGATAGATAGATAGATAGATAGAGATAGACAGATAGATAGATATAGACAAGAAAGAAACAGAAAGATATAGACAGAAACAAAGAAGGAAAGATAGAGATAGACAGAAACAAAGAAAAAAGAAACAAAGAAGGATAGATAAATATAGACAAGAAAAAAAAAGAAAGATAGACAGACAAAGAAAAAAAGAAATATAGATAAATGGATAGATGATATAGACTAGAAAGATATAGACAGAAAGAAAGAAGGAAAGATAGAGATAGATAATACAGACAAGAAAGAAAAAGACAGAAACAGAAAAAAGAGAGAAGATAGATGATATAGACAAGAAAGTAAGAAAGTTGGATAATATAGACAAAAAAGAAAGTAAAGGATAGAGAAATAGAGATATAAGGAGATAGATAGATAGATAGATGGATGGATGGATGGATGGATGGATGGATGGATGGATGGATAGATAGATAGATAGATAGATAGATAGATAGATAGATAGATAGATAGATAGATAGATAGATAAACCCCTTTCCTAACCATTTCCCAGCCAGATTGGTTATGCTGTGCCAAAACTGAGGTCTCTGTGAAGCCAGGAAGAAAGTTGCCACCTTCAGTTTTGCTCCTGTGCGGTTTGAAGCATAGAGGAGGAAGAAAACAGATCCCTCCCCAAACCTCTAAGTCGTAAAAAACTCCTCCTCTCAGAAATGTCAACATCAAAACAACTGCGGTTTACAAAGGGGAAAAAAAAGAGGAAACGCTTGAGACCCAGAGATCACCCGTGTCCAACGACACAGAAGGGGTTTTCTCGTGACCCGCCTCCCCTCTTCCAGCCGCAGCTTTCTCTGCACGAAACGTCTGTCCTACAACACCTCCCCCCCACCCCGCCCTAAAAAGGAGTCGGATGAGCAGGTTCAAAGATAAATAAATAAACCCTGCAGAATTTATTTAATTATTTTTGCATTGCAGTTACAACGCCCCATATATATTTTTTTCCTCCCCTACTGCCCCACTTCGTTGTAAACCTGGTCGGGGTTATTGGTCGGGTTTATGCAGCTTTCTGCGCACTCACAACCAGTTTGCGCAAGTTGTTGTTCCGTGCAAAGGTTAAGTTAGGATTGTGCAAGCCCGCGCGGCGTTCCCGGGGAGACGCTCAAAGAAAGTGAAAGTGGGGCCGGGAAGGAGCAGGAGGCTAATAGGAACACTGTGAGAGTGGGATCCTAAAGCGATTCAGAAGGGGTTATCTGGAGTTGCGCAATCCTTACTCTCCCGCGGTGATTTTTTTTAAAGGAACCCCCTTTCCCCCTCCCCCCCCCCCTCCGTGGAAGAAGAAGAAGCTGCCTGCCCTGGCCCGATATTCTTATGAACCGTTTGCAACCATTTCCTCACTATCCTGCCAGAACTGAAGAAGCCTCTGGGATCAGAAGCGAAACGTCTTCAAAAAAGAAATAACCAAGAAAATCCACTTGCCTCCTGAAAATAAGTGGGAACAGCCAACCACTTTTGGATGACAATCTCTAAAGACCCCATTTCCACGCTTTAGCTCAGGGGTCTCCAACCTTGGGAACTTTTAAGCCTGGCGGACTTCAACTCCCAGAATTCCCCAGCCGTTGGCTGGGGAATTTTGGGAGTTGAAGTCCGCCAGGCTTAAAGTTCCCAAGGTTGGGGACCCCTGCAAAGTTCAGCTTCTGACCCACCCCGGCGGCTGGGGTCACACACCTCTCTGACCCCACCCCCCAAACCAGCTTTGCTGCCTGGGGAATTCTGGGAGTTGAAGTCCGCCAGGCTTAAAGTTCCCAAGGTTTGGAGTTTAGCAAAGTTTAAGCCCCTGACCCAGCTTTTCACCGACCCGGGCGGCTGGCTTTTCACACAACCCGCTGACACCTCCCCCCCAACTAGGAGCCTTTTGCGTGGCTACCTGCCTATCTGCTTTTCCGAGAGGGGGGGGGGGAGAGTATCCCGCGATCCGACTCACCTGCTCGCCCGAAGCGGAGAGTCGCGCTCAAGGCCACGGCGAAGAGCCAAACCCGAGGTCCAAACTGCGCCATGGCTGCGCTCCGACGGCGGGATTCCCTCCTCTGCGCGGGGCTGAAAACAAAAGCAGGAAAGGCGGGCGATCGCGCGTGGAAGGGCTTGGGGGGGAATGGAGTTGGGGGTCCGGCAAGGCTGGACGGGGGAGACGAGCAAGTGGGGCAGCCAAGAGCCGTCTGAGTGGTCGAGTCCGAGTCCTCCTCTCCTCCTCTGCGCTCTGGGCTTTGGGAGCGGAGGCGTCTCTGGGCAAGGTTGGGCGCGAGGGGCGGGGAAGTTAATGACTAAACCAGCGAAACCGGTTCGAGAGACTCGGGTCGGGCAGGGCGCAGAAGGAGCCCGGAGGGGGCGGAGGTTGCGACGCTGGGGGGCGGGGGGGGGTGGTTTGGTTGGCTTGTTTTCCTCGTCCTGCCCGGTGAGCAGCGCCTCTGCTGCGGCTGCTGTTGCTGCCTGCCTGCCGGAGATCTCGCTTGGCTGATCTCTCGCTTGGCCCGATGGACAGCCGGCTGGACGGACGGACGGACGGGCGCCTGAGTGGCCGTCCGTCCGGATGGATAGACGGTTGGATGGATGGACGGCCGGCTGGATGGATAGATAGACAGTTGGGTGGATGGACGGCCGACTGGATGGATAGATAGACGGTTGGATGGATGGACGGCCGGCTGGATGGATAGATAGACAGTTGGGTGGATGGACGGCCGGCCGGCTGGCTGGCTGGATGGACGGACGGACGGATGGCCGCCTGAGTGGCCGTCCGTCCGGATGGATAGACGGTTGGATGGATGGATGGACGGCCGGCTGGATGGATAGATAGACGGTTGGATGGATGGACGGTTGAGTGGCTGCACCGCCGGCTGGATGGACGGCTTACCTACCTACCGCGGCTCACTGCACTCCGAGTCCGGGACCGTCCTCCACAATCCCCCCGCGGCTTCATTCTAACCGCCGCCGGGCGACTCTGAGCGCCTCTCGAGGCGTTGGCGTCGCCCGGAGGGTCGGTTGCTCCCCGCCGCCCTCGCCTCGCCCTGCCACTAGAAGAGGGGGCATTGGCCCAAGCGAGCCGGGAGAAGACCGGGCGGGCCACGGAGGAAGTCCCGCAACGGGGGAAGAGAAGACCGAGGGGCTCCTCCGTTGGGGATTGCGTTTTTCCCCGATAGCAATTTTCCCTGGAATCGGTCCAGTAATCCCAAAGGTTCTTTTTCAGGAGGCAACTGGACTTTCTTGGTTTTCCTTTTTCTTTTTGAAGACGTTTCGCTTCTCATCCAAGAAGCTTCCTTCAGCTCTGACTGGATGGTAGTGGGGAATGGAAGGATTTATATTCCTTGCGGACAGCTGAACATTTGCACCGTTTTAGAGGGTCGTTGAAGCCATAGACCCTCTAAATCAGGGGTGTCCAAACTTGGGAACTTTAAGACTTGTGGACGTCCACAAGTCTTAAAGTTCCCAAGTTTGGACACCCCTGCTCTAAATCCACTTCAAGGACCCTCTAAAAGGAGGCAAATGGCCAACTGTCTGTCCCACTATCCTGTCAGAGTTGAAGAAGCTTCTTGGATGAGAAGCGAAACGTCTTCAAAAAGAAAAAAACAAGGAAGCCCAGTTGCCTCCTGAAAAAGCACCTTTGGGACAACCATGGCCTGGAAGGAGGACTGAGAATCTCTACAGAATCTGTGGAGTAGATTCCAGGAAAGTGGACAGCAGGAGGGAACGGGTGGTCACTCCTGTTGGGGGAATCTGACTGATGGTGGCTTGTTTGTCCACTCATGGCTGGCCTGATGGGTGCTTTGGAGCCCAGTTAATTTACAAGCCGTGGTTTGTGATCTGGATACATAAACAAACATAAATATGCAACCAAATGAATTTGGAGGAGTTGGCTCATTCTGTCCGACTTTATGGTAGAAGCCCACCAACCCCTGCATATAAAGTCCTCTGGAAGATCGGCCCTGCTGGCTGAGGATGATGGGTGTTGCATTCCAACTGAGTCACGCTTGGCAACTGGTTCACATTTACGACGTGAGGTCACACGAACCCCTTTTGCGACCTTCTGACAAGCAAACAGGTTCACTTCACAATCGCGTTGCTAAATTAACAATTGCAACGCTTCCCTTAACAACAGTGGCAAGCAAAAGCCGTAACAAGGGGGCAAACCTCACTTCACCAATGTTTCACTGAGCAACGTAAATGTTGGGCCCGGTTGGGGTCGTAACTCGAGGCCTGCCTGTCTATGACTAAGAGAGAGAGAGAGAGAGAGAAGCCAGAGAAAGAGAGCTGAGGGAAAATGGTTATCGAAAACATTGCGGTTTTCTCAAGGTGAAGTAATTCAAACCCAGACTTCTGTCTCTGGGAATTTCCACCAGCCTAGAGAAGTTGCAAATTTGCACACACCCGCCCCTCTTCCTCCATTTCTGCTGGCCCAAACATTGCAAAGCACAAGGTTGCGGGTTTTCAGTAAGCCCTTCAGAAAAGATTGAAGTGAAGAGAAAACAAAAGTGATGGCCCCACTTGAAGATTTCACAACGAGGCTTATGATATTTGGGGGAATATTTTTTTGCCTTCAAATGGGAACTATTCCGGTGAAGAGACCAGACTGAATTCTGGCCCGATTAAACATGCTTTTAGGGGAGCCTCAGTCGGCAAGTTAAAAATAATTAAAATGAGAAATTATGTGCTGGATGCCGGGGCGTTTTAACTGCCTCACCACACAAAAGTCACCACTTCCTTGTTTTGATGAGAGAGACAAAACAAGGTTGCCTCTGTGTGTGGGTGTCTTGTTTTTGAAATCCCTGTTGGGAAAATGGTAAAGACGATGAGAAATGCTTAAGGTAATGTTCAACTCCTGGGGATTTTGAGGACAAATCTGCTTTTTTTTTTTCTCCCTTGGCCTTGGGTTTTATTATTGCCTCTGGGGAAGCCTTCGGCTTTCCAGAGTTGACTTTTTAAACCTTACTGTCTTTTCTCCTGGTTGCCCATCCAGCTAAACACTGGAGGAATATTCCTCAGCTTTTTAAATCAGCCAAGCTTTGTTGTCATTATTATAATTATTAAATTAATAAAACCAGTCCCGCTGCATTTGATTTTTATCCTACCTTTATTCTTTCTTTCGTAATCCAGGTCATAGTCATTGCAAAATTGCTTTTGTTCAAACGGAAACTGGACTGTTTTTTTATATGAATAAAAATAACAAACAAAAACAAAAAAAACAGTCCAGTTGTCTTTTTTTTTTTAAAAAAAAAGCACATTTGAGACACTTCTGTTCTTGTTTATAAGCAAGGCAAGGCAACTAACATACCTAATACCTTCCTCTTATTTTTCCCATGACAACAATCCTGTGAGGCAGTTGGGGCTATAATGTCTTTGGTTTTGGCTTTGTAGCAGGGATGTCCGCAAAGTACAATTTAAAAAAAAAATCAAAATGGCTGTGATGATGAGATCAAAGTGAGTAGAGTTTTAATCGCATTGTCATGGCTGCCGCCATCTTGACTTTTTTGCGTGCATGAAACATTTACAATGTGTGGGGCTTTGATTGCATCGTTGCATCTGTCATCTTGAGTTTTTGTATTATTATATCTTGCAGATCCTCTAGCTTTGTACTGAGATGAGCCAATTTGGTGTAGTGGTTAAGGTGCTGGCCTAGAAACCAGGAGACTGTGAATTCTAGTCCCGTCTTGGGCATGAAAGCCAACTGGGTGACTTTGGGCCAATCACCAGACGCCTCCGAGTTCTAGTTCTGCCTTAACTATGAAAGCCAGCTGGGTGACTTTGGGCCATTTACTCTCTCTGAGCCCAACCCACCTCACAGAGTTGTTGTGAGAAAATAGGAGGAGGGAACATTATGTATATCTGCCGATAGATAGATGATAGATAGATAGATAGATAGATAGATAGATAGATAGATGATAGATGATAGATAGATAGACAGATTAGATAGATAGATAGATATATAGATAGAGATAGATGACAGATACAGATAGATAGATGATAAATAGATGATAGATAGATGATAGATAGATAGATAGATAGATAGATAGATAGATAGATAGATGATAGACAGACAGACAGACAGACAGAAGCAGACAGGCAGGCAGGCAGGCAGGCAGGCAGACAGACAGATACAGTAGATAGATGATAGAGAGACACACAGACAGAGATAGACAGATAAACATACATATTTATCAGCTTCACTAAACATTTTAAGAGTTTTGTCCAAGAATGCTCACTTTTTGGTTTGGTTCACGAAACATCTGCCCCGCCGTTTGTCATACAAGGAAGTGCATACCGTATTCTATTAAAACGCAAAGCGGTTTGAGACCAGATCTTTAACGACAAGTTGACTCAAAGCTCTGGATTCTGCCACGGGTGGGGAAATTTGGAGGTCAAAGTCTACGCATCTTCAAAGTTGCCAAGTTTGAAAAAAGACTTGAGTTAGATGGGAGAAACGGGCAGTATCCACTTGACTTAAAGAGAAATATTAGAATCTCTTCCCAGTTGAGCCAAGCACCTGAAAAATAATGCAGGCTCCTTCCTGTATTCCTCTTGGCGTCCCTCCCAGCCACCTCAATTGTTTTTTTTTCTTAACTTAGCAAAGTTTTTCTGCCTTTGATCATTTCACATCAAAAATACGGCACAGCTAGTCAAAGGATCAAAAGCATGTTTAAAAACCAGGGTAGAATCTGAAAGCATATATGGCTATACAGTATGTTGGGGGTGGGGTGGGGTGTATCTATGAAGATAAAAATCTAGATTTATATAGATTCGTATCTGTGTTTATGCCTTCCAGATAATCTTGACTCCTGATAGCTACACAGAGAAGTATCTGATTCTGCCGTTTTCTTGGCAAGTGATTTGCCATTGCCTTCTTCCTAGGGCTGAGAGGGGCTGACTGGCCCAAGGTCACTCATGTGGCTTTGGGCTCACAGAACTAGAACTCAGGAACTCCCAGTTTCTAGCCTGGCGTCTTTAAGCATTGCACCAAACTGATATATAGATATTTCTTGCCATACTGTAATTTTAGATTTTCAAAGTCAGCCCCCCCCCCCAAATACTACCAAAGATAGACTCATTACACCAAGAATTACGGTGCTGTTGTATAATTGTGTGTGAATCGGGCTTATTCAGCAAACCATGGTCCCCCTAACCATGGTTTATCGCTGCACATGAAGCCAGCTGCTGTTCCTTCACACACAATGAACAATATAACCAAAAGGAAGCAGAAAATCTAATACAGGTAGTGCAACAGTTGTTAAGTGAACCGCTGCATTGTTTAAGTTAGTAACAAGGTTGTTAAGTGAATCTGGCTTCCCCATTGACCTTGCTTGTCAGAAAGTCACAGATGATCACATGACCCCAGGATACGCACCAGTTGCCAAGCTTCTGAATTTTGATCACATGACCATGGGAATGCCGCAATGGTCTTAAGTGTGAAAAATGATCATAAGTCACTTTTTTCAGTACCATTATAACTTAGAATGGTCACTGAATAAGTCGAGGACTACCTATATAATGATGTGTAAGTGGTGGCTTATTCAGCAAACTATGATATTCCTAACAGTGGCTTATATAACTCTTATTATTTCTACAATAGCATTATTATAACTGCATGTGAAAGCAGCTCTGCTCCCCATTCGCACAGAATGAACAATATAAGCAAAAGGGCGCAGAAAATCTAATACATCTATCATACGGCAGTCTTTCTATCTAATGTGGCAGTCCATTTGGACCTGATGGAAGTGTTAAAATAGCTTTGGTTCTGGTAGCTGCAGTAAATCAGCTCCAGATGTTAACTTCGGGCTAGTTGGCTAGCAAAAACAAACTGGGTTTATTTAAAAAAAAGTATCATTAACATTACAGTGTCAAGGATCAACCAGAGGCAGGCTGGAGGGTGGAATCGCACGTCCATCACTATTAACCATTCTCATTTAAAATGGCCTCACAGCTCACTTTTCCAATTTAAGATTACATTCCAAAGTGCTTCTTGCAGCAAGAAACAGAACAATCCGTTTAAGATGGCTTAATAAACAGCATACTTTGTTTTTGTTTTTGTTTAAAAAGCACAAAGCAATCATTCCATCAGCTTATTGAGTTAGCGAAAAGCCACAATAAAATAAAAAACAACAACCCAAGAACACGATCCCATAAAACGGCACTTAATCCCATTCATTTGAGTTGCTGTTCTATCAAACCAGACTCCTATGACATTGCAGGGAAAACCAGAAGTCCTCACCTAGTGCTTACAATTTAATAAAAAAGGGCATTCGCTGTGCATTTCAGAAATAAGTGCCTTCTACCCAAGACATCACCCACTATCTCCTAAAGTGTTAATACCACTTTATAATGCCTTGGTAAGGCCACACTTGGAATATTGCATTCAGTTTTGGTCGCCACGATGTAAAAAAGATGCAGAGACTCTAGAAAGAGTGCGGAGAAGAGCATCAAAGATGATTAGGGGACTGGAGGCTAAAACATATGAAGAACGGTTGCAGGAACTGGGTATGTCTAGTCTAATGAAGAGAAGGACTAGGGGAGACATGATAGCAGTCTTCCAATATCTCAGGGGCTGCCAGAAAGAAGAGGGAGTCAAGCTATTCTACAAAGCACCTGAGGACAGGACAAGAAGCAATGGGTGGAAACTAATCAAGGAGAGAACCGACTTAGAAGTGAGGAGAAATTTCCTGACAGTGAGAACAATTAATCAGCGGAACAGAAGTTGCCTCCAGAAGTTGTGAATGCTCCAACACTGGAAGTCTTTAAGAAGATGTTGGATAACCATTTGTCTAAAGTGGTGTAGGGTTTCCTGCCTAAGCAGGGGGGTTGGACTAGAAGACCTCCAAGGTCCCTTCCAACTCTGTTATTCTGTTATTCTCACTGTGGTCTCAATGCAGAGGCCAGTTAGGAACCACTGAGTGGAAGAAGCTGGCAATGGCCAGTGCCCAGTGGTACCCACTGTGACACCTGTTTATTTATTTATTTAAGAACTAATGTGGCCACCTACGTATCTATGTATACACCTATGTATGAGAGAGTCACATGACTGCTGCTTATCGGTACAACAGCGAGAAAGGTGAACTTGGATGGTTAATAGTAATGGAAAATACTCTGAGGGAGGTGGCTTTAGACCCCATTCTTTGAATAACTTATCCAACCTGCTTGCAACAGAGTCAACAGTCATGAAGAAGGTTGGTGCCAACCACCACCATGAACGATGAGGATTCATAGCACCGGCTCTCGTTACAAGGTAGATTTTGGATCCTTGTGAAAATTTTAAAAAGCAAACGAAAGACAAGATATTTGTAGAATGCCATAATCAGAAGAAACTCAAATACTTTGGCCACCTAATGAGAAGGAAGGACTCCCTGGAGAAGAGCCTAATGCTGGGAAAGAATTGAGGGTAAAAGAACATGAGGAAGGCAGAGAAGGAGGTGGCTGGAGGGAGTCACCGAAGCAGTTGGTGTGAGCTGGAATGGACTCCAGAGGATGGTAGAGGACAGGAAGGTCTGGAGGAATGTTGTCCATGGAGTCGGGATGGGTCAGACACGGCTTCGCAACTAACGACAATAACAACAAATAATCAGAAGAAAGGAAAAACAAATCCTGACCTCTTAGGAAAGGAAGAAAAGAGATCATCCATTGGTGAGCACAGGTCATGACGGTAGAGCCAGAGAGTTCCTGCATCTCCCATTGACTTTCAGAAACTCAGAGCTTTGGTGACATCACAGAGCAAGTGGGTTGAGTTGCCGGTGAGGGCTTGTGATCAGAAGTGGTCAGTTGCTGATGACCACACTGTGGCCATCCTCATAAATGAAATGGGTGGCTCAAGAGACCACAGGATGGCCCACAGGATGCTGCTGGAGGAAAGTAATGAGCAAATTCCACCGGATTCCTTCTTTTTTTAAATAGTCGATTATATCCTGTTAGTTTTTTGCTTCCCGTAGTAGAACAACATGGTGGGAGAAGAAAGTTGCACACTGGATTTTTTTTTTCAGAAGACGGGGGACTCTGATCTCCTAAAACGGGGTTCTCCAACCTTGGCAACTTTAAGACTTGTGGACTTCAACTCCCAGAATAACTCAGCCAGTAAAGCTGAGGAGACATCTTCGGACAGCGCTGGCTCTTTGGCTTTGAAACAGAGATGAGCACCGCCCCCTAGAGTTGGGAACGATTAGCACATATGTGCGAGGGGAACCTTTACCTTTACCTTAACGAAAAGGACTAGGGGTGACATGATAGCAGTTTTCTAACATTCTAAGCCATAAAGAAGAAGGGGTCAACCTAATTTCCAAAGCATCAGAAGATAGAACAAGAATGGACGGAAATTAATCAAGGAGAGAAGCAACCTAGAAATAAGGAGAAATTTTCTGGCAGAACCATTAACCCGTTGAACAACTTGCTTGCAGACATTGTGAGCTCTCCAACACAGGAGGTTTTTGAGAAGAAATTGGACAACCATTTGTCTGAAATAGTATAGGGTTTTCTGCTTGTGTAGAGGATTAGACTAGATGACCTCTAAGGTCCCTTCCAACTCTGTTATTCTATATCCAATTGGATTGACTCACAGCATTGGAATGGGCAAGCATGATCTTTTCCAGTCTAATTGTAGACTTCCCGAGTCACTTCTTTGTGAGCTAGGCAGTCATATAAATTTAACGAAAATTAAATAAGAATAAATAAAATGAATTGACACTTCTGATTATCTGGCAGGGCCCTGAGGTGTGTGAGTTGATTTACCACTCCATTTCAAAGAAGATCTGAGAAGTTCCACAGAGCCAAACATCACTGAGAATTTAAAAGCAGTTAAAAGCATCTCATTAAGAGGAACAAAATTTTCCAGGCTGAGAAAGTAACATCTAAACTCAGATTGGAGGGTGGGGGTAAATCCCTTTGCTTTCAAGAAAAAAGGAAGGATTCCCCCCCCCTCTTTTTAAGTTCCGAGAAACAGTGAGACACAATGAAAATGCCCCACTTAGTATAAGGTTAGCAAATATTTGCTTTTTTTTTTTTTTGAAAATGAAGAGTTTCTGTCAATGGAAAGTTTTGATAAATTAACCCGAAAAGCTTCCTTGGCCTTATTTACATATTATTGTAATAGGATTTCAGATTTGAGCCTAGCACAATGGCTGAACTCCTTGTTGGATGCACTTACGCATGCACAGAAGTAAATAAATTGCTTCTGTACATGCACAGAAACAAAAAACAAGATGGCGGCACCAATAGAACAGGTTCGGGCACGTGAACGGTTGAGTTACTAGCTATTCGGCCGAACCAGCCTGAACTGGTAGGAACCCACCTCTGGGCATGATGAATGGGCCTCATGGAGACTCCTGGGAGAGGAGGCGCAGGGTGGGCATGGCCAGCCAAGGGTGGCATGTGGGGCGTTTGCCGAATTGGGCAGAATCCTAGCTAGAGGAATCGCCCGAACTCGTGCAAACCCCCAGCAGCCCACTCCTGCTTCCCACCTACTGATTGCCAGTATATTTCTCAGTGCAGTTCGAAATGCTGATTGCAGACGTTCCCAAGGGTTGAGAAATTCATAGCATCCCAATCCTGCCTGAGGAATAATTCTCAGTTCTTCCTGATCATTAGCCATCGTGACTGGTCCATTAGGCTTGTGGTCACTCGTAGCCCAGAACCATTAGCGTCTTCTCTGTTTTCAGACGTTTTTGTGTTCCTGGCTCATTTAGAATCTACAGGATAGGTACCAAAGCAGGAGGTGCAATAAGGCAGGTGCCAGGGCTGAGATAAACAATATCACCATGATTAAAAGTATTAAGATACTTTTAAGATTAATCATTTACAGCCTCAGTGGGTCATTTCTCACTCAACCACGGTGAGCCCAGAGCGGTGAGGACGGTGTTGCATGGAACCGCACTCACAAAGGAGTTGTATAGCCAATCCTTCAACCTGGCTCCCCACACACACACCAATTGCTAATCTCAGGCAGCAAGAGAAGGTTAGATATTAATGATGATTAAGTGTCTAACAGGTTATTGGGTGCTTGCCAGAATAATTATCTAAGTGGGATTAGAGCAGAAAGTTTGTTATCTGGCAGCTCATAAGGGAAAATAGAGCATGTCTCTCTTTCTCTTTCTCTCTCTCTCTCTCCCTCTCTCTCTCTCTCTCTCTCTCTCTCTCTCTCTCTCCCTCCCTCCCCCCTCCCTCCCTCCCTCCCTCCCTCCCTCTACATCTCCATCTCTGAAACTGCATCTACATCTGTATCAGTATCCATCTATCTTATCTTTTAATGAAGATATCAGGAATTAATATTTAGAATAAAGAGGAAAACGGAAATATTTCTCTCTCTCTCTCTCTCTCTCTCTCTCTCTCTCTCTCTCTCTCTCTCTCTCTCTCTCTCTCTCTCTCTCTCTCACTCACTCACACACACACACACACACACACACACACACGGGTCATTTGCCCTAGACATAAATATTGGCATTGACTCAGCCTTCCATCCTTCGAAGGTGGGTAAAATGAGGACCCAGATTGTTGGGGGTAATAGGCTGATTCTAAACTGCTTAGAGAGGGCTGTAAAGCACTGTAAAGTGGTGTATAAGTCTAAGGGCTATTGCTATTGCTAGATACAAAACTCCCTAGAGCAAGGGTGTCCAACCTTGGAAACTTTTTAAGAGTTGTGGACTTCAACTCCCGGAATTCCCCAGCCAGCCAAAGGAATTGAAGTCCACAGGTCTTCAAAGTTTCCAAGTTTAGCCACTCTCGTCTATGCTGTTTATTCTACTGTTTGACATCAATGGCAGATTGCACACCCTGTTCTATAGAGTTCTTATTCTTCGGTGTTCTTTTTTTTAAAAAAACAAGGACTTGGCAGGCCTAAGGCGATCTGGAATGAAAATACTTGCATTTTAAAACCCAGCATGGAATTCATCTGATTCTGGAATTCGACTGGTTTCAATAGAATAGGAATCTCTCTAACTCAGGGTTGAACTGTGTAGTTCTTGGTCCTCCCTGAACTTGGTTTTTTGCTTGCTGACTTTCCTTTCCCCGACTAGGTAAACCTCTCCAATGCTAGAAGGCACATAAACCATACATACAAACAAAAGAGACAATAAACAAAGCTACGAAGGAAGCAGAAAGATCCGAATGCCTCCTGCTTGCCAGCAAACAACTTGCAAATAAACAGGGATTATTAACTCCAGGATTAATACTAGAACAAACAGTCAAGAGGAAACCAATACCTTAATCAAGGAACTACCAAGGAGAAAAATAACACACTTACCAACAAGAAGAAAGGCAAGCTATTATATATAAACAGAAGAGGTGAAATTTAGCAGGTTCTGACAGGTTCTGGAGAACCGGTGGCAGAAATTTTGAGTAGTCCGGAGAACCGACAAATACCACCTCTGGCTGGCCCCCAGGAGTGTGGTGGGAATGGGGATTTTGCAGTATCCTTCCCCTGCCACACCCACCAAGCCATGCCCACAGAACCGGTAGTAAAAAAAAATTGAATTTCATCACTGATAAACAGGGAGCCAACCTCACTCTCTTCTAGCACTGCAGATGTTGCACAGTTAGACTGGTCTCTCAGCCATCTCCTACAGCAGGGGTGTCCAAACTTGGGAACTTTAAGACTTGTGGACTTCAACTCCCAGAATTCCCCTTTAAGCCACAAGTCTTAAAGTTCCCAAGTTTGGACACCCCTGTCCTACAGCAATAGAAATAGCGTAGACATAGACCGCTTTACAGTCCCTCTCTAAGCGGTTTTACAGAGTCAGCCTCTTGCCCCCAACAACTGGGGTCATCATTTGACCCCCCCCCTTGGAAGGAGGGAAGGCTGAGTCAACCTTGAGCCTGGTGAGATTTGAACTGCCAAATTGCAGGCAGCCGGCAGCCAGCAGAAGTAGCCTGCAGGACTGCACTCTAGCCACTGTGCCACCAAAGCTCAATCTTCAAATACAGGAACTTGACTTGTGGCCACCATTTCGTCCAACATTTCTGTTGTTAAGCAAGATGGTTGTTAAGTGAGTCATCCCACCCCCCATTTTATGGCCTTTTTTTTGCCCCTTTTGTTAAGTTGCTAAGTTAAGTTACACGGTTCTTCAGTGAATCTGGCTTCCTCATTGACTTGGCTCGTCAGAAGGTCAGAAAAGGGGATCACGTGACCCCAGAGCACTGCGACCGTCATATATATGAGTCAGTTGCCAAGCTTCTGAATTTAGATCACCTGACCAGGGGGAATGCTGCAATGATCATCAGTGTGACAAACGATCCTGAGTCATTTTTTTCAGTGCTGTTGCAACTTTGAGTGAATTGTTGTAAGTCTTGTAGGTAAAGGTAAAGGTTCCCCTCGCACATACAGTATGTGCTAATCGTTCCTGACTCTAGGGGGCGGTGCTCATCTCCGTTTCAAAGCCGAAGAGCCAGCGCTGTCCAAAGACACCTCCGTGGTCATGTGGCTGGCATGACTAAACGCCAAAGGAGCACAGAACGCTGTTACTTTCCCATCAAAGGTGGTTTCTATTTTTCTACTTGCATTTTTACATGCTTTCGAACTGCTAGGTTGGCAGAAGCTGGGACAAATCACAGGAGCTCACTCCGTTACGCGGTGCTAGGGATTCGAACTATTGAACCTTCTGATTGACAAGCTCAGCATCTTAGCCACTGAGCCCCTGCATCCCTTGTAAGTCATATATATTCTCCCCTTATAAAACCAGCATGACCAATGGATAGGAAAGTTGGAAATGCCACGTCTACAAAATGCCCCCGACTGAGTTAAGGCATGGATGATACAGAGCCTTGAATGCAAAGTCTAATGCCAGAAATCAAGTCGGAGCTGATTGAACTATGACTAGTTCAAATCCCCTTGATTTTAGTTGCTCCCTGTAAGACTGATGGGCACGCTCCACTGAACCTGACTGATTGATTGATTAAAATATTGATGTATTGCCCTGCTTCAAAAGCCTTAGGAGGTCGGAGGTGCAAGAGAAATAAATCAGTAAAATTAACAAAACCAGACCTTGACCCACAAGGTCAGCCAGTTGAGGTCCATCATCTGTACTTAAAGCTGCTCAGAATTATGCCGTGTTTACAGCCTTACGGAAGACAAAGGAGATTCTCTCCCAACTTCTGGCTTTGGAGTTTCATCCTATGGCCTCCCCCATTCTTCTCATCTCATGGGGGCCGGGGACCCATAGAAGAACCTCTTGAGATCCCAGGAGGGGCGGAAGCTATCATTAGCAGGTGGCTCCACATTGTCGAATGCTCCAGGATTTTATGGACAGCAGAGTTTTTGAATCAAACCAACGTGTTCATCCTATAGCACGGTTTCACACTTCTCAATCCATCAGAAAAGAGCTGGACGGGACCTTGGACATCTTCTAGTCCTTTTCGGCACCGAGTGTCCAAACTGGACAATGCGCATGCATGCGTGTGCGCCAGACCACTAGAAATCCAAAGACCAGCTGGTCGGCGTGTGCATGCCTTTTTGGGGCTGTTCTTTGGGGCTGTTTTCAGACTGTTTTCGGGCTATTTTTCAAGCCAAAGCCAGCCTAAAACTGACCTGAAAATGGTCCCAAAATGGCCATTTTGGGGGCTGTTTTCAGGCCATTTTCCGGCGCTCTCGCAAAGACCCGCTGGCCGGCGGGCATGTACGCCCTGGAAACCAGAAGAGCAGCTGGCGAAGACGCAAATGCCCACAGAAAGGGCTCTGTGTGCTACCTCTGACATGCATGCCAGAAATTTGCCAGCACGTTTTTAGTCCAACCCCTTCCTCAAGCAGGAGACCCTAGACCAGGGGTGTCCAAACGTGGGAACTTTAAGACTTGTGGACTTCAACTCCCAGAATTCCCCAGCCAGCATGGCTGGCTGGGGAATTCTGGGAATTGAAGTCCACAAGTCTTAAAGTTCCCAAGTTTGGACACCCCTGATCTAGACCATTTCAGACAGGTAGCTGTCCAATCTCTCTTAAAAATCTCCAGCAATGGAGCACCCACAACTTCTGAAGGCAACTTCTGTTCCACCGGTGAATTGTCCTCCCTCTTAGGAAGTTTCTCCTCAATTCCAGGTTGCTTCTCTCCTTCATTAGATTCCTTCCATTGTTTCTTGTCCTGCCCTCTGATGTTTTTTTTGGGGGGGAAAGTTGACTCCTTCTTTGTGGCAGCCCCTCAAATACTGGAATACTGCTATCATGTCACCTCTTCTGCCCCATTATAAATTGAAGGGAGAAAAAGATGAAAGCCTCAGAGGGATTTTTTTTTTTAAAAAAAATATAAGGATTTGGGGGAAATGAGAATATAATAGTTAGAAGCCCCCTTCAGCATCATTTTAAGAGCGGCTTATGCTCTTAAAATTAGAATGCCGTTGATTGGCAGTTTTTGCTCCCTGTAATCCTATTAGTCTATTTGTGTTTTAAATTTCTGTTGTTTTTGCTTGGAGTTTGGATTCTCTGCCGCTTTTGGAAAAAGCAAACGCCTTTTTTAAAAAAATAAATAAAGAGAGACGGAAACAGTTGGAGAGCGTCACATATTTCATTTTAGGATGAAAAGGCAGAAAGTGAGAAACTTCACACCACCACAATATTTCTGGGCGAAATACCAAAGTGGGAGGAGCAGATAAGAACGCATTAAATTCACACCGAGGAGAGCTGGTTTCAAATCCTAGTGCAACTCAATACAGGTGGTCCTCGACTTAATGGCCACCATTGGGGCCAGAATTTTCATTGTTAGGCAAGGGGGTTGTTGAGCAAGTCGTGTCCTATTTTACGACCACCGGGAGGGTTTTTTGGGGGGTCAAGGTTGTTAAGTGAATTGCTGCAGTTGTCAAACGAAGCATGTGGTTTGTTAAGCAAATCTGACGTCCCCTGTTGGGAAGGTCGCAAATGCTGATCATGTCACATGACCCTGGGATGCTGCCTGTTCCGACCCAACTCCCCAAACACGACAAACCCTCTGAAGTGAACTCAAAGATTCCTTTATTAGGAGCGTCGGCAGCCCCGGCAAAACGTTTCTCTCTCAACGCAGGCTAACAAGTCTGTCTGGCCGGGTGATGAATAGTTGTCTGCCACATCTATTCATCTCTACCCTCTGCCTTTTATCTCCAGAGCTTCGCTAGCAGCAGTAGCTCTTCCTTCCCAAGGACCAGCCCATAGATTTCCACTGCTCTCCTCTCCTCTGCCTTCTGTGCATCCACGCATCAGGCACTGGACCCAGTCGTTCCTCCTCTTCCTTATCAGCCACGTCCAGACCTGGGGGCTGTTGACTCTCCATCTGAGGGCTGACGGACAGCCCAGGCTCCGCCTCTCTCTCTCTCTCTCTCTCTCTGACAACTCCATTCCCTCTTCCCCCTCGGAGCTCTCAGGTTGCCTTGATGCTGACCGCAACTCCCACGCTTCCTCCTCCTCCTCTGATTGGGTTGCTGGAAGAACCGGCGGCCGACAGGCCAAAACACTGCCACTTAAATACAAGCCAGTTGCCAAGTGCCCAGTGGCCATGAGGACACTGCGATGGTCGTAAGTGCAAGGATTGGTCATAATGGTTGTAAGTCAAGGACGACTTGCAGTTTTTTCTAAGCCTGGCACATCCTCTCTTAGGCTACTGGGCTTTGTTAGGCTGCTTGTAAAAATAAATGCCAGATTTATGCCGTTTTTGCTGGCAGCTCAGAACAATTTGCAACTGTTAAAACCCCCCAGAAACCTCAATTAGAGATAACATAAAAAAGAACAATAACCCATAAAGGGATTTATGGGGTAGGAGAGAAGGGAACAGTTCATAATCCCACATGTGATGCCCGGGGCAAAGACGGATGAGTTGAAATATGATTAATCATACAATTGTATATCCCAAATATTTTATGGCTGCTAGGCCAAAATTTAACAAGGGAAGTTTCTTCCGTTGCTCTAATTTTATCCAGGTTTTTTTTTTTTTTGTGGAAGGGTCGGGATTGGGGTGGACAAGTGGGGAAAAAGGGTTGGGGAAATTGACATCCCTGGTGCTCCTGCCAAAAGGCTTTGTGAGGGTTTAGGTCTCATGCGGGTTAAACTTGGAGTGGGTGTTGTTGGCAGCTAAGCCATGTTGAAAAACTCAAGTGGTTTGAAGCTGGAAGGTGCCAAATGCAATCTCCCGGCTTAGCCCTGCCAGCAATTAACCTGGCATAACGGAGATGAAGCCATGGCTGGCAAGCGAGGGAGGGAGGGAGGGAGGGAAGACGCGTTCCCTGGCTCCTGTTGTGGTCTGCTGGCGGCCTGCGGAGCTGGCAGCAGAGTCGGACAATGAGGAGGTTGGGGAGGAACATGGGCCAGTTCTGGAGTCTGGGGAAGGCTCGGACAAGGGCTCTGCGTCGGAGGCAGAGAGGGGACCAGGGTCATTTGGTAGTTATGTGCTGCCTCTGCAGCCTCCGAAGTCTGACATCAGCGAGGCAGAGCTGTCAGAAGGCGAGAACAGTTAAGACAAAAGGGGTGACTCGGGAGTAAGGCTTGGAGATGTTTGGCCCTCCCATAAGACATAAAAGAGGAGCAAACGGACGTGAGCCTTTGCAGGAAGCAACTTTGTTCGTTCTGGTCGGTTTAAACTCTGAAGCTCCATTTGACTCTGTGCTCCGTTTGACCTTGCAAAACCAATCGGCAACTAGGTCTCTGGCAGCATTTCAAGGGAGATAAAGGTGGGCGCTTATCAACCTTACCCTGAAAGACTGTGGCAGACTTCTGTCGGACTCTTCGCAGACTGGTTGCGAATCGTTACGGGCTCTGAATGAACATAATTCATACCCATTTAAATAAAAAAAGGGGTTCGGGGACTAAGCGTGTGATTTTTACTGTCTCAGGAAGCCTAGGTCACAACAGCTGCCCAGCGAGGAAGTCCCTGGCACGGAGTGGCATGAAAGAACGTGGGGTAGCGGAGACGACAAAGCGAGGGCTGTTCCAAAGAGAAACCGATCTGCAGGCTGAGGTTACATCTCTAATGTTGTCCCCGGGCAACATGTGAGATTCCGCGTGCTCCCTCGCTCTCCTTTGACACCAGATCAAGTTCCCACCTTGAACAAGACCGAGCTTCTTAGACGAGTTGTTTGAGATACGTTTCCCCTGCCGACTCACCTTTTCTTCCTGGCAGGACTTTGGATTTGTTTCATCAGCAGAAAGGGAGACTTAAGAGGCGCTCGCTTTCATACCCAGGGACGCTGAAATGTTCAGAGCGCTTCCGAGCTTCCTATTATCCGGTCCTTGATTTGGCACCACACGGGGGTTACGAGGGCGATTGAAGATGGATTTTTAATCTTTCAAACGCCTTTCTCCAAGCCGGTGCTTTCCAGATAGCTTGTAAGACAGCTCCAGTTTCCCCCAGTCAGCTGAGTCATGGCCACTGGAGGCTGAACTGAGTCCATGTAGCGATGGCCAGCTACAGTTCGTTGAGTGACCATTCGAAGTAACGACGGCACTGAAAAAAGTGACCTGAGTGTTTTACACTTATGACCGTTGTAGCATCCTCCCGGTGGTGGGAACAAAATCCAAACGCTTGGCAACTGACTTGTATTTACGACGGTTGCAGAGTCCTGAGGACAATATGTTTTGTGACCTTCTGACCGGCAAATCAAAGGTGAAGCCAGAACAATCGCAGCAATTCACTTAACCCCCGGGGCGGGAAAGGTCGTAAAACGGGGCAAAATTCATTGAACAACTGTCTTGCTTAGTGACAGATATTTTGGGCTCAATTGTGGTCATAGGTCAAGGGCTCCCTGTAACAGGGAGTCCTTGAGTTATGATTGCAGTTGGGACTGGGATTGCCATGAGCCGAGGTGGTGTAGTGGTTAGAGTGCCGCCCTGCAGGCTACTTCTGCTGACTGCCGGCTGCCTGCAATTTGGCAGTTCGAATCTCACCAGGCTCAAGGTTGACTCAGCCTTCCCTCCTTCCGAGGGGGGTCAAATGAGGACCCGGGTTGTTTGGGACAATAGGCTGACTCTATAAACCGCTAAGAGAGGGCTGTAAAGCACCATGAAGCTGTATATATTGCTATTGGTAAGCGATTCATGACTGCCTCTCTTAGGGACAGAAATCAAGGCAGGTCGTTCAGTTGGGAGGGTGGACAATCCCAAGTGAAAGCATGTGGGGATGCCACGTGGTGGTGGTGGCGACCCTGGGAGACCCTGAGTGGTCCTGCCCTGGCTATGCACACATCTGGAAGGAGACAGGGGCTGCAGAGGGGTGTAACCTCAGGAAGGTTGGGAAAAGGGGTATGCATGGTGCAGACCAGCAACCGGGAGTCTTGTGAAAGAGGGTACAGGGTTTGGGCATGCGTGCAAGCACAAGAAGGCTGGAGAAAGAGGGCATGAGGTATGCATGAGCTAGGGGGGGGACA
The DNA here is from genome assembly GCF_964273705.1 of Natrix helvetica. Taxonomy (NCBI): domain Eukaryota; kingdom Metazoa; phylum Chordata; class Lepidosauria; order Squamata; family Natricidae; genus Natrix; species Natrix helvetica. The sequence continues at coordinate 5,400,935 of NC_138560.1, forward strand.
GAGGGTCTGGATTTGCAAATGAAGGAAGACCTGTGTGGGAGTGGTTGGTGGTTGGGAGACTTATCCAAGCAACCTCTGACCTTCCCTGCCAGCTTCCCCCATTTTCTTTGCTTGTGGGAAGTCAGCAGGGAAAAAGTCCCAAGCGGCAGATCACATGACCGTGGGAACTCTTCAACCGATCCGTTTGCCAAGCGCTTCGAATTTTGTTCTTGTGACATGGCAATGGCGGGAACCTCAAGGGCTAGTCCCTTCTTCATTCGGCGCTCTTGTAACTTTGAACAGCGGCTGGACGACGGTCGTTAAGTCGAGGACTACCCCTATTGATCCTCTTCCGGGGTCTTTCCATAAGCGCTCTGCTCCTGAGAATCTGGTTGGGCGAAAGATGGGAGATATTTTCAGTTCTGGCTCTAAATCGCTTCCTGTTGACTTGGCATCTTCCTCCTCTGCAGAGAAACTCGCCTCCTGCTCTGAGGTTTCTTTATCATTTTGGGAGGTCACAAGTTTGGCAGACTACCAAAATATTCATGCAAGATTTAAAAAAAATAAAGAAAACCAGGACTGAATGTGATGTTTACCCCGAACTTGCCTAGATCTGTTTTTGAGAAACAGATACCGGGAACAATGTTTCCTTTATGTCCTACTTGTAAACATTTTTTTAGAGAAATGGATCTGCGATCACTGAATTATACGGATTGTGAGCAGATCCAGAAATGCATTTTTCTTTAAAGTTTTTATTGTTTATTTTTCAACATACATTCAATAATTCATCTTTCCTTAAAGAGAGTGGCGTCTGGGTACAAATATCTCTGTGCAGCAGCTTTCAGCATTTACAACATCATTCACATTAATATTAATCTTATAATCTTATAGTATGTTAAACAATTACACATTATTAACCTATTCATTTTCCTCGTAACGTATCTTCTAATAAAAACACAATAACATTAAGCATAATTATCTTCCTCATCATAATACTAACAATTATCTTATTTATACCTCTAGCTTAACATATTTTCTATTCTTTCATCTTCTTCTTCTATTTCCAGTTCCCCCCTTTTCCCCCTCTAACCATTGATAAAATACTTCCCGTATCATGTAATATTCAGTTTGTTCTTTCTCTTTAATTATTAGTGTCAGTTTATCCATTTCGGCACATTCTAATATTTTCCTAATCACCTTCTCCTCAATAGGAATCTCTTCACTTTTCCAATGTTGTGCAAATACAATTCTAGCTGCAGTTAATACATGGATAATTCAATAAGTGTTCTCTTTATTGTAAGTTTCAGGTAAAACCTTAACAAAAACATTTCTGGCTTTAACTCAATGCGTTAATGGATTGAGAAATGCATTTTTCAATATTCCAAACCCTTCCCCTTTTCACAGGTAAAGAAAGTGTTGGCTTCAAATAGTGGATGAGGAATGCATTATGGATTTTCTTGGTTTTTTTCCCCCCTTTTCAAGACGTTTTGCTTCTCGTCCAAGCCGCTTCTTCAGCTCTGACGGGATAGTTCTTTCTATCCTCTTCAGCAGCAAAAGAATCATGCGAATCCTGGGTAGGAATAGGAGACACGGGAGACAAGGTTAGCCTAGCTAGCACAAGGCATGTATCGGTGGATTAAATTCCATTTCTCTGCATGGGAGAAGAAACGAAATGAATCTGATTTCACTGATTAGCAGAGCCGCACGCTAGCTAGCAAGAGGAGGATGACGTCGTATTTATTTATTCTCAAATCATCTCCTTCTTGCTGGGTTCTTTTTAGAAAGGCAGTTGGAAGTCCTTCCCTGAAGCTTTTCTGCGATTCCGAGAACCAAGTTAGAGGAAGCTTACAGGGCAATTCTAGGCAGGCGTGTGACAAAGTGGAATTTGCTCCCAGGAAGTTGGATATAAAGGTACAACTTACTTTAATGAAATCTGCCCGGGCCAATCACCAGGAGACTGTGAATTCTAGTCTCACCTCAAAAGCCCACTGGGTGCTAGTCACTCTAATTCAGTCCAACCCACCTCACAGGGTTGTCGTTGTGGAGAAAATAGGAGGAGGATGGTGGGCATATTATGTACGCCTGCTACCTTGAGTACTTATAGTATTATACTTATAGTATTGAGTGTTAAAGCAGTGGTGAAATCTAAACTTTTTTCCCTACCGGTTCTGGGGGCTTGGTGGGATCATGTGACTGGGTGGGAGTGGCTATGTAATCATGTGACTGGGGGAGCAAAAGACAGAAACTCACTTTAACAATGCCTTGCTGGAGCAGGGGGTTGGACTAGATGACCTCCAGGTACCATCAGCCCTGGATTGCTGTGTTCTTTCAAGGTATCCTCTGAAGCTGCGTCTAGCGCCAGGATTGTGGTCCTTCCTCCCTCTCCTTTTTCCCTCCCTCCCTCCCTCCCTCCCCCTCTCTCTCTTTCTTTCTTCCCTCCCTTTTTTCTCCCATCCCTCCCTTTTCTCTCTTCCCTCCCTTTTTCCTTCTCTCTCTCTCTTCTTTCTTTCCTCTTTCTTTTCCTTCCTTCCCTCCCTCTCTCTCTCTCTCTTTTTCTTTCTCTTATATCTGTATGCAAAACATCCTTTCCGGGTAGAGAAGGGAGCTACGAGCATATTAACAAGCTTCTTCTATGCCCCAAACTCTCACATGAAGGAAGCAATTTTAAGGCTGAGATTCTTGACAGCAGTCCTTTGAAGGACTTGTCTTAAAAGCTTACAAAATTAAAAATGCTACCTCATTGATTAGGGGTGTCATTTTGATTAACTCAAAGGTTAATTGTTTGATGTTTTTAACCAACTAATCAGGGAAAGCTTGCCAGGCTAATTTTAAGATTAAGATTCCTAAGTAGGGTGGAATATTCTCCCACAGTGGCTTGTAGATGCAACAGAGTATATAGCGCCTTCCGAGTCATTCTCAGACCGCCTGAAGGATGCTCAAAGGGCTACCCCAACAGCCACTCATCCTCAGGTGTCATTACACAAGCCACTACAGGGTGTTTGTGAAGAAGGAGGCTAGTGATTAAGGCAGCAGGCTAGGAATTGGGAGGTTATGACTCCATTGTCCCATTTTAGGCATGAAAGCCAGCTGGGTGACTTTGGGCCAATCACCAGGTGATTGTGAGTTCTAGTCCTGCCTTACACATGAAAGTAGCTGAGTGATTTGGGCCACCAGGAGACTGTGAGTTCCAGTCCTGCCTAAGGCATCAAAACAATCCCGCCTCGCAAAGTTGTTGTAGTATGGAAAATAGGAGTATTTGGTATGTTGGCTTCTTTGAATTGGCTAAAAAAAGATGTAAAATGGCAGGATAAACTATTATTATTTATTTCTTAGAAACCTGCTATTTCATCAAACAACACATTGTTTAATGATATTATCAATATTTATTTACTAATAATTGAGTAATGAAATATCTGCAAACAAATAACTGAAGACCTGCAAGCCAACCACCGAGGTCAGAGGACATAAAATAATCCACACTCTCTCCAATACAACTAGGCTAAGTGATTGCATCCGGCTGCAAAAACCAGGGCGACCAAAGGAGGCAGCAGGGAGTTTTACTTTATCTAAGCGGTGACTGCGTTTTCCTCTCGAGGACGCCCTCTGCTGGCAGCTACCTCTTCCGGCGGCAATCTTGATGTCTGAGCGCCCTCTAGTGTCTCGGGTGGAAGCCTTTCTCCCAGGTCTTCAGTACTGCAGGACCATCTCAAGAATGCAGAATTGCTGCTCTTTAAGATATTTTTGGATGTTTAGGCTTGGGGGAGGGGAGGATCACACCAGCCGATGGAAAGGAGGCCACGCAGCAATTCTGTTCCTGCAGCCTCCTGCTTCTCCGGGAGTGCTAGTACCGCAATTCCCAGAATTTCAATTCCACTTAAAGCTGTCTAGGGATCTTCAAAAGAAAAAAAAAACAAGAAAATCCAGTTGCCTGCTGAAAAAGCACCTTTGGGACTACAGGTAGTCCTCGACTTACGACCACAATGGAGCCCAAAATGTATGTCGCTAAGTGAGACATGTTAAATGAGTTTTCCCCCTTCTTACGACCGTTTCTTAAGCGAATCGCTGCAAGTTTTTCCACGAATAACCCGGTTGTTAAGCGAATCTGGGTTCCCCATGGACTTGGCTTATCAGAAGGTCGCAAAAGGGGAATCAAGTGACCTAGGGGCACTGCAACCGTCATAAATATGAGTCAGTTGTCAAGCATCCAAATATAAATCACGTGATCACGGGACGCTGCAATGGCCGTAAGTGTAAAAAAAACGGCCCTAAGTCACTTTTTTCAGTGCTGTTGCGACTTTGAACGCTCACTAAGCAAACTGTTGTAAGTCGAGGAACTGATGTAAGTCGAGGACTGTTGGCAACCCCCTCTCCATCTGGATCCTGCCGGGCGCATGCGCGGAACGAATCGAACAGCACATCACGAGGGGAGGGGAGGGGAGCAAAACTCCCGTTCGCCCGTTTTAGAGCGACTCCCGGCACGCTCATGCGCAGTGCCGGATGGACGAACCCGAGCCTCACGGCGCACGCGCGAGGCCTGAGGGGTTGGTGGGCGGGTCCTGCCTATATATATTTTTTAAATCCCCCCCCTCTCTATCTCTACGCTTGCGCAGCTGGGGGGGGTTCTGTGGCCGGAGGGGACCGGGCTGCCCCTCCCCAAATCCGGAGGAACCGGTGAGTGGTAGGCTGCGCAAGGCATTGTGGGAAAGGGGTAGCTTCCCTCCTCCCCCCGCTTCTACTTACTCTTGGCTCGCGGGCCCTCTTTTTTTTTTTTCCTTCTCCCCAGCCGCGGTGCATGATGGGATCGTGGACTCCGCCGTGGTCCGCTGGCCGCAGAGCATGCTGGGAAAGAAAGGCCGGGGCCGGTTTATAGCGCTTGGCTTGGCTTGGCTGGCGGGGGCGGTGGGGCAGGCCTGGCTATTATGGGATGGGACCCCGGGAAAAGAGGGGGAGCGGGTGGGTGGGTGAGGGACAGGCTCCCCGCCATCTCTCTCTCTCTCTCGTGTCCCGCTTCTGCTCCCCTTGCAGGTTGGGGCCGCTGGCTTGTTTGAGGGGTGATGTCCGAAGTACCCAAGCCGGTGGAAGTGGGCAGCTCTGAGGACATTGGCTTTGAGGAGGAGGATGGGACCTCGACTGGTGAGCGCACAGGCCAGGCGGAGCTTGGGGCTTAGGGGGTCCTTAAGCTCGGCTCCCCCCCCCCCCCGTGGGGGGCGAAAAAGAGGCTAAGAGGCTCCCGGGAAGCGTGTCACGGACACGAGTGGCCCTGGCTCTGTGTGTGTGTGTGTGTGTGTGTGTGTGTGTGTGTGTGTAGGGTGCGTTTCTGGTAGGCCGGGGGTGTCCTCAAAATCTCAGCAACGTGGGAATCGTCCCCCCCCCTCCGTGCAAGCTCTTTGGAATTGCAATAGCAATAGGAATATAATTGGAATAGGAATGGAATTGGATTTGGAATAGATTTGGAATAGAATTGAAATAGAATAGAATTGTAATAGGAATAGAATAGAATAGAATTGGAATCGGAATAGAATTGAAATAGAATAGAATAGGAATAGAATTTGAATAGGAATAGAATTGGAATTGGAATAGACTAGGAATAGAATTGGAATAGGAATCTATATATATAAAAGCCAAATACCACTCATTCACCATGAAATCTTCAGAACTGTAAAGTCTACAAACCTGAAATTTGGCACGTATCTTCCTTTTGGCTTCTAGGTGCTCGTTAAGAAAGGATTTTTCAAAATGACCATCTGATCATTAGTATTTCTTATACAGTATTAACACGCTTTGATGCTAAGGAGTTAGACATTCTACTCCCCCTCCCCACCTGAGAAGAACTCTGTTCCAACTGCAAGTTGCCTCACATTCCGTTACCTCAGTTCAAACCGGCAGACGTTCCTCTCCTTCACTCAGGAGCAGTCTGGGGCTCCTTACAGTACTAAACGTCGGTACCTCACCAAAATGTCTACGCCTTCCACCTATGGAACTGCTTCCGGACTCAAGGCGGTGGGAGAGAGATTCCCTCATGAGTTTCAATCACCCATCACCACTGAGCCAACGGATTGTGAATCGAATTGCTCCTGCATAGTGTCCCAGCCCCAACTCACTTCTTACACTGACCTCCTCAGTCCAACGAATCTGTTCCATCTACTGTTACACCAGTTAAAGGGAAAAGGGGGAAAAAACACAGGAAAAGATTTACAGATGCGATTAGGAAAACACAAGTAAGGGAAGCTACAAAAAAGTATCGTCAAAGTCATCCCAAAGTCACTAGAGAGGCTGTAGAAAAGCATGCATCTAATGACCGTTATGTTAAATATGAACTTCAGAGTGATTACTCCAGGGAAAAGGTGGTTGAGCTCAGACCTCAGTTACCCTGTGCCTGGTGCCGTGCCCTGAAGTGGCAGGATGAGACTCCCGGGATGTGCTGCACTGGCAGTGAAGTCCAACTCCCTCCCCTTGAGCCCTCCTCTGAACCCTTACACTGCCCGATTACGCCCGTCCACAGAGTTTTGTAGTGAAGCAATGGTATCCAGCTAGTAGAATATAATAGGAATGGAATAGGAATAAGAATAGAACTGGAATAGGAATAGGAATAGAATTGGAATAGAGCTCACTATTGTCCAAATTTAATTGGACATACAAGGAATTTGCCTTCGGTACATAAGCTCTCAGTGTACATAAAATCTGTAAGTGATTAAATCATGACCATCGTCATAAAAGGAAATTCGTCATAAATCATAAGATGCAACACAGTGGTAACAAGAGGTAACACACCGTTAACTTTCCCGTTAGTTGCACATCTTGCACCAGGCCATCAGGGGGTGGCGTCGTGCAAGGAGAGTAGTTCAAAGGGACGGCCCAGGAGACTTTAAGCGAAGCAGCGCTTAAAACAATTACACACCAAAATTCCAAGCGGCACTTTGCTGTCATTGAGGTAATCCTTGACTTAACGACCACAAGGGAGCCCCAAGTTTGTTGTTGCTAAGCGAGACACATTGGTTAAGTGAATTTTTGGCCCCGTTCCTATTTTTCTGGCCACATGAATCACTGCAGCAGATGTTTAAATTAGTAACACTGGGGTTAAGTGAAGCAGGCTTTCCCGTGGATTTGGCTTGTCAGAAAGTGGCAAAAGGAAATCAGGTGATTGCAGGACACTGCAACCGTCGTAAATATGAGTCAGTTGCCAATTGTCTGAATTTTGATCTCGTGACCATGGGGATGCTGCAACGGTTGTTAAGTGCAACGGTCATAAGTGCTGTTGTAACGGTCACTAAATGAACTGTTGTAAGTCAAGGACTACTTGTGTTCTGGAAAGGCTCCTGCAACCCCCATGTTTTTTCTGAACGGGTTGCGAGGGATGCATTGACTTGGGAAATCATGGATAGGTTCCATGAGTAGATAGGTTATCTGGGACCCTCTGGATAAGTTGGAGTATGATTATGAGCATGTCCAGCATGGTAGAAGTTTAAATTTAAAGAATGCTCTGCACAATTAATTGAAGAGTTTCTGCTTCTGAAGTGTGGGCAGAGAAAGCTATACTTTTGAATAGCAAATATCTAAAGGGTCATATACCTAGAATAGCCATTATTTGGGACCAGTCTGCAGCATTGACAGGGATGCAGTGGCTAAAATGCTGAGCTTGTTGATCAGAAAGGTCATTAGTTTGGCGGTTCGAATCCCTAGCACTGCGTAACAGAGTGAGCTCCTGTTACTTGTCTCAGCTTCTGCCAACCTAGCAGTTCGAAAGCATGTAACAATGCAAGTAGAAAAATAGGAACCACCTTTGGTCGGAAGGTAACAGCGTTCTGTGCACCTTCGGCATTTTGTCATGCCGGCCACATGACCACGGAGACTTCTTCGGACAGCGCTGGCTGTTCGGCTAGAGTCGGGAACGACTAGCACATACGCCTTTATCTGCGGCATTGAGAAACTTGTATACGATGTTCTTGATCTGCCTTGGAGGTTTAATGATCAAAAAATAATTTCCTGATTCATTACTTTTAAGCATACAAACTTCCATGATTTTAGAGCAGGGAATGATGGTCTTTTTATGACTTGTGGACTTCAGCTCCCATAATTCTGGGAGTTGAAGTCCACAAGTCATAAAGCGGCCACTGGTCTCCACCTCTGACTATGGTAGATAATGGTTACTTTGAGCAGAACTCATAGTGGGCTTTAATGGTTGCAGGTATTTCAGCCATGCAGGAGGAGGAGGAGGAGGAATCGGAAGCAACCTCGGTATCTTCTGGAGACAGTAGCCCCGCCACCCCATCTGCCAACGGCTATCCTGGTAAGCAGACCAATCAGATCCTAGGAAGGAGTGTTACATAACAAGAATCTTTGGGGCAGCAGTAGGAGAGATGTTCAGGTTTGATGTTGGGCCCCTTTGATTGAACAAATTATCCATGGGGCTGGCAAAGGATGAAAGTCCAAAAGCCGAACAAAACCGAAGAAGCTTCTTAGAATGAGAAGCGAAATGGTTTCAAGGAAAAAAGTAATATCAAAGTTCAGTTGTCTTTTGCAAAAGCACCTTTGGGACAACCCTGAGGTGGATGATTGAGAATCTCCATAAACTATAGGTATCAAAACTATGGCGTCACGTTGCCATCATGTGATACCTCATGGAGTTGGGGTGGGCGTAGCCTGTGCATGACGTATGCGGCCTGCATGCCCCAGTTTGACACCCCTGCCCTAGACAAGTGAGGAAAACTTCGTTCTCCTCCCCTGTGTTAGAGCTGTGAGTTGTAGCGTGGGGGACCAGCCAAGGCTGGTTTACACTTTGCATACTTCACATTGTTGTCTCTCTTTTGGTTTTCCTAGGTCCCCAGAGCAAAGAACCCAAACTGGCCACTGCTGTGGAACAGGTGGATGATGTTGGAGAGGGAGGGCAGGATCGCCTCAGCTCTTCCCAGGTTCCTAGCCCTGAATGGCACGAATGCCCCGAGTGTGGCCGTGGCTTTGGCACATCTCGGGCCCTGAAGGTGCACCGTAGCTACCACGTGGGGCGCAAAAGGCCACACAGTGGCTCCTCTTCAACCAAGCCACCCCCACTGATCTTGCCGGGAAATCCTGACAGCCAGGAAGGGCGGACGGCCCTGACTTCCGGCCGGGGCAGAGCTTTCCACTACATCTGTGCTGAGTGTGGCGTGGGCTTCACCTCTCCTGCCACGCTGGAGGGCCACCGCTGCGAACACAGCTGGCGCAGAAGTCCTCCAGCCCCTCCTCGTAATAAGCTGGCTCCTTCTCCTGCTCCCAGAGAGGCTAATGGGGATCAGGACACAGACGGGGCTGATGGACCATACCATTGCACGGAGTGCCCGGGCGAATTTGGCTTGGTATCCGAACTTCACGAGCACTACATGCTCCATGCTCGGGGAGAGCTGTAGATTGGCCTTCAGCCCTTTCCCCCCCCACACATAGCCCGCTTCCATTTCCCTGTTGTCATAAGTGGCCCCTGCTAAGGGATCTTCCCTGCTAAGAAAACTCAAAAGTGAAACCTCCTTTTATCTTTAGTTCCTTTTAAAAAATCAAACAAACAAACCAAAAAAAGGACACATTTCTGTTTTTCTGAAATGAATTTAGCTTTGGAACGAGGAGAGAAGAGGCAGGACCTTGAGGGCAATCCCTTTTGTACCTTGCCTCCCTGGCGGGGAGTGCAGTGACTTAAAAAACCCATCTGCAGGAAGAAGTGAAGTTTCCCCTTGTCCCTGCCCCTTCAGTGATCTGGATCTGACAGCCCCTAAAATATTCTAACCCCCCACCCCCACTCCCTCCCAAAAGGAGATCCTTTTCATGAACTTTTGTAACAGTAGCACTAGCAGGATTGCACCCTGCAGGTCCGTTTCATTAACAGAACTGGGGTTGTTTTCTGCCAGACCCACCCCCCCAAATGGGGGCAGGAGATCGTAAGAGATGAATCGTTTGTCCGTATGCGCGGCGAGATCCTGCTTCCCCAGGCAATCCCTTCTCAGTCGGGGGTCCCGTTTTCATTGTCGTTACGTTGGCACCTGGGTGGCCCATGCGGAAGCACAGAAGCTGTATTCTGTTTGTGCGTGCGTGCGTGTTGTGTGTTTGGCTTTTAAAGAAAAAACAGCTCCTGGGAGTGGCACCTGATGCGCCTAACTCATGAATTCTAACAATATCCCTTCACGGTAGTAGTTGGGAGAGAACGGTTTAATAAAAACGGTTCTGTCTGACCTTTTTATGGTGCCCATCTCTGTATTTGCAAATGGGGAGTGGGGGAGAAACTGAGGGGTGCTGATTTGGTGCAGCTCTTAACTGGGGTCTCTCTTATATAAGGAAACCAGTTCTAGTTTGAAAGGCGCTGTCTGTGCAAATGAAGCTGCCTGATCTTCTCTCGAGTTTAATGGTGCACAGTTGTTCTTTACGAACCAAGATCTTTTTAATGCCATTATGAGAGTTTAGGATAGCAATCATACGTTCTGCCGTCACCAAAGAAGCAGACCTTGTGGTTGTTTGCCAGGGATGTTATAGGTTGGCCTCAACTTACAGTCACGTAGCAACCTGTTGAAGTTACAATATGTTTTAACCTAGGCTCCCCAGGAGCCTGACGCAACCTCCTCCTCCCGACAAAAAAACCCTTTTATTAATTTACTGCGAATTCTGCTCATTCATATCCATCAAAGTCTTTCAAGGGAGGATTTACGGTCACAGACCTTATCTGGCTTGGAGAGCTGCCAGGCTGATATCTGCAGAACTTGGCAAGGAGTCTCCGGAGAGTCGCCAACCAATTAAGCAGATCTTATGATTGTTTGCCAGGTATATTATAGGTTGTCCTCAACTTGGCCGCATAGCAACCAGTTGAAGTTACAATAGACCTCCCCCAGAGATACTTACAATCCTATTCCAAAGATCTATTGACCAACCGCCCCCCCTCGAGTCACGCGACCATATTTCAGTCCCTCTGCAATTGGCCTGCACTTATGGCTGGCTGTAGCGCTCTGTGGTCGCATGACTACATTTGACGATGTTTTTCCTGAAAATTGGCATTTGCCAGCCCATAGTGAACAAGTGATTTACTTTGACTGCAGTGGTCACGCTTAAATCATAGCAGTTGCTTAATAATCACAAAATAGGTGATACAATGAGGTTGGGCACATGTTCCAGATTGTTGGGAGGCAATATGCTGTCATTGTAAACAGCTCAGAAAGTGCTGTAAAACACCGTGGGGTGGTGTATAAGTCTTAAGTGTAATTGCTATTTTTGTCCAGATAATGCCAAAGCCAATTCCTAAATCTGGTTTCTATAGATCTGCATCTATTCACCAAATCTCCCATAACTTTGCATAGATATGCATAGACAGCTATGTAAGCAGTTTTGTATCTTTTGTCTCTGGAAGGTTCCATTGCATTTAATGCAACAGACTCCATAAAAGTAAGGTTATCTAGAACTATTATTTAATTGCTCAGAGAGAAAGTTGTGCCGTGCCTATTAAGACCTTCACCATTTCAAAAAGCAACAGCTGTTGTAATTCTTCACCCTGCCTGGAGGAAAAAATCAGTTGAAACATGCCATGAATAGAATAGGAACAAACCTCTGCGACAATTTGATGCCAGTCTTATATTTATAAATTAACTGGACTAGATCTCTACTGCTTCAGATCTTTTAAGAAAAACTTTGCAATTTCTTCAGCATCAGATGCTAATTCTAGAAAATAAATCTTCCTAATATATGCCAGATAACAAGACATTCCTGAAATATAGATAATTGCAAAGTTTCTGTTACTATTACTTCTTCTGCATGGCTGTACAGGAAAGCAGATAAAATGACTTAATTCTCACTGGAGAATATTCTTTCCAACATGTGACATGTAAAATCGCAGAATTATGGATGGAAAACAACAGAAAAGCTTAGAGCGGACGGCGCCTGCGCCCCTCGTTTAACGTTCATAATGGCTGGGAACCTCGCGTTGCTAGGAGCATGCGCAGATATAACTAGCCCGTGGAATTCTTCGAAGCGTCTCACAGCTTTGGAGAACGCGTTCTGTTGTGCGCCTGCGCCATTTCTCTCACTTATCCCTGAAGCTGTCTATGATATTGCCTGAAACAATAATTTATGAGATCGGGCTGTTGGAGCCTTCCGCATTTCCTCCAAATCTCTAATTTGTGTGTGTGAAAATAGCGAGCGGAAATCCTAGGCACGCAGCGGTAAATAGAAGTATGAATTTCGTGCAGGCGGTCGTTCGGAATGGCTCCCTCTACGGGAAGCGCGGGGACCTTTCTGAAGAAGGAAGGACCCCTAACAGAGGCCTACTGTGGAGCGGAGTGTGGTTGGGAGAGTTGGGGGAAGAGGCAACCGAGGCTGTCCGGAGGGGATGATCGGGGAGCCGGCAGGGATTTGGGGCAAGTTTCCTGGCTCGGAGGGCCGCAGCTGGAAGGGGCTCCAAATGGAAGGCTCCGGGGGCCGCTGGGGCATCGATGAGAGGCGCCTGGGAAGGGTAGGCCGCGGCGGCGGCAGAGGCAGGCGAGGCGAGGAACAGCAACAGCAACCCCGGCCTGGCCTAGCTGTGGGGCGGCGGAGGGGCTCGTCCAGGGCTTGAGGCCTCCACCCGATTCCCCCGAGGGGCAGAAGGGAAGCGCCTCTTCCCAGGAGGAGGCCAAAAAGAACGCGCCTTTTCTTAACGGTGAGGGTGAGCCGAGGGGTAGCCCTCGTTCCTTTCCCGGTTCTCTCCGGGCAGAAGCCTCCTTCCATCCAGGCCCTTCTTCCCCAAAAGGTAACGCCCTACTACGGCTTCAACCGTCTCTTTGCTTAGGCCGGCCTTGGCGTCCCTCCTGGCAAGTTGGGGACGGTGGGGTTGGAAGGGAAAAAATCCATCTGGTTCAGTTAACAAGCTGGGAGATAAAAGACCCTGGAAAAGACAACAGGGAGGCTGATCGGAAAGTGGGTTTTATTTTTTATTTTTTTTTAAGTCAGTTTTTATTTTATTTTCTTATGTACAAAAGTGCCCATTTCAATTTAACAGTCTGGGTACATCCATTCTGAAAGGTAATGATCACAATTTTCACAACAACATTCCTTAGGTTGATAACAATTCTATGTGCGTGTGTGTGTGTATGACATCCCTAACCACCCTTCGGTGTGTGTGTCTGTGTTCCATCATAACTCTGGAATGCCTGGGCCGCTGAAATGAACAGGAATGAATTATCTGTAGTGTCAAATCACACTACTTTTGACAGCGATAGTGTGCACTTTGCATTCAAGTTCTGTTAAGATACAGCCTGTTGTGCCTTAAAATGGCATCTACTGTACAGCACAGTGGAGTTGCCATGGTAATGGCTTCACAGTACTCCATAAGGGGGTTCCCTCTGGTAAAAGGGATTGGTTCTTAAAACAACAACAACAAACAGCTTCAAGCAAAGAGGACAAGTTGTCGGGAGAGGTGCCTGTTAATGCAGTTAATCACCTCAAAGGCTGTTCCCTGTAGAATTTTTCCAAGGCTATTGGCCAGAGCAATTAGGTCTCCAATTCTCACCACAGTGGTCAACAACTGGTAACATGGCCAGGCCCAAGTGTCTTTTTCTTACATTTACTTTATTGTATTCCATGATGATTTCATTGCTGTAACGATGCCACCAAGGAAACGTCGGGCGATTGGCCAAGTGCAGTCAAAGGCCAAGAAAATGAAACACCAGCGTAGACAAGAAACTCCCGAGGAGAGGAAGAGGAGACTTGTGACGCAGCGCGCGCGAGCTGCTACATCTAGAGCTTCAGAGACAGTGCAACAGCGTGAGGCCCGACTACAGGATAACAGAGATCGAGCTAGACGATCACGGACGGCACGACATTTAAGCTTAGCATTGGAAGGATTCCACTATGATGCACATAAAGACTACTCGCAGCAGGCAAGTGTTACTATCAGAAAAATGGAAATGGTTTGTAGTTACTGTCAAGCCAGAAAGTTTACATCAGAGTCTCCTGGTATTTGCTGCGAAAATGGGAAAGTTAAACTGCCAACTACAGCCACCACAACAACTGTTGACTTACACAGCTACGTCACAGTCTAAGCATTTTCTTAGTAGCATGTGAAAATGCAACTCATGTTTCCAAATGACATTGTTCGGTGCCACATCAGTTGTTCAACAGCCCGGATTTCCATCGACATTCACATGTTTCTTCATTTCTCCTTTAGGGAAATCTAATATTCTGCCTTTTAAAAAATATTTCCCAAAATATTTCATTCTTCTGTGGGGTGGGGGCTTCCCACAGTGGGAAAAACAACACATTTACCTTCTGGGTCTCATGCGTTGAGCTTGCTTGTTTTATGGATCCGAGAAGGACTTAGAATAATTTTATTGTCACTTTAAGTGTACACTAATTGGCATACATTAAAATGAAATTTGCTTTACCATGAGAAAAGGGCTCTTCAAAGTTGCTGTCAAACTTGCTGTAAGAGAAAGTTGTGATCCAAAGATTCTTAAAAGGGGTATGCTGTGCTCAGGTTGGAACAAAATCACACAGGGAAATAACCTGAGAAATGTGGCTATTGTGGGCGACAATGCCCTCTTATTGACCTGGAGGCAGAAGGAGATGAAATCCAACATGCTTTTAGAAGTCAGTGTTTGTGGTGTGTAGGAAGAAGGAACTGGATGGGCCTGAATTTTTTTGCTCACTGCTTGATTTCGTTGTTACAGGCAGTGATGGCTGAATCTTCTGCAGTTGGCAAGTTAACATTGGCTGAACCGTTCCTTAAAAAGGTGTCAAACTGTAACAGTGGCGCATCACCACCCCAGAAGCATCTCTCGGCCTTTAAACCCGAACCTCTCTGCATAGATGAAAACCCTGCAATAATGCCAGCAGAGGGCAAGGACAAAGAATGCGCTATGAATACTACCATCTGTGAGTGTTGAGTCTGGTCCTTGATTTCAGAGGATTTCTAGGGGGTTATAGTTACATTAAGAGAAGAGTGGCGTGGAGATGGAGCTCTTGCCTCAAATCAGTAGCGGGGTGGGCATGGCCAGCTCAATGTCATTTGTGTTGGGCACCTGTGGTGGCTTGGGCACTCTGCCAGCAAAAACGGGCTCCCGAGCTCCATTTCTGGCTGCGGTGGCCTCCTGCAACCCTCTGCCAGCGAAAATGGAGCTCAGGAGAATCGTACATGGCCCTTGCAACCTCTGTTTTCACTGGCAGAGGCACCGCGGGTCGGTCCTTTGCTGTTTCTAGGGTGGCCCCACGGGCCAGATCTAAGCACCCTGCAGGCCGGATCTGGCCCCTGGGCCTTGAGTTTGTAGATTATTCAGTTGTTTCTTTGTGGTACCATTACACCATTGCTTGTCTTGGAATCTGTAGATTAGTTATCTGTACCTCAATAATTTTATACCCACTGCTGCCTCTCTTCCCTCTCCCTTTCTAGTTGGCCTGGATGCCAGTCAGTGTTTTCACTGCCTGATTACCTTCCCTGATGAGAAATTCAAGGAACGGCATATGAAGCGAGAACATCCAGAGGACTTTGTTCAGGCCAATTTGCGGGATGCCCTGTTTCTCTGCTTCGTCTGTAACGAGGCTTTCCAGAGTTCCCAAGCGCTTATCTGCCACCAGCGAGGCCATGCCTCGCCCTCACCCTCCGATTGCAGTGACTGCTTACGCCCCACTTTTGACTGTCCTGACTGTGGCCGCCGTTTTGACCAGCTGGCCAACTACCAGCATCACCGCCTAGGCCACACAGCCGGCTATAGCTTGCCTCATCAGTGCCCCTATTGCAGCAAAAGTTACCGGCAGTTTTCCAACCTGCGTCAACACCAGGCTTTTCACCGGCAGACCCAGGTGTTGCTACCCTCCCGGCCCTACTCCTGCACGGAGTGTGGGGAGAGCTTCAGCCACGAGGCAGGCCTGCACGAGCACTACATCCGCCATGCTCGCGGGGAGCTCTAGCGGTAGCACTACCAGTCCTTCTGCTTCCTGAACCTGAGTGGGGAATGGAAGGCCATGCACATTGCTGTCTGGGATGGAGAGCTAGATTCCTTTTGGGGGGCGGTTGGGGTGGGGGAAATACAGGACAAAGTCTTTGTCCTTAGAAAGTGCTGTGGCTGCTTATGTTCCCCTTAGAAAAATAGCTCAGAACCTGTAAAGAAGCATTTCCCCGACTCATCTTTTTTCAATCTTAGCAGCTCTTAAGGGGTGTGGACTTCAGCTCTCAGAATTCCTCAGCCAGCCTATAAGATAGCCCTTGCCTTAACAACAGATGAGCCCCAAATTTCTGTTGCTAAGCGAAAGACTTGTTAAGTGAATTTTGCCACATTTTACGATCTTTCTTGCCAGAGTTTGTGGCAAGAACCGAGAGTTGTGAAGGGAATCGCTTGAAGTTGTTAAATCAGTAAAAGCGTTGCTGAGTGAATCTGGCTTCCCCATTGGCTTGTCAGAAGCTCACCAAAGGTGATCACATGACCCCAGGACAAAACAAAAACACCCTACACCTTTTCAGGATATCCGTCAGCGCAGGTAACCTTGTGTTATAAAATGAAAGGACCCTGGAAGTGTCACTCTGCATCCTCACAAAACTACATTCTCTAGCATCTTTTTGGCCCTTTGAAGTGTCTTGAGTTAGTCCTTGTAATCCTGAAAATGGTATAAAACTAACTTGAAATTGTTTTTACAATGGTGTGAGTGAATCTTCCAGATCTTAAAATGTGTGAGATTGGCTCAGAATGAAGTAAATCCGAACATTGTCATACAGGACTGTTTTTTGCTGACTGCCCTTCTCTGGATGCTCCAGGTGGAGAATTTTAGGCAAAACTGAAGTCCCTGTGGATTTTGCATGTAAATGTCACATCCTGCAGGTGAATTGTGATTTATACACGGACCTCTGTACCTTTTGAGGTTATGTTTCCTGGCACTTTATTTTCCATTTGCTATTTTATTGCATAATGGAATATTTAAAAAGTAGGAAGAAAATAAAACAAAAGAACAACTTCTGGTTGGAAGCTGGCTGGGACGGTTGCAAATGGCAGGCATGAGACTTGGGATGCCATAATTGTTGCAAAGGTGAGTTGGTTGCTAGGCCCCCAGATTGTGACCATGGAGACATTGCAATAATCATATGTGCAAGCACTGGTTGTAAGCCTTGTCATAACGCCAAACAGTAGCTATGTCAACGATCGTAAGTCGATATTTATACATATTTTCTAGTAGTAGTCTTGATTTCCCTCCTAATAGAGGAGGAAAAATAGGATAGATTGCTATATTAATTTCTGCCCCATGTTCTGGATGTAGTTGTCAATTACCAAATACCGTATTTTTCGGAGTATAAGATGGACCTTTTTCCCCTCAAAAAAGAGGGTGAAAATCTGGGTGCGTCTTATACACTGAATACAGCATTTTTGGCCTCCCCAAACCCCGCCCCCTTTGCAAAACCCCGCCCCCTTTGCAAAACCCCGCCCTGTATGCTGTGCATAGCCTTTAGGAGGCTTCCAGAGTGCTCCTGGTGGCTGGGGAGGGCAGAAATGACCAAAAACGGGCCATTTTTTGCTTGTTTTTGCCCTCCCCCAGCCCCCAGGAACACTCTGCAAGCCTCCTAAAGACTATGCATGCCCCCCCCCTTTTTTTGACCAAAAACACGCCTGCTTTCTTGAGGTCTGCAGAATGCAAAAATTTTGTAATTTGCCTCTTCAAAATCTTGGTGCGTCTTATACTCCGAAAAATATGGTAGTCAATTTTGTTATCCAAATGAAATTCTCCCCCAGCACCCAGTGGTCACAGAAGCCACAATGGTGTTGCATCACTCTGAATACAATTTGCTTCAGGCATGCTGGACAAATGTTTTGCAAAGGGAATTTGGACTTTTGATCCCGCGCTGCCTGGCAAATCAAATTAAGATAAACAATTAAAAAAAAAAACCCCTACAATTAGGCAAGGCCTGACTTGAGAGTGAAGATTTTAGAAACCCAGTGAGTTGCATGCTATAAACAAGAACGATGATCAAAACAAGACTGTACGATAAAGAACAACTGTTTTAATTTGTCATGCAGCAAATTACAAACAGGCCACAGTTTTCAATTAATTTGTGGCATGGCTAAATGTACAACGGGCAGAACTTTTCATTGCAGTTTGCGTTGTGCAGACAATCTACCCCTGAACAGCGTTTCTAATAACTGTAACATGACCTCCTTCCAGGAGAAATAAATTTAAACGACGATTCTCTCAATCTGACAGAATTAAAATTCTCCTGGACAAAAAACAGCTCTTTTTTTTTAAAGCATGTGCACATCTGGGGAATTCAAAGACGTTTAGGCACAGGGTGCGTTTCCCTGATCAGGCCAAGGTGTATGGAGCCTGTCCTAGCATGAGATACGTTTACTGCTTAATAAAAAATAAAACTAGCTTCTCACTATATAAGACCAGTATTGTAAGCCAGGATCCTAGCACGTAAGCAAGCATTTGATTTCTCTGTAATAATAGGAACTGCTTCATATAAAGAACGTTGATTGCTCTGTAACAGGAACTGCTTCATATAAAGAACGTTGATTGCTCTGTAATAGGAACTGCTTCGTGTAAAGAACAGCTCACCAGTATTTCTCAACCATGCCAACTTTAAGATGTATGGATTTCCAACTCCTAGAATTCCCCAGCCAGCGATGCTGGCTGGGGAATTCTGGCAGTTGGAAGTCCATACATCTTAAAGTTGTCAAGGTTGAGAGACACTACAATGTGTGTATCAGCACTGCAAAGGGGTACAGGCTTAGAACTGGTTTTCCACTTCTTAAGTTTCTGCAGACAAGTCTTGCTGGGTCCTTCCAAAAATCCCCCCACCATCGTCACCACTAACACAGGACACTATGCCAAGCAATCTTTGCTCTTGCCTCATCGTGTCCTATCGCGGGGACGCTTCCGTTGCTTTTCTCTCCGCTGCTTTTAAAGTGGGACAAAGAGGTTGTTGGCCTTTCTCCCCTGCCCCCCAAATTTATCCCTCCACCTCTACTCCTCCGAGAAGGCTGCCAGCAGCAGCCTCTCTGCATCTTCGGACAGCTCCACCACAGCTTGCTTCAACAGGTTGTAAACGTTCTCCACCGAGATTATGGCCTCCACTTCGCCTCCTCTGCCCCAGTAGGGCATGTAGCTCCACGCCCAGCTGCCCCACGAGGGAGGCTTAACTATGAGGTTGAGCACCTCGGTGGTGGGCATTGGCCGGGCAAAACGGCTTTGGATCTGTTCTTGAAGCTGGTGGGCTTCTTTGCCAGTACACCGGGCTGTGTTCACGACAGATGTTTCGTCCAGACCGAGGTCGACGCGGAAGCTGGCAATGATGGCCGGGAGATTCTCGACCACCGTCTCCTTGAGGTTGTCCACCGAGGAGAGGCCAACTTGCAAGGTCTTCCCCCAAACGTCCTTCATCAGCACTTTGCTCTTGAGTCTCACCAGCTGGGAGAAGACTGTTGGGATTGCTCTCCTCAACGCCTTCCTCTTCAACTCGGAAGCCTGTTTCTGGAGTTCTTCCCTAAGGAGAGGGAGGTCGTAGGCTTCAGCCATGAAGGAGGAGACCAAGAAGACCGGGCATTCCACACCATCATTCTTCAGAGCTTCCACGCAGCTCTTCCGGATCTGTTCCTGAAGTTTCTCCTTCACGTTGGGTTGGCTTCCACCTTGAGCCTCCACGTCAACGTCAATCTTGTTCCTCACAAAGAAAAACTGTTTCCCTTCTGAAGCAATCATTTTGGCCAGACAGCTGTGGATGTGCTTGTAGCGCTCCGAGGCCACCAGCAGGAAGGCGCCGTAGCGGCTGAGGTCCAGGCACTTCACATCACCCTCCATCAATCCCACGCCTGGCAAATCCCAAAGGAACATGTTAGGGACGGAAGGGAATGGGTAGGCTATGGCTGTCCTGGTGGTCTCGGTTATTCCAGTGGGGGCGGCCCCTGTCTCTTCATCGCCTGCTCTTCTCAGCGCATTGATCAGGGAGGAGTTTCCTGAGCCTGTTTCCCCAATCAGAGCTACATTCAGATGGATTTGAGTGGGATTGGTCAGCATAGCCTGGATTACCCTTGGGACATCTGCCAAACTGCTGAACTTGCAAATTTCAAATAGCTCCTTGACCATCTTTTGACTCACTGCGTGGAAGTCCTTCAGATTTCCCTCATGGTGCCTAGAAAGAACCAAGAGCAGAAATACATACTGTAAGCATCGTCTTCTTATAGTCATAGTTGCAATTAGAGAACAGTAAGAAGACAGACGGGATCCATCAAGGACTCAACACTGTCTGTCTCTTTTCCCCAAGGTTTTTATTTTTTATTACAAATTTTGACAGAAAGATTGGAGAGAAAGGGATTATGAGAGAGTAAGCAAATACAAAATGATGGAATAGGATTGTGTAGCGCAGGGGTGTCCAAACTTGGGAACTTTAAGACTTGTGGACTTCAACTCCCAGAATTCCCCAGCCAGCCGGCTGGAGAATTCTGGGAGTTGAAGTCCACAAGTCTTGAAGTTCCCAAGTTTGAACACCCCTGGTGTAGCGCATTTGTGGCTTCCAGTCCCGAGTATGCTTCGGGCTGCTGGCATCACGGCATTTCTTTAGATCAGTGGTTCTCAACCTTCCCAATGCCGCGACCCTTTAATACAGTTCCTCATGTTGTGGTGAACCCCAACCGTAAAATTGGTGTCTCGGTTCCTAAGACCATCGAAAATATCTGTTTTGCAATGGTCTTAGGCGACCCCTGTGAAAGGGTCGTTCGACCCCCAAAGGGGTCCCGACCCACAGGTTGAGAGCCGCTGCTTTAGATGTATATTCACCACCAGGATAAGCATTCCAAAGGGCAAACCTTTGAAAACATAGTCACGGTCACACGATTTCCCACTTAGCAACCACTTTGCAGTTTACTTAATAACTGCTGCCAGTCCCAATTTTGGTTCCTAAGCAAGGATGCTAACGAAAGTCAGTGTGTGAAAGTTTTATGCTAAATTATAAGAACTATTTCTCCTTTCCTTGATAGTGTTCTGTTTTAGCATGCTTATTTGACTTCTATATTGTAGAAAACAACTTTTCCCAGTTGCAATGCATGGTTGTGAAATTTGGACCATGAGAAAGGCTGAGCGCCAAAGAATTGAGGCCTTTAAACTATGGTGCCGGAGAAGACTCCTGCGAGTCCCTTGGGCTGCAAGGTGATCCAACTGGTCAGTCCTAGAGGGGATCAACCCTGACAGCTCTTTAGAAGGCCAGATCCTGAAGAGGAGACTCTTACTTTGGCCACCAAATGAGAAAGAAGAACTCACTGGAGAAGAGCCTAATGCTGGGAACGATTGAGGGCAAAAGAAGAAGGGGATGGCAGAGAAGGAGGTGGCTGGATGGAGTCACTGAAGCAGTCGGCGTGACCTTAAATGAACTCTGGGGGCTGGTAAAGGACAGGAAGGCCTGGAGGAACATTGTCCATGGGGTCGTGATGGGTCGGACATGACTTTGCAACTGACAACAACATAAGACAACAACTGAGGGAAAAAGGACGTTAGCTCGAAAGGCTAGTATAAAAGAAGGACAGAATGGCATTGTATGGAGATGTTCCCAGCCCTGGCAGAAAAGCCAAAATGTTTGGCTTTCTCAGACTCTCCTTGACCCCTTTACCTTTTCAAGTTGAGTACTTCTCCTTCCAAAGCTTCCTCGAATGAAGCAAAATCGTATCTCTCCGTCTGCAGCCCAGACACAAGGAAGATCTTGGCTTCCAAACCATCCTTGGTCAACTTCTCCGTCAACTCCTTCCTAATCCTGTTCATCTGCTCTGTAGGATTGTATCTGCATTGAAGGCGCTTTCGAGCTGTGTGAAGATCCAGGTCGATCTTGGTGCGAACCACGAAGAACGGTTTCTTCTTCTGCTTGATGGCCTTAAGGACTTGCAGATGGATGTCTCTGAGGCCGCTGGTTCCTACCACCAGCACAAAGCAGCTGAACCGCTGGAGGTCACCTGCTTTCTTAAGATAAGCAGCCGGTTTCTCGGTGGCTTCAAAGCCAGGTAGATCGTGCAAGTTGAGGTGAGGGAAGGTGGGATGAACGTGGACCTCTGCAGAGAGCGTGGGACATTGAGCTTCCCGGAAGTAAGCATGAAGGTTTGTCACGGGGCAGGGCTTGCTCAGGAGACCCTCAACCAGGATGGTCACCCCTGCGCGGTGCTCCCCTAGGATCCCAACATGGGCCTTGAAGGAGTTCAAAAAATCCAGAACTTCCTGGATTTGAGAGGCAGCCGCGACGGAGTTCTGGGCCAGATATTCAACCTTGCGGTTCCTCAACTCTGCTTCGTCTAAATAGGGAAAGCTGGCCATGGCTGAGCTGCAGGAAGAGAAGAGATGAGGTGAGTGGCCCAAGCTGGTGAGAACCCAGGCTGAATCTCCTTCGCACAGCCACGTATCGCTGTGTTTCTCAACTTCGGCCGTTTGATGATGGGTGGACGTCAACTCCCAGAATTCCCCAGCCAGTATGGCTGGCTCGGGAATTCTGGGAGCTGAAGTCCACAAGCCTTAAAAGTTGGCAAGGTTAAACTCTTTAAAAGTTGCCAAGACAAAGCGATGGATTTGACATCCTCTCTCCAGCCCCATCTCTGCTTTCCCACGACTAACATACCCCTTGCACAGGCCTTCCGGAATCGCAAGTATCATGCTGACAAAAGCAATAGCACATGGACTTTCATGCCGCTTCACAGGGCTTTACAGCCCTCTCTAAGCGGTTTACAGAGTCGGCATATTGCCCCCAACAATCTGGCTCCTCATTTGACCCACCTCGGAAGGATGGAAGAAGGCCGAGTCAACCTTGATCCCGGTTGGGATTCAAACTGCTGACAGCCGCCGATCAGCAGAAGTATCCTGCTGGCTTTCAGGTTGGTGACAAGACCTGGCAACTCAGTTCCATCAAAAGCCACTGGGGAATGGGGAGAGGTGGGTGGGGCCAGAAGGGCCCCCAGTAGACGGAGCTTAAAAGACGTTCCCCCTTGAGAGGGGTTCAAAGACCCTCACAGCTCCAGACCCTGGTTTGTCTTTTGCCCGGGGCTCCCACCCTCGGGAGGAATCGAAAGCTACCGCCAGCCGACCGCGCCTTGGGTGTGTGTGTGTGTGTGTGTGCCATACCTCAGACGACCGTGAGGGGGCAGCAAAGAGCGCAGCCCATCATTTCCCTGCGCTCCGGAGCCGCACTTTTGCGGCTCACGCACCTGGCAGGTGGTCCGCAGGTTTAGCAGCACGGATTAAAGAGAGTTGGAAGGGACCTTGCAGGTCATCTAGTCCAACGCGCTGCCCAAGCAGGAGACCCTACATCTCCCCCTCCGCCTTTCCAGGTGACCCCCCTCCCCCCCTACAGCCCCCCCCCCCACGGCCACTTGCCCGGATTACGGGAAAGAACCGCTCACCTGTCTTCCAAAAGGGATCCAGGCGGCGCGAAGAAGAGATCCGCGGCCAACAAGCCTACGCGTGGGCAGTCCTTTTCACGACCCCCGTCGGGCTGGGGCTTCCTCCTCTCCTCGCTTCTTCTCTCGCTCCGCGCGGGGAGCCTCCGACGCGCTTCCCGGGACTGTGCGCGCGATCCAGAAGCCGCTTTTACCCCTTCCCCTCCCCGGCCCCGGTTCTCTGCTCGCACCGCGGCGCCGCGAAACCGCCCCTTCTGACGCGCCGGGGAGGAGAGCCGAGAAACGGAAGCGGCCGGAGGAGAGCGGAGGGGGAGGGTCGCCTCTCTGCCCCAGGGGAATCCGGAGCCGCCCTGCGCTGGACGCCCGACCCGCTCTCCCCCCGACCTTCCAGGGGCGAAGCGACGCGCAGGTAAGGGGTGGGGTGGGGGGAGGAAGGGCGGTTCCCGCCACGGCCCCGCCTTGGCCCCTCGCCCCGTGCAGCAGCCCCGACCGGACCCTTCCTGCAACCCAGCTGGCTGAGCCGTGGGAATCCGGACGGCTCCTTTTCGGGGCTTGGCTGCTCTCGGCAGCCCCAGAAACAATCCCCCCCCCCCCCTGCCTCCCTGGCTAGCTGGCCAGGTTAGAGAACCAGGCTTTCTGTGACTTTGCAACTCTGAAGATATGAGGACTTCAACTCCCAGAATTCCCCAGCTACACCTGCAAACAAGGACTCTCTCTCTCTCCCCCCCCCACCTACCTACCTACTTTCCTTCTAACCATCTATGATCTATGATCTATCCTATAACATTGACCCTCTATCTAGTAGATCTACCTACCATCCTATTATCTCTCTCTCACTCACTCACTCACTCACTCACTCACTCACCAGGCTAGAAACCAGGAAACAGAGAATTCTGGTTTGATAGGAAAGCTGGCTGGATATCTATGGCCCGTTTATTTAGGTAGACTGGCAACATAAATAAACATTTCAACTAGATGAGTGGAACCCAATAAAATAAAATAATAAAATGACAAAATTTAATTATATAATATAATAAGAGAGGGATAGAGAGAGAGAGCAATGGATGGATGGATGGATGGGGACAGAGGTATCTCTCTCTCTCTCTCTCTCTCTCTCTCTCTCTCTCTCTCTCTCTCTCTCTCTCTTCTCTCTCTCTCTCTCCCCTTCTCTCTCTGTCTATCTAGCTCTCTTTATCTATATTCTGGAGGTGAAGGAGGAGAAAAACGGCCCTTTTTGCCAGGTTTTTTGCCTCCTAGGGCGTCTGTGCACTCTGTTTTTCACCCACCCACCCCCACCTCCAGAAGCATTCTGCAGGCCAAAAACAGACAAAAATGGCTTGGGTTTTTGGCCAAAAATGGGTCATTTGGGCCCATTTTTTGCCTCCTAGAGTGTCTGTGAACCCTGTTTTTCACCTTCCCCCCACTTCCAGAAGCATTATGCAGGTCAAAAACAGGCAAAAACAGTTTGTTTGAACCTACCCTAATTTTTATGGGCACAAAGTGAAATTAAACAAAATTATTATTATCCTTTTTGTCCTGTGGCTAATTGTGTTCGATTTGGTAGTCGATTTCTGTGACTGACCGCTGCTTGAAATATGTATAGCCAAGCTTAGGATTTGGTAAGGTAAAGTTTCCCCTTGCACATATGTGCTAGTCGTTCCTGACTCTAGGGGGCAGTGCTCATCTCTGTTTCAAAGCCGAAGAGCCAGCGCTGTCCGAAGATGTCTCTGTGGTCATGTGGCCGGCATGACTAAACGCCGAAGGCGCACAGAGTGCTGTTACCTACCCACCAAAGGTGATTCCTATTTTTCTACTTGCATTTTTACATGCTTTCGAACTGCTAGGTTGGCAGAAGCTGGGACAAGTCACGGGAGCTCACTCCGTTACGCGGCGCTAGGGATTCAAACCGTTGAGCTGCCCACTTTTCTGATCGATAAGCTCAGCATCTTAGCCACTGAGCCACTGCATCTCTCTGATTAAATCCTTAGGATTTGATTTTAGCCTAAAAAAGACGTTTTTTCCTCTCTGACCTTTGACTTTCTTTCTTTAAAGGTTGCTCTGCCTGCTCAGAAGAAAGGTTAATCTTTTTCTGAACACCAAACATGTCCGTAAAGACCTCTCCAAATTCTGCTCCGGGTTCCCCCAATTGCGGGGATGTTTCCATCATCTTCGTGGGGAAATCCGATGTCGGGAAATCAGCTCTTCTTAATGCCGTACGAGACATGACTGAAGGTGATGTGGGATCAGCCCCCGTGGGAGCTCCAGTGAAATCTGAAAAGCCCATCATGTACCCCGACCCGACTTATAATAATTTACTGCTGTGGGAGCGGTCGATGGAGGGCGAGGGCCATGCGGAACAATGGATGAGAGAGGCCGACCTGATTGTCTTGGTGACCGATGACAGGTTTGATGATTCTCACGGCCGCCTTGTGTTGGAGGCCCGGCAAGCCGGCAAAAAGGTCTATTTTGCCCGGACCAAGGCTGATCTGGAACTTCACACTCTCAAACGGTTGATGGGGCAGCGTTACGATCGGTCGGAAGTCCTCCGGGCGCTCCGGGAGGCCTGTACCGAATCCCTGGGGATCCTCCCTCTCGTGGATCCCTTTGTATACCTGATCTCTGCTTTTGAGCCTGGCGCCCTCGATTGCCCCCGGCTGCGGGAAGACTTGCTGAAGGACCTGCACCAGTATGAAAGGTTGGTATGACAGCTTGCCGCCAGAAAAGTAGAGTTGCTCTCGAACGAAGGCGAACACGAGTGGCCCTCGACAATTGAGCCCGGCATTTCTGTCATTAAGTGAGACAATTGTTAAGTGAGTTTTTGCTTCGTTTTACGACCTTTCTTTGCCGCAGTTGAATCCCTGCAGTTGATGAGTGACTTATCAGGTTAAGGGAATCTGGCTTCCCCATTGACTTCGCTCATCCGAAGGTCGCAAAAGCAGATCACATGACCCTTCCCCCTCCCCCGGGACACTGCAATAGTCATCAATATGATCCAGTTGTCCATCATCTGAATTTTGATCACGTGATCGTGGGGAATGCTGCAAAGGTTGTTACTTTGAAAAAAGGGACATAATTCACTTTTTCGGTGACGTAATTTTGAAGGGTCACTAAATGGACTGTTGTAAGTTGAGGACGATCTGTATATGTGTCCCAGGATATTAATGCAGGATACAATCTGGGTCGGTCACCGGGACCAGAGGTTTTGTCCTCCGAGCTTTTGGACTCGTGCTGGCGCCCATCCTCAAGAGAATTTCTCTCTAGCTAGAACTTCTCTCTTTTGGACTCGTGCTGGAGCCCATCCTCAGAGAATTTCTCTCTAGCTAGAACTTCTCTCTTTTGGACTCGTGCTGGAGCCCATCCTCAGAGAATTTCTCTCTAGCTAGAACTTCTCTCTTTTGGACTCGTGCTGGAGCCCATCCTCAAGAGAATTTCTCTCTAGCTAGAACTTCTCTCTTTTGAACTCGTGCTGGAGCCCATCCTCAGAGAATTTCTCTCTAGCTAGAACTTCTCTCTTTTGGACTCGTGCTGGAGCCCATCCTCAGAGAATTTCTCTCTAGCTAGAACTTCTCTCTTTTGGACTCGTGCTGGAGCCCATCCTCAAGAGAATTTCTCTCTAGCTAGAACTTCTCTCTTTTGAACTCGTGCTGGAGCCCATCCTCAGAGAATTTCTCTCTAGCTAGAACTTCTCTCTTTTGAACTCGTGCTGGAGCCCATCCTCAGAGAATTTCTCTCTAGCTAGAACTTCTCTCTTTTGGACTCGTGCTGGAGCCCATCCTCAAGAGAATTTCTCTCTAGCTAGAACTTCTCTCTTTTGAACTCGTGCTGGAGCCCATCCTCAGAGAATTTCTCTCTAGCTAGAACTTCTCTCTTTTGGACTCGTGCTGGAGCCCATCCTCAAGAGAATTTCTCTCTAGCTAGAACTTCTCTCTTTTGAACTCGTGCTGGAGCCCATCCTCAGAGAATTTCTCTCTAGCTAGAACTTCTCTCTTTTGAACTCGTGCTGGAGCCCATCCTCAGAGAATTTCTCTCTAGCTAGAACTTCTCTCTTTTGGACTCGTGCTGGAGCCCATCCTCAAGAGAATTTCTCTCTAGCTAGAACTTCTCTCTTTTGAACTCGTGCTGGAGCCCATCCTCAGAGAATTTCTCTCTAGCTAGAACTTCTCTCTTTTGAACTCGTGCTGGAGCCCATCCTCAGAGAATTTCTCTCTAGCTAGAACTTCTCTCTTTTGGACTCGTGCTGGAGTCCATTTTCAGGGAATTTCTCTTTCTCAGAAAAGTGGCACATTTTGTAGAGAGAGAGAAGTTCCCTGAAGATGGGCTCCAGCACGAGTCCAAAAGAGAGAAGTTCTAGTTAGAGAGTTTATAAACAACGCAATTAGTTGTCATGTGAGGGTAGTGGGTTTGTTAGCTTGCTTTTGTGGTGTCCTTGGTGCTCTTGAGTTTGTAGATATTTCGTTATGCAACTAGGTAACCTCAACAGTGTCATTAAGTGTGGAGTTTGCCCCCTGTTTCCACACGGTACAGATAGTCTTTGGCTTATGACGGTTGCTTAGCGACCATTCCAAGTTAACAATGGATTCTCCCCAATAGGTACTTATCCCCTGGTTCTGAAGTTCGGATAGTGAGTGTGGCCGCATTTCACCCATCCAGCCACCAGCCTGCATTCATGGCTATTTGCAGAGGTCACATGACTGAGATTTACGTTTTTGCCCAACATTGGCGTTTACTTGTGGTTTGGGGCAAAAACACTTCGGTAGCAAACAATGGCTTCCCTTAATGACCGCTGCAAAAGAGGTCGTAAAAATCACATGGGGCGTGCAATGACTTCCTTTAAGACTATTGAAACTTACAACTGTAATGGGCAGATTCCATTATTGTCATAAGTCAAGGACTACCCGTAACTTGTTCTGCCAGGGTTGATATGGGTGTGGTTTTTCTCCTCGGTGGTTCCTTAGTTAGGCTATTGGTTTCTGCTTGATTGTTTGTCTGGGATTAGTCCCTGCTTCTCTGAGTGTTGGTTGCTGGGGAGGAGGATATGTTCTGGATTTTTTGTTTCCTCCTTAGCCTCTTGTAGCCTCTTTCGTGTGGGTGTGTAAACATGGCTGATCTGCAACGTTGTGACATTGTGTTAGGATGTTACCTAATATAAGGAAATACCTGCAAGCAAGCAACCAACTTTGAGAGCACCAAGGATTCCATTTTTCAACCCTGAGCTACAGAGGTTCTGTTTTATTAGCTTATCGACTTAGATGAACTGTGCCAGAATCCTTCCCCATGGGGCAAATCTTGGAACGGGATTGTAGACAACTTGGATTTTTCTGTTTAGATATCAGTTAATCATTCTAGATTAGATTTATTTATTTATTTATTTTGACTAGAGTAGTCCTTGTCTTAACAGCCGCCACTGACCCCAAAATTTCTGTGACTAAGAGAGACTATGGTTACGCGAGTTTTGATCCATTTTTACGACCTTTCTTGCCACGGTTGCTAAGTGAACCACTGCAGTTGATAAGTTAGCAACACGGTTGTTAAGTGGATCTGGCACTTGACTTTGCTTGTCAGAAGGTCGCCGAAAGGGGATCACGTGACCCCGGGATAATGCAACTGTCATAAATACGAGTCAGTTGCCAAACATCTGAATTTTGATCTTGTAACTGTGGGGATGCTGCAAAACGGTTGTGCAAAAAATGGCCACCTCACTTTTTTTCAGGGCCATTGCAACTTTGAGCCATCACTAAACAAACTGTCGTAAGTCGAGGACTACCTGCCTGTTGTAGAAGACCAAATCGTCTATAGTTCCTGCTTTAGGGAGCCTACTTTATTTTCCAAAGGACTCTTCAAAGAATATTTTAATATTTCCTTTGCATCCGTGTTCTCCCCATTTCGGTTTTACCTGGCTGGCATTGAATGTGAAGGTTCTCCATCAGGGGTGGGCTTCAAACATTTCAGCAAGGGGTTCTCTGCCTGGTTACTGGGTGGGCGTGGCCATGGTGGGTGTGGCCTAGTTGGGCTCCTGCACCACGATGGGGGAGGCGTTTTTGCCCTCCCTGGACTCCGGAGGCTTCCTGAGCCTCCAGGAGGGTGAAAATGGCCTCCCCAGGCTCTGGAGGTCCTTCCTGAACTTCCGGTAGGCCTGTTTTCGCCCTCCCCGAGCCTCCGTGCATGTCCTGCACTTGCCTGCATTCAAAACGAGTGGAGACTCTGGAGAGGGGAGGGGTGCAGTGGGCGGGGCCAGCCAGGAGTGGGATTTGGGGGTTCTCCGAACTGCACAGATTCTTAGCTAGAGATTCTCCTGAACTCCTGCCAACCCCCAGCAGCCCACCCCTGGATCTCCATCCATACCTTTGACCATCCTTCGTGTCTTTCCACAGATTACAGAAGCCCACTCACTTAAGCTACGAAGAGTTCAGCGAAAAAGAGATCGCCGAGATCCAGGAAGCCTATGAACTCGGGGGCCTCTCGGAGGTGGTGACCCGAATCCAGTGCAGCTTGGAAACCATCTGGAATTCCCAGCTGGATATTGCGATCACCGGAGAATCGGGCGCTGGGAAATCCACTTTCGTTAACGTCTTGAGGGGCATGACTGATGAAGAGGAAGGGTCGGCCGCAACGGGCGTGACGGAGACCACCATGCAGCCCACGCCATATCCTTATCCCTGGCATGCCAACGTCGTCCTGTGGGATCTCCCCGGTATAGGAACGCCCAACTTCTTGGCCGATAAATACTTAGAAACGGTGGAGTTTTCCCGTTATGATTTCTTCATCATCCTGGCTTCCGAACGGTTTAAAGAAAACCACGTCCGTTTGGCCCAGGCCATTGTCCAACAGGGGAAGCAGTTCTACTTTGTGCGCACCAAGATAGACAATGACTTGGAGGCTGAGCAGAGGAAGAAGAACCCGCCTGCGGAAGCTGAAGTTCTGGAGGTGATCAAGAAGGATTGCCAGAGCAAGCTTTCCAAGGCTGGGCTGAGCAACGCCAAGGTGTTCCTACTCAGCAATTTCTACCTCGACAAGTTCGACTTCCAGGCTTTTGAGGAAACTCTGGAGCAAGAGTTGCCCACCCACAAGCGACAGGCTTTTCTCCTCTCTCTGCCCAACGTCTCCACCGTGATCATCGAGAAGAAGAAGAAGGTCCTTCAGCAGGAGATCTGGAAAGTGGCTTTGATTTCCAGCTTGGTAGCTGCTGTCCCGTTGCCGGGCCTGGCCTTCACCTGCGACGTATCCATTTTGCTCAAAAAGTTGTCCAGTTACCGGCAAGACTTCGGCCTCGATGCCGCATCTTTATCCCGTCTGGCTGAGCGCTCCGGGAAGTCCATGGAGGTCCTGAGAAAGGAAGTACGCAGTTGTTTAGGCCGTAGCATCAACAAGGATGTGGTCATCAGTTTGCTGGGAAAGGCCACCGGGACCGGCCTGATGGTAGCCAACCTTTTCCTCCATCGGTTCCCGATTTACGGAGCCCTGGCCTCTGGGGGCATCTCTTTTCATACCACCTACTCCATGTTGAGACAGTGCCTGGAAGAGCTGGCTGATGACTCCCAACACGTTCTTATGAAGGCCTGCGAAAATCACGTCGGATCTGGCTAAAGACAGTTTACCCATCTGGTCCCCTCCAACTAGAGTTCCCATCATTCTCCGCTGGCCCGGCTTTTGGCTGCAGTAGAAGATCTTCCCTTGTTCCCATTTCTGATCCTCCTTGGATGTCTTGCCTTGTCGTGGAGGTCTTCTCTTACCTTCCATCCCTATAGCAATATACTCAGCACTGTGGCCTATAAAATCTTGAGGACTAGGAATAAGCATTTGCTTTTGCTTTGATGTTCTGGAGACAAGATCTAGATGAGCCACTTTGTCTGAAAAGGTTCCATCGGCCCTACAGTTAATATTTTAAATATTGTATTCTTCCTCTCTCTTCTGTCCTGGACATACTGAGTTTGAATGACATTTAAGGTTTTTGTGACCAATTGCTGCCCTAGCCTTAGGATGACTAATCAGAAATGTGGAAGGAGGACGTTTAGGAGTTCAAAGGGGGGAACCTTTAAGATATAAGGACAAAGAAATAACCATTCTGAAACAGATACCAAAAAGAATAAGAGATAAGAGCAAGAAATTCTTCTTCCTAACTAAATAATTATATGAAGAAAATATCTGGTTTAGGTGGCTAATTCCAGAAGGCTTGTTGATTTTCTGGGAGGGGGGTAGAGTGAGAATTAATACTGTAGTGGAGGCAGAAGCCTTCATGGAAAAACACAAGAATCTCCTAGATGAAACAATGAAGGGGGGAGGAGCCATGGCTCAGCCAACAGACAGGGGAGAAGAGACAGCAATGAGACTTAGGTCACAGAAATGATTTAAAAACACAGTGCAATTGTTAATATAATGAAATGGTTAGAAGTGATATAAAGTAGGATTGAAGATGTTAAAGAATTTGAAGCAAACCTAAACTGCTAATGTGTATGTAATAATGATATTTTGATATATATAAAATAAGAGAGAGATGTAAGACTCCGGGGAAGTACCACCTTCCGTATGATGTAGCTGTCAAAATTTTTCTCCACATTTATGTACCCTTTTCCCCAAAATATTTGAAAAAACCAATAAAACTTTTCTTTTAAATAGAAATGTGGAAGGAGGAGGGGAAAGAAGGGGTGTGAGATTTAATCATATTTTCCAGAGTTAGATCCCAGTCTAAGCCATGGAGCTATCCAATTGGAAGGCTTGTGTTGGAACACAAGGTTGAATGTAAGATTTCGACGTAATTTCATAAAGTTGCTTTATTTATGGTGGCACTCCCTTGGCTTGCCACTAGAGGGAGGTGCTGTCTGTTTATTGGAATTTTAAAAAAAAACAGGTCAGGTGGCTGGCTGGGGAATTCTGGGAGTTGAAATCCACACTGGAGGTTGCAAAACATTGATCTAGAATGAACATTGAATTACAATTGGTATGTGTCTGTGGAGGGCTGTGCGTGTGTTTGTGTGCATCACATGTATATAAAATGGCATGCTGTGCAAAGGATCAAGCAAGACCTTTCCCTCTCTCTTTCTTCCTATGCTGTAGAAACATTCCCCAAACGCCATTAATAAAAAGATAGTAGAGAAATACAATTATGTCTCAAATAATTCTTTGAAGTGCCATCCCATGTGGACATCATTGGAGCAGTTTAGTCGTGCCTCCTGGATCAGGGGTCTCCAACCTTGGCAACTTTAAGATTTGTGAAGTCCACAAGTCTTAAAGTTGCCAAGGTTGGAGACCCCTGTCCTAGATGGTAAACCTATCGGGGACTGAATGCACTCATTTTACTGCTTCCTTGTACGGTGAGGGTTAGGAGAAGAATGAAAAATTACGCTGCAGCCGTTTGAAGGGTGCATTTTGACAAGGCAGCCTTGGGGGAATTGGTTAGGGAACCCCCTAAATAGACTGTTGGTCAAAGTTGAACTGAGCAGTTTGCTCCCACCCGTCTTAAGTCAGATTCATCTGAGTTAAGCCAAAGAAAACTAAAAATAACATCTTTCTAAAGCAAATTCCAGTCCCAGAAGGATGCTGTTATTTTGAAGAGCGGCTGTCAAGACATGGGGTTGGTTTGATTTGTGATCAGGTAGAATATGTTCCTTGGAAGCACTCAGGCAATGTTGTAACTGCACAGTGTTGCAACTCACCTTAAGCCTTAGGAGAGAAAAGCAGATTGTCAGATTAAAAGGAGACAAAAATAGAGCAGGGGTGTCAGATGGGAGGAGCACCTGATTTTAGAGCCAAAATGGAAACCTTCCTAGGAAACCTTGCACAATTTATGGGTCCAAACTATTTCCTGGGCTTGGGGTATGCATCACACTAAACCAGGGGTGTCACACTCAATTTCATTGGAATCTGGTGGGATTGGAGCAGACTCACAGGGAGACATTCTGGCTGGATTCACACAACCTATTTAACCTTACGCTCCAGAGAAGAAAGTGTACTTGTATTCAACTAATTTGCTGTAGTGAAACAAAACTATAGGATGGTTTAATGTAATATACCTGGTTTATTTATTTACAACTGTTTGAACCGCATGCCTCTTACTCACTAGACTAGACTCTTAAGTCACTCTGGTTCACTAAATGACACCAGACGGGTGCTTAAGATAGCACGTAGCTTCTTGGGCCAAGCTGAATCACAAATGACTCGACATCAACCGTTTTAACCCAGTTGAGTTACCTTGTCTGAACCTCAACCTCCTTGTGTTCAAATTTCAAATAGCTTGTTAAAAGTTAGGTTTCCAGAGAAGGTGCTGTCAGGCTAAAATGTATGATTTTATGCTTTAAAAGCCTTCTAGGAGTTATTCTGGAGAAGACCTGAACGTTAGTAGAGCAGTTGAAGGGGCCACCATTGATAAACATTTACAAGATTTATTGTATTGCTTGTTGGCCAAGCGGTTGAGCGTGTTGCAATTTAACTGCCTGGTATCTGAAAAGACTGTGTCCTGTGGTCTAACTGAACCTAAAGGTTGACTCAGCTTTCCATCCTCCCGAGGTTGGTAAAATGAGCATCCAGACTGTTGGGGTGGGAGGGTCCTTGGTGCTCTCTGAGCTTACTTGTTTTCGTGCAGACGTTTCATGACCCAAGCTAGGTAACATAATCAGTGCCAGTAAGGAGTGCAGTTTACTCTCAGTGTTCTGGTGGCTTGCGCTGGTGGAGTTGGTCTTAGAAGTTCTTTGGTGGGGCTGTTCATTGTTGACTTGTTAGCAGCTTCTTAATTGGGGTATTGCTTACTTGAGTGTTGATCTGATGTTAACCTTGGAGTTAATCTATGTTGACCTGGGTGCTGATGATTAGTGGAGAGGTACTGGAGTCTTTTTGTTCTCTTTTGGGTTGGTCGATGGTCTCTTTTGCACTGTATGTAGATGTTATTTATGTCTGTGTGTCTGTTGATGGCTAATTTGTCAGAGTGCTAGGCTTCTAGAAATCCCCTGATGTTCTTGGACTTGGCCCGGTTTAGCATGGTCACATTTTCCCAATTGAAACGAGGGTTAAATCTGTCTATATGTTGTGAAATTGAAGAATTTTCGTTGTGCCTTCTGACAGCCAGTTGATGTTTGTGGATGCATTCTGCCAGTCTTCTGTCTGTTCATCCTACATCTTGGTTGTTGTAGTCCTGACAATGTATATTGTAGAAGACTCCTGTTTTTCTTCATCTGGGGTTGTTAGGTCTTTTGGTTTGCTTATGATGTTTTGAAGGGCTTGCGTTGGCTTGCGTGCGACGCTGCTTGATGGTTAAGGGCCATATGCTGAAATTGTAAAGCACTTTGAAGTGGGGGGTAAATATACGTATATCACAGAAGTGAGTATACCCCCATACATTTTGTAAATATTTAAGTATATCTTGCCAGCAGTCTAGTCCTTAATGGCTGGGTGTTGCTTTATTTTGAGGGGACAACACATTGACACTGTTATACAAGCTGTATACACGCTACTTACATTGTAGCCAAGTGTCATTTCTTCAGTGTTGTCCCATGAAAAGATATCCTTAAATATTTACAAAATGTTAGGGAGTGTACTCACTTCTGTGATATACCGTAAGTCCCAAGTGCTATTGCTATAATACAATATATTCTCCTCAGTTAAAGGAAGGCAGAAAATGGAAGAGACGGGAATTATGGACCATGAGTGGAATGTCACCTGAATCAAGAGAACTCTTTTGAAAGGGTTTTTTTTTTTTAAAAAAAGGAACAAATTAACGTAGCATTGAATTGACATTATTCATTGAACGCTGGAGAAGCAGGAAACTCCACCCCTCTTCTTATCCCTTTGAAGGAGGGGCAATCCAACCGTCCTCTTTGCCTTGGCCATATTTCAGTAGGGATGGGTTCCAGGATATCTCTTTGCCTCATTAAGATCGTCAGCTGCTGGTAAGATAATACAAATGGGCAGCTTGCCAAATCATTTTCTCTAGCTTCTTCTTTTGAAAAGCTTTCCTTGGGCTTTAAGGCTTTGAATATCTTTTCTTAGAGGTTGTCTGGATGTACCTGATCCTGTTTTTTTTTTTTTTTAATAAGGAGTGATGGTGGGTAGATGGGGATGAAGGAGGTTAGGGGTGCGTTGTCTCCAGCAGAAAAGTAATGAGGCCAGTTTTGAAACTCTTAACTTCCTCCCCCTCGCTCTTCATGGACAATTAGAATGGAATAGAATAACAGAGTTGGAAGAGACCTTGGAGGTCTTCTAGTCCAACCCCCTGCTTAGGCAGGAAACCCTAGACCACTTCAGAGAAAGGGTTATCCAACATTTTCTTAAAGACTTCCAGTGTTGGAGCATTCACAACTTCTGGAGGCAAGCTGTTCCATTGATTAATTGTTCTAACTCTCAGGAAGTTTTTCCTCCGTTCTAAGTTGCTTCTCTCCTTGATTAGTTTCTACCCATTGCTTCTTGTTGCTTTGGAGAATAGTTTGACTCCCTCTTCTTTGTGGCAACCCCTGAGATATTGGAACACTGTTATCATGTCTCCCCTAGTCCTTCTTTTCATTAAACTAGACATACTCAGTTCCTGCAACCGTTCTTCATATGTTTTTGCCTCCAGTCCCCTAATCATCTTTGTTGCTCTTCTCTGCACTCTTTCTAGAGTCTTAACATCTTTTTTACATTGTGGTGACCAAAACCGAATGCAGTATTCCAAGTGTGGCCTTACCAGGCATTATAATGTGGTATTTGCAATATTAATTTGCTATGGATCAGAGGTCTCCAAACCCGGTAACTTTAAGACTGGCTGGCTGGGGAATTCTGGGAGTTGAAGTCCACCAGTTTTAAAGTTTGGAGATTCTTGCTATAATAGTCCCTTCGGGGAGAGGGGGCGGTCTAGAAGTTTAATAAATAAATTAATTAATTAATAGATCCTTCCATCAAGGTCCTGGGACAGAAGACAGCCCCATCCAGATAGCTCCTTCCTGAAACTGATTGTGGACAAATTCCTCATCTCTGAAGCACATTATAATTTGCTCCATTTCCCTCTTCTCTGATAGAATGGCTGTGATGGATGCAGGGTCCATTACAATCTTCATTTTTTGTCTTGGGATGGGTAAGTGCAAATTACTGCTCCCTGTTCTTGAATGTTTGCAGGACACATGTGAAGCCTCCCTGCCTACTAGAAGTAGTTCGGTATTTGAGACAGTATCAGTATGTTATTTTAAACTAAAGTTGTCTGGATGGTTTACAAAACAAAGGCGAAGATGAAGAAGGCTTCAAGTTGAGATTGCATTCTGGAGACATCACGTTACAGAAGAAATTTCCAGGTGCCTCCTTCCATTAGGAATTTCCAAAGGTGCTTTTCCCCCCCCTCAAAAAGCTACTGGATTTTTGTTTTTCCTTGAAGACATCTCGCTTCTCATCCAAGAAGCTTCTTCAGTTCTAGCTTCCGACAAAACCAAAGAAAAGCAAAGTCTAGTTGCTTTTTGAAAAAGCACTTTGGGACAACCATGACTGAGAATCTCTATAGATATTCCATTAGGAAGGTTGCTGCAACTAACCAGACCTTAAATGTTCAGTGAAATGCCCCTTATATACAAAGCAGCATTTTCTGTATCAAGCTCTAATATAAGAACACGGGAAACAAAATTAATATTAGTGAAGTCAACTTTTTGCTGGTTTATGGATGACTGTACTGCACAAACCAGAGAAAAATAGTGATTTCAATGATTAGCTGAACTTTATTTTTAGATAGAAAGAAAGATAGAAATTTAATTTGTTATCCGCACCC
This sequence comes from Natrix helvetica, assembly GCF_964273705.1. NCBI lineage: Eukaryota > Metazoa > Chordata > Lepidosauria > Squamata > Natricidae > Natrix > Natrix helvetica. Next base: position 5,437,952 of record NC_138560.1, read on the forward strand.
TCTCCGCAAGGGACTGTTTGAAAGCAAAAATATTAATCCTATTACAATAGGGTAGAATTGAGAACAAGGAAAAACGAGGCCAGTTGGGATGTTTTAAAATGATTTTGTCAGTGCTTAGGGCACCAGTGAGCCTTAATCTGCCATTGGGAACCAGTGAAGAATATTAAAAGGGAAACACAAATCAGCTTGGGGAAAATGAATTAATTAATGGTCAGATAATTAATGGTCTCCCAGCAATAATGATGCTTCTTGTCATTTCAGTAAACCACAAGCATAGGAGATATTCCTATCAGTTGGTTTAACTCACTTCCCCAAGGAAATTACGGTGTCAAACAAAGCACTTTCTCCTCAGAGGATGAGAAAATAATGTCCTAAAACAGTGTTTCTCCAACCTTTGGCAAGCAGAAGAGATATAAACTTCAACTCCCAGAATCCTGAAACGGTATAGGGTTTCCTGCCTAGGCAGGGGATTGGACTAGAAGACCTCCAAGGTCCCTTCCAACTCTACTATTGTATTGCACTGTATTGTATTGTATTGTATTGTATTGTAATCCTTTGTGCTGAGTGGGGAATTCTGGGAGTTGAAGTCCACACCTCTTAAACTTGAGAAATACTGCCCTAAAACGTTTTGTAGGTCTATCTCAATACAGTAGATCCCCCGAGAAAGCCTGCGTGACAGCATGGGCAGCTTATTTATTTATATTTATGTATTTATAAAATTGATTTGCCACACGCACCTCTTCACTGAGAGGCGAAATGCATAATTTAGCAACACGTCCTATGACTTTTATCACTTGCTTTAAGAGGGCTGTTGCTTTCTTTCAAATCGGTGTGGTAGGAAAATATGGGCAACTGTCATTCCTAAAATTCTGAGTTTGAAAAGACCGGATTGCGCAAGGCATATAATGAAGAACTGAGCCAGGAATTCTTGCAAGTCTGGTCCCGCCGTATCTGGAGAGAGTCACTTAGGAAAGATTGTGAAATTACATTGTTGGATGGAATGTCGATTCTTTCTCTTCAGCCAATAGCTTGGAGTGCCATAAGTGCTTAATTAACGAAGGGGACTGCTCCAAGGCTCCCGTGGAAGTTTGCAGGTCCAACCAAGACGCCTGCTTCACAGTGATCAAGAAGTACCATGGATGTAAGTTGTGTTCTTTGCGTCTCTGTGTGTGGAGCTCTTGAGTGGGTTTGTGATTCCTGGGGTCTTCCTGAGGCGATTTCAGATCTTCCTCCTAGGGCTGAGAGAGAATGACTAGTTCAGAGTCATCCAGCTGGCTTCATGGCAGACTAGAACTCAATCAAACACAGAGCTGGAAGGGATCTTGGAGGTCGTCTACTCCAACCCCCTGCTCAAGCAGGAGACCCTAGGCCATTTTAGTCAGTCAGTCAGTCAGTCAGTCAGAATAACAGAATTGGAAAGGACCTTAGAAGTCTTTTAGTCCAACACTCTACTCAAGCAGGAGACCCTAGGCCATTTCAATCAATCAATCAATCAATCAATCACTCACTCACTCAGAATAACAGAATTGGAAAGGACCTTGGAAACCTGAAGGCGCACAGAACACTGTTACCTTCCCACCAAAGGTGGCCCCTAATTTTCTACTTGCATTTTTAATGTGCTTTCGAATTGTTAGGTTGGCAGAAGCTAGGGCAAGTAAGTAACGGGAACTCACTCCGTTACGAGCCGCTAGGGATTCAAACCGCCGAACTGCTGACCTTTCTGTTCGACAAGCTCAGCATCTTAGCCACTAAGCCACTGTGTCCCATATGGACATATAGGACATATATAGTATAGTATAGCCTTTATTGCCATTGTACAAAAGAAATACAACGAAATTGGTTATATAGGATATGTATGGATGTCAGCGTTCCAAATATCACCCAAAATTAAATCAGAGTCCAAGGCAAAGTATTGTTCTAAGTTCCAATTTATTAAGAGAGACATGTTGGCACATCTGTGGAAAACCCGAATCTGAAAGCTTCCTGGGTTTTCCCCACCCAGTTGAAAGTTCATGATCTTGTCCCCACACCCACAAGTCCATCACATGGTCCAATCTTCCATTGCCACGCTAGCATCTCCACCCATCCACTTCCGGTCAGGTGCAGAGGTGCGGAGACAAAGAATGACCTTGGGCTTCTAGAAAGGAATGTTTGATTTTGACAACAACACATTCTACGCCTAACTATTCCCCCTCCCAATTACCCCACTAATGAAACAGCATAGTAAAATAGTGTGTGGCAGGCCAAAGATCCTAAAAGGAACCGGCTAGCGGCCTGACAATGGACATCTATGGACATGTAGGACTACCTATATGACCTAGTCAATCATGTCATTGATTGCAACCAACTGTACAAGGTGATTGTGCAACTCCAAGTAGACTCTTCAGAAAATACTTCCATCCGATGGTAAGTAACCTCGCCATTTATTATTTTCCTTGTAGTGATCGCAGATACAGCAAAGCAGGGCTGTGGCTCTGCCAATGATTGCCGAAGGTACCACATGGGCACGGAAGGCTCCTTGTTCCGGACCATGTGGTGTTGTTCTTCAAACCTTTGCCAACCCATCCATATGCCTGGTACGTAAAAGGGGAGAGCCACAGAAGCGTGTCTGGAACCCAGAAGGCAACCTTCCCGAGGTGGTTTGGGTGGGTTTGTGACTTCGCAGCCCAATGATTTGGGGGCCACGGGACCTACCATCGTTCCTTGAAGGGGTCAAATTTGGTGGCAGTGAAAGAACGCAAATTCAGTCCAAGCTGCCGTGGATTGGGAATCCCCTGACCTCTGAGTCGTGGCCTATGTGCAATTTGTAAGTTGAGGACTGCCGGTACTAACACCTGGAACTAATTTGTGGGGCTTCTATCACGTCCTCTGACTTTTTCCTGCATCCCGAAAGGATCAGGAGAACTTTAAATATTAACAGACTAATTAACCTTATATAATTTCCCATTTCAGGTTGTAATGTAGACTCCTAAATATTTAACCTTTTCTGCTATCTCGCATCCTGTTGCTCTTTGTAGTTCTTCTTTTTGATTTGTGGTCATATTTTTAACTATCTTCCAAGTTCTTTCCTTGCCTGTCATTTCAAACAGTCAACCGAAATGGATCGCAGAACGGGCTGGTGTGCCAAAGTTGCATTGGGAACCCAGCCGAATGTGGCCTGACGGCCCCTTCACGGCAATGCTACGGGAGTACAGATCGGTGTGTGCAAATTTCCCAGCGTTTCCTTCCAGGTACAAGCGGGTGTCGATGTGAGATCACTTGTTAACAGGATTGGGATGCTACGGATGCGCCCGGATTCGGGAGAACCCGTAGCTAACATTATGGCGGGTCCAGAGAAACTCCAAATCCTGCCCCTCCCTTAGCCTATATATATATAATATAGAAGAATATATGGAATTATTTTTAGTTGAATGCTTATGGGAATCTTCCCAAATTAAAGCAGGCTTCTTGCATCATACTCGGGGAACTATTAGGGAGGTCCTGTCTTCACCCGCTTTTTCTCACAGAAACGGTTTTCTCTTGTTCCTCTGGAATGCAGCCCCTCCCTTCTGGGAATCCAGACTACATTCCATCCCATTCTGTCACACCGTAAAATGAATGATTGAGGGAATGAGGTATGTGTAGTCTAAAGCAAAGAAGGACTGCGGGGTGACAGGATAAGAGACTCGCAGTATTTGAGGGGCTGTCACAGAGAAGGGGGCGGGGGTCGACATATTCTCCAAATCACCAGAGGGTAGGAGAAGAAGTAATGGGTGGAAACTTATCAAAGAGAGGTCCAATCTAGAAATTCCCTGACACTGAGAACAATCAATCAGTGCAATGGATTATCTCCGGGAGTTGTGAGAGACCCATCACTGCAGGTTTCCAAGAAGAAGCTCGACAACCGTTCACCCAGAATGGTTTAGGGCCGTGATGGCAAACCTATGGCACGCCTGCCACAGGTGGCACGCATAACCCTCACCGCTGGCATGTATGCCATCGCCCCAGCTGAGATCTCCGTGGCGTTTCTGTTGTGAGCTTCTGTTTCCCTGCAAACGACAAAACAGGAGCTCACAAAAGAAAAAGAACTTACCACTTGCCCTGTTGCTGCTGGGGTTGGCATGCCCCATCTCCCCCTGGCCAGCTGGTCTTTGGGTCTCTGCTGCGCATGTGTGCACGCAAGCGCATGTCTGTGCACATGCGCGCATGCATGCGCGCATCCATGCTTCTACTTGGAACCAAGGGTCTAGTGGAAGTGCATCTCTAATAGACTGTGTGATATCAACCCGAGGAGGAGGATGCACAGCCAGCTTCTCGTGTCTTTTGGACTCACTTTGTTTTTGGATACTCTTATCTAATTTCCTTTTTAACTTTCGTAATATGTGTTTTTTTAAAATGTTGTACGCTGCCCTGAGCCCTTTGGGAGAAGGGCGGCATATAAATCCAATAAACAAACAAAGAAACAAACATGCATGTCTGCGCATGCGTGTGTGTCCCACATCCACACGTTCCCCCTTTCAGCTTGGGCATAGGCACACCTGCAGTTTGGGCGCTCGGTGTCTAAAAGGTCCCACATCACTGGTATAAGGTCACCTGCCTGAGTCGGGTTTTGAGCTAGAAGACCTCCATTAAGATCCTTTCCAACCAGAGGTGGTATTCAGCCAGTTCGGACTGTTTCGCACGAACCTGTAGTGGAAATCCTGGGTGGGCTGCCCACCCACCTCCGCTCTATGCCGTCCTCCTTAGGCACCCCTTTTTATTTTATTTATTTATTTATTATTCGTATTTATAGACCGCCCCCTCTCCCGAAAGGGACTCGGGGCGGTGTACAGTCACTAAAATGCGTTATAAAATACATACATAAAACAGTTAAATAATTAAATACGTAGGTATTTAAGAATAACAGAATAAGAGAGTTGGAAGGGATCTTGGAGGTCCTCTAGTCCAACCCCCTGCTCAAGCAGGAAACCCTATACCATTTCAGACAAATGGCTGCCCAATCTCTGCTTAAAAACCTCCCGTGTGGGAGCACTCACAACTTCTGGTGGCAAGTTTATTTATTCTATCTCCTACAAGTATTGATAAAGCTCTTTGAATGGACTATGATAAATGGTGAATCTTGGTGCCTAAGAATCATTGGATAGTTCTCTTCTTCAGGAGAAGAGCTGGAACCCATCATCAAGGGATGTGGAAATAGCTCCTCCAAAGATCTGCAGGTGCTCTACCAGATTGGAAAAGACTTTGCTTTCCTTGACCAAAAAGTCTGTGGCCAATCCAACTGCAATAATAGAAGCTTTCCAGGTAAGTCCAACAAAGTCATTGTCCTTCTTCTTCTTTTTTTTCTCCTTCTTCTTCTTGTCATATTGTCAAGTGCCCTGAATCTTTTGAACTGGAGCGATATATAGAAATAGAGGCATTGAATAAATGTAAATATAAATAGCTGTATCTCCCCCCCCCCCCCAAATCCAGTCCACCACTAGATGGTAGTAAAGAGATATGGAAATGTAATGAATTAATAACTTCAGTGTTTCTCAACCCTGGACTTCAACTCCCAGAATTCCAGGCTGGCTGGGGAATTCTGGGAGTTGAAGTCCACACGTCTTCAAATGGCCCAGGTTGAGAAACACAGATTTAATCTACTCTGCCTGGAATCGTTGCTAAAGTCAGGTGGAGTAACAATTGTGCAATCTCAGCAATGAACAATTTATTTTTTACAGATGACGCCTTTTTGGAAAACGTGCCTTTGCTTTGAATTCAAAAAAGGATCACAATAAGACACAATCATTGTAAAACAAGCAGAGAGTGCTGCTGAGAGAGAAGAGAGAAATGAGTATCTCCGTTGATACCTCTGTATATGCTGTGTCATTATTTAATGTTTTTTTTTAATGGAAAAGAAATAAAAATAGAGGCAGAAAGACAGTTCACAGAGTTTAAGGAAATGCCAGTTTTGGGCAAAACAAAATAATATTGTAAATCATCACAGGTTGGCCCAAAATGTGGGCAGTACCCAGAATACGGTCATATGACAATACGGACATGACCTGGCCCATCGAAACAATGACAGTTAGAACAATTAATCAGTGGAACGACTTGCCACCAGAAGTTGTGAGTGCTCCCACACGGGAGGTTTTTAAGCAGAGATTGGGCAGCCATTTGTCTGAAATGGTATAGGGTTTCCTGCTTGAGCAGGGGGTTGGACTAGAGGACCTCCAAGGTCCCTTCCAACTCTCTTATTCTGTTATTCTGAAATTTGAGAACCATGATATAAGTACCTTTTGGGGGGGGGGGGGTCCGAAACTTTGAATGGCTGCTAATCAGTTGTAAGTCGAGAACTGTACTGAAAAGCAGCGACTGCATCGTTTTTTTAAATAACATTTTCTTAGAGGGCCAATTCATGGTTTTGGTTTTGCTTCATTTTAATTAGGCTGCGGGCACTCTTTTTCCGGCACCTTTATGCAATTGTGTTTGTATGTTTGTGCATTTTAATTTATAAACCCACCTAAAGTTAGGTGAAAAGAAAATGTGGGAATCGGTGGTGGGATTCAAATGTTTTTACTACCGGTTCTGTGGGCGTGGCTTGGTGGGCATGGTGTGGCTTGGTGGGCGTGGCTTGGTAGGCTTGGCAGGGGAAGGTTACTGCAGGGGAAGGTTACTGCAAAATCTCTGTTCCCTCCTGATCAGCTGGGACTCGGGAGGCAGAGAATAGATGGGGGCAGGGCCAGCCAGAGGTGGTATTTACAGGTTCTCCGACCTACTCAAAACGTCTGCTACCAGTTCTCCAGAACTGGTCAGAACCTGCTGAATACCACCTCTGGTGAGAATGAATGAATGAAGACAAAGGTCAGTTTTGTACTAGATTCGGTTATAAGCTGACCATAAGTTAAATCTCTACAACTGTTTAACTACCTTAACTTTCTCACTTCTTCCACTTCATCTGCTTTCCTTCAGGCCTTCTGGTTTAGAATAGAATAGAGCTGGAAGGGACCTTGGAGGTCTTCTAGTCCAGCCCCCTGCTCGAGCAGGAGAACCTATACTATTTCAGACAAGTGCCTGTCCAGTTTCTTCTTAAAAACATCCAGAGATGGAGCACCCACGATTTCTGGTGGCAAGCTGTTCCACTGGTTAATTGTCCTCACTGTTAAGGAGATTCTCCTTAATTCCAAGTTGCTTCTCTCTTTGATTAAGTTCCCATCCACTGCTTCTTGTCCTTCCTTCAGGTGCTTTGCAGAATAATTTGAGCCCCTCTTCTTTGTGGGAGCCCCTCAAATACTGGAAGATTCCTATCCGGTCACCCCTAATTTTTCTTTTCTCTAGACCAGCCAGACCCAAAACCTGCAGCTGTTCTTCCTGTGTTTCAGTCTCCAGGCCTTTGATCAACTTAGTTGCTCTTCTCTGAACTTTTTCCAAAGTCTCAACATCTTTTTTGTCGCCTGGTGACCGAAATTGGTTGCAGTATCCCAGTTTCCACTTCTCATCGGTAGAAACGAGCAGCTCCTTTATTATTTCCCCCCTACTTGCAGAGATCCTCACGGGACAGCCCAATGGGTTTCAGTGCTACACTGGTGGTGATTCGGGCAGTGAAGAGCGCACTCGCCAGATTTTGAGGTGCACTGGAGCCATGAACCGGTGTCTCCGTATCGTAAAAGCAGGTAAAGAGAAGGCTTACAAATTGAGCTGATACCAAAGACAGAGAAAGGGAGGGGGGAAAAACGTCTCCATACAGGTCTCCCTCCACTTATGACCCTTTGTTTAGTGATTGTTTTACATTATAGCAGCACTGAAAAGGTGATTTATGACCAGTCCTCACACTTATGAATGTTGCAGGATCTCCATGATCACATGATTAAAATTTGGGTGCTTGTTAACTGGCATGTATTTATCATAGTTGCAATGTCTCCCTGTCTACCCCAGCCAGCCAGCCAGCGACTCCTTCTATCCACCCCCTCTTTCCATCTATCCATCCATCATCCACCCATTCATCTATATTTCCATATATTCCTCCAGACATTCATCCACACATCCATCCCTCCATCATATCATCCCATCCATTTACTGGTATACATCCATCTATTCATCCATCTATCCATCCATCATATCCTCCCTCCCTCCCTCCATCTAACCATCCATCCCTCCATTATATCATCCCATCCATTTACTGGTATACATCCATCTATTCATCCATTTATCCATCCATCCCTCCATTATATCACCACATCCATCCATCCATCCATCCATCCATCCATCCATCCATCCATCCATCTACCCTACCATCCCTACATCATATCACTCCATCCATCTATACATTCATATATTCATCCATCCATCTCTCCATCCATCATATCACTCCATCTATACATCCATCTATTCATCCATCCATCTCTCCATCCATCATATCACTCCATCTATCCATCCATCAAATCCTCCCTCCCTCCATCCCTCCATTATATTACCACATCCATCCATCCACCCATCCATCCATCCATCCATCCATCCATCCATCCATCCATCCATCCATCCACCCATCATATCACCCCATCCATCCATCTACTCCTCCATCATATCACTCCATCCATCTATACATTCATATACTCATCCAGCCATCTCTCCATCCATCATATCACTCCATTCATCCATCCGTCCATCATATCACCCCATCCATCCATCTACCCCTCCATCCCTCCATCATATCACTCCACCCATTTATACATCCATATATTCATCCATCCATCCATCCATCCATCCATCCATCCATCCATCCCTGTTAATATGGTGCAGCCAAATGGCTTTACCTCTCAGGAAAATCTGCCTGTCACATGACTGTGTGGCTTGCAATGTGATGCTTTTTTTCCCACCTCACCACACTAAATTTTCTTGAGATTCTTCTTCCTCTGTTTCTGTAGCGGTTATCATTTTAACAAGGTTGCTAGGCCGACACTCAACCTTGTCCTTTCTCATCTGGACAATGGAAGTGTCAATACTGAAGGTCCCTGTCTTCCCGGTATACTACACAGCACGGGAGGATCTAATGCTGATGCTAAACGTTTTCCACCTCTGGCACCCATGTTCTGCAGAAGCCCATGCAATGGTTTTCTTTGAACCCAGGGATTTCTTCTTCTGATGCAATGTAAATTTTTCTCCTGTTAGGGATGGATTCCCGGGCACAAAATTTTAGCAGTGCTAATTATCCGTCTTGGTTCTCTGGGTGGTTTGATCAGAAAATTATGTTAAAAAAAGGAAATGTAATCCCTGCTACATACGCTTTGGTTATTGTTTTCCAGAAAATAAAAGCACAGCCGTGACCATCCAGAGGGGCTGCGCTACAGAATCCATGTGCTGGAGAGACACAGATATATATCTCAAACTGCAGAGAGAAAATTCTCATGCTGAATGTTGTAAAGAGAATCTTTGTAACAAAGTCCACAGTCCCAGCAATCCAGGACTGGTGACCATTCTTAGTTTATGGTTGATGTTGAAGGTCTATCAATAACCGCCCCTGTCTCATCGGTGGCACAGAAATAAATTTGGAACATTCTGGTGGTGGTTTTTTTTGCTTGTTTTGCTTTGCCTCTGCTGTTCCAATGCATAAACTTTGTTGCTTTTCTAAAAATGCTTTTCTTTCTCCCATTTTGCACCCTGAGAAGGTGAGGTCTTTCTTGAATTGACCTCAGCTTCAGGTGAGGCGCATCTATGCAGCTTTCTGGGCATCCCCAAAAGGGCTTTTTCAGGAGGCAACTGGACTTTCCCGTTTTTTCTTTTGAAGACGTCATGCGTCTCATCCAAGAAGCTTCTTCCGCTCTTGACTAGATTTTGGGGAATGGAAGGATTGATACTCCTTGCAGACAGCTGGTCTTTTGCATCCTTTTGGAGGGTCCTTGAAGCACCTGGGAGGTTGGTCTGTGTCCTCAGGGTCACCCGAGTGGTGCCAATGGTTCCTGGAGTCTGCAATATTTTCCCTCTGGAAATCCATTCCTCCTCCCACGCCATTCCAAGGGGGTTCATCCCAAATTGTATGGCTAAACATCTGTAGAGATTCTCAGGCATCCAGGTCACGGTTGTCCCAAAGATGATTTTTGAGGAAGCAACTGAACTTCCTTGTTTTTTTTTTCTTTTGAAGATGTTTTCGCTTCTCATCCAAGAAGCTTCTTCAGCTCCAACTGAATGGTGGGGAATGGAAGGATTGATCTTCCTTGCAGACAGCTGGTCATTTGCCTCCTTTTGGAGGGTCCTTGAAGCACTTGGGAGATTTATTTGTGTCTTCGGGGTCACCCGAGTGATTCCTGTAATCTGCCATTTTTCCCTCTGGAAATCCATTCCTACTCCCACACCATTCCAAGGGGGTTCATCCCAAATTGTTCAGCTAAAACTCCGTAGAGATTCTCAGGCATCCAGGTCATGGTTGTCCCAAAGGTGCTTTTTCAAGTGGCAAGCGGACTTCCTTGTTGTTGTTTTTTTCTTTGGAAGACATTTCGCTTCTCATCCAAGAAGCTTCATCAGCTCTGACAGGATAGTGGGGAATGCAAGGAACAATACAGTTTCTGGGAAGCAGTACAGAAGTAGGTTGAAGCTGTCTTTCTCCAAGATGTACTGGAGTTGCAACAGTTCATTTAGTTACAACAGCCCTGGAAAAAGTGACTTATGATGTTTTTCACACAACTGTCGCAGACACGCGATCAAAATTCAGACACTTAGCCACTGGTTCATATTCATAACGGATGGGGTCGTGTGACCTTCTGACAAGCAGAGTCAATAGGGAAGCCAGGTTCGCTTAACGACTGGATTACTAACTCGACAGCTGGAATGATTCACGTCACAATGGTGGCAAGAGAAGTCATAAAATGGGGCAAATCTCACTTAACAAATGTCTCATTTAGCAACATAAGTGTTGGACTCAAGTGTGATCATACGTCAAGAGCTACCTGTGTTCTCCGCTTTCCAGCTGAAATTAAAAGCAATTTGGTCTCCATCCAAATACCAACCAGACACTCTGAGCAGGAAGCTTTCTTGACTCTCTTCCTCCCAACCAAACCATCTAAACTTCACTGTCTCTTGGTCCTTTGGAAGGCAGCCCCTCCCTCCTGGGAATCCAGCCTACATTCCACCCCATACAGGTTTTCTAGTAATCCATATAATATGTTTGTCTGGCTATATAGTTATGCATGGATATGTACTGTGTCTAGCACACAGCCAATAATCTGTGTGATGACATTCATGGTATTAGTCTAGGAAAGATTATAGGACAGGGGTCAGCAACCAGTGGCTATGGGGCCGCATGCGGCTGTTTCATCCCTCTGCTGCAGCTCCCTGTTGTTGGTTGGCTCCACAATCGATGGGACTTTCAGTTAGGACAGGTAGAGGAAAAAGAATGCCATACTAGGAGGAGACTCTATGGTGAGGGAACCAGACTTCTGGTTGGCTCCAGAACTGAACGGGGGGCTTCCGTTTAAGACCTTTGTGGCTCTGAGTGTTTAAGGTTGCCGACCTCTGTTATAGGACGATAAATGTGTTTTATCTCACAAGTGGCAGAAAGTATTTCCTTTATTTCCTGCCTCCTGCTGCAAATCTCTGAATTTGGGAAATCTTTGCTTGGGGAAAAGCTGCAACCAGATGTCCTGGTTCATAAAGAGGCAGGCTAATTACAATAATGAAGGAGGTGCAATCAACTCAGGGAGGGGCCTTTGATCTGCAGAAGACGAGTAACAACTGGAAATCCTGGGGAATGCTCAGCGGGCAAGTTATATTCACCGGCACGGTTCTCTTGCCTCCGTACCGATTCTGGGAGCCCAGTTTGGGATTTCAAAGAAGGAATGAAGGAAAGGTCCTAGAGAATGGTCAACTGACTGCCAGTGGAAGAAGAGGAATTCACGTAGGTGGGTGCATGGGCCTCTCAACCTGTGTCCAAGGTGAGGTTTCTTAGATCGAGCTATTGCAGTGTGCAGAAACATCTAAAGGAGACATTTTTGTGAGCCTTTTCGCGTAATCTCAAGAGGCATCTCTTCATGCTAGGAGTCTCCCCCAACTTTATTTTCTGTATCTTTCTTGATTGGGACAATCAAGAAAGTGTCCCAACACTTTTGAGGAAGAGGATAAACCATGTTCTCTAGGGGCCCAGCTTGGCATTTCTCATCTCCCCATATGTGGTAGATGATTCCAAGGGGAACTGCGGTCTGCACCTGTTTCCCACTTCCGTGAATTGAGATGGGACCTCAAAATATGCCCTGGGTTATCCTCAGTTGCACTCTTTAGGGGAAAATAGATACCCTCCAGAGAAGCTGGTTTGCCATCACTGATCCTATTGAGATCTTGCTGAGGACCTTTTTTTTTCTCTAGAAACCACACTTGGAAAAGGATCATTTCTTTGGCTTCAACTTGCCTCAATATTTTTAAATTGTTGAATGTCTGCTCCTCAAAATATTGACTCTTCTTTCTCTCTTCCAGCTGTTCTCTTCTTTATTCTTGCTTTGAATTCTTACGTTGATATAACCCCAAAGAGCTTTTTCCCTAGCTCGCTTTAATGTCTTGCCCTCAGCCCTTTTGGATGGTTGTTTTAAGAGGCTCCTGATTAACGAGCAGCTATGCCCTTGTGACAGAGCCGAGGTTGAAGCTGTGGAGCACATCCTTTTATTTTGTCCCATGTATAACGCAGACAGATCCAAGTTACTATTTCTTATTGAAATCGTCCCTTCTAGACCTAATGGCTGTAATTTGTTTGTATATTGCCTTGGAGATGGCTCCTCATACATCACCTCTCAGGTTTCCAATTTTTTCTTAAGAGCTGTAACCACTAGAGGAGAATGCTGTAACTTTCCTTAGTTAACCCTCTGGTGACTGATTGCTATGATGCTATGATCAATTCTCTTATGTCTCTTTGTAGTACTGTGATCGTAAATAAATTTATATATATAACCCCAACGAATTGACAGCATAGAGCTTGAGATCTCAAGTTTTCAATTTAATTATCAGAACAAATCAGTGAAACATTCAAGAATCTCACCTCACCAATGGGTAGTTCAGCTTGCATCTCTGTTCCCAGCTAAGATTATTTCTCCTTTTGAACGAGAGAGGGGGAGGAGGGAGGGAAAGAGAGAGAGGGAGAGAGCGAGCTTAAAAACAATTAATAAATCATAATATACCAATAGGTGAAGGTAGTAGGAAAGATGAGAGATAGGAAAGATGAGAAGATGGCATAGATGGCAACTCTCACCCCCCTCAACCATCCCGGGGGGTGTAGAGCCACCCTGTGCAATGAGAAAATCTTGGCCTGGGGTACCACCCTTCAACTGCTGTTGGAAACAAAGAAATGTATGTCACTCCAGGGTCCCATGTTTTATGTTAGTCGTTGCAGGCTGGAGCCTCAAACAGAGAGGAACTTTTAAGTATTGGAGAGAGCATGGATCGGGCAGCAGCTGCTGAATTGTTTTTTGGAGGGCTGTATCGTACTTCATGGGTCACAAATTATTCAGGCACGTTAGTTTGGAGTTCAGCCAGGACTACTAATTTTTAAAAATTGCATTTTTAAAAACATTCCATCACTCACCTTGACTAAGTCATTTTGCCTCTGGGCAAAGGTAACCAGGTGCAGATTTCACAGCTTCCACCCTTAGATTTTATATTGTTATTTGTTGCTTCTGTGTTTTATGTGTATGCTTGCTTAAAATGGTAGATTTCCATGCTGTCAATAATCAAAGGCTGTACCCGGGCAGGGTGAGCTGTTATCTCCGTCTCTTGTACTATCCCCCAACCTGGTGCAATAGTGATATAGGCACCTTGGATGCGATCCCCAAACATCTGGAGCCCCACCGGAATGCTGTTGGCATTGACAAAAACACCATCAGTCAATGGCGAAAGGCAGCTCTGCTTGGAACAGTTTTCATCCTGTGAGGATGCCTTCAACATTGTTAAAACAGAAGCATCTGCCTATCCCAGATGCTTGGGAAGGACTCAAAACAATGGGCAAAAATGCCAGATCCAGTCTAAACATCTGGATGATGGCACAATGAACTATAAATCATAATTATTCCCAAGATTAGATTCCCAGCATTAGGCTCTTCTCCAGGGAGTCCTTCAGGTGGCCAAAGTATTTGAGTTTCCTCTTCAGGATCTGGCCTTCTAAAGAGCAGTCATGGTTGATCTTCTCTAGGACTGACCGGTTGGATCGCCTTGCAGTCCAAGGAGTCTTCTCCAGCACCAGAATTCAAAGGCCTCCATTCTTTGGCGCTCAGCCTTTCTTATGGTCCAATCTTAACAGCCGTACGTTGCAACTGGGAAAACTGTTTTTACCATTGTTTGCCACACACAATCTCTTGTTCCAGATTGGTGGCCAATACAGCTAGCCCTCGATTTATGGCCACAACGGAGCCCGGAATTTCTGTGGTTAAGTGGGTTTTGCCACATTGTACGGTCCTTCTTGCCAACGGTGTCTCAGTGAATCACCGCAGCTGATCAATTAGTAACCCGCTTGTGAAGTGAATCTTTGACATGGACTGTACACCGCCCCGAGTCCCTTTCGGGAGAGGGGGTGGTCTATAAGCGCTAATAAATTGAAATTGAATTGAATTGAAATTGAATCTGGCTTCCCTATTGACTTTGCTTGTCTGAAGGTCACCAAAGCACAAGCTGAACCCTACTGAAATCTCACCTCCTCAATGTTTAGAGTTTCTGCCTCTGTTGCATCTGATCGGCCAACCCAGGGAGCCGGACATCAGAAGGACCCTCCCCGGCAGAAAAGATGAAAGATTATTTACTATAGCTAGGATTTCCCCTGGCAACGACCCAGAGGTGGGTTCCTACCAGTTTGGACTGGTTTGGACGAACCTGTAGTAACTTGGAGGCATGGGTCGCTGGAACCGACAGTGACCCAGGCCTGTCACGCCCCCAAACGGGTTCTCCTATGGCACCGCCATCTTGATTTTCAGTTCTGCGCATGCGCAGAAAAATTTTCTTTTTTTTAAAATATATTTTTATTATTTTTACATTTAAAAACAATGCAATACCGCGGAGTCGGAGTGACCATACATTCACATTATATACAGCTAGTTTCAACCATTAACAGTTAAACTACTTGATACATTATCTATCCTTCTGTCCAATCACAATATATACATTTGTTCCCGTCTTGTCATCTTGTCTTATACCAATCATAAAATCTATTCCATACCTCAAAATATTCTGATTCCCCTTTATTTTTAAGTTCAAGAGTGAGCCTGCCTGCTTCTGCACAAGCCAACACTTTTTGCACAGAAGAATTTTCACTGCGCATGCGCAGATCTTTTTAGGTGCAAAGGTGTATGCGTTGCAGAGCACGCAGTTGGCACGCACATGCAAGAATTTTTGTGCACCGAACCGGCAGTAATGCTGCCAGCAACCCACCCCCGCAACGACCCACCCGTGGCCAAGGGGGCAAGTAGGATGGTGATGAGCTCTGGAATTGCTTTCGTTGTTTTGTTTCTCACTTCTCCAGTCGGTCCCGTTCTCCGGCTTGGCTTGGTAAAGTGTACACTCCTACTTCTCGGAGTCTCGTTCCCATCTGATTGAGATAGGCAGCTTGGCCTAAAACCTGCTTGGCAGCTCCAGGAGGAAAGGGTGATGCAAGCAACCCATCCATTACTAAGGTGGTGCCCGAGAACGAAATCAGTTACCCTTTGTCAACGGATGGCTTTGGAGGAGAATTTGAGGACTGGTAGTGACTGGGAAAACTACGGAGGCAGTAGAGACAGGATAAGACTCAGGCACAGGGGGAGTGAATGTCTTTCCAACTGTAGGATGGGTGCAAATTGCTAGCCTGCACATGGCAGGGAATAGATAGATTAATGAGAATAGATCTGGAAGGGGCCTTGGAGGTTGGCAACCTTAAACATTCAAAGAGCCATTTGGACCTGTTTCCCACAGAAAATAAAACACCGGGAACCACAAAAACCTTCCCCTGCCTATTTCCCGACTAGCATATGGAATTGAATTAAACATTCTGTTTTCTTATGAAACTTTTCTTGTCTTGGATGTATCTATGGTTGGCCTACTGGGGGTCGAAAAGCTCAATAAATCAGACATTCTTCTACGGCTGCATTTGAATGAGTGTTAGCCAACTTCAGCTGGTTTTGAAAAAGCTAGGAGACGTTCCCAATCAGGAGATTACAAACCATCCTTTTCAAAGCA
This sequence comes from Natrix helvetica, assembly GCF_964273705.1. NCBI lineage: Eukaryota > Metazoa > Chordata > Lepidosauria > Squamata > Natricidae > Natrix > Natrix helvetica. The sequence continues at coordinate 5,454,080 of NC_138560.1, forward strand.
AAAAGAAACCTCTCTGGAAGATATTTTCCCAGGTGTATGGATGTGCCGCCGCTTTGATGTGGCATTCTATTGATCAATAACAATTCTGGTCCTGGTGACCGAGCCAAATTCAATCACACCCCATTATCCCAGGACATGAACATTTGCCTTCCTTCGTAATGAAAATTATTTTCTTCTTTACAGGTGATTGATGGTTATTCCGGAGGTAGAAGGAAAAGTGCCCCGAGCATATTTCCAGAATCTGCGTGGCAAAAACCGAAACATTCCCAAAATAAGGCATAAAACGCCAACGCCAACAAAATTGCACGTACAGTTTGCTGTCAGTTGGTTAATCGTGCTACTGTTAGCCAACTCAACACCAGCGAATGCTGGCAAACGTCTCCAGAACAGAGGACAATTTTTTTCATCCTTTTTTTTAGCCAAACGCTGCGTCTGTGGATAGCAGATTGTCTCATTTGTCTCTTGCCTGCTGAGCAAGTTTGTAAGTCGAAGCTAGCCTGATTACTTATTCTACCAACTCTTACTACAAGGTTTCCAACATACGAGGAAGATGGCAGTCTGGGAAGAATACTGCCAACAGATCAAGACCCCGCTGCTGACTCTCACATTTGTCTTCTATCTGTTGGATGCAGGTAAGAATAGAAGGGAAGGGAAGAGAATAGAAGTGAATAATAGAGTCGGAAGGGACCTTGGAGGTCTTCTAGTTCAACCCCCTGCTTAGGCAGGATACCCTGCAACAGCGATGGCTAACCTTTTCTAGACTGAGTGCCCAAAGTGAATGCGTGAATGAATGAATGCGTGAATGTGTGCATGCACCCCCAAATGCAATGTGCACGCGACCCTGTGCATGCCTCCTTCCCCTGTGCATGTTCCCCAGCCTCCATGCATGCACATGCGACCCAGCCCCCACGCATGCACACACTCATCTTGCACATGTCCCATGCATGTACTCTGGCCCCAAAGGAATGTCTGCCCTGCACGCGCCCCAACCCCCCGCATGTACGACAGTTTGCTGGTGGGAGGCACACACATATGCGCGGCAGAGATCAATCGGGTTGACGGCTCGTGTGGGGTGAGGGCATTGTGTGCCACTGGTTTGCTATCATGGCCCTGCACCACTTCAGACAACTGGTTATCCCATCTCTTCTTAAAAACTTCCAGTAAGAACGAACCTGTCGGGATGGGTGAGCTTCTCAGTGGGATGAGGGAGAACCACGTACTCTTCAGGAAAGAGCTTCTGTAGACGTCCTTCAAGATTTAGACTAGAAGGGACACAGGGAAAAACATTGGCTTCCTCCTGATTTTGAGCCCCACATTTCCTTTTTATGGGTTAATAATACAATATAAATATTTAGTAGAAACAGTTAGATTAAAAAATCTCCATTAAACTCAGAAGAACAAAAGTGAGGAAATGGTGAACCTCAAGGTTTGATGAAACTCCAAAGTAGCCAGCATAGCCCCAGTTATGTTTAAACTGGGGTTTTTTTTTGGTGGGGGGTGGAGTAGATTAGAGTGTTGTATGAACCAACGACTTACTAGCTGGTAAACAAGTGTTGTTCAATCTCTTACCTGTGCAACTCGAAAACCACCACGGCAACAAGAAACCCACCACCAGTTAATTTACTAATCAGTGTAAGCCTGTTGTGTCAGCATAGCCAGCCAGCCCTAATTATATCTCCCCTTGAAATGAATGAGATATAAATTAACCAAAGTGAGTGATTGATTGATTTGAGAGGTGTTTCTCCTAATTTAGCTGGAAGGTCACCACAAACAATTATGAAATGCAATTAAAATAAGAAAACAGGTAATGGGAAATTATCAATCACATAATATAGGTGACAGGTTAAATTGAGATGGGCTTTTGGTACGTACAAATTCAAACTAACAATAAAAAAACCACACGTAGAACATGCATGCCATGTTTACCCGAAGAAAAGCTTTGTGTTAGGCAGTGGCCAAAACACTTGACAGGCAGCTTCCAAAATGTTATTGTCAGGTGCAAGAAAGCAGAGTTACTTGTGAATAACAAAAGTCAGTAACGTTATCATCTACCAGCTACATTACAAGAATCTTACCAGCTTTCTTCTCTTTCCCTGGGAAGGACCAGATGAGGTTTCAGGTGTCTTGCGGTAAATCAAGGTTCTATTGCTTGTGATGGCACAGGGATTCCAAGCTAGGACCTCACTTGACCCCTCCTTCCAGGTTGGCTGACAGTTTCCCAACAGTTATTGCCATTTATCTATTGTTCTCTTTCTCTGTAGTGAGTGGCCTGCGATGCTACCAGTGTGTGGGGATGTTCCACGAATGTGTCCAATCAGAGCAATTGTGTACGCCAAGGGATCGTTCCTGCTTCTCATCTACCATCAAACTTTTCTGTAAGGAACCCCTCCCCCATTTCCTGTACCTACTATGATATTTATTTACTTCAATATATATCCACCTTTCTGTTCAGAATGGACCATTTTTGTCTGCTTGCAATAAGTATACTCTAATGGCTCAATGCTTTCCACAGGGAAGGGATGACCTAAAATTTGTTAGCATTTAACAAGCAATTTTAAAAAAACAATTAGAAAACAAAGTATTCAAACTTCATGTCATTTCAAAAGTGTTGACTGCGGTTTGACCAAGATGACTATTCCCTTGTCTCCCAGACCTCTAAACCTGCTAGAGATTGCTGTCTCCTTGCAAGGAGTTGCTGTCTGGAACACTTATGGGTGATCTCAAGTCCTCTTCTTATCCATAAAGGTTTTGAAGAACCAGTCTAATCACTGGCTCTTCCTTCTACCACAGTCATCAACTCTGCTTTTCATGGAGACACCTTCAGTCTATCACTTCGTCCTTCGGAAGTCCCCATCCTGGTTTCTTCTGAATGCTCCTTTCTCTGGTGCAGAGTCTCCCGAAGCTGATGGGAATTGTCCATTTTTCCTGAAGAGATGAAGGAGAGGGTGGCCTTTCTTGTCAACAGTGATTACTTTTGGAGATGGTTGGGCTTTTGAAAGCAAATGATTTAACGGACCCTTCTCCAAGAAAGAAGAATGGCTGGAGGATTCAGGACCTCTTATAGCCAGGGAATCCCTCCAGCATACTATGGCTGTTTCATCATCTCATGGGAGGGCTAGTCATCAGAGGTGGGTTTTTACCAGTTCAGCCGAGTAGGTAGTAACTCGGCTGGACACATGCCCAAACTTGTTCGATCCTCAGCGGTGCCATCTTGATTTTCTGTTCTGCACATGCACAGAACAATCTTGATTGAAAAAATGTAATTATTTTTCCTTTTTTAATATGCACATGTGTAGACCTTGTGTATGGCATCCGTGCGAGCATGCAAATTTTTTTGGGCACCGAACTGGTAGTACTGCCGTCAGGAACCAATTACATAATTGAGGGATGGCGGTACCTACTGTATAGCTTTCTACATGCATTCAATTTGAACCCTAATATTCTTAGTCACTAGCAGCCATCACTGATTGGGTCTGAGAGATGCTGGAGCCCAACAACACCTGGAGAACTCCAGTTTCCCCAATCTGGTGTCAGTCCCATATGTTGATTCCTAGAGTTTTTAGCTCAACATGGCCAATTTGGGAACATTTACAATATCCGAATTTTGAGTGTGATGAACTCCTGCATTCTTTACTGACTTTGTTGGCTCCCAATCTTTTCCAGATTCAAACAACTATACAGGAGTATTTTTGCTTCCAGGTAAGTTGGATGGCACTTATTATTTTTTTCAAGGTTTATTGGGTTTTAATTTTTAAAAATAGTTCAACATCAATACACGAACAGTTTGGCCTCTGGGTATAGTTCGTATTAATACAAAAAACAACAGTCAATTGTTGCATTAATCAAGCTAATATAATCCTAATATTAATGTACTTGTTTATTTTAAAATAGTCATTCAATATTTCAGTGTTCTATTCTAATGTCAATAATCTTCTTGAACATACATAGTAATACCATCTTTCAACCTGTCATCTTTCCATCTACTTATTACTTATATTCTATTTACGTATATAGAAATCATAACTACTGTACTTATATTTTCCCTAATTCTTATTTCTACCTCTATTTTGGCTTCCAGTCAGGTCACTCTTACTAATACTAATGTTAATACACATCTTTATGTTAAGACATAGTCCTTTATATAAACATGTATATTCTTATTTCTACCTCTATTTCTAGTTTTGAATCAGGCCATCATTATACTAGAAGACAGAAGAAAGAAAAAAAAAGAGGGGGGCGAAAGCTCTGTTCTAACCATCATCTCTTGCCCGTTTTAATACGTCAATTCTTATTCGTTTTTTGGCTTTTCTCCCATACTCCTCTCTGGGATCATTGTCTCTGTCAGCATCTGTATCTTCATTTTTCCATCTAAATATTTATCCCATCTCTATCCTCCTAAACTTCCAGATCTCCTGAATATCCACTCATACTCCTATCTCCCTTTCAAAAACATCTTCCAGATTATCCAATTCCAATGGCACTTATTAATTTTGGCACTTATTAATTTTGATCGAGAAAGACAAGGTTCAACCTGAACAGGGAATGTTTTAATTTTAAAAACACCAATCCATTTGTTGGTTGATTGTGATTATCTAAAACGAGACTGGAATCCCCTCTACACATGCTCACAAGCAACTTTCTTAATTTATTTCATATGAGAGAAAGTTGGGCCAGAACCAAAAAACCACTCAAGGACAAAAGGAAAGACTGGCTGAATTTGAACGTGCCTTAAGCCAGATAAAACTCCAATCTTTACCTGATTTGATTAAACCTGAATGAAAATAGTAATTGTTGCGCTTTGTTTATAAAATATTTAGAGAATAATAACTAAACATTTAGAAAAAAAATGTATTTTAAGGCAGAAAAATCAGTTAGTGGCATCAATTCTACATACATTCTATGGAGTTGACTTTAGCTCATCTTCTGCTATCTCTAACTGCCCTCAACCATCATGTTCAGCTTAGATTTTTGGATTTATGGTTTGTTAATCAAATTATAATGGCCAAAAAATTCACATGACTCTAAACCACAATGGAATGGCTTCAACAGGAATTCAACTGATTTTCTTGGCCTACTTAATTCCATGTATTTCTAAACCCCAGATTTAGAAATTGCTGAGTATGTGATGAAAGGCTGTTCAGGGGAAGGCGTATCTAATCGCACCGCTAACATCTATTCTGAAGACGATCATGAAGTACACAACACGTATTACTGTGACTCTAATCTCTGCAACATCCGGTTCACAGGTGGTAAGTACAAGACGTTAGAGCATCAACCTGTTGAGCAAGGGAGAAGTGTAAGAAACAATAAGAACTAATGTGATGTAACATTTAAGTGCTGGATGAGGGAACCAATCCAATGTCCCTTCCAACTTTGCTGTTCTGATTATGGGACTTGGGTTGACTTCAATAGTAGTCCACTCTCAGCCATGGAAGCTCAGTGTTTTTGGGCCAATGTCTCACCCCAACCTATCTTGCAATATTATTGTGGAGAAAAATGGGGGGGGGGGGAGAAAACAGGAAGGTTTTTGATGTCCTCCCACTTCCCAACACTTTGAAACAAGGAAGAGAAAATAGAATTACCGGAGACTGGACCTGTCTGATGGAAATGCATTCAAGCTGAAGAGTTTTAGCTTTTCTGAAGCGCAGAGTGATCTTTGACACTTCACTGGTTAGCAAAAGGCTTCCAAAAATCAAATCAAAGGGCAGGTTTTATCTTCTCAAGCTCTGTATGCTGAACTTTTCTGCAGATGGATTCTACTCCTCTTAGGTGATCCCCTAGGGAGGAGATCCTTAAAGTTCTGATCCTTCAAGAGGTGAAGGAGACATGGACTTGAAGGCAGATTTTCTCTGTGGTGGCCATGATATTTTAGAACATCTCTCCAGGAATTATTCCTGGCTCACTCATGTCTGATGTTTTGCAAGGCAGTAAGCTGATCTGATTGTGGTGGGATTTGGAATCTTAGTGGTTAGTGTCTATGGTGGTGGTGGGATTCAGAAGTTTTACTCCCGGTTCTGTGGGTGTGGCATGGCTTGGGGGATGTGGCTTGGTGGGCATGGCAGGGGAAGGATACTGCAAAATCTCCATTCCCTCCCCACCTCTGGTCTATGGAGATTCTCAGTCATCCAGGTCCTGGTGGTCCCAAAGGTGCTTTTTCAGAAGGTGACTGAACTTTTTTGGTGTTTTTTGAAGGTGTTTCGCTTCTCATCCAAGAAGCTTCTTCAGCTCTGGCTGGATGGTGGGGAATGGAAGGATTTATATTCCTTGCAGAGGGCTGGTCATTTGCACCCTTTTAGCAAGTCATTGAGGCCACTTGGAGGCTTATCTGTGTCTTCAGGGTCACCAATGGGCATGGAGCCTTCTTGGGTTCGAGGAAAAAACAAGGAAGTCCAGTTGCCTCCTGAAAAATCACCTTTGAGACTTAATGCTGATGATTCTCCAATTTTTAATAGAGAGATGACGTTATGGACTGGAATTCGTATTTTTAGACATAATGAGGTGGTTTTTTTTTGTATTTTATGTTTGGTTTTGGATGCATGCAAACATCCCAAAATGTGAGGGTAAGCACGCCATATAAACAAGTGCAATAATGAAAGAAAGGTATTTTTAAAGAGCCGTGACCAGCGATATCCTTCTCTTCTATTTTCCCAGCTCCAGCCAGCACTACTCAGGCAGCTAATGGCATGGAGTGCTACAGCTGTTTTGATCGTGGCACGGGGGACTGTGCTCAAGGAAATGCTACTCGGGTCAAGTGTCTGGGAGATATGAATCAGTGCATGGATTTTACTGGTAAACCGAGATGTTTCTTGAATACGTTCGGGAATGATATTAAAGGGATTGACGAACTGCTGAGTGCAGATACATGAAATAGCATATCTGTGATCTTTCAACCTATCTATGTGAAAGGTGAACACAGATTAGCAAGTAAGATTTCCCACTAGCTAGACGTGAATAAACTAGACGGCACCGTGCGGTTCAGAAGAATCTGAAGAAACGAAGGTTGGAGAAGTAGGAGAGGCAATGAGGGGAGATGATAAGAGAGAGAGAGAGAGAGATGCACCATGGCCATCAGAAGAGGGCAATGCAGCTTCCTCCTAAGGCACACTGAGTATCATCAATGTGGACTTCAGCTCCTAAACCTTTCAACAATGACTAGGCTAATTGGCAAATCCTGGAGATTCCAGAAGTGGAAGTCCACATTTTCTGGAAGAAACTGAAATTGGGCAAGGCTGGTCTGCAGGGTCACTGAAACCTGAACTCTCCCTCTTGACATGTAACAATGAAGTTATGGATAGGGAACATGTAGGATTCCAGATCTTGCTGAACCATAAATTCCAGCTTTGCTAATCACGATCACTTCTGAGAGTCACTTCGTAACTCAGGAACATCCTCCTCCCTGAATTAGACAGTGTAGATATGAGGCCCTGTTGTGGCCTGTCGGCCGCTGGCCCCTCCAACAGCTCAATCAGATGAGGAGACAGTGTGGGAGTCAGGGCAAGTGTCAAGGCAACCTGAGAAGGGGAAGAGGGAATGGAGCTGTCAGAGAGAGAGGGAGGGAGGGAGGAAGAGGGAGGGAGAGAGAGAGGGTGGGGGAGAGGGAGAGGCAGAGCCTGGGCTGTCTGTCAGCCCTCTGATGGAGAGTCAATAGCTCTCAGGCCTGGAGGTGGCTGATGAGGAAGAGGAGGAACAGCTGGATCCAGTGCCTGACGCATGGATGCGCAGAAGGCAGAGGAGAGGAGAACAGTGGAAATCTATGAGCTGGTCCTTGGGACAGAAGAGCCACCACTGCTAGCGAAGCCCCACCCTAGCTCTGGGGATAACAGACAGGGGCGGAGATGAATAGATATGGCAGACAACTATTTATCTCCCTGGCGGATGGAATTGTTAGCCTATGTTGAGAGAGAAACTTTTTGCCAGGGCTGCCAGCGCTCCTAATAAAGGAATCTTTTAAGTTAACTTCAGAGGGTTTGTGGTGTTTGGGGAGCTGGGTCAGAACAGGTCCCCTGCCTACAGTCTCATGCATTGTGTTCCATCATGTTCTTTGATTCCTAGTGATCAATGGCGCCTGGAAAATGACGTACCGGACATGTGCCCTGGAGACCTTGTGCCGCCGGCAGTATATGCTGCCAGAACTCTCAGGGAGACTGGAGATCAGTTGCTGTTCTACCCCTCTCTGTAACGATGGGCGACCTGGCCTTAAAAGCATCTGCAGCCATTTCTCAGAACAAGGTAGCCTTCCTGTTATCCCCCAGGAGAAGTAGGATATGAGATATCGTAGTGTGAGATAGGAACTGGTGTCAAGCAGCGGGGAAATCAGGAGATCCAGGCAGTTCAAATGAGTATAGAGATTTACTCAATTCACTTTCTGAAATTGCCTGTACAATTCAATGGTCCCCAACCTTTTGGGCACCATGGACCAGATCTGTGCACTGGGGAGGGGGGGGGGTGGCTTTGTGTGCTGCCTGCATCCCATGGATGGGGCTTCGCTTGTTTGCATGGCCTGGTTTCTGGCATGCCATGAATCGGTGCTGGTCCACGGACTGTGGGGTTGGGGACCCCCTGCTGCACATGATTGATTGAACTGATGGGTGGATTGCTCTGCAGGAGTCAAGAAGAAGCCCGAGAATGGCTTGGAATGTGCCAGTTGTTGCGATTCAGGCCAAGGTGAATGTGCCCATGGAAACTGGACTCATGTTAAGTGTGTTGGGGAGCAGACTAAGTGTGTGAATGTCACAGGTGAGTTGTGTGAGCATATATGTAAGTGGGTAATAGATGAAATTGGAGCTGCACTCACAATTCTCTTTCCCAAGGGAAAAATGGGATGCCCTTTTTCAAATTTCAAGTGGCCCGCAGCCTCTTCTCCCCACTGGAGTTATTTGTTTAGTCTTTCATAAAATACCGTATTTTTCGAAGTATAAAGATGCATCTTTTTCCCCTCAAAAAAGAGGCTAAAAATCTGGGTGCATCTTATACACTGAATACAGCATTTTTTGCCTCCCAAAACTCTGCCCCCTTCACCCAAATGGCTGTGCATAGCCTTTAGGGGGTTTTCAGAGTGCTCCTGAGGACTGTGGAGGGCATAAATGAGCAAAAAACGGGCCATTTTTTGCTCAACTTTGCCCCCCCCCAGCCCCCAGGAGCACTCTAGAAGCCTCTTAAAGGCTATTCATGCCCTTTAAAAAAAAAGGCCCATTTTCGTGAAAAAAGGCCCATTTTCGTGGGAGAGTGCAAACACTTTTTTTTTAATTTGCCTCTTCAAAATCTTGGTGCGTCTTATACTCCGAAAAATACGGTAGTTAATCTGCATTTAATGTTAAGGGTTCAAAGAATGTCAGGCTGAATGATCGGCCCCACACATTTTCACCTCACAAAATCTGGCCCTCCTCGCAAAAAGTTTGGACACCCCTGCACTAGTCCCTTCACATTTTGCTCCCCACTCCTTCTCCTCTCCACCTTCTCCCCTCTAGAACAGCTTCACTGTTAGTGATTTCCTCTTGCAGGCCCTTTAAGACATGCAATTGGTGTTACCGCTGTGTTTGTTTTCTCTAGAGAAAGGCCATACGTTGATGCGTGGCTGTAGCTTGGAGAAGCTTTGTTGGGAGAAAACACAGTCGCTGGGCCTGGACCGAAACTCTTCTATCAACTGCTGCTCCAACTCACTCTGCAACAGAAGTTTGGCCCCAACTGGAGTTGCCTCCTTGGTCCTTCTCCTCCTGCTTTTCTGGCTGCTCCAATAAAAGTCCGGAGTGTCCAAATTTCAAGGAAGCCAAAGAAAACTGGAAAACAGAGAGCCCAGTGTCCCAAGGACTGATGTACTTCAGCCACATAACGTCCCTCTTGCCTCACAGCATCCAATGTGACAAGGGTTTGCACATAAGGCGGTTTTAATTGCTGCAGCCTATATGACCACACTCTTAGTGTTTTCTCTCCACTGTCTTTAAGTAGGAAGCTTGAAAGAAACAGGTTTAGTGACCTACACCAAGAAAGAGGGTTGGCATTGGGGCAGAAGTTACAGTCCTGAAATATTATCAGTCTCTCCCTGCCTTGCAGCTTCTCAAGGCTAACTCCTGCCAATGGACGCTAACATCTCAGCTTCCTTTCCTTCACGGGGTGAAAAAAAAAAGGCCCTTGCATCAGCTGCAGGGTATGGCACCATGGATATTAGTTATGCAAGGTTTTTGAGTTGGCTCACATGCAGTGGTGCGGTGGCCTAGAGGTGGAGCTCTCGCCTCACGGTCGGCAGGCTGTGAGTTTGATCCTAGGTGGAGGCAGATATTTCTCTCTCTGGATCCACACTGAGAATATACCGTATCTGCTGAACAAAACTTCACATTGGTGACAGGAAGAGCATCTGGCCATTCAAACACTCTGCTAGCTCCATTCTGTTGCCCAGACTCCACCCCGCAAAGGATTATGGGGTCGTTAAATGATAATGATGATGATGGTCCTCCAGGGAGGAACAAGAGATTGCTGTCCCTATCCTATCTGTGGACTTCAAGATTGTGGACTTTATGATCCTGCATCTTCATCCAGAATTGTCCAGTGGAGTTTCCTCCAGGCTTCAAAGACATCGAATGGGGGAAGGCAGCTCCAAAACGTTTTGTGCACGCTAAGCTGATGGCAATTTTAGCCAACCTTGTTGCAAGGAATCAAGTCACACTCACTGCACAAATACTGGTTGGATCTAACTCCTTTCATTCTGCTAAGAGAACTAGCACCAAGGATTGCTATAACCTGCCCAGAGTCACTTGGATAGCAAGATGGGCAGCCAATAAATGTAATAAACAAAAATACCCAAAGATAGGCCATGGAAGAATCTATTCTCCAAGTTGTAGAGGCTGACTAATGGTTGTGGGTTTTGCCTTTTTTCCCCCCTGGGTGGTTCTCCAGTGTAGAAATCTGCCGATGTCCTTGAATTCCTAGTCTGCAAAAGGATGCTCAGGAACCTTTAATAAGAGGGATGCAGGGGAGACAAAGGATAGTTCAAAAGACATTCAATGAAAGAAAACACAGTTTGCAGGGATGTTGTGTTCCGAGGTGTGAGTCCTTCTGTAAAATGACGTTTTGGAGAATTCCATCGCTCTGGTACCTTTTGCAGGAAATAGTTTTAGAGGACACAAACGCGCCCATGAGCCCATTGCTGCCCAAGACTTTCTTCCCATGTGCCAGATTTTGGAACTGGCATAAGGATGTTGTATCCAAAGATGAGTACCCCGAGTACGAAGAACTACATGGGGTCCTCAAAAATCTTGGGTGGGGCTCCGGGGTGGGCTGCTGTGGGTTCGGCCGGGTTCAGGAGAACCCGTTGCTAACGTTATGGCCGATTTGGAAAGCCTGAAAATCCCACCCCTGGCTGGCCCTGCCCACCCTGCCCCACCCCTCCCAGGAGTTTCCACGTGGTCCGTTTTGGATGCGAGGTAAGTGCAGGGCCCACACAGAGATTCAGGGGGAGGAAAAATGGGCCTCCCAGAAATTCCAGAAGTTTGTTGTTTGTTTGTTTGTTTGTTTTATTGGATTTATATGCCGCACTTCTCCCAAAGGATTCAGGGCGGCGTACAACATTAAAAAACACATATCATGAAAGTTAAAAAGAAATTAGATACATATCCAAAAAGAAGGCCAGAAAAAGGCCTGTTTCCATCCTCCGGAGCCCAGGGGAAAGAGTTTTCGCCCTCCCAGAGGCTGGAGGAAAGCCTCCGGAACTTGGGGAAGGTGAACCCCCCCCCGCTGTGTTGCAGGAGGCCACGCCCACCATAATCACGTCCACCCAGCAACTGGGCAGAGAACATCATTGCTTGAAATTTTTGAAGCCCACCCCTGGTGGGGCTCTTAAGAGAGAGTCAAAGACTTGTGGTCAGCTTTGCTGCTTAAACTGACAGAAGGGGAAAAAAATTAATAAACACACGGCCAAGGAGTAATCGTAGGAACTGATGTTAATGAAAGCCAGATACAAATGAATTGAAATCATGTTTAATTTTGATCCCCATTATTTGGAGAAGGGCAGTTCCTAGCATGGGATTCTAATTCCGTAAGAAATCCCAGGTTCTTCTTTTGAGGAATGCAGATGCGGGAAGGGAAAAAGACTGTCCCTGTTAACAAAACGGTAATCTTTATGAGACAGCCAAACTCAGAGAGCACCAAGAATCCCTCCTTTCAACCCGAGCTACATCTATTCTCCTTTATTGCCAATTTCTAGTTTCACTTAGGCAGGATTAGCCCAGTGATGCCAGGTCTATTCAAATCCTATTTCGCTCCATTAGCTGAGTTCAGAGGACAAATTTCAACCTGTCACCCATTAATTTAGCCAGAGCTCCTGACTGTGGATCTGGTCGCATGCAATCTGACTACCGATGAGGATATAGAAGTTATGGAAACATGCTGGAAATAGTTGATGGGTTAGGAGCGGTTAGCCAATCTTGGTAGAACATCACTGCTCTCTTGTGGTAAACGAGAGGAATTGTGAGGAGAAGACAACCAACTATTTTTTCTCCCTTCCCCCTTTCTTGGTTCTGTTGCATTAGCTCAGGAGCTGGCAACCTTAAACACTCAAAGAGCCACAAAAGTCTTAACCGGAAGCCCCCCGTTCAATTCTGGAGCCAACAGGAAGTCCTGTTCCCCCACCATAGAGTATCTTCCTAGCATGGCCTCCTTTTTCCACTTCCTGTCCTAACTGAAAGCCCTATCCATTGTGGAGCTGACCGTAAAACCCACCCCTTGCCATAGAGTCTCCTCTTGATGCGCTGTGCTTCCTCGCACTCCCAACTGGAAACCTCTCTCAAAATTGTGGCGCCAACCGGCGACAGGGAGCCACAGCAGAGGGATGAAAGAGCCACATGTGGCTTCAGAACCATGGGTTGCTGACCCCTGCATTAGCTCATTTGTCTATGCCCCGGTAAGAACTCCAGTTTGTCAAACCATATTTATACAAAAGCCCAGAGTTTTCCTAAGAGGTTATGCCAAAGAGTTGCTCCATCATGCATCGTGCTGGTTCTCACTAGAAAGCCTTTCATGGCATGTCTGCTTGTCTCCTGTGGTCACTGCCTGCCCAATAAGGTTGGAGGGAGTGGGAGTACTCTGTGTCCCTTCAGTCGAGAGATGTGATTTAGTGGGACTCCAGAAGCGTGACATTTCTCTTGTCCCAGCTTTCCTTTGGAACAGCACGGGCTCCTAACATCAATCAATCAATCAATCAATCAATCAATCAATCAATCGGAATAGAGCTGGAAGGGACTTTCAAGGTCTACTAGTCCAACCCCTTGCTCAAGCAGGAGACAAGTGACTGTCCAGCCCCTTCTTAAAAACCTCCAGTGTTGAAGCACCCACAATCTCTGGTGGCAAGCTATTCCACTGTTCTCACTATCAGGAAATTTCTCCTGATTCTCTCCTTGGTGAGTTTCCATCCATTGTTTCTTGTCCTGCCTTCTGGTGCTTTGGGAAATAAGTTGACCCTCTCCTCTTTGTGAGGACCTCTCAAATACTGGAATACTGCTATCATGTTTCACACACACACACACACACACACACACACACACACACACGTCCTTTTTTCCTCTAGACTACCAAGCCCAAATCCTGCAACCGTTTGTTCATATGTTTTTATCTCCAGGCCTTTAATCATCTTTAATCATAAGTTGCTTACAACTTATTTGTTGTTAGTTGCGAAGTTATGTCCGACCCATCATGACCCCATGGACGACGTTCCTCCTGTCCTCCAACATCCTCTGGAGTCCATTCAAGCTCACGCCGACTGCTGCAGTGACTCCATCCAGCCACCTCCTTCTCTGCCATCCCCTTCTTCTTTTGCCCTCCATCTTTCCCAGCATGAGGCTCTTCTCCAGGGAGTCCTTCTTCCTTCTCATTAGGTGGCCAAAGTCTTTGAGTTTCCTCTTCAGGATCTGGCCTTCTCAATAGCAGTCAGGGTTGATCTCCTCTAGGACTGAACAGTTTCATCCACTTGCAGTCCAAGAGACTCGCGGGAGTCTTCTCCAGCACCAGAGTTCAAAGGCTTCCATTCTTTGGCGCTCAGCCTTCCTTATGGTCCAAACTTCACAGCCATCCGTTGCAACTGGGGAAACCACAGCTTTATAAGGCAACTGATAAGGTTCCATTAATCGTTGAGAAATGGCTTTACAACCAGGCTTACAGTTAGACTGTTTGTTGAGTCCCTGGTGGTTTTCTTTCCTAATGTGATTTTGTTGAAGTGCACATGCCCTTTTGTTTCTCATTGGCTTCTACTTCAAACTACGGAAGCCCTCAAGAGCCATTTGGAAGGGGATCATGTGACTGGTGTAGGCATGGCCAACTTTCCCCCACTTTTTAAAAAATGCTTTAAAAAGTAGAAACAAAATGGTTATGACGATCAGCTGTGAGCTGCACTATCGTTGGATCCCTCTTTATTCCACTTTTTAAAGTATTTCTCCCCCTACTTATTTGCCCGAACAGGGAAAAAAAAGCTTTAAAAAGTGAAATAAAGAGGATCCGATGATCGGGCGGCTCACAGCTGATCCACACAATTTTCGGAACCATTTCTCCCCACTTTTTAAAGCGTTTTTTTTACTACTGGTTCTAGCAAACTGGTCGGAATCAGTAGCATCCCATCCCTGGTGTGTATGTGTGTCTATGCAGATGACAAGTAATAATAGCCAGCTCATTTGAAAGTAGCTTCTGAGAAGCTATTCCTACTCCAGGCCGCCAACCCGAGAGCTTGGGGACCCCTGCTGTAAAGCACTATGAAGCGGTATATAAGTCTAAATCAGGGGTGTCCAAACTTGGGAACTTTAAGACTTGTGGACTTCAACTCCCAGAATTCCCCAGCCAGTTGAAGTCCACAAGTCTTAAAAGTTCCCAAGTTTGGACACCCCTGGTCTAAGTGCTAAAGCACCACTGATGCTTTGAAAAGCCTATGGGAGGCGTGTCTATTTCTTGCACATTTTCCTCATCAGCTTGAGAGAATTAAATGCTTCCACCTTCACCCTCCAACCCTTCTCCCAAACCCTCTAGGAAGCATCGGCTGATTCGATGGTTGCTCTTCAGCTTGCAGATATGACCTTAATTTTCCCAGGCAGCCCAGGATAATCTTTCTGGATAGGCCTGTCCATCCACATTCTCTGCATCCCTCGATGATATGGGACGGGGGTGTTTCCCTTTGGCGCTGAAGAACAGGTGGAGGTGAACGGCTTTATCATCTGAAATCAGAAGTTGGCTTTTGTTGATGGAAGAAAGTATCTTTGGTCAGGCCATTCTCCAAGGGCCATCTTTCTCATTTGAGAACCGGCACTTTCTATGCCTGGATGTGGTTTTTAAAGCCAAGCTCTGCTTTGCTATCACTGGCTGGCTCAAAGGGCCTTTTCTAAATGAGTGCCTGTTGAAAGATCTTTTCTTGGGAAGTGTCAAAAAGAGACATGTTCTGGGTTAGTTCAGCTGGAATGTGAATTTGGGGCTGGGCTCATGTAGAAGAGAATCCTTCTTAAGCCGCAGATTAGCCGTGGGAGAAGAAACCCAGTGGCTTAATATTTAATTTTTTAAAACAATGAAATGAACTGCATTGCATGCAGAAATAAAAGTTAAAATAAAATTCTGTTCTGTTCTGTTTTATTCGCTATATTCTCTATCCTATCCTATCCTATCCTATCCTATCCTATCCTATCCTATCCTATCCTATCCTATCCTATCCTCTATATTCTCTTCTCTTCTCTTTTCTCTTCTCTATTCTACTCTATTCCACTCTATTCTACTCTCCTCTCCTCTCCCCTCCTTTCCCCTCCCCTCCCCTCCCCTCCCCTACTCTACTCTACTCTACTCTACTCTACTCTACTCTACTCTACTCTACTCTACTCTATTCTATATATTATCTCTTCTCTTCCTTTCTCTTCTCTTCTCTATTCTACTCTAGTCAACTCTCATCTCCTCTCCTCTATTCTATTCTAATTTCCAGAGACCATGTGAGAACACAACCCATTCTGGTGCAGCCTGCACAACTTCTGAAAATTACACAAGAACAAGGGGTGCTTTCAAGAATAGTTGCTAGGTGTTGGTGAGCACCGGCCTATCACCCAAAACGTGGTGTGTCCCCTTTGACAGGCGTGTCATAAATTCACCATCATTTTCCCAGGGTCAGAGCTCAGCTATGTATCCCTTTGAGTCCGCCTCTCTTGTACTAAAGCCAGAGAGATTTAGTTTCAGCAGCTCTGGCCACTAATCCCCAAGGCACACCTGCATCTCTCATGGGGAGGCTGCTTATGGGAGTTAAGAGGTGTCCTGTATTTTCTCGTCACGTTGATTGATGGTGAGTCAGTTTTGCAGAAGACTCAGCTTCAAGGCTTCAACCACGACTGTCTGCCACCTGGTCAAGAACAATCTCAACTTTTATGGAAATCGCTAAATAGACAGTGTGCCGAGGTAGGAAGATCAAAGTTTCATCTAAGAAAATGGGGCTTCCCTGTAGAAGATCTTCTGTATGAATTTGGAGTAGAGCAATCCATCTCACACATGCTATGGTGCATACCATGCCCTTCAACATGGATGAAGACCTGATGCTGGTGAGAGAAAATATTGTTCTTAACATTTGTCCCGATATTAGACAAATGTCATTTAGTTTTAATCCTATTTATTTTACATGCTTTTTCCATGTGCTACCCTTTTATCATCTATTTTATTTGCTCAGTATTGAAGGTTGTCTTCTATATATATAAAAGCCAAATACCACACACTCATCATGAAATCTCCAGAACCATAAAGCCTGCAAACTTGAAATTTGGCACGTATGTTCCTCTTGGCTTCTAGGTGCTCGCTAAGAAAGGATTTTTTGAAATGACCATCAGATCATTAATTTTTCTTATACAGTAATTAACATGCTCTGATGCTAAGGAGTTAGACATTCTACTCCCCCTCCCCACCTGAAAAGAACTCTGTTCCAACTGCCAGTTGCCTCACATTCCGTTACCTCAGTTCAAACTGGCAGACATTCCACTCCTTCACTCAAGAGCGCTCTGGGGTTCCTTACAGTACTAAACGTCACTACCTCACCAAAATGTCTATGCTTTCCACCTATTGAACTGCTTCTGGACTCAAGGCGGCAGGAGCGATATTCCCTTATATGTTTCAATCATCAACCACCACTGAGCCAATGGATTGAACCAGAGTGAACCAGATTTCTCCTGCATTGCCTGATCACACAGTTTCTTTTTTTTTTAATAATATTTTTTTATTGTTTTTGTGTTTTCATCACATATTACAATCTTTATATAAACAGTTTGTACAATGTTACATTGTCGTATCTGTATATGTTTTCCTCTCTTTACCATTTATTACATCATTATGTCATCTTATCTATACATTTTTATGATCTTTTACATATTTACCTACTTATATATACAGTTCTATGTTTATTTATGTATTTTGTTTTCGGCTTAATTATTTTTCTTATTTTCCAACCATTCATACCATTTATTCCAAATTTCGTAGTATTCTGATTCTTCTTTGTCCTTTAATTTTAGGGTTAGTTTGTCCATCTCTGCACAATCCAAGGTTTTTTTATCACTAATTCGTCCGGCGGTATATTATTTTGCTTCATGATCACACAGTTTCAACACGAAGCATGGGTATCCAGCTAGTGTATCTATAATTTAAAGACGCTTCTAACACAAATAAAAACACTTTTAACATGCTTCTAATGAATAAAGAAAGTTTCAAGGCATCCATGGATGAGAGAAGGACACCTTGAATGCCCGCAGACAGGTTTGCCTGGGGCATCCTAAAAGCACAAGAGTTGCCCAACCCAGCCCTTTGCTTCTTGAGTAATCCTCTCTTGCTGTTGGCTAGGGATCTTGTTCGCTAGAGAAGAACAAGAGAGAACTTCTGACTTGGCTTCCAGAAACCAGCTGAGCTCTCAAATAACACCATGTACTCTCTTGCTCTTTGCCTCCTGATCCCACTCCTCCTGCATCCAGGTAAGTCCTTCGGATCGACAGAGCTTTACGGGGTGATGATTTTCAGCCATGGAGGGGTTCCTCCCGGCTCTTCCAGGTGCGCTGGGGGAGTTTTGATTTCCTTCTTCCATTTCTGATTACTCCGGTTGGTGAACAAGCTCTTGTAAACCTTCCTTCCTTCGAAGCTGAAGTGGCTTGATTGGTGACAATGAGCAATGTTAAATGTTTATTTCCCCACTTCCTGCAAATTCTTCAGGCTCTCCCATTCCCTCTTCATGCAGAGAAACCAATCAGGCTTTGTTTGAGCAGGTGGCTCAACCTGAATTGAAAAAGCTTATCCCCCACCCCACCTTTCCCTGTATTTGGATGCAGGTTTACAGAAGAAAGGAATAAAGAACAGGTAAGGGGGTGATTTTTCTCAATCAAGCTATGAGGAAGAAGAGTTGAGCCCTTGCTTGCTAGAAATCTTTTGAAAAGGCTTATATGAGGCCATCATAACTGTGGGGCGCAGTCCAGATACCATCTTCTTCCTGGCCCTCTGGAGGAGGAAGAATAGGGCCTATGGAACAAGAAATAGACAAACATAATGAAACTGGCACCTTCTTCCTTGGTGGTCTTTTCCATTCTCCTGTCCCAAGAGCTGATGGACATTGCCAGTTGCAGACACCAATTTATGCTAATCTCTTCTTGGTAGCTGGGGACATGAGGATCTCAGTTGAAGCAATAGCTTTCTGTCCCAATTTGGGGAAGATTTCTTTGCTTTAAGGACTAGAGATCCATGATCTGAAATGATAAGATAACCTTTACTGTCATTTGTTGTTGTTGTGGGCACACTGGCTCACATTAAAAATGAAATTGTGTTGCCTGCTCTCAAAAGAAAGTAGATCTCTACCCATATCCATACACAACATACATATACACATGCTAATATAGCAATAGCACTTAGGTTTATATACTGCTTTACAGTGGTTTACAGCCCTCTCGAAGTGATTTACAGAGTCAACATATTACCTCCAACAAGCTGGGTCCTCATTTTACCCACCTTGGAAAGATGGAAGGCTGAGTCAACCTTGAGCTAGTGACACTTAAACTGCCCAACTGTCCTATTTCTATCTCTATCGTGATAGCTTTAGCTTTAGCTTTAGATCTATCTATCTATCTATCTATCTATCTATCTATCTATCTATCTATCTATCTATCTATCATCTATCTATCTATCTATCTATCTATCTATCTATCTATCATCTATCATCATCTATCTATCGTCTGTCTATCTATCTATCTATCTATCTATCTATCTATCTATCTATCTATCTGATAGATGGATGATAAATAGGTAGAGATAGAGATGTATAGATGATAGATAGATAGATAGATAGATAGATAGATAGATAGATAGATAGATGATAAATAGGTAGGTAGAGGTAGAGGTATAGATAGATAGATAGATAGATAGATAGATAGATAGATAGATAGATAGATAGATAGATAGATAGATGATAAATAGGTAGGTAGAGGTAGAGGTATAGATAGATAGATAGATAGATAGATAGATAGATAGATAGATAGATAGATAGATAGATAGATGATAGATAGATAGATAGATAGATAGATGTGGATGGATGATAGGTAGATAGGTAGGTAGATATAGATATATGATGTATAGGTATAGGTATAGGCAGATGTATCTATCTATCTATCTATCTATCTATCTATCTATCTATCTATCTATCTATCTATCTATCTATCTATCTATCTGTGTATCTATCTGTGTATCTATCTATCTATCTATCTATCTATCTATCTATCTATCTATCTATCTATCATCTATCTATCATCTATCTGTATATCTGTGTATCTATATATCTATCTGTGTATCTATATATCTATATATCTACTGTATGTATCTATATATCTATCTGTATATCTGTGTATCTATATATCTATCTGTGTATCTATATATCTATATATCTACTGTATGTATCTATATATCTATCTGTATATCTGTGTATCTATATATCTATATATCTACTGTATGTATCTATATATCTATCTGTGTATCTATATATCTATATATCTATCTGTGTATCTATATATCTATATATCTACTGTATGTATCTATATATCTATATATCTATCTGTGTATCTATATATCTATATATCTATATATCTACTGTATGTATCTATATATCTATCTGTATATCTGTGTATCTATATATCTATGTCAATCTGCTCAAATTTTTTTTTGTAACAGTCCTTATTTGCCCTCAGGTTGCTCAACTACTGTAAGTTCCTCTAATGAGGAACAACAGGAGTTTCAGGTGCTTTAAGAGCTGTTTGTTTTACGTTTTCTTAAAAGACATCTGAAAAGCAATGCTATGTGCGATTCAGTACGGTCTGCTCCAGTCATTATGAAATATGAGATTCTTTGCAACTCTACCCAGCTGCCCTTCTCTTCTTTTCTCTTGGGTTTATTATTTCTTTCTGGACTTGTTTATCCATCTTAATTTTTTATAATCCTTAGCTCTCAGCCTTAAGGCTTAACCGTTCTGCAAGAGGTAGGGCGAATTGGGTTGACTCAGCTCCAAAACAGGCAAGGAACTGGTGTGTTTCTTCAGCCTGATCATTGATCTCTAACTCATTTGGGTGGGTCCTTTTTCAGTTTTTTTTTTTTAAAAAAAACATTGATTCCCGCTCCCCCGGGCAAAGTTCACGAGTTTTTAAAAGAAGAACAATTAGGGGAAGTTCAACGGGAAACAATGATTTAGTTGAATCGAGTCCACGCACTGTAGAATGTAGAAGTCTTCGCTGGGGTACCGAATGCCGTAAAATACTTCTGAACAGGGGTGAAATCCAGCAGGTTCTGAAAGGTTCTAAAGAACCGGTAGCGGAAATTTTGAGTAGTTTGGAGAACCGGCAAATGCCACTTCTGGCTGGCCCCCAGACTGGGGTGGGGATGGAGATTTTGCAGTATCCTTCCCCTGCCAACACCCACCAAGCCACACCCACAGAACCAGTAGTATAAAATTTGAATTTCACCACTGCTTCTGAAGACAATTTCCAAAATAAGTCACAAGCATACATTCTACAAGTGTCGAATGTTTTAGCTTCTTCCATTTGCTCGTGATTTAAAATAGGAAGGCTTTGGGGATCGGGGAGATGTGGCTTTCAGATTTGATATTTGATACCCATCTTGGTTCACAACAAAACCACTGGAAACACACTGTCCAAAGCTCTATTCAGGCTGGCGATCAGTAGGTACGAGAATGGTTCTAGTGCCAATCTCATAAGATGATTTTTAGTTGCTTTCTTTCAACATTTCCCTATAGTTGATGCCATCTTTTGCTTCAACTGCACCAGTTCAGAAGGTTATAACTGCAGCACAGCTCAGCAGAAATGTTCATTTTCGGTCAACAGCTGTATCACCATTGCCAGGGATGAGGACACAGGTTGGTAACTGTCTTTCATTCTGCCTCTAAAACAAAATAGTATGGAAAATGATTATCTTTTTTTCTATTTCTATCTTTCTATCTTTCATTCATTCATACACACACACACACACACACACACACACACACACCCCCCTACCTCTGTCCCTCTCCATCCATCTATCCATCCATCCATTGCTCTCTCTCTCTCTCTCCCCCTATCTCTCTCTCTCTCCCCCTCTATATCTATCTATCTATCTATCTATCTATCTATCTATCTATCTATCTATCTATCCCTATCTATCATCTATTTTTATCTATCTATCTATCTATCTATCTATCTATCTATCTATCCCTATCTATCATCTATTTTTATCTATCTATCTATCTATCTATCTATCTATCTATCTATCTATCATCTATCTATCTATCTATCTATCTATCTATCTATCTATCTATCATCTATTCATCTATCTATCTATCTATCTATCTATCTATCTATCTATCATCTATTCATCTATCTATCCATCCATCCATCCATCTATCATCTATCTATCTATCATCTATCTATCTATCTATCTATCTATCTATCTATCTATCTATCTATCTATCTATCTATCTATCTATCTATCATCTCTCCATCCCTCCATCCATCCATACTCCGGAGGACAGATGGTGGGTTTGCATTTAGCATTAGAGTCTGTCCTGAGACATTTATTTGCACCAATTCTTCTCTGAGATTTGTAAGCTTCAAAATTGTGATCTTTCCCCACTTTGCTAGCTGAAATTCATTCCTTGATTTAGAACACAGAGACAGGATGTGGGACCTTTGGCGCAAAAACTGTCCCTGAGTTAGAGTTGCCCATGCCAAGCTCCAAGTCTCCATCTCGCCAGCAGGCATCATTATACCCAATATACATGGTCATTGAAAAGATTCCAAAGCAAATTGATCAGGTTTGCCACAATGCATGCAAGAGAGAGAGTCAGAATGGAAAGTTTAAAAAAAAATCCATTTACCAACCCACACTCGACCCAGCCTGCATACAGGCAGTTCTTGATTTATGACCTATCCTTTGGACAACCGTAGAGGAAAAGAAGGGAAAAAACATTCCTCTATCAGGAATTGATCTGACTCTTCTAATGGATCTGACTTCCATCCCCAGGGACCCAAGACATAGAAAACCCCATTTACGAGAAGAAGTGCAATTCCGACGATCGATTGTGCAACCAGTTTTATGGCTTGGTGGCAGGGGGATTTCGCATGCGGTGGAATTCCAGCTGTTGTCGTGCCGACAGCTGTAACATTGAGGAAATAACCGGTAAAGAACGGGGGTTGTTTTGATCAAAGAAGGCACCTAGGTTGGATTAAGCAGCGGGTTAATGATTCTTTTCAAGCAGTTTCTGACAAAGGCAGCGATCTTCTCTGCCAAGCCCTGGAGGCATTGCTAATTCTTACCGATCCACTGTTTATCTTTGTGGTGGCTCTGGGGAAATGCATTCCAAAGTCATCTGGATGGCCACCAAGTCCCTTCCCTGTTCCGTGGATATCAATAAGCCCTTTGGAATGAAAAAAAACCCAAACCTTTGCAAAATGTGGGAAATGGTTCTTAATCTGAAGTAAAGTAACAGTAGTTTACTTTACTTGATAGAATAGAATAGAATTCTTTATTGGCCAAATGTGATTGGACACACAAGGAATTTGTCTTTGGTGCATAGGCTCTCAGTGTACATAAAGGAAAATAAAATAGAATACATGCATCAAGAATCATAAGAGACAACACTTAGTGATAGTCATAGGTTACTAATAAGTAATCAAATCGTACTAGGAAACGAATAAAAACAATATAATTTGAAAGACACAAGCCACATGGATATAGTCATAAGTGTGGAGAGATAGATACTAGGAAGGAAGAGAAGAATAAGAGTAATACATTGTCATTGCACCTTGTACAATGAAATTAAATGCCCTCTTCAGTGTACATTATAACTATAAAACAAAAACACACATCCTTCGCATTCTACACAAATGAATTGAAAACCCCTGATATTGCATTAACATCACACATATGTTCAATTCAATATAGTTACTGCCCTGGGATAGAAACTTTTTTTCAGCCTATTTGTCCTTGTTTTTATTATCCTGCTGGTAAATTGTTTTAAAAAAAGGGAGTGCCCAGGATGAGATGGATCTTGAAGAATGTTTTCAACTTTCTTAAGGCAGCGGGAGCTATCGAGCTCTTCCAAAGAGGGGAGAGGGCAACCCATGATCCTCTGGGCAATGACGTTGACCCTCTAGTGCGCTCTCCTATCTGCCACTGTGCAAATGGCAAAACATACACAGGTGCAGTAAATTGAAATACTTTCTAGGGTAGAAGGTCACCAGCATTTTTACATTCAGTTGTCGTTTCCTGAGAATTTTCAGGTAGCATAATCTATGGTTTTTAATGGTTCTTAATCTGAAGTAAAGGACCAGGAAGTGGCACACGAGCTCTTGAAACCCAGGGAAACTTTTCTACGACCTGTAGAGTGTAGTTTTCACAGTTGCTACCATATTTCTTGAGAAATGACATCCTGGGAAGGCTCATCTACATTGCAGTTTAGCAAAAAATTGGTTCTGAGCCACATGGTTGGGCATAAATACAATACAAGCATGCATCTAGAATGAAGCGAGTGGTGTGGTGGCCTAGAGGTAGAGCTCTCGCCTCACAATGAGGAGGCTGTGAGTTCGATCCTAGGTAGAGGCAGATATTTCTCTCTCTGGGCACAATGAGAATATATCTCCTGAAACAAACTCTGCATCGGCGACGGGAAAGGCATCTGGCCAGTAAACACTCAGCTCCATTCACTTGCCCTGATTCCAAGGGATTATGGGATCATTAAAAGGAGATGATGATGTAGTGGGAAGAGGGAAGTCCTTTTCTTCTTTTAGTCAATTTCATTGAGGTGCTGCTGTTGGTGCTGGGAAGGAAATAACAGCAGTGTAAATTTGGCAGACTCCGCTTGACCCATCCAATATGCTAAGCCTAAGGCAACACACATGACCGCCAATGACCCGAGCCTATTTTGGCTTAGTCTAATCACTTGAGCAAAATTGTCTCATTTTGTAGAGATTCTTAGAGATTCTTCTTTTGGGTCTCTCCATCCATAGTTCAAAAAGCATCTCAGAATCGGAATGGGGTCCGTTGCAATTCATGCTTTGCCCATGGGACAGATTTGTGTCTTAACAAGACAGAGGTGGCCTGCACAGGTCTCATGACACACTGCATCCACTTTGCCACCCGTGCAAAGAAAGGTAAGTAGATAGCTCCATCTTTTGTCCTTTGGAATTCTACGCTCAATAGACAGTCCTCAACTTACAACTATGTTTGGGACCAGAATTTCTGTAGTTGAGCAAGGCGGTTGTTAAATAAGTTGCACCCATTTTTGGGGGGGTCACGATTCTTAAGTGAATCCCTGCAGTTGCGAAGTAAATCACATGGTTGTTGAGCAAATACTGTTTCTCTCATTGACTTTGCATGTTGGAAGCCAGTTGGGAAGGGAGTGGCAATCACATGACCCTGGGGCATTGCAACCATTGCAACTGCATGTTGGTTGCCAAGCAGCCAAATTTTGATCATGTGACTGTGGGGATGCTGCAATGGTTGTAAGTGTGTAGACCGGTCATAAGTCACTTTTTCCAGAGCCATTGTAACTTCTGTTACTAAATGAATGGTTGTAAGTCAAGGACTAGCTCCTGGCTCAACCTTTGTCAAAATGAATTTACAACCGTGTTGATAAATATAAGGAAGTGCAGCAGAATCAAAAACTCTCTTGTTCTCAGAAGAATTCTGGAGAGAGCTCCATTCTGTTATAAAAATCCCAATAAAGAGATAACCCACAAGCAATAAATTTTACTTTAAGATCAGAAGTTTATTTCATGAGCAATTTGGAACATGAATACCCAACATAACCCAGCTTATATCAATAATCCATTGCAATGAAGTGCAATGAGGTGAGCAAGGAGTAGCTACGGCCAGTGGCCCTGAGCTTATCCCAAAACATTTTTTAAAATCCTTTTCTGCATGCATTTTATAACTTATTTCTTTGTTCTTACATTCTTACTGACAGCCACTCTCTGCAAACACCTGTGCACATTTCAAGCTCTCAGCTATTTGGTACTTTCAGTTGCTCATTTCCCACCATCTCATTCATCCTGCTCTAAATATACCCATACAAGTAGTACCCACTTTGCAGAAAATGCAGCACACAAGTCAACATATTAGAAATATGTCTGGTACATTTTGTCTGGTACATGTTATAGTTTAAAACTTTGGTTCAGTGAAGCCTGCAAGCTCACTCCTAGGCCTATTACGGTACCTTCCAATGGATATAAGTCTCTTCTCACAGTTCATTCAACCTGACTAATTGTTTTCCCTCCCATCCTTCCAATCTAGAAGCATTCAAGGACCAGCAGGTTGCCTTCACAGGATGTGCTACCAAGAACCTGTGCGACATGGGAGCGGTGGCATTGTTTGCTGCTGGCCGCAATGTGGAAGTCACAACCAACATGTGCAGTTTTGCACCAGGAATTTTTTCTCAACACATCTTGGCCTGGTCCTTTCTAGTGGGGCTGCTCATTCTTGATATTTGCTTCTGAGTTTTCCTACAAACTCCCAGTTTTAATTTAATTTAATTTTAATTTAATTTAATGCTTCTAGACCGCCCCCTCTCCCGAAAGGGACTCGGGGCGGTGTACAGTTCATACAAAATATATCAGATACAATAAAATTAAGTATGTACAGTTGACAGTTGACGTGGAGGAGGTTAGCATGACATTAAAAGAACTGTACAAAGCAGATTAAAATAAGTTCAAACCCCTAAAAACAAATACAGTGAATTAAAAAACCCCTAAAATAACCAGATATAGTGCGTTTGCCAGGAGGGACAGTTGAATTATGCCAGGCCTGCTAATCCGAACAGGTGGGTCTTCAATTTTTGCCGGAAGGAGCGGAGGTCAGAAGTGGTTCTAATGTCGGGGGGGAGGTCATTCCAGAGGGTTGGGCCCATCACAGAGAAGGCCCTACTCCTCGGTGTCGCCCGCCGGCATTGTCCAGTGGATGGCACCAGGAGAAGTCCCTCCCTGTGTGAGCGTATTGGCCGCAGGGATGTATGTGGGAGGATGCGATCCCGCAAGTAACTAGGTCCCGTGCCATGGAGCACTTTAAAGATGGTAATCAGCACCTTGAAACGCACCCGGAAAACCACAGGTAGCCAATGCAGCTCGCGCAGGAGAGGTGTTACGTGGGAGTACCTCGTACTCCCCATCACAGCCCGCGCGGCTGCATTCTGAACTAACTGCAGTCTCCGGGCGCGTCCCAAGGGCAGCCCCATGTAGAGAGCGTTGCAGTAATCCAGGCGGGACGTCACCAGCGCATGAGTGACCGTGCGTAGGGCATCCCGGTCCAGTAGGGGGCGCAATTGGCGCACCAGGCGAACCTGGTGGAACGCCCCCCTTGCCACGGCCGCCACATGGTCATCCATTGACAGCCGGGCATCAAGGAGGACGCCCAAATTGCGCGCCCGTTCCACAGGGGGCAACTGCTCGCCCCCTATGGCCAGTGATGGAGTCAGCTGGCTGAACCGAGGTGCCGGTAGCCACAGCCACTCAGTCTTGGAGGGGTTGAGTTTAAGTCTGTTGTCCTCCATCCAGACCCCAGTTTTGCCTGTCTGGTCATCTTTTATGATCCCTGCCTAATTCTTCTTCTACTCTGTTGGTCTGCTTACATCTCCCCTTTCAGACAGATTGTCCCAAAGGTACTTTTTTCAGGAGGCAACTGGACTTTCTTGTTTTTTTGTTTTGAAGATTTTTTGCTTCTCATCCAAGAAGCTTCTTCAGTTCTGACAGGATAGCGGGGAATGGAAGGATTATCCTGTCACAGGTGAAGATGGATGAGAAGCAAAATAGATAGAATAGATAGAATTCTTTATTGGCCAAGTGTGATTGGACACACAAGGAATTTATCTTTGGTGCATAAGCTCTCTGTGTACTTAAGGAGAATAAAATACATTCATCAAGAATAAAAAGACACAACACTTAGTGATAGTCAAGGTTACTAATAAGCTATCAAATCACATTAGGAAACAAATAAAAACAACATAAATTGAAAGATACAAGCTACATGGTTATAGTAATAAGTTGGAAGAGACAGATACTAGTAAGGAAGAGAAGAATAATAGTAGCACAGTGTTAGTAATTTAGTTGACTGTTGTGGGAATTAGTTGTTAAGCAGAGTGATGGCGTTTGGGGAAAAACTGTCCTTGTGTCTAGTTGTTCTGGTGTGCAGTGCTGTATAGCAGCATTTTGAGGGTAGGAGTTGAAACGATTTATGTCCAAGATGTGAGGGGTCTGTAGATATTTTCACAACCCTCTTTTTGACTCGTGCAGTATACAGCAAAAGAAAAAAAACAAGGAAGTCCAGTTGCCTCCTGAAAAAGAGGCCTTTGGGACGAAGGCCAAAAAGACCTTAGGGACAACCATGTCCTGGATGACTGAGAATTTCTACAGACTCTCAGACAAGTTGTTGTACCTTTGATTTACCAAAGAACTGAGAAAGGCTGGCAAACCCTTGTCTCTAGTAGTAGTTTACCAGTGGCTAAACACCCAGCCTGAAAGGTGAAGGGAAATGTTGGAGAAGGAATCAAATTGTGCACCTAGTTCCAATTTCTTCAGTCTTGGTCATTGGGGAAGGTTTCTGCCCTGGGAAGAGTCCATTTTATTTTTCCAGAAGAGACAGGATGATAAAGTCTGAGTAGAGGAAGTCCGGGTGGTTTTACTGGATTTGAACATTGTTACTAAACGTTTCTGGTATTAAATGTAATGGAGGATCAATCTGAGTATTTTGATAACTTGCACCTTAGTCCCACTCACATTTTGCACTGCAGCTCTCAGCGAGCCACTCAGGAAATTCTACCCTCCTCTTTAGTGGCTAAAGAATTGGAATTGGACCAGGGCCAACTCTTTACCCAGCTATGAGAAACAGAAGCTGTATTTACTCACAACATGGCTATTCCATTTGCTTTGTTTGCACAACTGCAATATTGGCTAATCAAATGGGATCGTGCAATATGGAAGGCCACCTAGCCCTATTTAAACACCAATCACACATATGAGAACCCTGATTTAAGTTTGTAACAGACCTGATTAAGCCTGTTGTGTGAATGCAGTCATGATTGGACACTTCAAAGGAGAAGGGATAGAGGAAAAAGGAAGCCCATTTACTATTGCCCCTAAGTCTCATTTCGCCCCACCTCACCCTTCTTTTTTGTGGCTGTAAGAAAATAAGCTTTAAAAGGTATTGCCACTGCTGTTCAGGCAATTTTTACTCACTTCTGCCCTACTTTCAATATTTATTTAGTTCAATTATTTTATGCTGCTTTTAGAAACACCACGAAGATGTTTACCATTAAAAACCCAGCAATAAATGAATAATTTACAATAGTGGTCTCTTGTGACATTTCCTCTTCTTCTGACTTGGGGTTGGTTATGGATGGAACTCTCGTGACCATTCCAAGCATATTCCCAGCGATGTTCATCCTTACTCTTTTAACTTGCTTTAATTGCTTTGCTAGTTCTTGCATTACACAAATTGCTACCTCCAACAGATTTTTAATTTAATGTTGGTAGAGCATCCAGAGCCATTAAGAGATTGAAAGCTCTTATATATAGATGATCTCAATAAGCATATCAGATTACCCAAGGTAAGTACTGTATTTTTCGTAGTACAAGATGCACCGGAATATAAGATGCACCAAGGTTTAGAAGAGGCAAATTAAAAAAAAAGTTTTTGCACTGCAAACCTCCCCAAAATGGCCTGTTTTCATGAAAACGGGCCCATTTATTTTTTAAAAAAAACTTCTTTAAAATCTTGGTGCATTTTATACTCCGGTGCATTTTATAATCTGAAAAATACGGTAATAAAGATGAGGTAAAAAGCGATTAAAATAAATAACTCCTGCCACTTGTTCAACCACTTGAATAACTACACAAGACTCAATTATTTGCATGTTTAGTTTATTTTGATGTTAGGTTAATGGCTGTTGAAAGTTAAGAAAGAACCACACAGTGAGCTCCATCATCCATCAACAACTCAAATCACCAACTGTAATCTCGAACCTGAGTGTCTTTGATCCCAAATTCTTATGGCTCTTTGGATTAAGCCCTTAATTCCATCCCCACCCCGATGTTTTTGAAAAGGCATTCCATCCTTCCATTCCCTGAGGATTCTGGCATTCCAATTTTTCAATATTGAAACGAAGTAATCCATTCCCTTGTTCTGTTTCTCCTTTTGGGTAAGTACAAATATTCTCGGTTGCACATCCTTTGGCATTGACTGTTACACGGTATGCTGCCACTGGGGAAGAAAAGGGGGAGAAAGGAAGCATTTAGGAAACTTTTCTTAGTTTTCTCTTCATTTTTAATGGTGCAACACTGAGATACATTAATGAACGTAATGTATCTGTCCGGTCATCTAGAGAATGTCTGTTGAACATTTCCCTTCCTTGTGAGGTAAATAAAGTGTCAGATTCCAATGCATCCATCACGAAGTGAACTCCAAGGCATTCTGTTTCCTCAAATAACAAATTTATTTAGCACCAACTGGTGGAAAGCCAGCACTAAAACTTCCCGGGCTTTTCACCCCACTATAAGTAAAAGTTTCTCAATTTCCCCAAACAATATGCCACATTGTGCAACCGGAATGGGAGCTGGTTGCTTGGTGACTTTTCTCCTCCTCGGGTCAGACAGACATTGGAATGTATTGGATTCATCGGTGAACTACATTGCAGGACAATTTACAGTGAACTGCACACGTGCAGTCACTAAAATCCAACATGGCGGCAACATCAGCGGCGGTTCGGGAAGCGGTTCGGGGTGTGTGTGTCAGGCCTGGGTCGCTCCTGGTTCTGTGACCCAGGCCTGAATTCCACTACCGGTTCGGCTGAACTGGGCCGAACCAGCAGCAACCCACCTCTGGCTTGACGTAAGGAGTGGATGAGATGTTTGGTAGCCAATAGACTTGGACAGTTTCTCCCCTGAGGCATGTCCTACCTCCCCCCGCCCCATGTCAGCTATCCCCAAATTACTAAAAATCTATTTTAAATCCAGCAGCATTTGCGCCCCCTTTGATTAACTAAGGTGAGGGGGGGATCTATCTCAAGTTTTTAATTGAAAGGTTTTCTTCTTGTTTTCGTCCTTAAAAAAAGAAAAGAACTGAACATTGCCAAAGACCGAAATATTCTCCCAAGGAATGAGTCCCATTTGGTTTTACTTTGCATTGTTTATGTTTTTTTCATTTCCTGTATGCTTAATTTTATTTGGTGTCTAAAGTATTCCTCCCAAAACTGATAAAGAATGAGGTGCTCACAAGCAAACATTTGGAAATCCATATTGAAACATTGGACCTCATCGTTGAGACACAAGACGGTTCCATTTCCTATAGAGGAGCCATTTTGTTCATAAGCGCCTGGACAGGTGAACCCATTGGGTTTAAGGTCGTCATGCCCTGGTACTGCAGAGAGAAAGTTTCGGAGTTAGCAAATAGTTTTAACAACCACAATTCTTTTTGAAGTAATGATAGCCTAAACCAGGTCATTTTTCAGGCTTTTTTTCAAGTTTTTTCCAGGCCATTTTGAGGCTGCAAATGGACCTGAAAATGGTCCCAAAAAGCTGGCTGTGAGAGAGAGAGAAGCTGGGTGAGCTGGACCCAGACTGACATTCACACATACTCTCTCTCCCTTTCCCTCCCTTTCCCTCCCCCCCTCTCTTTCACACACACTCACACATACACACATGTTGGATCTTTCTCCCCCAACCCCCGGAGACCCCTGGATTCCCTTCCCAACCCTGCCTTTCCCATATAGGTACCACCCACACCAGCGGCATAGGGTTGGCCATGCCCACTCAGTCACATGACTCCCACCCAGCCACGCCCACCCAGTCAGTCATTAGGGCAGAGAACTGGTTGTTAAAAAAATTTGCAGCCCACCACTGCTGCAAAGTCACCAGTCACATGGGCCAATCATCCTACAGCCCAGTTGCTGGGCATCTTCAATCTTCTCTGCTCAAAAACCTGCAGAAGGACCTCGAGGTCATTGCACTGATGCTGGAGGGCGTTTTCTAACTATATTGTTCTGCTTTTAGCTGCAAGTTCTTTCTGAGGACTTTCATGCTAGTTGAATCCTCCAACGCTAAACACACAGGGTGCTGAAAGGGATGAGAACTTACTCGTTCACACGGAGAATCTGCTGCTGGTTGTTAGAATGGACATTTCAATCTCAGGTTACTTACTAGGAAGAGGTCCCGAATTACAGCCGTCACTCTCACAACACACTACTCTCATCTGATTGTGTTTGCCGGCTAGCGATGTGATGCCATAATAAGCATTGTAACATTGGTCAGCTGTTGCACAGCCTTTCGAAGTAAAGGACAGCGTAGGAGTGGCTGCAAAATTTAGTCAGAAGAAACAGAAACAAAAACCCCATTATGGCAGGTAACAGAGAAATGAAAACATCAAGCCTTCCAATTTAGAGGCTTAAATTCAGATGCTTCAGATGATCAGTTCTAATTATTGGAGAGGGTTTCAGATGAGGATAGGGGCGGGGGAGGGGATACATCTCATGCTTCTCCCTCCGGGATATCCTGAGATGAAATGGAAATCATGGAGAGGTGCCATAAAGAGCTGCGGTGGCACAGTGGTGAGAGTGCAGTACTGCAGGCTGCTTCTGCTGACTGCCGGATGCCTGCAATTTGGCAGATCGAGTCTCACCAGGCTCAAGATTGACTCAGCCTTCCATCCTTCCGAGGTGGGTAATAAAATGAGGACCGAGATTGTTTGGGGGCAAGAGGCTGACTCTGTAAACCGCTTAGAGAGGGCTGTGAATATAAGTCTAAGGGCTATTGATTTTTCCTTTCCTTTTCCTTTTCCTTTTCCTTTTCCTTTTCCTTTTCCTTTTCCTTTTCCTTTTCCTTTTCCCCTTTCCCCCTTTCTTTTCCCTTCCCTTCCTTTCCCTTCCCTTCACTTTCCTTTCCTGTTAGAGTGCAGCATTGCAGGCTAACTTTGCCCACTGCCAGGAGTTCAATCCTGATGGGCTGAAGATCAACTCAGCCTTCCGTCCTTTAGGCCAGTAAAATGAGGACCCAGAGGGTGAGAGGCTGACTTTATAAACTGCTTAGAGAGGGCTGTAAAGCACTGTGAAGAGGTATATAGGTCTACCTGCTATTGCTCTTGCTATCCGAGAGCATTTCAACACCATTGACTTCCCCCAGGAGAAAGGAAATATTTCCAATTTTTAAGCTGAATGAGGCTCAATATGATAAGATTGACAGAAGCCATTCTGTTCCTGGATTAATGGCAACTAGACGTAGGAAACAACCCAGGTACGGTGAAATGTCTGTTGTGACTCCCACCAACACCTATAAGTTACCCCTTGATGCTTTGGGGACCAAGGGCTGAACATGGCAAACATCGTTAAGACTGAAAGTGCATTTCACTCACTTATAGTGCTGTGAAAGGAAAGTGTAAGACAATGTCCTTCATTCGCTTTGCATTCCACCATCTTCATGTCCTCGTTTCTGCATTCTGTCCTGCTGGAAATGCAGGTCTGGCATTTTAAAGATGCCGCTGCAAGTAGAAGAAGAAAAAAGGAAGGAAGGAAGGAAATTTCTAATCAGCCATGCTGTAGTTCTAGCAATGTTCAAGATCTGTAATGAGATAATTACCATATTCTTCGGAGTATAAGACGCACCGCAGTATAAGACACACCAAGGTTTTGAAGAGGCAAATTAAAAAAAAAGGTTTTGCACTCTGCAAACCTCCCAAAAATGGTCCGTTTTTCATGAAAATGGGCCCATTTTTTAAAAACAAAGGCATGAATAGCCTTTAGGGGGCTTGTAGAGTGTTCCTGGGGGCTGGGAGGAGGGGGTCCAAATTGAGCAAAAAACCAGTGGTTTTTGCAGTGTTCCAATATCTCAGGGGTTGCCACAAAGAAGAGGGAGTCAAACTATTTTCCAAGGCACCTGAGGGCAGAACAAGAAGCAATGGTGGAAACTAATCAAGGAGAGAAGCAACTTAGAACTGAGGAGACATTTCCTGACAGTTAGAACAATTAATCAGAGGAACAGCTTGCCTCCAGAAGTTGTGAATGAGTTCCCATTACTTGTCCCAGCTTCTGCCAAGGTAAAGGTTCCCCTCACACATATGTGCTAGTCATTCCTGACCCTAGGGGAGCGGTGCTCATCTGTGTTTCAAAGCCGAAGAGCCAGCGCTGTCTGAAGACGTCTCCGTGGTCATGTGGTCGCCATGACTAAATGCTGAAGGTGCACAGAGCGCTGTTACCTTCCCACTAAAGATGGTTCCTATTTTTCTACTTGCATTTTTACATGCTTTCAAATTGTTATGTTGGCAGAAGCTGGGACAAGTAATGGGAGCTCACTCCATTACCAGGCATGGGTTGCTGCCAGGATTGCTGCCAGTTCGTTTCCTGCACACTTTGCACACACTGTGAATTTGTAAACAGTTGACTGTAAATTGTTTTGCACATGTGCAGAACATCAAAAATATAGTAAAAACATGCTGCCAATAGCATCACTGACCAGGGAAGCAGTTCAGGGGCGTGGCCAGCTTGGGTCGCTGCCAGTTCCAGTGACCAAGGCCAAAATACCACTACCAGTTTGCCAGAACCAGTGCGAACCAGTAGCAATTCACCTCTGTCCGTTACACAGCGCTAAGGATTGTTAACCGCCAAACTGCCGACCTTTCTGATCGACAAGCTCAGCGTCTTAGCCACTGAGCCCTTTTGGAAGAAAATAATACTATGTTGAACAGGGATTTTGAGAGCGAGAGTCCTGGGTTTTTATTTTATTTTTATTCTTCGCATTTCTAGACCGCCCCCTCTCCCAAAAAAGGACTCGGGGTGGTGTACAGTCCACACAACAAATAACAAATAATAAATACAAATATAAATATAGATATAAATATACATATGGAGGAGGTTAAAAAATTAAAAGAACTGTACAGAAGAATATAAATATGGTTCTGAAAGCCCTAAAATCAATTAGATTTAAAAACCATACCCTTCTTCCTCAATTTTGGAGGAATCCTTAACAACAACTTACTCCAATTTTTTTTCAAATTTCTCTTCCTTCCCATATTTACCACTGTCATTACTTACCTGTTGAGATGACTGAAGAGAGGAGACACAGGAGAAAGATTCTAGCAGACATTATGATGGCAGTATGGATTGTCTGTGTTTAGAGAAGGCAGTGTGAGATTATTTGTGGTTCCTGGAGTATTCCTAACTTGGAGGATGAGTTTGAAGAACTCTGCTGAGGAGCTGGAAAGGGAGTTGAGGATGACAATTAAAACTCACACAGAGGAGTAGAGCAACATCAACTTACATAGGGAGTTGAGGAAAGGAAAACTTGTACAGAATGCATCAAGATAGGCAAGGCGGTTTGTCATATTGATGGTGAAAGGAAAGTTGATTTAGGCTCTTCCAGTTCATGATGTGGGCCTCACCTTTAGCAGACGTTTATGGGTCAAGTAATGCTAATCGATTAAGGGGGCAGGAGGCAAGAAAGGAGGTTAAAAATCACCATTGGGTTGAGATCATTGTGGTAACATTTTAGGAGAAATGACATGGGATCAGCCAGAACTGAAGCACCAAGAAGTTGTGATGAAAGAGGAATGTCTTCAGGTTCCTTCTCTCTAGCATCCCTATCTATGGTCTGAAACAATGCTGACATGGCTAACTACCCAGGTAGAAAATATCTACCGTATTTTTCGGAGTATAAGACACACTGGAATATAAGATGCACCAAGGTTTTGAAGAGGCAAATAAAAAAAAAAAGATTTTGCACTCTGCAAACCTCCCCAAAACGGCCCATTTTTCCCCTGCGAAAATGAGCCTGGTTTTTTTAAAGGCATGAATAGCTTTGGAGCGGCTTGCAGAGTGCTTCTGGGTGGGTGGGTGGGCAAAAATGAGCAACAAGCAAGGGCTGTTTTTTTTCTCATTTCTGCCCTCCCCAGTCCCCAGAAGCTCTGTGAAAGCCTCCTACAAGCTATGCATGGCCATTTTGGTGAAGGCGGTGGGGTTTCAGGAGGCAAAAATACTATATTCAGTGTATAAGACGCACCCAGATTTTCAGCCTCTTTTTTGAGGGAAAAAGGTGAGTCTTATACTCTGAAAAATATGGTACTTTACCATAGAGAGCCAGAGTGGCTCAGTGGTTAGAATGCAGCACTGCAGGCTATTCCTGCTGCTTTCCGGCTGCTTGTAATTTGGCAGTTTGAATCTTACCAGGCTGCAGCATTTTGGGAGCCACACTCTTTCTGCTTTACATAAATGACCTTTGCAATCATATTATAAGCAGCTGCGCCCTCTTCGCTGATGAGGCAAAACTTTTTAACACCATCGACAATGCTGCTGCCATACAAAGCAACCTTGATTATGTGTCAGAATGGTTGTCCAATTGGCAACTCCAAAGGTCCACC
The DNA here is from genome assembly GCF_964273705.1 of Natrix helvetica. Lineage (NCBI taxonomy): Eukaryota > Metazoa > Chordata > Lepidosauria > Squamata > Natricidae > Natrix > Natrix helvetica. The sequence continues at coordinate 5,489,963 of NC_138560.1, forward strand.
AATAAATGCTTGGTCTTATACATTGGCAACAAAAATCAGAACACCAAATACATTCTGGGTGGATACGACCTCGTAGGTGACCCTCACTCTGTCAAGGGTCTAGGAGTACTCATCTCAAAGGATCTAAGCCCCAGAGCTCATTGTAACAGCATTGCCAAAAAGGCATTAAGAGTTGTTAACATAATTTTGCGAAGCTTCTTCTCCAGTAACATTGTACTGCAAACTAAGGCATATAAAACCTTTGCCAGACCAATTCTCGAATACAGCTCATCTGCCTGGAATACACACTATATATTGGACATTAATATAATCGATAAAAAGGGGCTTCCGGTGGTGAGGTCATGATGGGTGTGAGGAAGAAGATCGGGTCTCTAGCTTCTTATCTCAATCTACACATTTGGAGGACCCCTTTGGGGTATGCTGATCTAGGAGAGAGATGCAGAGGAGTAGGGAAACCCTAGAAATAACAAGGCGGAGGGTGACCGCTTGCTATGATGTGAGGATACCCTTTCAATCTGGTATGCAAGCATCTGCCTTGCTTCAATAGTGGACCTGAAGTTGCGACAAGCTGTCTAAAAGGGGAAGGAAGAATTTAATCAACTTGCTGTGTCATCGAGAGGATTAATGGATCGGCTTGCGAGTGGAAATGGTGGTGAGTGTTGACAGGAAAGGAAGATCGCAGAGAAGAATGGGCAAAGCAGTGAGTCTCTAAAGATTGGGCAAGAGCCATATAAACAAGGAGCAATTTAGCAGAGGCGAGAGCGGTGGGAGCTATTTTTAGAGGCAAAAGACCAGCCTAAAAGAACTAACTGGTGTAAGCAAGTGATCGGGAGGGAAGACAACAAGAAAGAGCACAAACTGATTCTAAGTCATATAGACTCGAGTGGAGAAGATAATATGTGTGTGTGTATAGGTAGATAGATAGATAGATAGATAGATAGATAGATAGATAGATAGATAGATAGATAGATAGATAGATAGAGTGATGTGCCTAATTGAATTAATTGCACTAAGAATATAATGAAATAATAGCACTTTCAAGATATAGCACTTTTGGTATAAGTAAGTATTGAGGCTTTCTCTCTCTGTCTTTCTCTTTCCTTGTTTTTTCTTTCTTTTTTATTATCATTTGGTGTCATTGAATAATTAAGAGATATATAGAGACATATACAGACATATTTATATTACTTACATTGCTATAGGATAACTGATTTTGGATTAATATAGATAAAATAAGCTAAATTAAGGAATTACTTTAAAATGTTTTTTAAAATTTAAAAGTAATTAATTAAAAAACAACAAACTTAACAACAAAGCAAATATATTATACTATCAGTAGTGATTAGTGTAACAGAATATATCTTATTAATAGCAAATTTAGGGCTGTGATCAAAAAAGAAAAAAAAGAATATTGATAAATAGAAAGAAGTTAAGTTGAAATAAAATAATAGTTGAGATATTGGATGCCACTTTGGGACAACAATTACACCATATTAAAAGAACGAGATAAAATTTTAAAAGAGATGACAAGTATCACAACAAGATCATTGAAAGCCAGAAAAAAGACAACTGTAAATCCAGCAATAATGGTATTGACTGCCTCTCCAGCATCCCAAAGGTCAACAAAAGGAATGGCCACAATGGAAAAACAAAATACAGCATCGAATACCCAAAATGTGCAGGCTACATTGCGAGCCATTCAAGAAACCATGATCAACCTTCAAGAGGCAATAACTAAAAACCGCAGTGAATTGAAAACGGAGATGAATGAAATGAAAACAGAGATGAGTGAAATGAAAAATGAAGTTAAAAATGATACACAGAAACGAGACGAAAAAATGGGAATAATACAACAAACACTGAAAAAAGTGAATAGCCAATAAAAGTGGTAGAAAAAGAACAGAACAAACCGAGAAGAAACTAGAGCTAGTTGAAAAAAAGATGAAAACATCAAACAAAGACTTAGAAGACTCTCTCATTCATCTGGAAATGGACCGTGCAGCATTCTAGCTTTGATTCCAAAACGTGACAGAAACAAAAGAGGAAGATTTACAAATGATAATGACAGAAATAATAGCAGAGATGTTACAAAGAGACAAACATGAGATCCTAAACGAGATGAATGAAGTTTTCAGGGTAAGCACTAATTATGCCAGAAGACACCGATTGCCTAGAGAAGTACACATTAAATTTGCGAGGAAAAAAGTGAGAGATATAATTTATAGAATAATAAGAGACGAACCGATGATATACAAAAGAAAGGAGATACAAACCCTGAAACAAATTCCGTGAAGAGTGAGGTAACAACGGAGAGCCTATCGATTTTTAGCAACACAACTAGTTAAATTGGATATACTATTTAGATAGTTGGTACCTAAAGGGATGCTGGCAACTTGGCAGGAGAAAAAGATTAAAGTTGATAATCGGGAGAAGGCACAGGGTTTATATGAGCAACTAGTAGGCCCGGAAGTGGAACAGAACAGTAAGGAGGAGTTAGAATCTAGAAGCCAGATCACTGTCTTTGTATGTCATGCGCGCACAGTCAGCAGTAAAGGTTTTTTTTTTTGAATGGCTGTGTGGAGACTTTCTCATCTGTCTACAGGGAAGATCAGAGAGAGTACCTGAGGTACATTCCCTCCTTCAAGGGGAAGAACAGATTGAACAGGTCTCAGGTGCTAGCACTCCATCCTGCTCCATTCCACAGGAAATGATAAACGCAACTGCTTTATCTTACAAGACATCAGAGCCAACTATGGACAGCCTATTGAGTAGGTTGGAAAAATGTTCAGCCCAGGTTGTTTTTCAGTGCTTCGTGGTTCTTGATCAGACTCAATGCCAACAAGGGGGAGCATCCTGATTTAGAAGGACCTTAAACCAGGGTGGATTTGATTGAAATCAAGTCGATTTAAATCACGATTTAAATCACGAGTAAAAAGGCTCGATTTAAATCGACTCGATTTAAACCATGATTTTTAAAGGGCAGCTGTAATCTCTGTCGCACAGTGGCTCCTCCTCTGACCTGCTTTTGACTCACCGACAGCCGCCATATGGCAGAATATACAGCCTCATGCTACATAACTAAGCTCCATTTCATGCTGAATAGACAAAGTTATGAATATATCTCAAATAGTAAATTTGATAAAAATCAAAAACTCCCATTTAAATTTAAAAACAATCCAATTTAAAGTTTAAAAAAACATTTTTTTAAAAAAACCTTTTTTTAAATTAAAAAATCATTGCTTTTTATCTACCCAAACTGCTTTAACTGTATTGGGGAAAAAACACCTCTCCGATGGCTTGCAAGTCATGACTAATTTCCACCTGCTCAGACTTTCTCTGCTTGTCCTGCATTTCTCACTGTTCCGCTTGTACTTTGGACAACCTGTGTTTAAACGTTTCTTTCTTTGAGACAGAGGATGGGCCATTCTGCCATTCTGCATAGGCCTTGTCCTTGGTCAGGAGGGCTGCTGAAATGGATCCATGGTTTTCATCCAACTAGCCCTTTGGTATGCTTGTGCTTGCAGTCTGTGTGATGGCAACTTTGAACTACATGCACTTTTCAGAATGAAGTTCCCAAAAGGGGTAAATTATTGGAGACTTTTTTAGTAAGCAGACCTTGGATATGTTGGACTTGGCCTGGGCTTTGCAGCCTTCTGAGCTAAATGATATTTTGACTGTCCTTGGTTGCTTATGGCTCATGGGAGCTGTGTGAAAGTTGTAGACCTGTGATGGTGAATCTATGGCACCCGTGCCAGAGGTAGCACATAGAACCCTCTCTGTGGGCATGTGCGCTGTTGTCAGCTGCTCTTCTGGTTTAAGGTGCACCCATACATGCCATCCAGCTGATCTTCTCTGACTGTGGACAACAGCCTGAAAACGGCTCGAAGAATGCCCCCAAAACAGGGCTTTGGCGGGGCTGTTTTAAAAAAAATTGGACCTGTGATGGTGAACCTATGGCACCCGTGCCAGAGATAGCACGTAGAAGCCCCTCTGTGGGCATGTGCGCTGTTGTCAGCTGCTCTTCTGGTTTAAGGTGCGCCCATACACGCCGGCCAGCTGGTCTTCACTGGCTGTGGAAAACAGTCTGGAAACGGCTCGAAGAATGCCCAAAAAACAGGGCTTGGGGGTGGGGGTGGGGGGCTGTTTTCACAAAAATCTGCCTGCACAAAATTCTCTCTCACAGCGAACTGGTAGTAAACCGTTTAGGAACCCACCACTGGTGCAGATATGCCAGTTGCACAATCCTGGAAGCCATCTTAACTTTTTGAGCCTGTCCTGAATTTACCCAATGCTCTCATTTGTGTTATGAGGGAAATAGGAGTTCAAGTAAGGGAGGACATGTATCAATATTTGCACAATGGCTTCTTGTGCTCCCCCAGGCTGCTCAGTTTGTTCTCTCTGTGCTAGACAAAAAGTTCCAGGAAGAACTTTCTAATCGCTTGCGTACGGGATCTACTTGAAGCACTCTGGATCAGCAGTTCAGTGGATCCTGTCTCATTTTATAAACTTTTCTGCCATGAGTGTTCAGCAAATGATTGTGGTTGTTAAAGGGAATCACACAGCCACTCAGCGAATCCAGTATTCATTATTGATTGCCTGTGGCAGCTGGCCAGGAAGGTCTCAGTTTGTGATGACATGAGCTAGGATGGTGCAACCATTGTACATTCATGCCAGTTGCCAAACAACCAAATATTGATCACATGATCACGGGGATATTGAAAGGTCATAAGACAAATAAATTAGTAATCTATAAACTTACAATAGAATAGAATAGAATAACAGAATTGGAAGGGATCTTGGAGGTGTTCTAGTCCAACCCCCTGCTCAGGCAGGAAACCCTACGCCAATTCAAGCAAATGGTTATCCAACGTCTTCTTTGAAACTTCCAGTGTTGGAGCACTTCTGGAGGCAAGTTGTTCCATTGATTGATTCTAACTGTCAGGAAATTTCTCCTTAGTTCTAGGTTGCTAATCTCCTTGATTAGTATCCACCCATTGCTTCTTGTTCTTCCCTCAGGTGCTTTGGAGAATAGCTTGACTCTCTCTTCTTTGCGGCAGCTCCTGAGATATTGGAAGACTGCTATCATGTCACCCCTACTCCTCCTTTTCAAAAGACTAGACATAGCCAATTCCTGCAACTGTTCTTCCTATGTTTTAGCCTTCAGTCCCCTAATCATCTTTGTTGCTCTTCTCTGCACTCTATCTTGAGTCTCAACATCTTCAGGCAGAAGGACATTGAAGAACTCAGTGAGAATTATTTGATGTGGAAATGCATTAAATGATAATTACAAGTTTTTAAGTATGGAAGACAGGAGGGATCAGAAAGAGCTATTTTATTCAGAACAACCTTATTATATAAATTCTAAAGAAAAAGATACTGAATGCAAATTTCTTTGTCATAGCAATTTATTTTTATGATTCTGTGGACTTTGAAAATAGAAAACACTTATTTTATTGAGCTGTGGTCTCAAAGCATGATAGTCAACATTTTTGCCCCAGATCTCCAGTTTGCCACCACTCAGATGAGACTCACAAGCCTCTTTGATTTCAATCTCACTTAATTCACTATTAAATCTCCAGCTTTCTCATTTTTAAAAAAATTCCCAAAATTGTAAAGAAGGGTGACTCTTCCCAACAATCACTGATGATCTGGTTCAGAAGAAGATGCATTTCTGCATTCCAGGATGGTGATATTGAGCTGAATCAGCCCACCAGCCATCTCAGACACTCCTAAAGGGAAGAAACACGACTTCTCTGTCGTACATCCTTGGTGGGTGGACTTCCAATTGAAACTTTTAAGTGGGGCTAAAAAAAAGGAAGAAAAGGTGCATATGAGACACTATAGCATATATATTATAAAACAATACAGATTGTTTCCTTGCTATTTATACTGTTTGGCCTTGATGTTCTTGTGGCCTTTATGGAACCGTTGAAAAACCTGATGCAAATCTGGTTTCCATTTATTAAATGGGAAAAAGGAAGGAAGGAAGGAAATATTTACTCACGAAACTCTGTCTCTGTGGTATGACTTATGGTAAGACACTGATCCTGTATGCCAACGCAGGCTACAGATTGATTGGCTTCACAAGAATCCTCATCTAGTGCAAAGCAGCCTGGGCACTGTAACCCATTTGGTTGAAAGTCTTCATAATTTTCCACTGGAGGAAGCAAACATTCCAGTTAGCATAGTTTCATGATCACCACTAACCCCTTTAATGTCTATCCAACTTGACATTCTTTTCACATACTTGAGTTCAATTCCAGCTGGGATGGAATCAAGGAACCCAAGATTCTTTGCAACAAGCAAGAGTTTTTTTTTTAAAAAGCTAGATTTGGAAAAAATGTATTAAAGTGTAGATACTTACAAGGAAGTGGTTCTACATTAGTTCATAACGGATATGATAATTTGGGCCATAACTGGAGAACTACATATTACATGTAACTACATTACATATAGTAATGTTTCCTTTCATTGAATTATTGTATGCCGCTCAGAGTCTATAGTTGGGCGCAGGTGATAGGTATTATATAAACTAAGTCCATCAATTGAAGCTCAAAAAGTAGAGTTTGAAAAGGTTGTATTAAGGTGTAGATACTTACACGGAAGCGGTTCCGCGTTACAGAGATCAGTTTGGCAACAGTGACCTCTGGCTATGTTAAATCTACCATCTACTGTTGTGGTGCTGTAGAGGCCATCCCAACACGCCTCACGGGTTGAACATTCCTTGACAATTGAACTCACTGGAATTTTGGCTGCAGGAGGGAATTAGAAAAAGAAATATGGAACTCAGCAGAAAAAAGACGAATTGCATATCAACATTTGGCTGTTGTATTTTGGAAGAAACAGCTAAATACCTGTGTTTATTTCACTTTAAGAAATGAATACTGACTGAAACTTTTGAGTGAACTTCCATTGCCAAGTCTTTCTCCTTCCAACCCAGCACATATCCCAATATGCCAGTTCTTGGACCTGCAGAGATTAACTGGCCAGTTAAACTTCTGCAACTGAGGAAGGCCAAGAATGTTGACCTTCTGGCTCCTACATTTTACCTGTGCTACTAAACCTCACTGTCTTTCATGTAGATGTTGACACCTTTGAAGATTTATTTATTCCCAAGGAACATATAAGCACATGCAACTGCAGAATCTGGAGCTTTTGCAGAACGATGAATCTTGCATTGTGACAAAGTAAACTCTAAACTCCTTCTGTTTACCTTGAAATTTGTGATGCAGATTCAAAAGGGCAAAGTGTAGATTGCTACATCAGGATGTGTGTTGTATCACTTGTCCTCTCTTGCCCCCTTGTACATATCAATTCACCAACGTTTTAAAAATTGCATCTGGTAAATAACATTGGACTTGTCCTACTGTCTCTCACTGAACCCTCAAGAGAAGTCATTGAAGGAATTGACCAAACCTAATCACGTTTTAGTGCAACCTAGATGCTAACTTTTAGCATTTTACTGTTTGAGAGTGAAATGGGCGACATATGTCAGCAAAGATGTTGAGACTCTGGAAAGAGTGCGGAGAAGAGCAACAAAGGTGATTAGGGGACTGGAGGCTAAAACCTATGAAGGACGGTTGCAGGAATTGGGTAGGTCTAGTAAAAAGAAGGAATAGTGGTGACTTGATAGCAGTGTTCCAATATTTGAGGGGCTGCCACTAGAATTGGGGGTCAATTTATCCTCCAAAGCATCTGAAGGCAGGATAATAAGCAAGGATATAAGCAACCAAGAACTAAGGAGAAATTTACTGACAATGAGACCAATCAATCAGTGGAACGGCTTGACTCGAGACGTTGTGAATGGTCCAATACTGGAGTCTTGTAAGAAGAGACTGAACAGTCATTTGTCTGAAATGGTCTAATCTAGTGTCTCCTGCCTGAGCAGGAAGTTGGACTAGAAGACCTCCAAGGTTCCTTCTAACTCTGATGTTCTATATTCTAATAAATATATGCATATTATATAAAAGTGAGAAACATGTGCAGGTTATTCCTTGATGGTGCAAAAACCAAGTGATGGACATGGTTGAGAACAAACTCAATTTTCACTTACCTATAGAAGTATTACCAAGCACAGTAGAACAAAATTCTTCATCTTCCTTGCACTCCACCACCTTCACATCATCTTCTTCACATTCAGTTCCAACGGCAACACATTGTTGACACTTCAGAGACGTCACTATAAATAAAAGACATAGCCATGCCAATGATCAGTATCCTCCTTCTATGTTTTTCTCTCCTCCTAGCATTTACATTCAAGACTCCTGTTATAATCTGGATTACTAAGCATGTCTCTCCTGTTGTTGTTTTTCTGCTGGGGACCTGTGGAAGGGTGGGAAATAAGAACAGCGTGTGTGGAAATGGAAGACAAATTGAGACTAAGGGAAGGATTCAACCTCTCAGATCTCTAACATTTTAATATGACACTGGATCATCCCATCTTTTGGTATTTATGCCGTAGACCAATTTTGTGAAGAAACCGTTTGGATGCTGGCTGAGGCCATTTTTTTAAAAGCAGCTGAATTCTAAATGTCTATGAATTCTGAATAACTCTTGATATCAGCTTTGACTCTTGATTCTTGGTGATGCAGGATTTGGGCACATTATAGACATGGTGTGCCAATAACATCTTCTTAAGGCTGAGAGGGAATCACCTGCCCAGTTTTTGGCCCAATGGTAGATTGTCACTTGCCTAGTTTTTGTTCCTCATGAATGACTAGACCAGCGGTGGGTTTCACATTTTGTTACCACTGGTTTGCTGAATGTGTGCCTCAGGCTTCGTGTGGTGTGTGCCCTGCCTTTCACACATGTGCTTTGCTCGCACAGCCTCAAAAACATGCCTAAATAGGATGGCATAGAGCTGGGACAGGTGGGCAGGCCCACCAGTAATTTCCATTACTGGTTCAGGTGAACTTGTCCAAACCAGCTGAATATTACCTCTGGAATAGACTCATAGCACCCCACTCCTAATCCAAAACCTTCAGCCATTAAACCAAATTGGTTCTCTTGATATTCTGAAGACATGATCATTGATCCCTCATCCACCACAGGTAATCCTTGATGTAAGACCAAAATTGGGTTTGGCGCTTGTGCCACTAAGTAACATTGTTAAGTGGGTTGTGCCCAGTTTTACAACCTTTTTGTGGTAGTTATTAACTGTAGTCCTTAAGTGAATCAAATGGCTGTTCAGCAAATCTGCCTTTGCCTATTGATGCTGCTGGTCAGCAAAGATGCAAATGGAGATCATATGTCCCAAGACATGCAATGGATATGAACACATGCCAGATGTTTCATGCCCAAAACTTGATACCTGGCTGTGGGAATACTGCCATTTTTGAAAGTGTTAGGACCATTTGTAAGTCACTTTTTTCAGTGCTGTTCTAACTTCAGATGGCCACAGAACAAATGGACTTGCAGTAGAACAGTTGACCAGAGGCTTCCTCAACCTGCCTGCCTTCCATCCCTTTCCTGAAGTGTCCTGAAGTTTCTTTATTTCAGTTTCAAGGAAATTAAATTCCTTACCTGTTGACAGGATGGAGGAGAAGAGACAGAAGACAAGAATTCCAGCTGCCCTCATGTTGGTAGAAGTCAACTCTGCTGCCTTTCCTGAAAGTTGCTCAGCTTTGCAACTGGGGAAATGTTTGTGAACAATTTGGTGGTGGAGGTGGAATGTAGGATCCCAAATGATTGGCTGCCAGAAATAGCAAACTCAGGCAGGGCAGAAGTTAAATTCCATTAGGAGAGATAGTGGGTTTCTTAGAAAGTATACACAAAATAAACTTTGCTCAGCAGTCAAACGGGGCTGTGATTTCTTGTTTACTACATCTCTACATCTCGACCCTGCAGAGGGTCACTAAACGGGATCATGTGACTCCCAGGATGCCTCAACCATCATAAATATGAGACAATTGTCAAGCACCTGAATGTAAATCACATGAAGGTAAAAATGCAGCAATGGTCACAAGTATGAAAAAGGGTCTTAAGTCACATTTGTTTAGTGTCGTTGTAACTTCAAACGCTCACGAAATGAACGATTGTACATTGAAGACTACCTGTCGTAGATATTATTAATATTTATAATTTGCCAAGCTCAAGACTCCTGGAGTCCAATAGCTCACTATGCAACCACCTTGAGAAACCTCTGCAAACTTCAAAGGGTCCAGAATGCGGTACTCCTTGGCCTCCTACAGGCTCTGCATGGCCATTTTGGAGAAGGGGGTGGGGTTTCGGGAGGCAAAAAATGCTGTATTCAGTGTACAAGATACACCCAGATTTTCAGCCTCTTTTTTGAGGGAAAAAGGTTGTGTCATACTCTGAAAAATCCGGTAACAGGTAGTCCTCAACTTATGGTGATCATTCAAAATAGAGAGATTCCTTGAGAGGACCCACAATTGAAGTTCGTCCTTACTTTGGACAAATCCTTAACCACAATTTAGTCCAAATGCTTCCAGATTTCTCTTACCTCACATATTTACCACTGGTGTTACTTACCTGTTGAGATGACTGAAGACAGGAGGCACAAGACAAAAATTCTAGCAGACATTATGACGAAAATGTGGATCAACTGTGTTTAGGGAAGACAGTGTGAGACAATTATAGTTGCTGGCTCTTTGCCTACTGTGGAGGATGAGTTGGAAGAATTCTGCTGTGGAGGTTGAAAGGGAGTTAGATATGACAATCAAATCCCATACAGAGGAGTAGAGCAGCATCAATTAACACAAGAAGTCGGGGAAAGGGAAAACTTGTACAGAATCCATCAAGATGAGTAAGGCACGGTATCATGATTTCTTCATGACCATCCATTCTGTCTGGTAAGCAATAGCAATAACACATAGATGCATATACTGCTTCATAATGCTTTTACAGTCCTTTCTAAGTGGTTTACAGAGTCAACCTCTTGTCCCAATAATCTGGGTCTATGTGTGTTTGTGTGTATGTGTGTATGTGCCTGTTTGTCTGTCTCTCTCTGTGTGTATAGATAGATAGATAGATAGATAGATAGATAGATAGATAGATAGATAGATAGATAGATAGATATAGTTATGTGCCTAATTGAATTAATTGCACTAAGGATATAATGAAATAATAGCACTTTTAAGATATAGCACTGTTGGTATAAGTAAGTATTGAGGCTTTCTCTCTCTATCTTTCTCTTTCCTTGTTTTTTCTTTCTTTTTTATTATCATTTGGTGTCATTGAATAATTTAGAGATATATAGAGACATATACAGACATGTTTATATTACTTACATTGCTATAGGATAACTGATTGTGGATTAATATAGATAAAATAAACTAAGTTAAGGAATTACTTTAAAAATATATTATACTATCAGTAGTAATTAGTGTAACAATATATCTTATTAATAGCAAATTTAGGACTGTGATCAAAAAAGAAAAAAAAAGAATATTGATAGATAGAAAGAAGTTAAGTTGAAATAAAATAATAGTTAAGATAGTGGATGCCACTTTGGGACAACATTTACACCATATTAAAAGAAGGAGATAAAATTTTAAAAGAGATGACAAGTATCACAACAAGATCATTGAAAGCCAGAAAAAAGACAACTGTAAATCCAGCAATAATGGTATCGACTGCTTCTCCAGCATCCCAATGGTCAACAAAAGGAATGGCCACAATGGAAAAACAAAATACATCATTGAATACCCAAAATGTGCAGGCTACATTGCGAGCCATTCAAGAAACCATGATCAACCTTCAAGAGGCAATAACTTAAAACTGCAGTGAATTGAAAACGGAGATGAATGAAATGAAAACAGAGATAAGTGAAATGAAAAATGAAGTTAAAAATGATATATAGAAATGAGATGATAAAATGGGAATAATACAACAAACACTGGGAAAAAGTGAATAGTCAATAAGTGGTAGAAAAAAGACAGAACAAACGGAGAAGAAACTAGAGCTAGTTGAAAAAAAGATGAAAACATCAAATAAAGACTTAGAAGACTCCCTCATCCATCTGGAAATGGACCATGCAGCATTCTAGCTTTGATTCCAAAATGTAACAGAAACAAAAGAGGAAGATTTACAAATGATAATGACAGAAATAATAGCAGAGATGTTACAAAGAGACAAACATGAGATCATAAACGAGATGAATGAAGTTTTCAGGGTAAGCACTAATTATGCCAGAAGACACCGATTGCCTAGAGAAGTACACATTAAATTTGCGAGGACAAAAGTGAGAGATATAATTTATAGAATAATAAAGAGATGAACCAATGATATACAAAGGAAAAGAGATACAAACCCTGAAACAAATTCCGTGAAGAGTGAGGTAACAACGGAGAACCTATCGATTTTTAGCAACACAATTAGTTAAACGGGATATACTATTTAGGTGGTTGGTACCTGAAGGGATGCTGGCAACTTGGCAGGAGAAAAGGATTAAAGTTGATAATTTGGAGAAGGCACAGGGTTTATATGAGCAACTAGTAGGCCTGGAAGTGGAACAGAGCAGTAAGGAGGAGTTAGAATCTAGAAGCCAGATCACTGTCTTTGTATGTCATGTGTGCACAGTCAGCAGTAAAGGGGTTTTTTTTTTTTTTTGAATGGCTGTGTGGAGACTTTCTCATCTGTCTACAGGGAAGATCAGAGAAAGTACCTGAGGTACACTCCCTCCTTCAAGACCCTGGACAATATGTGATCACATGCAGGGGAAGAACAGATTGAACAGGTCTCAGGTGCTAGCACTCCATCCTGCTCCATTCCACAGGAAATGATAAACACAACTGCTTTATCTTACAAGACATCAGGGCCAACTATGGACAGCCTATTGAGTAGGTTGGAAAAGTGTTCAGCCCAGGTTGTTTTTCAGTGCTTCCTGGTCCTTGATCAGACTCAATGTCAGCAAGGGGGAGCATCCTGATTTAGAAGGACCTTAAACCAGGGTGAATTTGATTGAAATCAAGTCGATTTAAATCACAATTTAAATCACGAGAAAAAAGGCTCAATTTAAATCGACTCGATTTAAACCATGATTTTTAAAGGGCAGCTGTCATCTCTGTCCCAGAGTGGCTCCTCCTCTGACCCACTGTTGACTCACCGACAACTGCCATATTGCAGAATATACAGCCTCATGCTACATAACTAAGCTCTGTTTCATGCTGAATAGACTAAGTTATGAATCTATCTCAAATAGTAAACTATCTTTAGAAAGATTTTTTTCTTCAGAAGCATTTTATTAAAATAAATTTGATAAAAATCAAAAACTCCCATTTAAATAAAATCCAATTTAAAGTTTAAAAAACATTTAAACATCCTGTGTTTAAACATTTCTTTCTTTGAGACAGAGGATGGGCCAGTCTGCCATTCTGCATAGGCCTTGTCCTTGGTCAGGAGGGCTGCTGAAATGGACCCATGGTTTTCATCTAACTAGCCCATTGGTATGCTTGTGCTTGCAGTCTGTGTGATGGCAACTTTGAACTACATGCACTTTTCAGAATGAAGTTCCCGCAAAGGGGTAAATTGTTGGAGACTTTTTCAGTAAGCAGACCTTGGATATGTTGTCTTGGCCTGGGCTTTGCAGCCTTCTGAGCTAAATGATATTTTGACTGTCCTTGGTTGCTTATGGCGCAAGGGAGCTGCGTGTAAGTTGTAGACCTGTGATGGTGAACCTATGGCACCCGTTCCAGAGGTAGCACATAGAACCCTCTCTGTGGGCACGTGCACTGTTGTCAGCTGCTCTTCTGGTTTAAGGTGCACCCATGCACGCCGGCCAGCTGGTCTTCTCTGGCTGTGGAAAACAGCCTGAAAACGGCTCGAAGAATGCCCCCAAAACAGGGCTTGGGGGTGGGGGTGGGGGGCTGTTTTCACAAAAATCTGCGTGCACAAAATGCTCTCTCACAGCGAACTTGTAGTAAACTGTTTAGGAACCCACCACTGGTGCAGATATGTCAGTTGCACAATCCTGGAAGCCATCTTAACTTTTTGAGCCTGTCCTGAATTTACCCAATGCTCTCATTTGTGTTATGAGGGAAAAAGGAGTCCAAGCAAGGGGGGGCATATATCAATATTTGCACGATAGTTGGCACAATGCCATGGTTTTTTGTGCTCCCCCAGGCTGCTCAGTTTGTTCTCTCTCTGCTAGACAAAAAGTTTCAGGAAGAACTTTCTAATCGCTTGCGTACGGGATCTACTTGAAGCACTCTGGATCAGCAGTTCAGTGCATCCTGTCTCATTTTATAAACTTTTCCGCCATGAGTGTTCAGAAAATGATTGTGGTTGTTAAAGGGAATCACACAGCCACTCAGCAAATCCAGTATTCATTATCGATTGCCTGTGGCAGCTGGCCAGGAAGGTCTCAGTTTATGATGACATCAGCTAGGATGGTGCAATACATGCCAGTTGCCAAACAACCAAATATTGATCACATGATCATGGAGATACTGAAAGGTCATAAGATGAATAAATTAGTAATCTATAAACTTACAATAGAATAACAGAGTTGGAAGGGACTTTGGAGGTCTTCTAATTCCTCATTTCCCATCATCTCATCCTGCTCTAAATATATGCATACAAGTAGTACCTACTTTGCAGAAAATGCAGCACACAAGTCAGCATATTAGAAATATGTCTGGTACATTTTGCAATTATGTTAGTTTAAAACTTTGGTTCAGTGAGGCCTGCAAGCTCACTCCTAGGCCTATTACGGTACCTTCCAATTTTCACAGCCCTCTTTTTGACTTGTGCAGTATACAGCAAAAGAAAAAAAACAAGGAAGTCCAGTTGCCTCCTGAAAAAGAGGCCTTTGGGACAAAGGCCAAAAGACCTTAGGGACAACCATGTCCTGGATGACTGAGAATTTCTACAGACTCTCAGACAAGTTGTTGTACCTTTGATTTACCAAAGAACTGAGAAAGGCTGGCAAACCCTTGTCTCTAGTAGTAGTTTACCAGTGGCTAAACACCCAGCCTGAAACGTGAAGGGAAGTGTTGCACATGGTAAGTATGGACGCGCAGAGGGTTTGGGAGGCCTGCAAAGTGCTCCTAGGAGTTGGAGAGATCAAAAACGAGCAAAAGATGGGCCCGGTTTTTACAAAAAGGGGGTGTTTTTGCTCTTCCAAGCCCCCAGGAGTACTCTGCAGGCCTTCCAAATGTTCTGCATCTCCTGTTTTTTTTTTTGCAAAAAAATGGACCATTTTTTTGCTCATTTTTGGTGCTTCCTGGCCCCCAGGAGCATTCTACAAGCCTCTCAAGCCCCCCCCTTTTCAAAATATGGGCCCGTTTTTCACCTCCCAAACCCCCAAGTGTCACATTTTTGCCTTCCCCACCCCCAGGAGCACTTTGCAGGCCTCTCAAACTCTCTGTGTGTCGCTTTTTCACAACAAAATGGGGCATGCAGAGTGTTTGGGAGGCCTGCAGAGTCCTCCTGGGGGTGGAGAGAGCAAAAAAAAAAATTGATTTTTTTTTTAACCTCTTCAAAATCTTGGTGTGTTTTATACTCCGGTGCATTTTATAATCTGAAAAATACGGTAATAATGATGAGGTAAAAAGTGATTAAAATAAATAACTCCTGCCACTTGTTCAACCACTTGAATAACTACACAAGACTCAATTATTTGCATCTTTAGTTTATTTTGATGCTACCTTAATGGCAGTTGAAAGTTAAGAAAGAACCTCACAGTGAGCTGGAAAATCCAAGCATAGTAATTAAACCCCATCATCCATCACCAACTCAAATCACCAACTCTAATCTCGAACCTGAGTGTCTTTGATCCCAAATTTTTACGGCTCTTTGGATTAAGCCCTTAATTCCATCCCCACCCCGATGTTTTTGAAAAGGCATTCCATCCTTCCATTCCCTGAGGATTCTGGCATTCCATTTTTTCAATATTGAAACGAAGTAATCCTTTCCCTTGTTCCACTTCTCCTTTTGGGCAATTACAAAAATTCTGGGTAGCACATCCTTTGGCATTGATTGTTACCTGGTATGCTGCCACTGGGGAAGAAAAGGGGGAGAAAGGAAGCATTTAGGAAACCTGTCTTAATTTTCTCTTCATTTTTAATTGTGCAACACTGAGATACATTAATAAACATAATGTATCTGTCCAGTCATCTAGAGAAGGTCTGTTGAACATTTCCCTTCCTTGTGAGGTAAATAAGGTGTCAGATTCCAATGCATCCATCACGAAGTGAACTCCAAGGCATTCTGTTTCCTCAAATAACAAATTTGGAAAGCCAGCACTAAAACTTCCCGGGCTTTCCATCCCACTATAAAAGTTTCTCAATTTCCCCAAACAATATGCCACATTGGCCAACCGGGATGGGAGTTGGTTGCTTGGTGACTTTTCTCCTCCTCGGGTCAGACAGACATTGGAATGTATCGGATTCATTGGCGAACTACGTTGCAGGACAATTTACAGTGAACTGCTCACGTGCAGTCACTCAAATCCAACATGGCGGCGACATCAGCGGCGGTGAAGGAAGCGGTTCGGGGTGTGTGTATCAGGACTGGGTCGCTGCCGGTTCTGCGACCCAGGCCTGAATTCCACTACAGGTTCGGCTGAACTGGGCCGAACCAGTAGCAACCCATATATGGCTTGACATAAGGAGTGTATGAGATGTTGGGTAGCCAATACACTTGGACAGTTTCTTCCCCTGAGGCATGTCCTACCTCTCCCCGCCCCATGTCATCTATCCCCAAATTACTAAAAATCTATTTTAAATCCAGGAGCATTTGGCCCCCCTTTGATTAACTAAGGTGAGGGGGGGGAATCCATCTCAAATTTTTAATTGAAAGGTTTTCTTGTTGTTTTCGTCCTTAAAAAAAAAGGAACTGAACATTGCCAAAGACCAAAATATTCTACCAAGGAATGAGTCCTATTTGGTTTTACTTTGCATTGTTTATGTTTTTTTCATTTCCTGTATGCTTAATTTATTTGGTGTCTAAAATATTCCTCCCAAAACTGATAAAGAATGAGGTGCTTACATGCAAGCATTCGGTATTTCGTATTGTAACATTGGACCTCATCGTTGAGACACAAGACGGTTCCATTTCCTAAAGAGGAGCCATTTTGTTCATAAGCGCCCGGACAGGTGAGCCCATTGGGTTTAAGGTCGTCACGACCTGGTACTGCAGAGAGGAAATTTCAGAGTTAGCAAATAGTTTTAACAACCACAATCCTTTCTGAAGTAGTGATAGCCCAATCAAGTGCCCTCTAAGCCAGGGATGTCAAACTCAAGGTGCAGGAGCCAGATCTGGTCCATGGGGGCGCTTAGATGTGGCCCATGGGGACAGCTTGGAAAACAGCAAGGAACCAGCCCATGATCCCTCTGCCAGCAAAAACGGAGCTCGGGAGGATTGTGCATGGCCCTGCCAAGGTCCAATTTTGCTGGCAGAGGGTTGCAGGAAGCCGTCACAACCAAAAACAGAGCTCGGGAGTCCATTTTCACTGGCAGTGCTCGGGCTACCACAGGCACCCTCCAACATGAGTAACGTCGAGCTGGCCATGCCCCCCCCCAACCCCAATGTCAAACTCAACCCTGATGCGGCCCTCAATGAAATCGAGTTTGAACCTCCTGCTGCCAGTTTGGACTAGTTTGCTTGAACCAGTTGTTCTGATTCTACATGGTTCAGAGAACCAGCAAATCGGCTGGTCCCGCCTATTTTTCGGGCCATTTTCAACCATTTTTCTGGTGAAAAATAGCCTCAAAGACGCCTCAAAAACGGCCTGAAAATGCCCCCAAACCAGGTCATTGTTCAGGCTTTTTTCAAGCTGTTTTTCAGGCCATTTTCAGGCTGCAAAATTGGCCCGGAAAATGGCCCAAAAATGGCCTGAAAATGGCCCCAAAAAGCTGGCTGCGAGAGAGAGAGAAGCTGAATGAGCTGGACCCAGACTGACACTCACATATACTCTCTCTCCCTTTCCGTCCCTTTCCCTCCCCCCCTCTCTTTCACACACACTCACACATAGACACACGTTGGATCTTTCTCCCCCAACGCCCGGAGACCCCTGGATTCCCTTCCCAACCCTGCCTTTCCCATATAGGTACCACCCACACCAGCGACATAGGGTTGGCCATGCCCACTCAGTCACATGACTCCCACCCAGCCACGCCCACCCAGTCAGTCATTAGGGCAGAGAACTGGTTGTTAAAAAATTTGCATCCCACCACTGCTGCAAAGTCACCAGTCACATGGGCCAATCATCCTACAGCCCAGTTGCTGGGCATCTTCAATCTTCTCTGCTCAAAAACCTGCAGAAGGACCTCGAGGTCATTGCACTGATGCTGGAGGGCGTTTTCTAACTATATTGTTCTGCTTTTAGCTGCAAGTTCTTTCTGAGGAGTTTCATGCTAGTTGATCCCTCCAACGCAAAACACACAGGGTGCTGAAAGGGATAAGAACTTACTCGTTCACACGGAGAATCTGCTGCCGGTTGTTAGAATGGACATTTTAATCTCAGGTTACTTACTAGGAAGAGGTCCAGAATTACAGCCGTCACTCTCACAACACGCTACTCTTATCTGCTTGTGTTTGCCGGCTAGTGATGTGATGCCATAATAAGCATTGTAACATTGCTCAGCTTTTACACAGCCTTTGGAAGTAAAGGACAACGTAGGAGTGGCTGCAAAATTCAATCAGAAAAAACAAAAACCCCATTATGGCAGGTAACAGAGAAATGAAAAAAATCAAGCCTTCCAATTTAGAGGCTTAAATTCAGATGCTTCAGATGATCAGTTCTAATTATTGGAGAGGGTTAAAGCTGAGGATAGGGGCGGGGGAGGGGATACATCTCATGCTTCTCCCTCTGGGATATCCTGAGATGAAATGGAAATCATGGAGAGGTGCCATAAAGAGCTGCGGTGGCACAGTGGTGAGAGTGCAGTACTGCAGGCTGCTTCTGCTGACTGCCAGATGCCTGCAATTTGGCAGATCAAGTCTCACCAGGCTCAAGATTGACCCAGCCTTCCATCCTTCGGAGGTGGGTAATAAAATGAGGACCCAGATTGTTGGGGGAAGAGGCTGACTCTGTAAACCACTTAGAGAGGGCTGTGAATATAAGTCTAAGGGCTATTGATTTTTCCCTTTCCTTTTCCTTTTCATTTCCCCCTTTCCCCCTTTCCCCCTTTCCCCCTTTCCCCCTTTCCCCCTTTCCCCCTTTCCCCCTTCCTTTTCCCTTTCCTTTCTTTTCCTTTCCTGTTAGAGTGCAGCATTGCAGGCTAACTTTGCCCACTGCCCGGAGTTCAATCCTGATGGGCTGAAGATCAACTCAGCCTTCCGTCCTTGAGGTCAGTAAAATGAGGACCCAGAGGGTGAGAGGCTGACTTTATAAACTGCTTAGAGAGGTGTGTAAAGCACTGTGAAGAGGTATATAGGTCTACCTGCTATTGCTCTTGCTATCCGAGAGCATTTCAACACCTTTGACTTCACCCAGGAGAAAGGGAATATTTCCAATTTTTAAGCTGAATGAGGCTCAGTATGATAAGATTGACAGAAGCCATTCTGTTCCTGGATTAATGGCAACTAGACATAGGAAACAGCACAGGTATGGTGAAATGTCTGTTGTGACTCCCACCAACACCTATAAGTTACCCCTTGATGCTTTGGGGACCAAGGGCAGAACATGGCAAACATCATTAAGACTGAAAGTGCATTTCACTCACTCATAGTGCTGCGAATGGAAAGTGTACGACAATGTCCTTCATTCGGTTTACATTCCACCATCTTCATGTCCTCGTTCCTGCATTCTGTCCTGCTGGCAAAGCAGGTCTGGCATTTTAAAGATGCTGCTGCAAATAGAAGAAGAAAAAAAGGAAGGAAGGAAGGAAGGAAGGAAGGAAGGAAGGAAGGAAGGAAGGAAATTTCTAATCAATCATGCTGTAGTTCTAGCAATGTTCAAGATCTGTAATGAGATAATTACCATATTTTTCGGAGTGTAAGACGCACCAAGGTTTTGAAGAGGCAAATAAAAAAAAAAGGTTTTGCACTGTGCAAACCTGCAAAAATGGCCCGTTTTTCATGGAAATGGGCCCATTTTAAAAAAACAAAGGCATGAATAGCCTTTAGGGGGCTTGCAGAGTGTTCCTGGGGGCTGGGGGGAGGGGGTCAAAATTGAGCAAAAAACCCAGCCTTTTTTTCTGCCCTCCCCAGCCCCCAGGAGTTCTCTGAAAGCCTCCTACAGGCTCTGCATGGCCATTTTGGAGAAGGGGGAGGGGTTTCGGCAGGTAACAAAAATTGTATTCAGTGTATAAAGTGCACCAGATTTTCAGCCGCTATTTTGAGGGGAAAAGGTGTGTCATATACTCTGAAAAATACGGTAACAGGTAGTCCTCAACTTATGGTGATCATTCGAAATAGAGAGATTCCTTGAGAGAACCCACAATTGAAATTCTTCTCCTTACTTTGGAGAAATACCTAGCCACAATTTAGTCCAAATGCTTCCAGATTTCTCTTACCTCACATATTTCCCACTGGCGTTACTTACCTGTTGAGATGACCGAAGACAGGAGGCATAAGACAAAAATTCTAGCAGACATTATGATGACAATGTGAATCCACTGTGTTTAGGGAAGGCAGCGTGAGACATTTATAGTTGCTGGCGTTTGCCTACTGTGGAGGATGAGTTGGAAGAATTCTGCTGTGGAGGTGGAAAGGGAGTTGGAGATGACAATCAAATCCCACACAGAGGAGTAGAGCAAGATCAATTTACACAAGAAGTCGGGGAAAGGGAAAATTTGTACAGAATCCATCAAGATGAGTAAGGCAGTTTGTCGTATTGGCAATTTTGTGGGGCCCATGTTTAGCAGAAGGTTTGCGTGTCAGTAATGTCCATTTAATATTTGGGAACCAGATTTGTATCAGATTTTTCAACGATCCTTATGGTTCCATAATGGCTACAAGAACATCAAGGCCAAACAGTATAAATAGCAAAGAAACAATCTGCATTGTTTTATAATATCTATGCTATAGAGCAGCGATGGCGAACCTTTTTTGGCTCGCGTACCACAAGTGGGGGGAGCGCAAGGGGATAGTGTGCGAGCATGCCACACCCATAATGCAATGCACGACCCCCCCAGTGTGCATGCGTGCACAATGCGCAGCCCCCCCACGTTTACATTCTTTTTTTCACCCTCCCCAGGCTCCAGAGGCTTTATAGGAGCCTGGGGAGGGCGAAAAGAGCCTCCCCTGCCCCCCCTGCCCCCCCTGCCCCCCGCCCCCTAGGAGGCCTCCGGAGGCTTAAGGGACCATCCGGAGGCTTCCATGAAGCCTTAGGAATGCTTAAAACGACCCCCCGAGCAAACCGGAAGATCCTCCGAGCAAACCGGAAATAGAGATTGGAATAACAGATGCTTGTGAGTCTTACCTGAGTCAGTAGGGGAAAGCTAGAAATTTGGGACTCTAGAAAGAGTGCAGAGAAGAGCAACAAAGATGATTAGGGGCCTGGAGGCTAAAACATAGGAAGGACAGTTGCAGGAACTGGCTATGTCTAGTCTTATGAAAAGGAGGAGTAGGGGTGACATGATAGCAGTCTTCCAATATCTCAGGACCTGCCACAAAGAAGAGAGAGTCAAACTATTCTCCAAAGCATCTGAGGGAAGAACAAGAAGCAATGGGTGGAAAACTAATCAAAGAGAGAAGCAACCTAGAACTGAGGAGAAATTTCCTAACAGTTAGAACAATTAATCAGTGGAACAACTTGCCTCCATAAGTTGTGAATATTCCAACACTGGAAGTTTTTAAAGAAGAGATTGGATAACCATTTGTCTGAAGCGGCATAGGGTTTCCTGCCTGAGCAGGGGGTTGGACTAGAAGACCTCCAAGGTACCTTCCAACTCTGTCATTCACCAGGAAGGTGTGATGAAAGAAGAATGTCCTCCAGATTCTTTTCTCTAGTCTCTTTATCTATTGGCTGAAAAACTGCTGACACTCCTAGTTGAACATGTCTACTCTGCTCACTATGCAACCACCTTGAGAAACCTCTGCAAACTTCAAAGGGTCCAGAATGCGGTACTCCTTGGCCTCCTACAGGCTCTGCATGGCCATTTTGGAGAAGGGGGTGGGGTTTCGGGAGGCAAAAAATGCTGTATTCAGTGTACAAGATACACCCAGATTTTCAGCCTCTTTTTTGAGGGAAAAAGGTTGTGTCATACTCTGAAAAATCCGGTAACAGGTAGTCCTCAACTTATGGTGATCATTCAAAATAGAGAGATACCTTGAGAGGACCCACAATTGAAGTTCGTCCTTACTTTGGACAAATCCTTAACCACAATTTAGTCCAAATGCTTCCAGATTTCTCTTACCTCACATATTTACCACTGGTGTTACTTACCTGTTGAGATGACTGAAGACAGGAGGCACAAGACAAAAATTCTAGCAGACATTATGACGAAAATGTGGATCAACTGTGTTTAGGGAAGGCAGTGTGAGACAATTATAGTTGCTGGCTCTTTGCCTACTGTGGAGGATGAGTTGGAAGAATTCTGCTGTGGAGGTTGAAAGGGAGTTAGATATGACAATCAAATCCCATACAGAGGAGTAGAGCAGCATCAATTAACACAAGAAGTCGGGGAAAGGGAAAACTTGTACAGAATCCATCAAGATGAGTAAGGCACGGTATCATGATTTCTTCATGACCATCCATTCTGTCTGGTAAGCAATAGCAATAACACATAGATGCATATACTGCTTCATAATGCTTTTACAGTCCTTTCTAAGTGGTTTACAGAGTCAACCTCTTGTCCCAATAATCTGGGTCTATGTGTGTTTGTGTGTATGTGTGTATGTGCCTGTTTGTCTGTCTCTCTCTGTGTGGATAGATAGATAGATAGATAGATAGATAGATAGATAGATAGATAGATAGATAGATAGATAGATAGATAGATAGATATAGTTATGTGCCTAATTGAATTAATTGCACTAAGGATATAATGAAATAATAGCACTTTTAAGATATAGCACTGTTGGTATAAGTAAGTATTGAGGCTTTCTCTCTCTATCTTTCTCTTTCCTTGTTTTTTCTTTCTTTTTTATTACCATTTGGTGTCATTGAATAATTTAGAGATATATAGAGACATATACAGACATGTTTATATTACTTACATTGCTATAGGATAACTGATTGTGGATAAAATAAACTAAGTTAAGGAATTACTTTAAAAATATATTATACTATCAGTAGTAATTAGTGTAACAATATATCTTATTAATAGCAAATTTAGGACTGTGATCAAAAAAGAAAAAAAAAGAATATTGATAGATAGAAAGAAGTTAAGTTGAAATAAAATAATAGTTAAGATAGTGGATGCCACTTTGGGACAACATTTACACCATATTAAAAGAAGGAGATAAAATTTTAAAAGAGATGACAAGTATCACAACAAGATCATTGAAAGCCAGAAAAAAGACAACTGTAAATCCAGCAATAATGGTATCGACTGCTTCTCCAGCATCCCAATGGTCAACAAAAGGAATGGCCACAATGGAAAAACAAAATACATCATTGAATACCCAAAATGTGCAGGCTACATTGCAAGCCATTCAAGAAACCATGATCAACCTTCAAGAGGCAATAACTTAAAACTGCAGTGAATTGAAAACGGAGATGAATGAAATGAAAACAGAGATAAGTGAAATGAAAAATGAAGTTAAAAATGATATATAGAAATGAGATGATAAAATGGGAATAATACAACAAACACTGGGAAAAAGTGAATAGTCAATAAGTGGTAGAAAAAAGACAGAACAAACGGAGAAGAAACTAGAGCTAGTTGAAAAAAAGATGAAAACATCAAATAAAGACTTAGAAGACTCCCTCATCCATCTGGAAATGGACCATGCAGCATTCTAGCTTTGATTCCAAAATGTAACAGAAACAAAAGAGGAAGATTTACAAATGATAATGACAGAAATAATAGCAGAGATGTTACAAAGAGACAAACATGAGATCATAAACGAGATGAATGAAGTTTTCAGGGTAAGCACTAATTATGCCAGAAGACACCGATTGCCTAGAGAAGTACACATTAAATTTGCGAGGACAAAAGTGAGAGATATAATTTATAGAATAATAAAGAGATGAACCAATGATATACAAAGGAAAAGAGATACAAACCCTGAAACAAATTCCGTGAAGAGTGAGGTAACAACGGAGAACCTATCGATTTTTAGCAACACAATTAGTTAAACGGGATATACTATTTAGGTGGTTGGTACCTGAAGGGATGCTGGCAACTTGGCAGGAGAAAAGGATTAAAGTTAATAATTTGGAGAAGGCACAGGGTTTATATGAGCAACTAGTAGGCCTGGAAGTGGAACAGAGCAGTAAGGAGGAGTTAGAATCTAGAAGCCAGATCACTGTCTTTGTATGTCATGTGTGCACAGTCAGCAGTAAAGGGTTTTTTTTTTTTGAATGGCTGTGTGGAGACTTTCTCATCTGTCTACAGGGAAGATCAGAGAAAGTACCTGAGGTACACTCCCTCCTTCAAGACCCTGGACAATATGTGATCACATGCAGGGGAAGAACAGATTGAACAGGTCTCAGGTGGGATATCCTGGGATGAAATGGAAATCATGGAGAGGTGCCATAAAGAGCTGCGGTGGCACAGTGGTGAGAGTGCAGTACTGCAGGCTGCTTCTGCTGACTGCCAGATGCCTGCAATTTGGCAGATCAAGTCTCACCAGGCTCAAGATTGACCCAGCCTTCCATCCTTCGGAGGTGGGTAATAAAATGAGGACCCAGATTGTTGGGGGAAGAGGCTGACTCTGTAAACCACTTAGAGAGGGCTGTGAATATAAGTCTAAGGGCTATTGATTTTTCCCTTTCCTTTTCCTTTTCATTTCCCCCTTTCCCCCTTTCCCCCTTTCCCCCTTTCCCCCTTTCCCCCTTTCCCCCTTTCCCCCTTTCCCCCTTTCCCCCTTTCCCCCTTCCTTTTCCCTTTCCTTTCTTTTCCTTTCCTGTTAGAGTGCAGCATTGCAGGCTAACTTTGCCCACTGCCCGGAGTTCAATCCTGATGGGCTGAAGATCAACTCAGCCTTCCGTCCTTGAGGTCAGTAAAATGAGGACCCAGAGGGTGAGAGGCTGACTTTATAAACTGCTTAGAGAGGTGTGTAAAGCACTGTGAAGAGGTATATAGGTCTACCTGCTATTGCTCTTGCTATCCGAGAGCATTTCAACACCTTTGACTTCACCCAGGAGAAAGGGAATATTTCCAATTTTTAAGCTGAATGAGGCTCAGTATGATAAGATTGACAGAAGCCATTCTGTTCCTGGATTAATGGCAACTAGACATAGGAAACAGCACAGGTATGGTGAAATGTCTGTTGTGACTCCCACCAACACCTATAAGTTACCCCTTGATGCTTTGGGGACCAAGGGCAGAACATGGCAAACATCATTAAGACTGAAAGTGCATTTCACTCACTCATAGTGCTGCGAATGGAAAGTGTACGACAATGTCCTTCATTCGGTTTACATTCCACCATCTTCATGTCCTCGTTCCTGCATTCTGTCCTGCTGGCAAAGCAGGTCTGGCATTTTAAAGATGCTGCTGCAAATAGAAGAAGAAAAAAAGGAAGGAAGGAAGGAAGGAAGGAAGGAAGGAAGGAAGGAAGGAAGGAAGGAAGGAAGGAAGGAAGGAAGGAAGGAAATTTCTAATCAATCATGCTGTAGTTCTAGCAATGTTCAAGATCTGTAATGAGATAATTACCATATTTTTCGGAGTGTAAGACGCACCAAGGTTTTGAAGAGGCAAATAAAAAAAAAAGGTTTTGCACTGTGCAAACCTGCAAAAATGGCCCGTTTTTCATGGAAATGGGCCCATTTTAAAAAAACAAAGGCATGAATAGCCTTTAGGGGGCTTGCAGAGTGTTCCTGGGGGCTGGGGGGAGGGGGTCAAAATTGAGCAAAAAACCCAGCCTTTTTTTCTGCCCTCCCCAGCCCCCAGGAGTTCTCTGAAAGCCTCCTACAGGCTCTGCATGGCCATTTTGGAGAAGGGGGAGGGGTTTCGGCAGGTAACAAAAATTGTATTCAGTGTATAAAGTGCACCAGATTTTCAGCCGCTATTTTGAGGGGAAAAGGTGTGTCATATACTCTGAAAAATACGGTAACAGGTAGTCCTCAACTTATGGTGATCATTCGAAATAGAGAGATTCCTTGAGAGAACCCACAATTGAAATTCTTCTCCTTACTTTGGAGAAATACCTAGCCACAATTTAGTCCAAATGCTTCCAGATTTCTCTTACCTCACATATTTCCCACTGGCGTTACTTACCTGTTGAGATGACCGAAGACAGGAGGCATAAGACAAAAATTCTAGCAGACATTATGATGACAATGTGAATCCACTGTGTTTAGGGAAGGCAGCGTGAGACATTTATAGTTGCTGGCGTTTGCCTACTGTGGAGGATGAGTTGGAAGAATTCTGCTGTGGAGGTGGAAAGGGAGTTGGAGATGACAATCAAATCCCACACAGAGGAGTAGAGCAAGATCAATTTACACAAGTCGGGGAAAGGGAAAATTTGTACAGAATCCATCAAGATGAGTAAGGCAGTTTGTCGTATTGGCAATTTTGTGGGGCCCATGTTTAGCAGAAGGTTTGCGTGTCAGTAATGTCCATTTAATATTTGGGAACCAGATTTGTATCAGATTTTTCAACGATCCTTATGGTTCCATAATGGCTACAAGAACATCAAGGCCAAACAGTATAAATAGCAAAGAAACAATCTGCATTGTTTTATAATATCTATGCTATAGAGCAGCGATGGCGAACCTTTTTTGGCTCGCGTACCACAAGTGGGGGGGAGCGCAAGGGGATAGTGTGCGAGCATGCCACACCCATAATGCAATGCACGACCCCCCCAGTGTGCATGCGTGCACAATGCGCAGCCCCCCCACGTTTACATTCTTTTTTTCACCCTCCCCAGGCTCCAGAGGCTTTATAGGAGCCTGGGGAGGGCGAAAAGAGCCTCCCCTGCCCCCCCTGCCCCCCCTGCCCCCCGCCCCCTAGGAGGCCTCCGGAGGCTTAAGGGACCATCCGGAGGCTTCCATGAAGCCTTAGGAATGCTTAAAACGACCCCCCGAGCAAACCGGAAGATCCTCCGAGCAAACCGGAAATAGAGATTGGAATAACAGATGCTTGTGAGTCTTACCTGAGTCAGTAGGGGAAAGCTAGAAATTTGGGACTCTAGAAAGAGTGCAGAGAAGAGCAACAAAGATGATTAGGGGCCTGGAGGCTAAAACATAGGAAGGACAGTTGCAGGAACTGGCTATGTCTAGTCTTATGAAAAGGAGGAGTAGGGGTGACATGATAGCAGTCTTCCAATATCTCAGGACCTGCCACAAAGAAGAGAGAGTCAAACTATTCTCCAAAGCATCTGAGGGAAGAACAAGAAGCAATGGGTGGAAAACTAATCAAAGAGAGAAGCAACCTAGAACTGAGGAGAAATTTCCTAACAGTTAGAACAATTAATCAGTGGAACAACTTGCCTCCATAAGTTGTGAATATTCCAACACTGGAAGTTTTTAAAGAAGAGATTGGATAACCATTTGTCTGAAGTGGCATAGGGTTTCCTGCCTGAGCAGGGGGTTGGACTAGAAGACCTCCAAGGTACCTTCCAACTCTGTCATTCACCAGGAAGGTGTGATGAAAGAAGAATGTCCTCCAGATTCTTTTCTCTAGTCTCTTTATCTATTGGCTGAAAAACTGCTGACACTCCTAGTTGAACATGTCTACTCTGCCCATCGAGGCCAGTTTACCACTCTCAGAGATAGGAGACACACATGATACACTCAAAGAACCAGACATTCCTAGAAACGGTTGATTGTAAATCACCCTGACTTCAATGTCGTCGCTTTCCATTTGTATTGCACCGGATTGCAGCACAAAACTTGCAAGAATTCACATAAATTAAGCTCTGCAACTTTTTGGACCATAACAAAATCCAGAATGATGAGTTGTGTGTGGGAGGGAAAGGACGATGGATAGATGTGAGAAAGAGTAGCTGGTTGAATGAGGAAAGAATTGAACCTGGTCCCTCTAAGGCTCTTGTGCCTTCAGCCTTAGGGTAAAACTGCTTTGCAAACAGCAGAAAGACACGTTTGGAAAAGAGCATAATTCTCTTCGGAATTATGGGAATCTGTAACGCAGGCAACATGATTGTCCTTGGTCTGGAGGGCTGCTGAAATGGACCCATGGTTTTCATCCAAGTAGCCTGTTGGTATGCTTGTGCTTGCAGTCTATGTGATGGCAACTTTGAACTACATGCACTTTTCAGTAAGTCATTGGAGACTTTTTCAGTAAGCAGACTTTGGATATGTTGGACTTGGCCTGGGCTTTGCAGCCTTCTGAGCTAAATGATATTTTGACTGTCCTTGGCTGCTTATGGCGCATGGGAGCTGCGTGTAAGTTGCAGACCTGTGATGGTGAACCTATGGCACCCGTGCCAGAGGTAGCACGTAGAACCCTCTCTGTGGGCATGTGCACTGTTGTCAGCTGCTCTTCTGGTTTAAGGTGCACCCATGCACGCCGGCCAGCTAATCTTTGCTGGCTGTGGAAAACAGTCTGGAAACGGCTCGAAGAATGCCCCAAAAACAGGGCTTGGGGTGGGGGTGGGGGGCTGTTTTCACAAAAATTTGCCTGCACAAAATTCTCTCTCACAGCGAACTGGTAGTGAACTGTTTAGGAACCCACTACTGGTGCAGATATGTCAGTTGCACAATCCTGGAAGCCATCTTAACTTTTTGAGCCTGTCCTGAATTTACCCAATGCTCTCATTTGTGTTATGAGGGAAAAAGGAGTCCAAGCAAGGGAGGGCACATATCAAAATTTGCACAATGGCTTCTTGTGCTAACTCAGGCTGCTCAGTTTGTTCTCTCTCTGCTAGACAAAAAATTCCAGGAAGAACTTTCTAATCGCTTGTGTACGGGATCTACTTGAAGCACTCTGGATCAGCAGTTCAGTGGGTCCTGTCTGATTTTATAAACTTTTCCGCCACGAGTGTTCAGAAAATGATTGTGGTTGTTAAAGGGAATCACACAGCCACTCAGCGAATCCAGTATTCATTATCGATTTCCTGTGGCAGCTGGCCAGGAAGGTCTCAGTTCGTGATAACATGAGCTAAGATCCTGCAACCATTGTAAATACATGCCAGTTGCCAAACAACCAAATATTGATCACATGATCATGGGGATACTGAAAGGTCATAAGATGAATAAATTAGTAATCTATAAACTTACAATAGAATAACAGAGTAGGAAGGGACTTTGGAGGTCTTTTAATTCCTCATTTCCCACCATCTCATTCTGCTCTAAATAGATGCATACAAGTAGTACCTACTTTGCAGAAAATGCAGCACCCAAGTCAGCATATTAGAAATATGTCTGGTACGTTTTGCAATTATGTTAGTTTAAAACTTTGGTTCAGTGAGGCCTGCAAGCTCACTCCTAGGCCTATTATGGTACCTTCCAATTTTCACAGCCCTCTTTTTGACTCGTGCAGTATACAGCAATAGAAAAAAACAAGAAAGTCCAGTTGCCTCCTGAAAAAGAGGCCTTTGGGACAAAGGCCAAAAAGACCTTAGGGACAACCATGTCCTGGATGACTGGGAATTTCTACAGACTCTCAGACAAGTTGTTGTACCTTTGATTTACCAAAGAACTGAGAAAGGCTGGCAAACCCTTGTCTCTAGTAGTAGTTTACCAGTGGCTAAAGACCCAGCCTGAAAGGTGAAGGGAAGTGTTGGACATGGAATCAAATTGTGCACCTAATTCTGATTTCTTCAGTCTTGGTCATTGGGGAAGGTTTCTGCCCTGGGAAGAGCCCATTTTAGTTTTCCAGAAGAGACAGGATGGTAAAGTGTGAGTAGAGGAAGTCCGGGTGGTTTTACTGGATTTGAACATTGTTACTAAACGTTTCTGGTATTAAATGTAATGGAGGATCAATTTGAGTATTTTGATACCTTGCACCTTAGTCCCACTCACATTTTGCACTGCAGCTCTCAGCGAGCCACTCAGGAAATTCTACCCTCCTCTTTAGTGGCTAAAGAATTGGAATTGGTCCAGGGCCAACTCTTTACCCAGCTATGAGAAACAGAAGCTGTATTTACTCACAACATGGCTATTCCATTTGCTTTGTTTGCACAACTGCAATATTGGCTAATCAAGTGGAATCGTGCAATATGGTAGGCCACCTAGCCCTATTGGCCACCTAGCCCAATCACACATATGAGAACCCTGATTTAAGTTTGTAACAGACCTGATTAAGCCTGTTGTGTGAATGCAGTCATGATTGGACACTTCAAAGGAGAAGAGATAGAGGAAAAAGGAAGCCCATTTACTATTGCCCCTAAGTCTCATTTCGCCCCACCTCACCCTTCTTTTTTGTGGCTGTAAGAAAATAAGCTTTAAAAGGTATTGCCACTGCTGTTCAGGCAATTTTTACTCACTTCTGCCCTACTTTCAATATTTATTTAGTTCAATTATTTTATGCTGCTTTTAGAAACACCATGAAGATGTTTACCATTAAAAACCCAGCAATAAATGAATAATTTACAATAGTGGTCTCTTGTGACATTTCCTCTTCTTCTGACTTGGGGTTGGTTATGGATGGAACTCTCGTGACCATTCCAAGAATATTCCCAGCGATGTTCATCCTTACTCTTTTAACTTGCTTTAATTGCTTTGCTAGTTCTTGCATTACACAAATTGCTACCTCCAACAGATTTTTAATTTAATGCTGGTAGAGCATCCAGAGCCATTAAGAGAATGGAAGCTGTATAGATGATCTCAATAAGCATATCAGCTTATCCAAGGTAAGTACTGTATTTTTCAGAGTATAAAATGCACCGGAATATAAGATGCACCAAGGTTTAGAAGAGGCAAATTAAAAAAAAAGTTTTTGCACTCCCCAAAATGGCCCGTTTTTGTGAAAACGAGCCCATTAAAAAAAAATTTTTTTAACTTCTTTAAAATCTTGATGCGTTTTATACTCCGGTGCATTTTATAATCTGAAAAATATGGTAATAATGATGAGGTAAAAAGCGATTAAAATAAATAACTCCTGCCACTTGTTCAACCACTTGAATAACTACACAAGACTCAATTATTTGCATGTTTAGTTTATTTTGATACTAGCTTAATGGCGGTTGAAAGTTAAGAAAGAACCTCACAGTGAGCTGGAAAATCCAAGCGTAGTAATTAAACCCCATCATCCATCAACAACTCAAATCACCAACTCTAATCTCGAACCTGAGTGTCTTTGATCCCGAATTCTTACGGCTCTTTGGATTAAACCCTTAATTCCACCCCCACCCCGATGTTTTTGAAAAGGCATTCCATCCTTCCATTCCCTGAGGATTCTGGCATTCCAATTTTTCAATATTGAAACGAAGTAATCCATTCCCTTCTTCCGTTTCTCCTTTTGGGTAAGTACAAATATTCTGGGTTGCACATCCTTTGGCATTGACTGTTACACGGTATGCTGCCACTGGGGAAGAAAAGGGGGAGAAAGGAAGCATTTAGGAAACCTTTCTTAGTTTTCTCTTCAGTTTTAATGGTGCAACACTGAGATACATTAATGAACGTAATGTATCTGTCCAGTCATCTAGAGAAGGTCTGTTGAACATTTCCCTTCCTTGTGAGGTAAATAAGGTGTCAGATTCCAATGCATCCATCACGAAGTGAACTCCGAGGCATTCAGTTTCCTCAAATAACAAATTTATTTAGCACCAACTGGTGGAAAGCCAGCACTAAAACTTCCCGGGCTTTCCACCCCACTATAAGTAAAAGTTTCTCAATTTCCCCAAACAATATGCCACATTGTGCAACCGGAATGGGAGCTGGTTGCTTGGTGACTTTTCTCCTCCTCGGGTCAGCCAGCCATTGGAATGTATCAGATTCATCGGTGAACTACATTGTTCTGGCTGAAGACTCCATTCACCTCAGCTCTCCTCCCCTTCAGCTCCAAACTGTGTCAAACTGAATTCATGTGAGAGTAACCCAGGATATAAACAATCCCACAGCCCGGTCAGTTTTAGGCTTGACACAGGGATGGGTTGCTACTGGTTTTACTACTGGTTTGCAACTCGTGCACAATTGCTTCACTCGTGCTTGCCAGATGTGCGCTGCGCGTGCACTATTCAATGGAAATTGAAGGACAATTTACAGTGAACTGAGCATGTGCAGTCACTAAAATCCAACATGGCTGCGACATCAGCGGCAGTGAGGGAAGCAGTTTGGGGTGTTTGTATCAGGCCTGGGTCGCTGCCGGTTCTGCGACCCAGGCCTGAATTCCACTACCGGTTCGGCTGAACTGGGCCGAACCAGCAGCAACCCACCTCTGGCTTGACGTAAGGAGTGGATGAGATGTTTGGTAGCCAATAGACTTGGACAGTTTCTCCCCCGAGGCATGTCCTACCTCCCCCCGCCCCATGTCATCTATCCCCAAATTACTAAAAATCTATTTTAAATCCAGCAGCATTTGGCCCCCCTTTGATTAACTAAGGTGAGGGGGGGATCTATCTCAAGTTTTTAATTGAAAGGTTTTCTTGTTGTTTTCATCCTTAAAAAAAAGAAGAACTGAACATTGCCAAAGACCGAAATATTCTCCCAAGGAATGAGTCCCATTTGGTTTTACTTTGCATTGTTTATGTTTTTTTCATTTCCTGTATGCTTAATTTTATTTGGTGTCTAAAATATTCCTCCCAAAACTGATAAAGAATGAGGTGCTCACTTGCAAGCATTTGGAATTCCATATTGAAACATTGGACCTCATCGTTGAGACACAAGACGGTTCCATTTCCTAAAGAGGAGCCATTTTGTTCATAAGCGCCCGGACAGGTGAGCCCATTGGGTTTAAGGTCGTCACGCCCTGGTACTGCAGAGAGAAAGTTTCGGAGTTAGCAAATAGTTTTAACAACCACAATCCTTTCTGAAGTAGTGATAGCCCAATCAAGTACCCTCTAAGCCAGGGATGTCAAACTCAAGGTGCAGGGACCAGATCTGGCCCATGGGGCGCTTAGATGTGGCCCATGGGGACAGCAGCCCATGATCCCTCTGACAGCAAAAATGGAGCTCGGGAGGATTGTGCATGGCCCTGCCAAGGTCCAATTTTGCTGGCAGAGGGTTGCAGGAAGCTGTCACAAGCAAAAATAGAGCTCGGGAGCCCGTTTTCATTGGCAGTGCTCAGGCTACCACAGGCGCCCTCCAACATGAGTAACATCGAGCTGGCCATGCCCCCCCCCTAACCCCAATGTCAAACTCAACCCTGATGCGGCCCTCAATGAACCTCCTGCTCTAAGCATTTTGACTGCACTTCTTGTCATTCGCAGTCAGGAAAAGTTTTCTTTTCCCCTTGTGTTCATACTGGAGCAGGGCGTTAAATTTAGAACCGCACCATTTCTTAACGAACTTCAAGGCATGAAGGTTCCAAGTAACACCCCCACCCCCTCAAAATAAGAACTCTGAGGCAGGCATATTCCTCGAAGAACATTTTATTGGGATATATCATATTGGTACACTCACTGGAAAACTGGCTCTGGGTCCCTGCTGGTTTTCCACCCAATTAAAAGTAAAACTTTGCCACTCCCCCAGTAAAGCAGTGGGGGGGGGGGCTGCTGCCAGTTTGGACTAGTTTGCTTGAACCAGTTGTTCTGATTCTACATGGTTCAGAGAACCAGCACATCGGCTGGTCTCACCTATTTTTCGGCCCGTTTTCAACCATTTTTCTGGTGAAAAATAGCCTCAAAAACGCCTCAAAAAACGGCCTGAAAATGCCCCCAAACCAGGTCATTGTTCAGGCTTTTTTAAAAGCTGTTTTCCAGGCCATCTTGAGGCTGCAAAATTGGCCTAGAAAATGGCCCAAAAATGGCCTGAAAATGGTCCCAAAAAGCTGGCTGTGAGAGCGAGAGAAGCTGGGTGAGCTGGACCCAGACTGACACTCACACATACTCTCTCTCCCTCTCCCTCCTCCCCCTCCCCCTCTGTCTCTCACACACACTCACACATACACACATGTTGAATCTTTCTCCCCCAACCCCCGGAGACCCCTGGATTCCCTTCCCAACTCTGCCTTTCCCATATAGGTACCACCCAGACCAGCGGCATAGGGTTGGCCATGCCCACTCAGTCACATGGCTCCCACCCAGCCACGCCCACCCAGTCAGTCATTAGGGCAGAGAACTGGTTGTTAAAAAATTTGCAGCCCACCACTGCTGCAAAGTCACCAGTCACATAGGCCAATCATTCTACAGCCCAGTTGCTGGGCATCTTCAATCTTCTCTGCTCAAAAACCTGCAGAAGGACCTCGAGGTCATTGCACTGATGCTGGAGGGCGTTTTCTAACTATATTGTTCTGCTTTTAGCTGCAAGTTCTTTCTGAGGAGTTTCATGCTAGTTGATCCCTCCAACGCAAAACACACAGGGTGCTGAAAGGGATAAGAACTTACTCGTTCACACGGAGAATCTGCTGCCGGTTGTTAGAATGGACATTTTAATCTCAGGTTACTTACTAGGAAGAGGTCCCGAATTACAGCCGTCACTCTCACAACACGCTACTCTCATCTGATTGTGTTTGTCGGCTAGCGATGTGATGCCATAATAAGCATTGTAACATTGGTCAGCTGTTGCACAGCCTTTGGAAGTAAAGGACAGCGTAGGAGTGGCTGCAAAATTGAATCAGAAAAAACAAAACCCCCATTATGGCAGGTAACAGAGAAATGAAAACATCAAGCCTTCCAATTTAGAGGCTTAAATTCAGATGTTTCAGATGATCAGTTCTAATTATTGGAGAGGGTTAAAGCTGAGGATAGGGGCGGGGGAGGGATACATCTCATGCTTCTCCCTCCGGGATATCCTGAGATGAAATGGAAATCATGGAGAGGTGCCATAAAGAGCTGCGGTGGCACAGTGGTGAGAGTGCAGTACTGCAGGCTGCTTCTGCTGACTGCCGGATGCCTGCAATTTGGCAGATCGAGTCTCACCAGGCTCAAGATTGACTCAGCCTTCCATCCTTCCGAGGTGGGTAATAAAATGCGGACCGAGATTGTTGGGGGCAAGAGGCTGACTCTGTAAACCGCTTAGAGAGGGCTGTGAATATAAGTCTAAGGGCTATTGATTTTTCCTTTTCCTTTTCCTTTTCCTTTCCCCCTTTCCCCCTTTCCCCCTTTCCTTTCCTTTTCCTTTTCCTTTCCTTTCCTTTCCTTTCCTTTCTTTTCCTTTCCTGCTAACTTTGCCCACTGCCAGGAGTTCAATCCTGATGGGCTGAAGATGAACTCAGCCTTCCGTCCTTGAGGTCAGTAAAATGAGGACCCAGAGGGTGAGAGGCTGACTTTATAAACTGCTTAGAGAGGTGTGTAAAGCACTGTGAAGAGGTATATAGGTCTACCTGCTCTTGCTCTTGCTATCGGAGAGCATTTCAACACCTTTGACTTCACCCAGGAGAAAGGGAATATTTCCAATTTTTAAGCTGAATGAGGCTCAGTATGATAAGATTGACAGAAGCCATTCTGTTCCTGCATTAATGGCAACTAGACGTAGGAAACAGCACAGGTATGGTGAAATGTCTGTTGTGACTCCCACCAACACCTATAAGTTACCCCTTGAGGTTTTGGGGACCAAGGGCTGAACATGGCAAACATCGTTAAGACTGAAAGTGCATTTCACTCACTGATAGTGCTGTGAAAGGAAAGTGTAAGACAATGTCCTTCATTCGCTTTGCATTCCACCATCTTCATGTCCTCGTTTCTGCATTCTGTCCTGCTGGAAATGCAGGTCTGGCATTTTAAAGATGCCGCTGCAAATAGAAGAAGAAAAAAAGGAAGGAAGGAAGGAAGGAAATTTCTAATCAGCCATGCTGTAGTTCTAGCAATGTTCAAGATCTGTAATGAGATAATTACCATATTTTTCGGAGTATAAGACGCATCGCAGTATAAGACACACCAAGGTTTTGAAGAGGCAAATTAAAAAAAAAGGTTTTGCACTCTGCAAACCTCCCAAAAATGGCCTGTTTTTCATGAAAATGGGCCCATTTTTAAAAAGCAAAGGCATGAATAGCCTTTAGGGGGCTTGCAGAGTGTTCCTGGGGGCTGGGGGGAGGGGGGCAAAATTGAGTAAAAAAACCCAGCCTGTTTTTCGCTCATTTCTGCCCTCCCCAGCCCCCAGGAGTTCTCTGAAAGCCTCTTACAGGCTCTGCATGGCCATTTTGGAGAAGGGGGAGGGGTTTCAGCAGGTAAAAAAAATTGTATTCAGTGTATAAGATGCACCAGATTTTCAGCCTCTATTTTGAGGGGAAAAGGTGTGTGTTATACTCCGAAAAATACGGTAACAGGTAGTCCTCAACTTATGGTGATCATTCGAAATAGAGAGATTCCTTGAGAGAACCCACAATTGAAATTCTTCCTTACTTTGGAGAAATACTTAGCCACAATTTAGTCCAAATGCTTCCAGATTTCTCTTACCTCACATATTTCCCACTGGCATTACTTACCTGTTGAGATGACCGAAGACAGGAGACACAAGACAAAAATTCTAGCAGACATTATGATGACAGTGTGAATCCACTGTGTTTAGGGAAGGCAGCGTGAGACATTTATAGTTGCTGGCGTTTGCCTACTGTGGAGGATGAGTTGGAAGAATTCTGCTGTGGAGGTGGAAAGGGAGTTGGAGATGACAATCAAATCCCACACAGAGGAGTAGAGCAAGATCAATTTACACAAGAAGTCGGGGAAAGGGAAAACTTGTACAGAATCCATCAAGATGAGTAAGGCAGTTTGTCGTATTGACAATTGTGTGGGGCCCATGTTTAGCAGAAGGTTTGCGTGTCAGTAATGTCCATCTATTAATGGGTCATTACTGGGGTAAGAAATGAGGATCAAAATCACCATTGGGTTGAGATCACTTTGGTAACATTTTAAGAGGACGTGTGATCAGGTAGTAGAAGCACCTGGCTCAATCGTGGTGACTGTGAGAGGGATGTTGGAGTCCTAGTGGACAATATGAGCCAACAGTGTGTTGCAGCTACCAAAAAAGCCAACACAATGCTACGCTTCATTAACAGACGGATAGAATTAAGACTACAGTACTGGTTTATAATGCCCTGGTAAGATCACGCTTTGAATATTGTATCCAGTTTTCGTCCCCACAATGTATAAAAGATGTTGAGATTCTAGAAAGAGTGCAGAGAAGAGCAACAAAGATGATTAGGGGGCTGGATGATAAAACATATGAAGAACGATTGTTGGAATTGGGTAGAAAAGAAGGACTGGGGGTGACATGATAGCAGTGTTCCAATATCTCAGGGCTTGCCACAAAGAAGACAGAGTCAAGCCATCTTCCACAGCACCTGAGGGCAGGACAAGAAGCAAGAGCCAGAGGTAACTGTTGCCAGACTGATGTCTGTAGTGCAGAACTGCTTCCACATAAGTATCTACACTTAATACATTCTTTTCCAACTCTAACTTTTTTTTTTAAAAAAAAAAAACCTCTTGCTTGTTGCAAAGAATCTTGGGTTGTGAATTTCCATCCTGGATGGAACTAAAGTCAAGTATGTGAAAAGAATGTCAAGTTGGATAGACATTAAAACGGTTAGTGGTGATCATGAAACTTTGCTAACTGGAAAATTTGCTTCCTCCAGTGGAAAATTATGAGGACTTTCAACCAAATGGGTTACAGTGCCCAGGCTGCTTTGCACTAGATGAGGATTCTTGTGAAGCCAATCAATCTGTAGCCTGCGTTGGCAAAGAGGATCAGTGTCTTACCATAACCAGTACCACAGTAGCAAAGTTTTGTGAGTAGACATTTCCTTCCTTCCTTTTTTCCTTCCTTCCTTCCTTCCTTCCTTCCTTCCTTCCTTCCTTCCTTCCTTCCTCCCTCCCTCCCTCCCTCCCTCCCTCTCTTCCCTTCTTCCTTCCCTTTTTTTGAAAGCACCTGAGGGAAGAACAAGAAGCAATGGGTGGATACTTATCAAGGAGATTAGCAACCTAGGACTAAGGAGAAATTTCCTGACAATTAGAACAATTAATCAATGGAACAACTTGCCTCCAGAAGTGCTCCAACACTGGTAGTTTCAAAGAAGAGATTGGATAACCATTTGTCTGAAGTGGCATAGGGTTTCCTGCCTGAGCAGGGGGTTGGACTAGAAGACCTCCAAGATCCCTTCCAACACTGTCATTCATCAGGAAGGTGTGATGAAAGAAGAATGTCCCCCAGATTCTTTTCTCTAGTCTCTTTATCTATTGGCTGAAAAACTGCTGACACTCCTAGTTGAACATGTCTACTCTGCCCATCGAGGCCAGTTTGCCATTCTTAGAGATAGGAGACACACATGATACACTCAACGAACCAGACATTCCTGAAAACTGTTGATTGTAAATCACCCTGAATTCAATGTCGTCACAACACTTGCAAGAATTCACATAAATTAAGCTCTGCAACTTTTTGGACCATTCCATAAGAAAGTCCAGAATGATGAGCTGTGTGTGGGAGGGAAAGGACGATATATAGATGTGAGAAAGAGTAGCTGGTTGAATGAGGAAAGAATTGAACCTGGTCCCTCTAGGCTTGGCGCCAGCTCTCTTGTGCCTTCAGCCTTAGGGTAAAACTACTTTGGAAACAGCAGAAAGACACGTTTGGAAAAGAGTACTTTCTCTTCGGAATTATGGGAATCTGTAACGCAGGCAACATGATTGTCCTTGGTCTGGAGGGCTGCTGAAATGGACCCATTGTTTTCATCCAACTAGCCCTTTGGTATGCTTGTGGTTGCAGTCTGTGTAATGGCAACTTTGAACTACATGCACTTTTCAGAATGAAGTTTCTACAAGGGGTAAGTCATTGGAGACATTTTCAGTAAGCAGACTTTGGATATGTTGGACTTGGCCTGGGCTTTGCAGCCTTCTGAGCTAAATGATATTTTGACTGTCCTTGGTTGCTTATGGCACAAGGGAGCTGCGTGTAAGTTGTAGATCTGTGATGGTGAACCTATGGCACCCGTGCCAGAGGTAGCACGTAGAACCCCCTTCTGTGGGCACGTGCTCTGTTGTCAGCTGCTCTTCTGGTTTAAGGTGCGCCCATGCACGCCGGCCAGCTGATCTTCGCTGGCTGTGGACAACAGCCTGAAAACGGCTCGAAGAATGCTCCAAAACAGGGCTTTGAGGGGGCTGTTTGCAAAAACTTTTGCCTGTACAAAATGCTCTCTCACAGCAAACTGGCAGTAAACCGTTTAGGAACCCACCACTGGTGCAGATATGTCAGTTGCACAATTCTGGAAGCCATCTTAACTTTTTGAGCCTGTCCTGAATTTACCCAATGCTCTCATTTGTGTTATGAGGGAAAAAGGAGTCCAAGCAAGGGAGGGCACATATCAAAATTTGCACAATGGCTTCTTGTGCTCCCCCAGGCTGCTCAGTTTGTTTTCTCTCTCTGCTAGACAAAAGGTTCCAGGAAGAACTTTCTAATCGCTTGCCTACGGGATCTACTTGAAGCACTCTGGATCAGCAGTTCAGTGGCTCCTGTCTGATTTTATAAACTTTTCCGCCATGAGTGTTCAGAAAATGATTGTGGTTGTTAAAGGGAATCACACAGCCACTCAGTGAATCCAGTATTCATTATCGATTTCCTGTGGCAGCTGGCCAGGAAGGTCTCAGTTTGTGTTGACATGAGCTAGGATGGTGCAACCATTGTAAATACATGCCAGTTGCCAAACAACCAAATTTTGATCACATGATTACGGGGATACTGAAAGGTCATAAGATGAATAAATTAGTAATCTATAAACTTAGAATAGAATAACAGAGTTGGAAGGGACTTTGGAGGTCTTCTAGTCCAACCCCCTGCTCAGGCAGGAAACACTACATCACATCAGACAAATGGTTATCCAACATCTTCTTTGAAACTTCCAGTGTTGGAGCACTTCTGGAGGCAAGTTTTTCCATTGATTAATTGTTCTAAAATTTCTCCTTAGTTATAGGTTGCTAATCTCCTTGATTGGTATCCACCCATTGCTTCTTTTTTTTTGTAATAAAATTTTATTGGTTTTTCAAGATTTATAGGGAAAAGGGTAAATGGACAGGTATACAAATTTTGGCAGTTGCAAAATGTGAGAGGCCCCCCTCCCTCCATACCCATAATATACATTGAAATATAATGCATTAGTATATAATTGATTACAATCAGCATATTAGTTCTATTATTAAATTCAGTCAAATTAAACATTACAATATAAAATCCAAATATAATTCCATTTTCACTTTCGGTCAATTTATAATAATATGATTTTCTTGTTTATTTTTGTGATCTGAGTCTTCTTGCTATTGCCCCATCTCCCTCCACTGGCAGAGCTCTGGCCCCTGCCGTGTCCTGCGTATCCGTTGTAGTGTCTGGTGGTTTCTCTAGGAGTGTTTTATTTTTTTCCATAAAGGCCTGCGCCTCTATGGGTGAATTAATTCTAATTCTTGTCTCCTCCCAGAATATCAGCATACCTTCAGGCATCAACCATCTAAACCACACCCCTTTCTGGTATAATTTATTCGCTAATTGCGAATAATTCTTCCTTTTTTCTCTAATCTTCTTAGGGATCTGCTTCAGAATGGTTATCTCCATATCATGGTATGTCAATGCTTGCCCCCTTTGTACACCCAGAATTTCATCTCTTGTGCTTTTTCTAAGGAATTTAATGTGAACCTCCCTGGGTACATTGTGTGTTCTAGCATAAGCTGAGTTCACTCTATAAACCAGGTCTATATCCCACCCCATCTGTTGTTTTTCTTTGTGTGTGTAGTCAGCCAGAATGTTTGTCATGATGTCCCTTATATTTTCCCCATCTTCTTCTATAACATTTTGAAATCTAAGATAATAGGACATTCTCTCAAATTCTAATTTCATCTGTTGGGTGTCAAGATCTTTGTTCCCTTTCTGCACAGCTTCCACCCCCCCCTCACCTCCTCCACCCCCCCCTTCCACAAGATCCAGTCTCTGTGAGTTCTTATAAATTTGGGCTTGATTTTCTTTAATTTCATCTTTCATTTCCCTTAACTGTTTCTTGATTTCCTCCTGGCCCTGTAAAATTTGTTGAAGCATTTGTTGAAAGTCCATCTCTGTAGTCTTAGGTTGCATCAGTTCTGTTATCTTTGACTGTGTGGCTGGACTGGATGTTGCAGATGTTGGAGCAGACGTGGCAAAGCCAGGTTTCCCAGGAGGTGGTCTTTTAGATGCCATCCTTTATAACATTAGAAGTTCAGTCCGTATATAAGATAAACAGTTAGAAAAGAAGGGTAGCCAGGTGAGGTCCGGGAGCAGAAGAACCAGGCAGAAGAGAATCTCTCTAATAAATCTGGCAATAGATGAAAGGTTTCCCCTAGAAAGTTCAAAAAATACCAATCCACAAGAGATTCCTCTGGGAGACACGGAGACAAAGACCGGAAGCCTGAATTTTAAAGGTGGAGTCAGGTTTCAGAATTCATAAAGACAACGGAAGTGTGCCATCTTGCCCTGCCAGTTTTGGGCACAGAGGCATAACAAAGTTTTTAAAAAAGTTCCAAAAGTCCTCAAATCACAGTAGAAAGTGAAATTAAATTGAAAAGAAAATCATCTCAGCCTGGGTGAGGCTTCATTCGTTGGCTCTCCCCCCTCCTCCTTCCCCGGGGGCTGAGAGCAAAATTATTCCTCGCTGCTTGTCCAAGGGGGGGGGAAACCCCCCTCCCTCCAGCCGCGCCTCCAGAATACTCCGAAAGTTATTTTAAGGAAAGCTGACTAATTCTTCGTGCAAAATAGGGCATGAAGAGAGAAGCAACCTCACCGCACCGCAGCTGCTTCCTTCAATTGCTTCATTCTCCAGACGGCTTTAGCGAGGCGCGAGGCGCAAAAACGCGAGGCGCCCTCCGATCTAGCTCCCCGGTGCCTTGGGCGCGCGAGAGACCTCCCGCCGCCCGCCGCCGCTGCAGGAGCTCCCCGCGATGCCGCCCCTCTGGCAGGACCCCTCTGAGGGGTGTCCTGTGCCCCCCAAGGAGTGGGGAAGCCCACCGGAGAGCCGGAGCGGGCAAAGAGCTGCCCGTCGCCGCTGCCGCCGGAACCGGAACTTACCCATTGCTTCTTGTTCTGCCCTCAGGTGCCTTGGAGAACAGCTTGACTAACTCTTCTTTGTGGCAACCCCTGAGATATTGGAACATTGCTATCATATCTCCCCTAGTCCTTCTTTTCATTAAACTACACATATCCAGTTCCTGCAACTGTTCTTCCAATGTTTTAGCCTCCAGTCCCCTAATCATCTTTGTTGCTCTTCTCTGCACTCTTTCTCGAGTCTCAACATCTTCAGGCAGGAAGGACATTGTAGAACTCAGTGACAAAGATCTGAAGTGGAAATGCATAAAATGATAATTACAATTTTTAAAGTATGGAAGACAGGAGGGATCAGAAAGAGCTATTTTATTCAGAACACCCTTGTTTATATAAATTCTAAAGAAAAAGATACTGAATGCAAATTTCTTTGTCATAGCAATTTATTTTTATGATGATTCTGGGGACTTTGAAAATAGAAAACACTTATTTTATTGAGCTGTGGTCTCAAAGCATGATAGTCAACATTTTTGGCCCAAATTTCTAGCTTTCCTCTACTGACTCGGGTAAGACTCACAAGCATCTGTTATTCCAATCTCTACTTAATTCACTATTACATCTTCAATTTTCCAATTTTTTACAAATTTCCCAATATTTGCAAAGAAGGTTTGGCTCTTCCCAACAATCACTGATGATCAGGTTCAGAAGAAGATGCATTTCTGCATTCCAGGATGGTGGTATTGAACTGAATCAGCCCACCAGCCATCTCAGACACTCCTAAAGGAAAGGAACATGAATTCTTTGTCGCACATCCTTCGTAAGTGGACTTCTCAGTTAAATTTGCAACTGGAGATAAGAAAAAGGCAGAAAAGGTGCATATGAAACTCTGTAGCATAGATATTGTAAAGCAATGCAGATTGTTTCTTTGCTATTCATACTGTTTGGCCTTGATGTTCTTGTCGCCATTATGGAACCATAAAGATTGTTGAAAAACCTGATACAAATCTGGTTTCCATTTATTAAATGTTCAATAAAGTTTCTCCAAATATATCATCTTCCTTTATTTAAAAAAAGGGAGGAAGGGAGGAAGGAAATGTCTACTCACAAAACTCTGTTACTGTGGTA
Organism: Natrix helvetica; assembly: GCF_964273705.1. NCBI lineage: Eukaryota > Metazoa > Chordata > Lepidosauria > Squamata > Natricidae > Natrix > Natrix helvetica. The sequence goes on from NC_138560.1 coordinate 5,533,092, forward strand.
TAGGTTATGGTAAGACACTGATCCTCTTTGCCAACGCAGGCTACAGATTGATTGGCTTCACAAGAATCCTCATCTAGCGCAAAGCAGCCTGGGCACTGTAACCCATTTGGTTGAAGCTCATCATAATTTTCCACTGGAGGAAGCAAACATTCCAGTTAGCAAAGTTTCATGATCACCACTAACCCTTTTAATGTCAATCCAACTTGATATTCTTTTCACATACTTGAGTTCAATTCCAGCTGGGAAGGAATCAAGGAACCCAAGATTCTTTGCAACAAGCAAGAGTTTTTTTTTAAAAAGTTAGAGTTGGAAAAGAATGTATTAAAGTGTAGAAGTGGTTCTGTACATTAGTTCATAATGGATAGGATAATTTTGGTCATAACTGGAGAACTACATATTATATGTAACTACATTACATATAGTAATGTTTCTTTTCATTGAATTATTGTATACCGCTTAGAGTCTATAGCTTGGAGTAGGTGTTAGGTATTATATAAACTAAGTCCATCCATTGAAGCTCAAAAAGGTAGAGTTTGAAAGGTTGTATTAAGGTGTAGATACTTACATGGAAGCGTTTCTGCATTACAGAGATCAGTCTGGCAACAGTTAGCTCTAGCTATTTCAAATCTACCATCTACTGTTGTGGTGCTGAAGAGGCCATCCAAACACTCATCATGGGTTGAACATTCTTTGAGAATTAAACTCACTGGAATTTCGACTGCAGAAGGGCATTAGAAAAGAAATATGGAACTCAGCAGAAAATGACAAATTACATATCAAACATGTTCATTTGGCTGTTGCATTTTGGAAGAAATAGCTAAAAATCTGTGTTTATTTCACTTTATGAAATATATACCAACCCAAACTTTTGAGTGAACTTCCATGGCTGAGTTTTCCTGCTTACAACCCAGCGCATTTCCCACTATGCCAGTCCTTGCACCTGCAGAGATTAAATGGCCAGTTAAACTTCCGCAACTGAGGAAGGACAAGAATGTTCAAGTTTCAAGTTTTTTTGATTTATAGACCGCCCCTCTCCCCGAAGGGACTCGGGGCGGTGATCTTCTGGCTCCTATATTTTACCTGTGCTACTCAACCTCACTGTCTTTCACGTAGATGTTGACACCTTTGAAGATTTATTTATTCCCAAGAAACATATAAGCGCATGCAACTGCAGAATCTGGAGCTTTTGCAGAACGGTGAATCTTGCATTGTGACAAAGTAAACTCTAAACTCCTTCTGTTTACCTTGAAATTTGTGATGCAGATTCAAACGGGCAAAGTGTAGATTGCTACATCAGGATGTGTGTTGTATCACTTGTCCTCTCTTGCCCCCTTGTACATATCAATTCACCAACGTTTTAAAAATTGCATCTGGTAAATAACATTGGACTTCTCCTACTGTCTCTCACTGAACCCTCAAGAGAAGTCATTGAAGGAATTGACCAAACCAAATCACGTTTTAATACAACCTAGATGCTAAATTTTAGCATTTTACTGTTTGAGAGTGAAAAGGGCGACATATGTCAGCAAAGATGTTGAGACTCCAGAAAGAGTGCGGAGAAGAGCAACAAAGGTGATTAGGGGACTGGAGGCTAAAACCTATGAAGGACGGTTGCAGGAATTGGGTAGGTCTAGTAAAAAGAAGGAATACTGGTGACATGATAGCAGTGTTCCAATATTTGAGGGGCTGCCACTAGAATTGGGGGTCAACTTATCCTCCAAAGCATCTGAAGGCAGGATAAGAAGCAAGGATACAAGGAACCAAGAACTAAGGAGAAATTTACTGACAATGAGAACAATCAATCAATGCCTCAAGAAGTTGTGAACGGTCCAATACTGGAGGCTTGTAAGAAGAGACTGGACAGTCATTTGTCTGAAATGGTTTAATCTAGTGTCTCCTGCCTGAGCAGGGAGTTGGACTAGAAGATCTCCAAGGTGCCTTCTAACTCTGATGCTCTTTGTTCTAATAAATATATAAATATTATATAAAAAATGAGAAACATGTTTAGGTTATTCCTTGATGGTGCAAAAACCAAGTGGTGGACATGCCTGAGAACAAACTCAATTTTCACTTACACATAGTAGTATTGACAACTATAGTAGAACAAAATTCTTCATCTTCTTTGCACTCCACCACCTTCACATTATCTTCTTCACATTCAGTTCCAAGGGCAACACATTGTTGACACTTTAGAGGCGTCACTATAAATAAAAGACATAGTCATACCAATGATCAGTGTCCTATGTTTTTCTCTCCTCCTAGCATTAACATTCAAGACTCCTGTTATAATCTGGTTTACTAACCATGTCTCCCCTGTTGTTGTTTTTCTGCTGGGGACCTGTGGAAGGGCGGGATAGGAGATCAGCTTGTGGAAATGGAAGGGAAGTTGAGATTAAGAGAGAGATTCACCTTTTGTACAGCTAACATTTTAATATGACACTGGATCATCCCATCTTTTGGTATTTATGCCATAGACTAGTTTTGTGAAGAAGCCCTTTGGATGCTGGCTGAGGCCATTTTCTTTGCAAGCACCTGAATTCTCAATGTCTATGAATTCTGAATAATTTTTGATATCAGCTTTGACTCTTGATTCTTGACGATGCAGGATTTGGGCACATTATAGATGTGGTGTGCCAATAACATCTTCTTAAGGCTGAGAGAAAGAGTCACCTGCCTGGTTTTTGGCCCAATGGTTGAATGTCACTTGCCTAGTTTTCGTTTCTCATGAATGTCTAGACTCATAGCGTTTCACTCCTAATCCAAAACCTTCAGCCATTAAACCAAATTGGCTCTCTTGATATTCTTAAGACATGGTCATTGATCCTGCAACCACGACAGGTAGTCCTTCAGGTAGGGTTTGGTTTGGTGCTTGTGTCACTAAGTGACATTGTTAAGTGAGTTGTGCCCAGTTTTACAACCTTTTAGTGGTAGTTAATAACTGCAGTCATTAAGTGAATCACATGGCTGTTCAGCAAATCCACCTTCCCCTATTGATGCTGCTGGTCAGGAAAGTTGCAAATGGAGATAATATGTCCCAAGACATGCAACGGATATAAACACATGCCAGCTGCTTCATGCCCAAAATTTGATACCTGGCTGTGGGAATACTGAGATTGTTGAAAGTTTTATGACCATTTGTAAGTTACTTTTTTGAGTGCTGTTCTAACTTCAGATGACCACAGAACAAATGGACCTGAGTAGAGCAATTAACCAGAGGCGTCCTCACCCTGCCTGCCTTCCATCCCTTTCCTGAAGTCTCCTGCAATTCCTATATTTCAGTTTCAATGAAATTAAATTCCTTACCTGTTGACAGGATGGAGGAGAATAGACAGAAGACAAGAATTCCAGCTGCCCTCATGTTGGTAGAAGTCACGTCTGCTGCCTTTCCTGAAGCCACCTATTGCTCAGCTTTGCAACTGGGGAAATGTTTTTGAACAATTAGGTGGTGAAGGTGGAATGTAGGATCCCAAATGATTGGCTAGCAGAGATAACAAACTCAGGCAGGGCAGCAGCCAAATTCCATTAGGAAAGATAGTGGGTTTCTTAGAAAATATACACAAAATAAACTTTGCTCAGCAGTCAAATGGGACTGTGATTTCTTGTTTACCACATCTCTATATCTTACTCTGTAATTGGAACCTTTGCCTCTCTTGACTGTTTCACCTTAATTCCTACATTCATTCATTTGGATTGTTCTTCTTCTGTTCCTACAGTTGTGCATAATATAATAATCAGTATTTTGTTATACTGTATATTAATGATAAATCTCTGAACATTTTCATTATTATATTTTTATTTTTGTAGACAGATTTTAGTTTCTTTCCCTTCATTTCTACTACTTATTACCATATTTATTGACCTCCCAATCTATATGGAATAAAGATTAAAATACAGTTATAATTCACCTGTATTCAGTGCTGTTGTCACTTCAGATGGCCACCGATTAAATGGACATATGTCAAGAACTCTATGTAGTAGAACAATTGATCAGAGACTTCCTCAAAGGAAAATGAAGTGATACTTTGCTTTTTATGTTATAATTGTGATCATAATTCTTCCCACCCTCGTGATTCAGAGGTGCTATGTAACTAACTGACCAATTACTATCCTTCCTTTTTCAATGGAGATTATTGAGATGGAGATGAGGGAGCAATTACAGAATCGTACTGATTTGCAATAGTACCACTTTTCCTCAGTGGACAACTTCATCTGTAATGTTGGAAAGAACTGATCTCTTGTGGGTGTAAAGGGACTTGGCACTGATGACCAGTGGTCAGATTCAGTCAGTTTGCATCGGTTCAGCCATAGCAGTTGTTAATTTTGTGTGCAGTTCGGTGAACCGGCTGAGCCCGCCTCATGGCTCACCCCTCCCCTCCCAGCTACTCCTCGCCTTGCCCAGCCTGACCTGAGGCCATTTTGGCATCTCAGCGCTCCTTCTAAGCAGCCCTCTGGCCCAAGCCTGCATGGTGGACTGTGGCACTGGATGATTCCAGAGACACACACAGAGGGATGGATGGGTGACTGAGCAGTTGGCAGGAAGAAAGGAGAAGGAGCAGGGAAAGAGGAAAAGCGACCTCCTCCTCCCCTCACACTGGCCACTCAGTTGCTCATTTCTCCATTGCAGTGCAGTGCCATGAAGCTTGCCCCACCCACCACTACCCAGATGCCTTTGCTTCCCCCAAGTATTTGGTTGCCTGACTTCCAGCTGCATCTAATTTTCCCATCACGTTTCTGGCCATTGTGTGCAGGAATCAAAGGTTTGTGGGACTAAAAAGAGTTCGGTCCATCAATTCCTATTTCCCCCACCCCAACAAAAATAAAATCACACAAAGCTTTTTCTTTTCCCCTGCTCCTCCTTCTCTTGTGCTGGTTGTTCCATTTCCCATTTTTCCATTGCAGCACAGCTATTTTATTCAGAACACCTTTGCTGATATAAATTCTAAAGAAAAAATACAGAATGCAGATTCCTTTGTCATAGCAATTTATTTTTATGTTGATTTTGTGGACTTTGAGGATTGAAAAAAACATATTTTATTGAGCTGTGGTCTCAAAGCATTATATTTCAATATTTTTGCCCCCGATTTCCAGCTTTCCACCACTCAGTTAAAACTCAGAAGCTTCTTTGATTTCAAGCTCTACTTAATTCACTATTAAATCTCCAGCTTTCACATTTTTTAAAAAAATTCCCAAAATTGCAAAGAAGGTTTGGCTCTTCCCAACAATCACTGATGATCTGGTTCAGAAGAAGATGCATTTCTGCATTCCAAGAAGGTGCAATTGATCTGAACTTGCCCAACATTCATGTTAGAATATCCTTCAAGGATGGAACATACATTCTTTGTCGTACACCCTTGCTGAGCGAACTTCAGAGTGAAATTTCCACTTAGGGCTAAGAAAAAGGAAGAAAAGGTGCATATGCAGACACTATAGCATAGATATTATATTATTATTATTATTATTATTATGTTCTTGAGCCTTTATGAAACCATAAAGATCATTGAAAAACCTGATGCAAATCTGGTTTATTAAATGTTCAATAAAGTTTCTCCAAATAGTTCATCTTCCTTTATAAAAAAAAGGAAAAAGGGAAAAATGGAAGAACGGAAGGAAATGTCTACTCACGCAATTCTGCTACTGTGATACAACTTATCGTAAGACACTGATCCTCTTTGCCAACGCAGGCTACAGATTGATTGCCTTCACAAGAATCCTCATCTAGTGCAAAGCAGCCTGGGCACTGTAACCCATTTGGTTTAAAGTCTTCATAACTTTCCACTCGAGGAAGCAAACATTCCAGTTAGAAAAAGTTTCATGATCACCACTAACCCTTTTAATGTCTATCCAACTTGACATTCTTTTCACATATTTGAGTTCAATTCCAGCTGGGATGGAATCAAGGAACCCAAGATTCTTTGCAACAAGCAAGAGGTTTTTTTTAAAAAAGGTTAGAGTTGGAAAAGAACGTATTAAAGTGTAGATACTTACACAGAAGTGATTCTACATTAGTTCATAATGGATAGGATAATTTTGGTCATAACTGGAGAATTACATACATATTACATATAGTAACTACATTACATATAGTAACTACATTACATATAGTAATGTTTCTTTTCATTGAAGTATTGTATGCCACTCAGAGTCTATAGCTTGGCGTAGGTGATAGGTATTATATAAACTAAGGCCATCAATTGAAGCTCAAAAAATAGAGTTTGAAAAGGTTGTATTAAGGTGTAGATACTTACACGGAAGCGTTTCTGCATTACAGAGATCAGTTTGGCAACAGTTAGCTCTAGATAGTTGAAATTTACCATCTACTGTTGTGGAGCTGAAGACGCTATTCAAACACTGCTCACGGGTTGAACATTTCTTGAAAATTACAGTCACTGGAATTTCGGCTGCAGGAGGGAATTAGAAAAAGAAATATGGAACGCAGCAGAAAATGACAAATTTCATATCAAACATGTTCATTTGGTTGTTTCATTTTGGAAGACAGAGTTAAATGCCTGTGTTTATTTCACTTTAAGAAATGAATACTGACTGAAACTTTTCAGTGAACGTCCATGGCCAAGTCTTTCTCCTTCCAACCCAGCACATATCCCAATATGCCAGTTTATGGACTTGCAGAGATTAACTGGCCAGTTAAACTTCTGCAACTGAGGAAGGACAAAAATGTTGACTTTCTGGCTCCAATGTTTGAGGGGCTGCCACTAGAATTGGGGGCCAACTTATCCTCCAAAGCATCTGAAATTTACTTACAATAAGACCAATCAATCAGTGGAACGGCTTGCCTCAAGAAGTTGTGAATGGTCCAATACTGGAGGCTTGTAAGAAGAGACTGGACAGTCATTTGCCTGAAATGGTCTAATCTAGTGTCTCCTGCCTGAGCAGGGAGTTGGACTAGAAGATCTCCAAGGTTCCTTCTAACTCTGATGTTCTGTGTTCTAATAAATATATACATATTACATAAAAATGAGAAACATGTGTAGGTTATTCCTTGATGGTCCAGAAATCAAGTGATGGACATGGTTGAGAACAAACTCAATTTTCACTTACCGCTACTCATAGAAGAATTAACAACTATAGTAGAACAAAATTCTTCATCTTCTTTGCACTCCACCACCTTCACTTTATCTGCTTCACATTCAGTTCCAAGGGCCCTACATTCTTGACACTTTAGAGACGTCACTATAAATAAAAGACATAGTCATACCAATGATCAGTGTCCCCCTTCTATGTTTTTCTCTCCTTCTAGCATTAACATTCAAGACTTCTGTTATAATCTGGATTACTAAGCATGTCTCCCCTGTTTTTGTTTTTCTGCTGGGGACCTGTGAAAGGGTGGGAGAGAAGATCAGCTTGTGGAAATGGAGGGGAAGTTGAGACTAAGGGAGAGATTCACCCTCTCAGACATCCAACATTTTAATATGACACTGGATCTTCCTATCTTTTATTATTTATGCTGTAGACTAATTTTCTGAAGAAGCCATTTGGATGGAAGAAGTGAATTCTGAATGTCTATGAATTCTTAATAATTGTTGATATCAGCTTTGACTCTTGATTCCTGGTATTGCAGGATTTGGGCACAGTAGAGACGCTGTGCCCCAATAACATCTTCTTAAGGCTGAGAGAAAGAATCACCTGCCTAGTTTTTGGCCCAATGGTTGAATGTCACCTACCTAGTTTTTGTTTCTAATGAATGTCTAGAGTCATAGCGTTTCATTCCTAATCCAAAACCTTCAGCCATTAAACCAAATTGGCTCTCTTGATATTCTTAAGACATGGTCATTGATCCTGCAACCACGACAGGTAGTCCTTCAGGTAGGGTTTGGTTTGGTGCTTGTGTCACTAAGTGACATTGTTAAGTGAGTTGTGCCCAGTTTTACAACCTTTTAGTGGTAGTTAATAACTGCAGTCATTAAGTGAATCACGTGGCTGTTCAGCAAATCTGCCTTCCCCTATTGACGCGGCTGGTCAGGAAAGTTGCAAATGGAGATCATATGTCCCAAGACATGCAACACGTTCCAGCTGCTTCATGCCCAAAATTTGATACCTGACTGTGGGTATACAGCCATTGTTGAAAGTTCTTTGACCATTTGTAAATCACGATTTTTCAGTTTTGTTATAACTTCGGATGGCCGCAGAACAAATGCGCCTGCTGTAGAACACTTGACCAGAGGCTTCCTCAACCTGCCTGCCTTCCATCCCTTTCCTGAAGTCTCCTGCAATTCCTATATTTCAGTTTCAATGAAATTAAATTCCTTACCTGTTGACAGGATGGAGGAGATGAGACAGAGGACAAGAATTCCCGCTGCCCTCATGTTGGTAGAAGTCAACTCCGCTGCCTTTCCTGAAGCCACCTATTGCTCAGCTTTGCCACTGGAGAAATGTTTTTAAGCAATTAGGTTGTGGAGGTGGAATGTTGGCTTCCAAATGATTGGCTGCCAGAAATGGCAAACTCAGGCAGGGCAGAAGCCACATTCCATTAGGAAAGATAGTTGATTTTTTAGAAAATATACACAAAATAAGCTTTGCTCAGAAGTCAAATGGGGATATGATTTCTTGTTTACTACATCTCTACAAAAATAATGTAAACTCCTTCTGTTTATCTTGCAACTTGTGATGCAGATTCAAAAGGGTAAAGTGTAGATTGCTACATCAGGATGTATGTTTCATAACTTGTCCTCTCTTGTCCCCTTGTACATATCAAATCACCAAAGCTTTAATAATAACCCTAACCCTAACCCTAACCCTAGCTTAGATGCTAAATTTTAGCATTTACTGTTGTTTGAGAGTGAAATGGGCAACATATGTCAGCAAAGATGTTGAGACTCCAGAAAGAGTGTGGAGAAGAGCAACAAAGGTGATTAGGGGACTGGAGGCTAAAACCTACGAAGGATGGTTGCAGGAATTGGGTAGGTCTAGTAAAAAGAAGGACTAGCAGTGACATGATAGCAGTGTTCCAATATTTGAGAGGCTGCCACTATAATTGGTGGTCAACTTATCCTCCAAAGCATCTGAAGGCAGGATAAGAAGCAAGGATATAAGCAACCTAGAACTAAGGAGAAATTAACTGACAATGAGACCAGTCAATCAGTGGAACGGCTTGCCTCGAAATGTTGTGAATGGTCCAATATTGGAGGTGTGTAAGAAGAGACTGGACAGTCATTTGTCTGAAATGGTCTAATCTAGTGTCTCCTGCCTGAGCAGGGACTTGGACTAGAAGATCTCCAAGGTTCCTTCTAACTCTGATGTTCTGCGTTCTAATAAATATATACATATTATATAAAAATTGAGAAACATGTTTAGGTTATTCCTTGATGGTCCAGAAATCAAGTGATGGACATGGTTGAGAACAAACTCAATTTTCACTTACACATTTCTACTCATAGTAGAATTAACAACTATAGTAGAACAAAATTCTTCATCTTCTTTGCACTCCACTACCTTCACATTATCTTCTTCACATTCAGTTCCAAGGGCAACACATTCTTGACACTTTAGAGACGTCACTATAAATAAAAGACATAGTCATACCAATGATCAGTATCCTCCTTCTATGTTTTTCTCTCCTCCTAGCATTTACATTCAAGACCCTGTTATAATCTGGTTTACTAAGCATGTCTCCCCTGTTGTTGTTTTTCTGCTGGGGACCTGTGGAAGGGTGGGAGAGGAGATCAGCTTGTGGAAATGGAAGGGAAGTTGAGACTTAGGGAGGGATTCAACCTCTCAGATCTCTAACATTTTAATATGACACTGGATCATCCCATCTTTTGGTATTTATGCAGTAGACCATTTTTTTTGCAAGCAGCTGAATTCTCAATGTCTATGAATTCTGAATAATTTTTGATATCAGCTTTGACTTTTGATTCCTGTTGATGCAGGATTTGGGCACATTATAGACATGGTGTGCCAATAAGATCTTGTTAAGGCTGAGAGAAAGAGTCACCTGCCTAGTTTTTGGTTCTCATGAATGTCATAGCATTTCATTCCTAATCCAAAACCTTCAGCCATTAAACCAAATTGGCTCTCTTGATATTCTTAAGACATGATCTTTCATCCTGCAACTACTACAGGTAGTCCTTGAGGTAGGATTGGGTTTGGCACTTGTGTCACTAAGTCACATTGTTAAGTGAGTTGTGCCCAGTTTTACAACCTTTTCGTGGTAGTTAATAACTGCAGTCATTAAGTGAATCACATGGCTGTTTGGCAAATCCGCCTTCCCTTATTGACGCTGCTGGTCAGGAATGTTTCAAATGGTGATCATACATCCCAAGACATACAACGCATATAAACACATGCCAGCTGCTTCATGCCCAAAATTTTATACCTGGCTGTGGGAATACTGCCATTGTTGAAAGTTTTATCACCATTTGCAAATCACTTTTTTCAGTACTGTTCTAACTTCAGATGACCACAAAATAAATGGACCTGAGTAGAACAGTTGACCAGAGGAGTCCTCAACCTGCCTGCCTTCCATCCCTTTCCTGAAGTGTCCTGAAGTTTCTATATTTCAGTTTCAAGGAAATTAAATTCCTTACCTGTTGACAGGATGGAGGAGAAGAGACAGAAGACAAGAATTCCAGCTGCCCTCATGTTTGTAGAAGTCAAGTCTGCTGCCTTTCCTGAAGCCACCTGTTGCTCAGCTTTGCAACTGGGGAAATGTTTGAGAACAATTAGGTGGTGGAGGTGGAATGTAGGATCCCAAACAATTGGCCAGCAGTTATATCAAACTCAAGCAGGGCAGCAGCCAAATTCTATTTGGAAAGATAGTGGATTTCTTAGAAAATATACACAATATAAACTTTGCTCAGCAGTCAAATGGGACTGTGATTTCTTGTTTACTTCATATCTACATCTTCCTCTGTTTTTTTCAAAGCTTAGTTTAGCTTCTAAAGGTGATTTTATATCCTAATATAATTCTCTATATCTGAGTTGTATCCTTTGCCCCTCTTGACTGTGTGTCACCTTAATTCCTACATTCATTTATTTGGATCGTTTTAGACCTTTTCCTGTTTTTATAGTTGTGCATAACATGTATGTCAGTACTTTGTTATATATTAATGATATCAACATTTCCGTTATTATATTTTTATTTTGTAGACAGATTTTAGTTTCTGGCCCTTAGTTGCTATTACTTATTACTATATTTATTGACCTCCAACTCTATCTATAAGAAATAAAGATTAAAATACAGTGATAATTTAACTGTATTAGTGCTGTTGTAACTTCAAATGGCCACTGAAAAGGACATATGTCAAGAACAACCTGTAGTAGAACAATTGATCAGAGACAACCTCAAAGGAAAATGAAGAGAGACTTTGCTTCTTATGTTATAATTGTGATCATAATTCTTCCCGCCCTCATGATTCAGAGGTGCTATGTAACTAACTGACCAATTACTATCCTTCCTTTTTCAATGGAGATTATTGAGATGGAGATGAGGGAGCAATTACAGAATGGCTGAAATCTGGGCCATTTCAATTGGCTTCAGACACCGGATGGAAAAAGCCTTGGTCATACAAGTGGGCGACCTTTGCCAGGATCTGTATTGGTGTCTTGGCCCTTTTAAATCTCTCTGTGACCGTTGTCCTCTTCTGGACCAATTTTGAGGATGAGGAGTTGATTGAAGGACTGATTTGCAATAGTTCCACTTTTCCTCAGTGGGCAACTTCATCTGTAATGTTGGAAAGAACTGATCTCTTGTGGGTGCAAAGGGATTAGACACTGATGACCAGTGATCAGATTCAGCCGGTTTGCACCGGTTCAGCCAAAGCAGTTGTAAAATTTGTGTGCAGGTCGGTGAACTGGCTGAATTACCATGCCTCACCCCTCCCCTCCCAGCTACTCCTCGCCTTGCCCAGCCTGACCTGAGGCCATTTTGTAAGGTGACCAACCGTCCTCCTTTAGGGAGGACAGTCCTTCTTTTGTAAGTTCTGTCCTCCCTCGAAAAGTGTCCTCCTACATGTCCTCCTTTTCGATATTTGAAGACTAATCTGTTGCGCGTTATGTGACGTATTTGTATTTGACATGACAATTCGTCAAGACTCGGTATAGTGCAGTATAAGATGCGATTATGAGATGCATGCACTCCGCACGGGAGACCTTGAGAGAGAGCGCCACGTGCAAGTGGCTTTGTTTACTTCTTACCGAAACACAACACGGCACATACGTGAGTAGACTCACGGCATGTCGGCAATTGAATGACTCACGGTAATTATTTCTTTCTCAGTGAATATTCAATTATACAGAGGTAAGTACAATTCACGTTTTACTAAACAGTTTTTAATGGTGTTTTTTTTACTTCATCGCAAGTGTATTGAACAGATATTGAATCTTGTGTTGAATTTTTATCTAAAGAAATGCTAGACATTAAAATAGACGACAATTGTCTCTTTGAAGAAATTAGAAGACTGAATGTATATTTAAATTCTGAAAAATTAATACAATGGGAAAATCAACATGTTGAAATTGATAAAAGATGGCTGGATATTTTCAGCCATTTCAAAAATGAACATATTCCATGTGAACATTTATTTATACTTGTTCAATTTACGTTGTGCAGCCCTGGAACTAATGCAGCAGTTGAAAGAGTTTTTTCAATTGCCAATGATTTTTGGACAAGTGAGAAATCGAGATTGAATGTTGATACTCTAGCTGCAGCACTTGCCGTAAAATTCAATATCAAGAATATTTCTTGTTCAGATATTTCCAATATATTGTTAGAAGATGATACATTGACAAAAAATATTAATTCAATGGAAAAGTACTCATTTAAATAATAATTAACAGGCATGTAAGCATAATTACAATATAAAATGTTGCAAATGTTTTTTATTAGGCATATATCATATTTTAGTGTATTATTGTTGCAATGAACAAAATATTTCTTTTATTTACGATATATTTTTTCCAATTTATTTGTCCTCCTTTTCATTGTAAAAAAGTTGGTCACCTTACATTTTGGCATCTCAGTGCTCCTCTAAGCAGCCCCCCAGCCTCAGCCTGCATGGTGGACTGTGGCACTAGATGATTCCAGAGACACACACAGAGGGATGGATGGGTGACTGAGCAGTTGGCAGGAGGGAAGGAGAAGGAGCAGGGAAAGAGGAAAAGCGACCTCCTCCACTGGCCACTCAGCTGCCCATTTCTCCATTGCAGCGCAGTGCCATGAAGCTTGCCCCACCCACCACTACCAAGATGCCTTTGCTTCCCCCAAGTATTTGTTTGCCTGACTTCCAGCTCCATCTCATTTTTCCATCACGTTTCTGGCCATTGTGTGCAGGAAACAAAAGTTTTTGGGACTAAAAAGAGTTCGGCCCATCAATTCCTATTTTCCCCACCCCAACAAAAATAAGATCACACAAAGCTTTTTCTTTTCCCCTGCTCCTCCTTCTCTTGTGCTCGTTGTTCCATTTCCCATTTTTCCATTGCAGCACAGCTATTTTATTCAGAACCCCTTTGCTGGTATAAATTCTAAAGAAAAAATATTGAATGCAGATTTCTTTGTCATAGCAATTTATTTTTATGTTGATTTTGTGGACTTTGAGGATTGAAAAAAACATATTTTATTGAGCTGTGGTCTCAAAGCATTATATTTCAATATTTTTGCCCCCGATTTCCAGCTTTCCACCACTCAGTTAAAACTCACAAGCATTTTGATTTCAAGCTCGACTTAATTCACTATTAAATCTCCAGCTTTCTCATTTTTAAAAAATTCCCAAAATTGCAAAGAAGGTTTGGCTCTTCCCAACAATCACTGATGATCTGGTTCAGAAGAAGATGCATTTCTGCATTCCAGGAAGTTGACATTGAGCTGAACTTGCCCAAGAGCCATCTTAGAAAATCCTTCAGGAGAGGAACATAAATTCTTTGTCGTACATCCTTGCTGAGCGAACTTCAGAGTGAAATTTCCAATTTGGGCTAAGAAAAAGGAAGAAAAGGTGCATATGCAGACACTATAGCATAGATATTATAAATCAATGCAGATTCTTTCCTTGCTGTTCATACTGTTTGGCCTTGATGTTCTTGAACCTTTATGAAACCATAAAGATCATTGAAAAACCTGATGCAAATCTGGTTTCCATTTATTAAATGTTCAATAAAGTTTCTCCAAATAGTTCATCTTCCTTTATAAAAAAAAGGAAAAAAGGAATAAAGGAAGGAAATGTCTACTCACGCAATTCTGCTACTGTGATGTAACTTATGTTAAGACACTGATCCTCTTTGCCAACGCAGGCTACAAATTGATTGGCTTCACAAGAATCCTCATTTAGTGCAAAGCAGCCTGGGCACTGTAACCCATTTGGTTGAAAGTCTTCATAATTTTCCCCTGGAGGAAGCAAAGTTTCCAGTTAGCAAAATTTCATGATCACCACTAACCCTTTTACTGTCTATCCAACTTGACATTCTTTTCACATACTTGAGTTCAATTCCAGCTGGGATGGAATCAAGGAACCCAAGATTCTTTACAACAAGCAAGAGGTTTTTTAAAAAAACGTTAAGAGTTTGAAAAGAATGTATTAAAGTGTAGATACTTACACAGAAGCGGTTCTACATTAGTTCATAATGGATAGGATAATTTTGGTCATAACTGGAGAACTACATACATATTACGTGTAACTACATTACATATAGTAATGTTTCTTTTCATTGAAGTATTCTATGCTGCTCAGAGTCTATAGCTTGGAGTAGGTGTTAGGTATTATATAAACTAAGTCCATCAATTGAAGCTCAAAAAGCTAGAGTTTAAAAGGTTGAATTAAGGTCTAGATACTTACATGGAAGCGTTTCTGCATTACAGAGATCAGTTTGGCAACAGTTAGCTCTACATAGTTGAAATTTACCATCTACTGTTGTGGAGCTGAAGACGCTATTCAAACACTCCTCACGGGTTGAACATTTCTTGATAATTGCAGTCACTGGAATTTCGGCTGCAGGAGGGAATTTGAAAAAGAAATATGGAACGCAGCAGAAAATGACAAATTGCATATCAAACATGTTCATTTGGTTGTTTTATTTTGGAAGAAATAGCTAAATGCCTGTATTTATTTCACTTTAAGAAATGAATACTGACTGAAACTTTTGAGTGAACTTCCATGGCCAAGTCTTTCTCCTTCCAACCCAGCACATATCCCAATATGCCAGTTCTTGGACCTGCAGAGATTAACTGGCCAGTTAAACTTCTGCAACTGAGGAAGGACAAAAATTTTGACTTTCTGGCTCCAATATTTGAGGGGCTGCCACTAGAATTGGGGGCCAACTTATCCTCCAAAGCATCTGAAATTTACTGACAATAAGACCAATCAATCAGTGGAACGGCTTGCCTCAAGAAGTTGTGAATGGTCCAATACTGGAGGCTTGTAAGAAGAGACTGGACAGTCATTTGTCTGAAATGGTCTAATCTAGTGTCTCCTGCCTGAGCAGGGAGTTGGACTAGAAGATCTCCAAGGTTCCTTCTAACTCTGATGTTCTGTGTTCTAATAAATATATACATATTACATAAAAATTGAGAAACGTGTTTAGGTTATTCCTTGATGGTCCAGAAATCAAGTGATGGACATGGTTGAGAACAAACTCAATTTTCACTTACCGCTACTCATAGAAGAATTAACAACTACAGTAGAACAAAATTCTTCATCTTCTTTGCACTCCACCACCTTCACTTTATCTTCTTCACATTCAGTTCCAAGGCCAACACATTGTTGACACTTTAGAGACGTCACTATAAATAAAAGACATAGTCGTACCAATGATCAGTGTCCCCTGTCTATGTTTTTCTCTCCTCCTAGCATTAACATTCAAGACCCTGTTATAATCTGGATTACTAAGCATGTCTCCCCTGTTTTTGTTTTTCTGCTGGGGACCTGTGAAAGGGTGGGAGAGAAGATCAGCTTGTGGAAATGGAAGGGAAGTTGAGACTAAGGGAGAGATTCACCCTCTCAGACATCCAACATTTTAATATGACACTGGATCTTCCTATCTTTTATTATTTATGCTGTAGACTAATTTTCTGAAGAAGCCATTTGGATGGAAGAAGTGAATTCTGAATGTCTATGAATTCTTAATAATTGTTGATATCAGCTTTGACTCTTGATTCCTGGTATTGCAGGATTTGGGCACAGTAGAGACGTTGTGTGCCAATAACATCTTCTTAAGGCTGAGAGAAAGAATCACCTGCCTAGTTTTTGGCCCAATGGTTGAATGTCACCTGCCTAGTTTTCGTTTCTCATTAATGACTAGATTGAAAGCGTTTCATTCCTAATCCAAAACCCTCAGCCATTAAACCAAATTGGCTCTCTTGATATTCTTAAGACATGGTCATTGATCCTGCAACCACTACAGGTAGTCCGTGATGTAGGGTTGGGTTTGGCACTTGTGTCACTAAGTGACATTGTTAAGTGAGTTGTGCCCAGTTTTACAACCTTTTCGTGGTAGTTAATAACTGCAGTCATTAAGTGAATAAACACGTGCCAGCTGCTTCATGCCCAAAATTTGATACCTGACTGTGAGTACACAGCCATTGTTGAAAGTTTTATGACTATTTGTAAATCACGATTTTTCAGTTTTGTTATAACTTCAGATGGCCGCAGAACAAATGCGCCTGCTGTAGAACACTTGACCAGAGGCTTCCTCAACCTGCCTGCCTTCCATCCCTTTCCTGAAGTCTCCTGCAATTCCCATATTTCAGTTTCAATGAAATTAAATTCCTTACCTGTTGACAGGATGGAGGAGATGAGACAGAGGACAAGAATTCCCGCTGCCCTCATGTTGGTAGAAGTCAACTCCGCTGCCTTTCCTGAAGCCACCTATTGCTCAGCTTTGCCACTGGAGAAATGTTTTTAAGCAATTAGGTTGTGGAGGTGGAATGTTGGCTTCCAAATGATTGGCTGCCGGAAATGGCAAACTCAGGCAGGGCAGACGCCAAATTCCATTACGAAAGATAGTGGGTTTCTTAGAAAATATATACAAAATAAGGTTTGCTCAGCAGTCAAATGGGGGTATGATTTCTTGTTTACTACATCTCTACAAAGGTAATGTAAACTCCTTCTGTTTATCTTGCAACTTGTGATGCAGATTCAAAAGGGTAAAGTGTAGATTGCTACATCAGGATGTATGTTTAATAACTTTTCCTCTCTTGTCCCCTTGTACATATCAATTCACCAAAGCTTTAATAATTATATTTGGACTTCTCCTACTGTCCCTCATTGAACCCACAAGATAAGTCATTGAAGGAATGTCCCAAACCTAATCACATTTTAGTACAACCTAGATGCTAAATTTTGGCATTTCACTGTTGTTTGAGAGTGAAATGGGCAACATATGTCAGCAAAGATGTTGAGACTCCAGAAAGAGTGTGGAGAAGAGCAACAAAGGTGATTAGGGGACTGGAGGCTAAAACCTACGAAGGATGGTTGCAGGAATTGGGTAGGTCTAGTAAAAAGAAGGACAAGCAGTGACATGATAGCAGTGTTCCAATAAAACTTTTGTACTATCTGTTTTTTTAATGCTGTACGCCGCCCTGAGTCCTTGGGAGAAGGGCGGCATATAAATCTAATAAATCCAATCCAATCCAAAAGGAAAAGTGACCTCCTCCTCCCCACACACTGGCCACTCAGTTGCTCATTTCTCCATTGCAGCGCAGTGCCATGAAGCTTGCCCCACCCACCACTACCAAGATGCCTTTGCTTCCCCCAAGTATTTCTTTGCCTGACTTCCAGCTCCATCTCATTTTCCCATCACGTTTCTGGCCATTGTGTGCAGGAAACAAAAGTTTTTGGGACTAAAAAGAGTTCGGTCCATCAATTCCTATTTCCCCCACCCCAACAAAAAAAAAAGATCACACAAAGCTTTTTCTTTTCCCCTGCTCCTCCTTCTCTCGTGCTGGTTGTTCCATTTCCCATTTTTCCTTTGCAGCACAGCTATTTTATTCAGAACACCTTTGCTGATATAAATTCTAAGGAAAAAATACTGAATGCAGATTCCTTTCTCATAGCAATTTATTTTTATGTTGATTTTGTGGACTTTGAGGATTGAAAAAACATATTTTATTGAGCTGTGGTCTCAAAGCATTATATTTCAATATTTTTGCCCCAGATCTCCAGCTTTCCACCACTCAGTTAAAACTCAGAAGCATCTTTGATTTCAAGCTCTACTGAATTCACTATTAAATCTCCAGCTTTCTCATTTTTAAAAAATTTCCCAATAATTGCAAAGAAGGTTTGGCTCTTCCCAACAATCACTGATGATCAGGTTCAGAAGAAGATACATTTCTGCATTCCAGGATGGTGGTATTGAATTGAATCAGCCCACCAGCCATCTCAGACACTCCTAAAGGGAAGGAACATGAATTCTCTGTCGTACATCCTTGGTAAGTGGCCTTCTCAGTGAAATTTTCAACTGTGGATAAGAAAAAGGCAGACAGGTGCATATGAAACTCTGTAGCATAGATATTATAAAGCAATGCAGATTGTTTCTTTGCTATTCATACTGTTTGGCCTTGATGTTCTTGTGGCCTTTATGGAACCATAAAGATTGTTGAAACACCTGATACAGATCTGGTTACCATATATTAAATGTTCAATAAAGTTTATAAAAAAAGGAAGGAATAAAGGGAAGAGGGAAGGAAGGAAGGTAGAAAGGAAGGAAGGAAGGAAGGAAGGAAGGAAGGAAGGAAGGAAGGAAGGAAGGAAGGAAGGAAATGTCTACTCACAAAACTCTGATACTGTGGTATAGGTTATGGTAAGACACTGATCCTCTTTGCCAACGCAGGCTACAGATTGATTGGCTTCACAAGAATCCTCATCTAGTGCAAAGCAGCCTGGGCACTGTAACCCATTTGGTTGAAAGTCTTCATAATTTTCCACTGGAGGAAGCAAATTTTCCAGTTAGCAGAGTTTCATGATCACCACTAACCGTTTTAATGTGTATCCAACTTGACATTCTTTTCACATACTTGAGTTCAGTTCAATCCAGGATGGAAATTAACAACCCAAGATTCTTTGCAACAATGAAGAGTTTTTTAAAAGTTAGAGTTGGAAAAGAATGTATTAAAGTGTAGATACTTACACAGATGTGGTTCTACATTAGTTCATAATGGATAGGATAATTTTGGTCATAACTGGAGAACTACATATTATATGTAACTACATTACATATAGTAATGTTTCTTTTCATTGAATTATTGTATACCGCTTAGAGTCTATAGCTTGGAGTAGGTGATAGGTATTATATAAACTAAGTCCATCAATTGAAGCTCAAAAAGGTAGAATTTGAAAAGGGTGTATTAAGGTGTAGATACTTACACAGAAGCGTTTCTGCATTACAGAGATCAGTCTGGCAACAGTTAGCTCTAGCTATTTCAAATCTACCATCTACTGTTGTGGTGCTGAAGAGGCCATCCAAACACGCCTCATGGGTTGAACATTCTTTGACAATTAAACTCACTGGAATTTCAACTGCAGAAGGGCATTAGAAAAAGAAATATGGAACTCAGCAGAAAATGACAAATTACATATCAAACATGTTCATTTGGCTGTTGCATTTTGGAAGAAATAGCTAAATACCTGTGTTTATTTCACTTTATGAAATGTATACCAACCCAAACATTTGAGTGAACTTCCATGGCTGAGTTTTCCTGCTTACAACCCAGCGCATTTCCCACTAGGCCAGTCCTTGCACCTGCAGAGATTAACTGGCCAGTTAAACATCCGCAACTGAGGAAGGACAAGAATGTTGATCTTCTGGCTCCTAAATTTTACCTGTGCTACTAAACCTCACTGTCTTTCTCATAGATGTTGACACCTTTGAAGATTTATTTATTCCCAAGAAACATATAAGCACATGCAACTGCAGAATCTGAAGCTTTTGCAGAACGATGAATCTTGCATTGTGACAAAGCCATGTAAGCTCCTTCTGTTTATTTTGCAACTTGTGATGCAGATTCAAAAGGGCAAAGTGTAGATAGCTACATCAGGATGTATATTTCATGACTTGTCCTCTCTTGTCCCCTTATACATGTCAATTCACCAAAGTTTTAAAAATTACATTTGGACTTCTCCAACTGTCCCTCACTGAACCCACAAGATACGTCATTGAAGGAATGTCCCAAACCCAATCAGGTTTTAGCAGAACCTAGATGCTAAATTTTAGCATTTTACTGTTGTTTGACAGGGAAATGGGCGACATATGTCGGCAAAAATGTTGAAACTCTGGAAAGAGTGTGGAGAAGAGCAACAAGGGTGATTAGGGGACTGGAGGCTAAAATCTATGAAGGACGGTTGCAGGAATTGGGTAGGTCTAGTAAAAAGAAGGACTAGCAGTGACATGATAGCAGTGTTCCAATATTTGAGGGGCTGCCACTAGAATTGGGGGTCAACTTATCCTCCAAAGCATCTGAAGGCAGGATAAGAAGTAAGGATATAAGCAACCTAGAACTAAGGAGAAATTTACTGACAATGAGACCAATCAATCAGTGGAACGGCTTGCCTCAAGAAGTTGTGAATGGTCCAATACTGGAGGCTTGTAAGAAGAGACTGGACAGTCATTTGTCTGAAATGGTCTAATCTAGTGTCTCCTGCCTGAGCAGGGAGTTGGACTAAAAGACCTCCAAGATTCCTTCTAACTCTGATGTTCTGCGTTCTAATAAATATATACATGTTATATAAAAATTGATAAACATGTTTAGGTTATTCCTTGATGGTCCAGAAATCAAGTGATGGACATGGATGAGAACAAACTCAATTTTCACTTACACATAGTAGTATTGACAACTATAGTAGAACAAAATTCTTCATCTTCTTTGCACTCCACTACCTTCACATTATCTTCTTCACATTCAGTTCCAAGGGCAACACATTCTTGACACTTTAGAGACGTCACTATAAATAAAAGACATAGTCATACCAATGATCAGTGTCACCCTTCTATGTTTTTCTCTCCTCCTAGCATTAACATTCAAGACTCCTGTTATAATCTGGTCTACTAAACATGTCTCCCCTGTTGTTGTTTTTCTGCTGGGGAAATGGAAGGGAAGTTGAGATTAAGAGAGAGATTCCCACCTGGCTGTGGGAATAGTGCCATTGTTGAAAGTTTTATGACCATTTGCAAATTACTTTTTTCAGTACTGTTCTAACTTCAGATGACCACAAAATAAATGGACCTGAGTAGAACAATTGACCAGGCGTCCTCAACCTGCCTGCCTTCCATCCCTTTCCTGAAGTCTCCTGCAATTCCTATATTTCAGTTTCAATGAAATTAAATTCCTTACCTGTTGATAGGATGGAGGAGAAGAGACAGAAGACAAGAATTCCAGCTGCCCTCATGTTGGTAGAAGTCAAGTCCGCTGCCTTTCCTGAAGCCACCTATTGCTCAGCTTTGCAACTGGGGAAATGTTTGTGAACAATTAGGTTGTGGAGGTGGAATGTTGGCTTCCAAATGATTGGCTGCCGGAAATGGCAAACTCAGGCAGGGCAGAAGCCACATTCCATTTGGAAAGATAGTTGATTTTTTAGAAAATATACACAAAGTGAACTTTGCTCGGCAGTCAAATTGGGCTGTGATTTCTTGTTTACTACATCTCTATATGTTACTCTGCTTTTGCTTAGTGGGTTAGTCTGGTTTCTAAAGCTGATTTTATACCCTTCTGTAATTCTTTATATCTAATTGGAACCTTTGCCCCTCCTGACTGTGTTTCATCTTAATTCCTACATTCATTCATTTGGATCGTTTTGGACCTTTTTCTGATTCTACAGTTGTGCATAATATGTATGTCAGTACTTTGTTATATATTAATGATAAGTCTCTGAACATTTCCATTATTATATTGTTATTTTTTGTAGACTGATTTTAATTTCTGGCCCTTAGTTTCTATCACTTATGACTATATTTAGTGATATCCCTGTCTATCTATAACAGGGGTGTGAAACTCAATTTCATTGAGGGCTGCATCAAGACGGTGGTTGACCTCGGGGGGGCCAGGAGGCGTGGCTGACTGGGTGGGTGTGGCAACTGGGTGGACATGGCCCATTTGACACCACTCTCCAAACTGCTGGATTTGAAACAGAGTGGTGGATGGCTTATAGAAATGAGGGGATGACCAGAAAGAATTAATTCCTTCTACTGGGCCAATTTTGAGGATGAGGTGTTGATTGAAGGACCGATTTGCAGTAGTTCCACTTTTCCTTAGTGGATAGCTTCAGCAGTGATGTGGGAAAGAAAGGCCTACATAGTAGCTGCTCCCTTGTGCGATGCCTCTGCCCCCTATTGTTTAATCTGTCCATGGAAATTAATTTAGGATTTGATATCCTCAGTATGTTGATAGATTTAGAATTATATGTCTACACCAGTGTGCTGAGCCTGGGCTGGTGAGGCTGGTGAGACCTTGTCCCAGTGTTTGAAGTACCACTACATTTTCAAATTTCCAGCCCCCAGTTTGAAAATAGATGTGGGCTCTTGCTGTGAAGGTAATGGTGATTGGTTTTTACTATGGCCACTCACTGATTTTTTTTTTTGTGGATTCAAGGGAGAAACAGATTCTTTTTTGACCCCAGAGATACTTTGATTCACAGCCTCTGCTTTGACCCTCCTCTTTAACAACTCCCTTCCCTTGCAATACCCAACACAATTCTTCCCAGTGTCTCTATATCCTCCTCCAGAAATATAGCCATCAAAGGTACAGAAAGAAGCCGTGAAAAGACACAAAAAAGAGCTGAAGGAGGAAGAGAAAAAAAATGCAATGAGGGATGGAGGGCACCTCCTTGAGATCTGGGATACACAAGCAGAACTTGGGTACAAAGTCCCTTTCCAACATTTATGAAGAGCTCTAGATATCTCCTTGAGTTCATTTCGTTTGGGGAGGAGGATATGAGAAAAAGAAAAAGAATGGAAGTATGCCAGAGGAAAAGGGGTATAGCTGAATTGACTCCAGAATGGATGACAATAGAGGAGGAAATGCGTAGTTTATCGAAGCTGTCTTCTCGTGTGTGTTCAAACTTCCCTTAGGAGAATACACAGACGCAAATACTTTTGTCACCAATTTTATTTGCATTACAATTTAGAGAAAACGGATCATTAAAGAAAGACCACATACCCCTGAGCTAGCTTGCACCTCCATATCCTAAATCATTACCAAATTTCCAAGAATGCTTAGTCCCAAAGCATCGTAATTCTTACCACTAAAGCTCCAATCTCCTTTCCACGTTTACAAATTTCAAATGCTAAGGGAAATAAATCTGTCTGTCTATATCAGGGGTGTCAAACTCAAGACCCTAGGGTGGAATCTGTCCCATGGGGGGCTTAGATCTGGCCCACAGGGACACCCTGGAAACAGCAAAGGACCGGACCGCAGTTTCTCTGCCAGTGAAAATGGAGCTCCCAAGGGCCGTGGGCAGCCCTCCCTAGCTCCGTTTTCATTGGCAGGAGGCCATCACAGCTGAAAACGGAGCTCGGGAGCCCGTTTTAGTTGACAGAGCTCTCAGGCCACCACAGGCACCCCCGACATGAGAGACGTTGAGCTGGCCATGCCCACCCATGCCATGTTCCCCCCCAGATCAAACACAACCCTGATGCTGCCCTCAATTAAATCGAGTTTGAAACCCCTGGTCTATATATTAAAAAGCCATCTGATCCAGTGATTGTGAAGCAATGTGTGGTGATATTGAATTTTACAATGCCCGTTTCCCATTTGTGTCTCGCCTATAGGGAAGGAACATATATTGTTTGTTACACATCCTTGGGTAACAACCTCCTCACAAAAAGCTCCAACTGTGGAAGAAATAGAAAGAATAAGGGTTGGTTGTGAGACACTGGAAAACAATGACGTTTTTCTTCTTGACCCCCGAGGGAGCCACAAGGGAGCTATCCACCTCCCTCAAAGTAGCTCTCTGTCAATGACTGAGTCAATGACTATCAGTCCTTCAAGGAGACCAGACAAAGCATGCATGTTCCCACTACCAAACCAGTAGTGAAGAAAATAGAATACCACCTCTGGCTCACATGTATACGAGGGGTGGGTTCCTGCCAGTTCTAACTTCTTCTGTAGAAGAGCTTCCACAAATCTACCCTGCCATTTAGAACCAGTTCTAGCTCCCTCCCCCCACGTCCACACCACGCTATCCCCGCCCACCACTCACTGATCGGCTGACTCACCAATCATCCCGCCCACCTCTAAGAGTCCTATCTAAACCTTAAAGTCTTAAAGCTTGTCATGTTTGAACACCCCTGGGATTTTTTCCCCTAAAGGATTAGGGGTGCAAGGGTCTTGTAACGTGACAGTTTTAAGACTTGCATACTTCAGTGCCAGAGTTCCTGAGCCAACATGACTGGAGGAGGAATTCTGGGAGTTGAAGTCCACAAGTCTTAAAGCTGTCAAGTTTGAACTCCCCTGGGGTTTTTTCTAAAGGGTTAGGGGTTCAAGGGTCTTGTAACTTAACAGCTTTAAGACTTGCGTGCTTCAAATGCCAGAGTTTCTGAGCCAACATTTTGGTTGCTAAGCAAGAGCGTTGTTAAGTGAGTTTCACCACATTATACAAGTTGGCCATGCTCACCCAGTCACATGAGTGCCAAGCCACTCCCACTCAGTCACATGGCTGGCAAGCCACTCCCACAAAGCAGGCCACACCTACAGAAGAGGTACTAAAATTTTTTGAAACCCACCACTGATGTATACATGCCAAAATGTGTATTTCACGCACATTCTCTTTTAGCACAACATAGATGCTAAATGTTAGTTAAATGTTAGCATTTTACTGTTGCTTGAGAGTGAAATGGGTGACATATGTCAGCAAAGATGTTGAGACTCTGGAAAGAGTGCGGAGAAGAGCAACAATAATGGATTGGGGAGTGGAGGCTAAAACCTATGAAGGATGGTTGCAGGAATTAGGTAGGTCTACTAAAAAGAAGGACTAGGGGTGACATGATAGAAGTGTTCCAATATTTGAGGGGCTGCCACTAGAATGGGGGGGTCAACTTATCCTCCAAAGCATCTGAAGGCAGGATAAGAAGCAAGGAGATAAGCAACCTAGAACCAAGGAGAAATTATTTTTGCCAAGACAGAGAAGTGACTGATGTCATGGGGGAGAATCCCCATGTTGTGGGTACGATCAAAGGTTTTCCCCTACTGACCAAGGTAAGAATCACAGACATCTTTGATTCCAATCTCTACTTAATTCAGTATTAAATCTCCAACTTTCTCATCTTTTACAAATTTTTACAATAATTGCAAAGAAGGTTCGCCTCTTCCCAACAATCACTGATGATCAGGTTCAGAAGAAGATGCATTGCTGCATTCCAGGGTGATGACATTTATGTGAATCAGCCCACTGGCTGCCTCAAATTCTCCTAGAGGGAAGGAACATGAATTCTTTGTCGTACATCCCTGGAAAGTGAGCTTTTCAGTGGAATTATCATCTGGGGTAAGAAAAAGACAGAAAAGGTACATTTGAGACTCTATAGTGTGGATATTATAAAGTAATACAGATGGTTTCTTTGTTATTTATACTGTTTTGCCTTGATGTTCTTGTAGCATTTATGGAACCATAAAGATCTTTGAAAAACCTGATGCATTTAAATCTGTTTACCATACATTAAATGTGTGATAAAGTTTCTCCAAATAGATCATCTTCCTTTTTTTTTAAAAAAAAAGGAAGAAAGGAAGGGAAGGAGGGAGGAAGGAAGCAAATGTCTACTCACAAGACTCTCTGATATAAGTTATGGTAAGACACTGATCCTCTTTGCCAACGCAGGCTACAGATTGATTGGCTTCACAAGAATCCTCATCTAGTGCAAAGCAGCCTGGGCACTGTAACCCATTTGGTTGAAAGTCTTCATAATTTTCCACTGGAGGAAGCAAATTTTCCAGTTAGCAAAATTTCATGATCACCACTAACCCTTTAATGTCTGTCACAACCTCCTCCAACTTCACATTCTTTTCATGTACTTCCAGCTCGGATGGAATCAAGGAACCCAAGATTCTTTGCAAAAAAACAAGAGTTTTTTTTCCAAAAAGCTAGAGTTTGAAAAGGATGTATGAAAGTGTAGATACTTACACAGAAGCGGTTCTGCATTACAGACATCAGTCTGGCAACAGTTACCTCTGGCTAGCTCAAATCTACCATCTACTATTGTGGTACTGAAGAGGCCATCATAACACTGCTCACGTTTTGAGCATTCCTTCATAAGTAAACTCATTGAACCATTGGCTGCAGAAGGGAATTAAAAAAAGGAATATGGAAGTCAGCAGAAAATGAAGAAATGCTTATCAAACGTTCATTTGGCTGTTCTATTTTGGAAGAAATAGCTAAATACGTCTTTTTTTTCACTTTATGAAATGTATATCCTTTTTCTTTGGGAGCTCAAAGCACTTCCACTTGTTACTTTTTCCTAGAAAATCACTAAGATTAGTTGGGCTGTGAAAGTTTGACTTACTATTGAGTGAACTTCCAACCCAGCATATATCTTACTCTATTAGTTCTTGGACCTGCAGAGAATAACTGGCCAGTTTAACCTTTGCAACTGAGGTTCCTAATCCTAACCTGAATTATTAAACCTCACTGTCTTTCACATAGATGTTGACATCTTTGAAGATTTATTTATTCTCAAGTAATATATAAGCCCAGGCAACTGCAGAATCTGGAGCTTTTGCTGAACGCTGAATCTTGCGTTGTGACAAAGCCATGTAAGCTCCTTCTGTTTAGCTTGCAATTTGTGATGCACATTCAAAGGGGCAAAGTGTAGATTGCTACATCAGGATGTATGTTGACTCACTTGTCCTCTCTTGTCCCTGTGTACATGTCAATTCACATCGTTTAAAAAGTCACATCTGGCAAATAACATTGGACTTCTCCTACTGTCCCTCGATGAACCCCCAAGAGAAGTCACTGAAGGAAAGTCCCCAATTAATCAGGTTTTAGCAAAACCTAGGTGCTAAATGTTAGCATTTCACTCTTGCTTGACAGTGAAATGGGCAATATACGTTGGCAAAGATGTCGAGACTCTGGAAAGGGTGCAGAGAAGAGCAACAATGATGACTGGGGACTGGAGTTTAAAACCTATGAAGGACAGTTGCAGGAATTGGGTATGTCTAGTAAAAAGGGTGGGATGTTGTGGCTCAGTGGCTAAGATGCTGAGCTTGCTGATCAGAAGGTCGGCAGCTCAGCGGTTCGAATCCCAGATCTCCCATTACTTGTCCCAGTTTCTGCCAACCTAGCAGTTTAAAAACATGCAAAACATGTAAACAGAAAAAAAAACTTTGATGGGAAGGAAACAGTGCTCCCTGTGCCTTCGGTGTTTAGTCAGGGCAGCCACATGACCATGGAGACATCTTTGGACAGCACTGGTTCTCCGGCTTAGAAACCGAGATGAGAAACAACTAGTATGCATGTGCGGGGGAATCTTTACCTTTACTAGCAAAAAGAAGGTTGTGGGTACTCCAACGCTGGAGGATTGTAAGAAGAGACTGGACACCCATTTATCTGAAATGGTCTAAGGTCTCCTGCTTGAGCAGGGGGTTGGACTAGAAGACCTCCAAGGTCCCTTCTGACTCTCATTTTCTACATTATAATAAATATATACAATTATGTTAAAAAAAATGAGAAACTCATTCAGGTTATTCCTTCATGGTCCAGAAACCAAGTGATGGATATGTTTGAGAACAAATTCAGTTTTCACTTACTTATAGAAGTATTATAAACTTGAGTATAACAAAATTCTTCATCTTCTTTGCACTCCACCACTTTCACATTATCTCCTTCACAGTCATTTACAGGGGAAAAACACGTCTGGCATTTCAGAGAGGTCACTACAAATAGAAGATTTGAATAAAAGTCATGCCAACGATTAGTGTCACCTTTGAATATGCTGCTGTTCTGGCGTTTACATTCAAGACTCCTATTATGATCTGGTTTACTAAGCATGTCTCCCATGTTGTTGAGTGTTTTTCTGCTGGAGAGCTTTGCAAAAGTGGGAGAGGAGATCAGCGTGTGGAAATGGAAGACAAATTGAGACTAAGGGAGAGATTCATCCTCTCAGACCTCTAACATTTTAATAGGACACTGGATCATCCCATCGTTTGGTATTTATGCTGTAGACCAGTTTTGTGAAGCAGTCATTTGGATGCTGGCTGAGGCCACTTTTCTGCAAAAAACTGAATTCTGAAATGTCTATGAGTTCTGAATAATTTTTGATATCAGCGTTGGCTCTTGATTCCTAGTAATGCAGGATTTGGGCACATTTAAGATGTGATGTGCTAATTTCTCCTTCTTATGGCTGAGAGAGAATCAATTGCCTATTTTTGGGTCTAATGGTCGAATGTGACTTGCCTAGTTTTTGTTTCTCATGAATGAAAAGTCTCATATTGCCCCATTCCTAGTCCAAAACTTTCAGCCACCACACCAAATTGGCTCTCTTGATACTTTGAAGAGATGATCATTAATCCTGCATCCACTACAGGTAGTCCTTGATGTAGGACCACAATTGGGACTGGAGATTGTGTCACTAAGTAACATTGTTAAGTGAGTTGTGCCCGGTTTTACAACCTTTTCCTGGTAGTTAATAACTGCAGTCCTTAAGTGAAACACATGGTTGTTCAGCAAACCTGCCCTCCCCCCACCTTGAAGCTTCTTATCAAAAGCTGATGGCCAGGAAACTCGCATATGGTCCTCATATGTCCCAGGACACTGCAATGGATGTAAACTCATGCCAGCTGCCTAATACTCAAATTTTGATATGTGGTTGTGGTAATACTGCCATTGTTGAAAGTGTTGGGACCATTTGTAAGTCACTTTTTCAGTCCTCTTCTAACTTCAGATGGCCACAGAACAAATGGACACGTAGTAGAGCAATTGACCTCAACCTGCCTGCCTTCCATCCCTTTCTTGAAGTTTCCTGAAGTTTCCATATTTCAGTTTCAAGAAAATTAAATTCCTTACCTGTTGACAGGATGGAGGAGAAGAGACAGAAGACAAGAATTCCAGCAGCTTTCATGTTGGTAGAAGTCAACTCCGCTGCCTTTCCTGAAGCCACCTATTGCTCAGCTTTGCAACTGGGGAAGTGTTTTTAAGCAATTAGGTGGTGGAGGTGGAATGTAGGATCCAAAATGATTGGCTGCCAGAAATAGCAAACTCAGGCAGGGCAGACGTCAAATACCATTACGAAAGATAGTGGGTTTCTTAGAAAACATACACAAAATAAACTTTGCTCATCAGTCAAATGGGGATGCGATTTCTTGTTTACTTCATCTCTACATCTTACTCTGCTTTTTTAAGGGCTTTAGCCTAACTTCCAAAGCTGTTTTTATATCCTCCTATAATTCTCTATATCTGATTTATATCCTTTGCACATCTTTACTGTGTTTCACATTAATTCCTACATTCATTCATTTGGATCGTTTTGAAACTTTTTCTGACTCTAAGTTGTGCATAATTCCCTGTTTCCCAGAAAATAAGACCTCCCTGGATAATGAGCCCAATTGGGCTTTTGAGCGCATGTGCTAAAATCAGCCCTCCCCACAAAATATTGCAACACAGCAGCAGCCATGAGGTGACCATGCTCGCTGCCTCCTGTACCTCTAAAATAATAAGACTGCCCCCAAAATAAGGCCAAGTGCTTATTTCTGGGGTCAAATGAAAATAAGACCTTGTCTTATTTTTGAGGAAACACGGTATAACATTCAGTACTTTGTTATACTGTATATTAGTGATAAGTCTCTGAACATTACCATTATTATATTTTTATTTTTGTAAATAGATTTTAGTTTTGGGCCCTTAGGTTCTATGACCGATTACTATATTTATTGATCTCCCACTCTATCTATAAGAAATAAAGATTAAGGTACAGTTATAATTTAAGGTTACCTGAAATGATACTTTGCTTCTTATAATCATGATCATCATTCTTCCCGCCCTCGTGATTCAGAGGTGCTATGTAACTCACTGACCAATTACTAGCCTTCCTTTTTCAATGGAGATTATTGAGATGGAGATGAGGGAGCAATTACAGAATGGCTGAAATCTGGGCCATTTCAATTGGCTTCAAATATGGAATGGAAATTGTTATGTATTATAGTTTTCCCTCTGGTCCGTTCCACTAGGGGGCGCTGTGCTCGTTGCTGATTGGTTCCCTGTTTGACAGCCGGTATATATAAAGAGCTGCCAAACAGGACTCAGCTGTTGCCAGTTAGCTGAGATGCGCGAATTGCGAACTGCCACATTTGGCAACCTGTTATCATTAAAACTGTTAGCTGCTTGAAGTCCTGGCTCGCCTCCTTCTGTCCACCTGTGTTCTCCCAGCTAGAACAGAAATAGCCTTGGTCATACAAGTGGGTGGCCTTTGTCAAGATCTGTATAGGTCACTTGGTCCTTTTACAACTCTCTGTGACCGTTGTCCTCTCCTGAACCAATTTTGACGATGAGTGTTGATTGAAGGACTGATTTGCAATAGTTCCACTTTTCCTCAGTGGACAACTTCATCTGTAATGTTGGAAAGAACTGATCTCTTGTGGGTGCAATGGTCAGATTCAGCCAGTTTGCATTGGTTCAACCAAAGCAGTTGTTAACTTTGTGTGCAGGTCGGTGAACCGGCTGAATCACCACGTCTCATGGCTCACCCCTCCCCTCCCAGCTAGTCCTCACATTGCCCAGCCTGACCTGAGGCCATTTTGGCACCTCAGCGCTCCTCTAAGCAGCCCTCTGGCCCCAGCCTGCATGGTGGACTGTGGCACTGGATGATCCCAGAGACACACACAGAGGGATGGATGAGTGACTGAGCAGCTGGCAGGAGGGAAGGAGAAGGAGCAGGGAAAGAGGAAAAGCGACCTCCTCCTCCCCTCACACTGGCCACTCAGTTGCTCATTTCTCCATTGCAGCGCAGTGCCATTAAGCTTGCCCCACCCACCACTACCAAGATGCCTTTGCTTCCCCAAGTATTTGTTTGCCTGACTTCCAGCTGCATCTAATTTTCCCATCACGTTTCTGGCCATTGTGTGCAGGAATCAAAGGTTTGTGGGACTAAAAAGAGTTCATCAACTCCCAATCCCCCCCCTCCAAAAAAACCACACAAAGCTTTTTCTTTTCCCCTGCTCCTCCTTCTCTTGTGCTGGTTGTTCCATTTCCCATTTTTCCATTGCAGCACAGCTATTTTATTCAGAACCCCTTTGCTGATATAAATTCTAAGGAAAAAATACTGAATGCAGATTCCTTTGTCATAGCAATTTATTTTTATGATGATTTTGTGGACTTTGAGGATTGAAAACACATATTTTATTGAGCTGTGGTCTGAAAGCATTATACTTCAATATTTTCCCCAGCTTTCCAGCTTTCCACCACTCACGTAAGATTCAGAAGCATTTTGATTTCAAGCTCTACTTAATTCACTATTAAATCTCCAGCTTTCTCATTTTTAAAAAATTTCCCAATAATTGCGAAGAAGGTTTGGCTCTTCTCAACAATCACTGATGATCAGGTTCAGAAGAAGATGCATTTCTGCATTCCAGGATGGTGGTATTGAATTGAATCAGCCCACCAGCCATCTCAGACACTCCTAAAGGGAAGGAACATGACCTCTTTGTCGTACATCCTTGGTAAGTGGCCTTCTCAGTGAAATTTGCAACTGGGGATAAGAAAAAGGCAGAAAAGTTGCATATGAAACTCTGTAGCATAGATATTATAAAGCAATGCAGATTGTTTCTTTGCTATTCATACTGTTTGGCCTTGATGTTCTTGTGGCCTTTATGGAACCATAAAGATTGTTGAAACACCTGATACAGAATTGGTTACCATATATTAAATGTTCAATAAAGTTTCTCCAAATAGATCATCTTCCTTTATAAAAAAGGAAGGAAGAAGGGAAGGAAGGAAGGAAGGGAGGGAGGAAGGAAGGAAAAAAGGAAGGAAGGAAATGTCTACTCACAAGACTCTGTTACTGTGGTATAGGTTATGGTAAGACACTGATCCTCTTTGCCAACGCAGGCTACAGATTGTTTGGCTTCACAAGAATCCTCATCTAGCGCAAAGCAGCCTGGGCACTGTAACCCATTTGGTTGAAGCTCATCATAATTTTCCACTGGAGGAAGCAAATTTTCCAGTTAGCAAAGTTTCATGATCACCACTAACCCTTTTAATGTCTATCCAACTTGACATTCTTTTCACATACTTGACTTCAGTTCCATCCAGGATGGAAATTCACAACCCAAGATTCTTTGCAACAAGCAAGAGTTTTTTTTAAAAAAAAAGAGTTGGAAAAGAATGTATTAAGTGTAGATACTTACACAGAAGTGGTTCTACATTAGTTCATAATGGATAGGATAATTTTGGTCATAACTGGAGAACTACATATTACATGTAACTTCATTACATATAGTGAGTTTCTGTTCATTGAATTATTGTTTGCTGCTCAGAGTCTATAGATTGGAGTAGGTGATAGGTATTATATAAATTAAGGCCTTCAATTGAAACTCAAAAAGGTAGAGTTTGAAAAGGTTGTATTAAGGTGTAGATACTTACACGGAAGCACTTCTGCATTACAGAGATCAGTCTGGCAACAGTTAGCTCTAGCTATTTCAAATCTACCATCTACTGTTGTGGTGCTGTAGAGGCCACTGAAACACTCCTCACGGGTTG
Source organism: Natrix helvetica (assembly GCF_964273705.1). Lineage (NCBI taxonomy): Eukaryota > Metazoa > Chordata > Lepidosauria > Squamata > Natricidae > Natrix > Natrix helvetica. The sequence goes on from NC_138560.1 coordinate 5,565,704, forward strand.
AACATTCTTTGACAAATAAACTCACTGGAATTCCATCTGCAGGAGGGAATTAGAAAAAGAAATATGGAACTCAGCCGAAAATGACAAATTGCATATCAAACATGTTCATTTGGCTGTTGTATTTTGGAAGAAACAGCTAAATACCTGTGTTTATTTCACTTTATGAAATGAATACTGACTGAAACCTTTGAGTGAACTTCCATGGATGAGTCTTCCTGTTATCCCACTGTTCTGACACACACACCCCATCCACTAACGAATGCTGACACAAGCTTAGCTGGAATGACGCAACACTTTATTATAAATCTTGGTGGCTGAAAGCCCAAACACGAAACACAGATTATAAATCTTGGTGGCTGAAAGCCCAAACACGAAACTAACAGATAAGAACCTTGGCAGCAACACAGAGTCCGACGGATTTATATTTATTTATTTATTTATTTATATTTGGTGCTTCTAGACCGCCCCCTCTCCCGAAAGGGACTCGGGGCGGTGTACAGTCCATACAAAATATAACAGAATACAATAAAAGTTAAATATGTACAGTTGACAGTTGGCATGGAGGAGGTTAAAATGCAATTAAAAGAACTGTACAAAGCTAATATAAATATAAGTTTAAACCCCTAAAATAGATACAGTAAATATTTTTAAAAACCCCTAAAATAACCAGATATAATACATTTGCCAGGAGGGACAGTTGTAATTATGCCAGGCCTGCTAATCGGAACAGGTGGGTCTTCAATTTTTGCCGGAAGAAGCGGAGGTCAGAAGTGGTTCTAATATCGGGGGGGAGGTCATTCCAGAGGGTTGGGCCCATCACAGAGAAGGCCCTACTCCTCGGTGTCGCCCGTTGGCATTGCCTAGTGGACGGCACCAGGAGAAGTCCCTCCCTGTGTGAGCGAATTGGCCGCAGGGATGTATGTGGGAGGATGCGATCCCGCAAGTAACTAGGTCCCGTGCCATGGAGCGCTTTAAAGATGGTAATCAGCACCTTGAAATGCACCCGGAAAACCACAGGTAGCCAGTGCAGCTCGCCTAGGAGAGGTGTTACGTGGGAGTACCTCGTACTCCTCATCACAGCCCGCGCGGCTGCGTTCTGAACTAACTGCAGTCTCCGGGCGCGTCCCAAGGGCAGCCCCATGTAGAGAGCGTTGCAGTAATCCAGGCGGGACGTCACCAGCGCATGAGTGACCGTGCGCAGGGCATCCCGGTCCAGTAGGGGGCGCAATTGGCGCACCAGGCGAACCTGGTGGAACGCCCCCCTCGCCACGGCTGCTACATGGTCATCCATTGACAGCCGGGCATCAAGGAGGACGCCCAAATTGCGCGCCCGTTCCACAGGGGGCAATTGTTCGCCCCCTATGGCCAGTGATGGAGTCAGCTGGCTGAACCGAGGTGCCGGTAGCCACAGCCACTCAGTCTTGGAGGGGTTGAGTTTAAGTCTGTTACAGATAACAGCTTCTCCAGCATGTTTCAAACACGAATCCAAAACAGTTCAGACCAGATGAACTGCAGATTGCTTTCAATGGTTGTGTCCTGCAAAAGTCTCCTCCCCAAAAGCTCTCCTTAAGTAAGCTCTTGGGAGGGGCCAAGCCACAACCACCTGGGCGTGATTATCTCTGAGGAGCTTGTCTCTGAAGCAACTGTTGCTGTCGCTTCTCCGCCCTCCTTAATCTTAAACTCCCTTAGATCCTCCCCACTGCTCCATGCCTCAGGTGCCTCCTGGTGGCCAATCAGCCTCTCTGGTCCCTGCTCTGAGTCTGAACCCTGCCCAGGGTCCTCCATCTCTTCCATAGCCGACTCATAAGGCTCGTCTCTATCTGAGTCCTTCAGCAGCTCCAGCAGATCTTGCTGGGCCACAACATCCCACTATGCCAGTTCTTGGACCTGCAGAGATTACTTGGCCAGTTTAACTTCTGCAACTGAGGAAGGACAAGAATGTTGATCTTTTGGCTCCTAAATTTTATCTGTGCTACTCAACCTCACTGTCTTTCACATAGATGTTGACACCTTTGAAGATTTATTTATTCCCAAGAAACATATAAGCACATGCAACTGCAGAATCTGGAGCTTTTGCAGAACGATGAATCTTACATTGTGACAAAGCCATGTAAGCTCCTTCTGTTTACTTTGCAACTTGTGATGCAGATTCAAAAGGGCAAAGTGTAGATTGCTACATCAGGACGTATGTTTCATAACTTGTCCCCTCTTGTCCCCTTATACATGTCAATTCACCAAAGTTTTAAAAATTACATTTGGACTTCTTCTACTGTCTCTCAATGAACCCACAAGATAAGTCATTGAAGGAATTGACCATACCTAATCATGTTTTAGTACAACCTAGATGCTAAATTTTAGCATTTTACTGTTGTTTGACAGTGAAAAGGGCGACATATGTCAGCAAAGATGTTGAAACTCTGGAACGAGTGTGGAGAAGAGCAACAAAGGTGATTAGGGGACTGGAGGCTAAAACCTACGAAGGACGGTTGCAGGAATTGGGTAGGTCTAGTAAAAAGAAGGACTAACAGTGACATGATTTCAGTGTTCCAATATTTGAGGGGCGACCACTAGAATTGGGGGTCAACTTATCCTCCAAAGCATCTGAAAGCAGGATAAGAAGTAAGGATATAAGCAACCAAGAACTAAGGAGAAATTTCCTGACAATGAGACCAATCAATCAATGCCTCAAGAAGTTGTGAATGGTCCAATACTGGAGGTTTGTAAGAAGAGACTGGACAGTCATTTGTCTGAAATGGTCTAATCTAGTGTCTCCTGCCTGAGCAGGGAGGTGGACTAGAAGACCTCCAAGGTTACTTCTAACTCTGATGTTCTATGTTCTAATAAATATATACATGTTAGATAAAAAATGAGAAACATGTGCAGGTTATACCTTGATGGTCCAGAAACCAAACTCAAATTGAGAACAAACTCAATTTTCACTTACCGGTACTTATAGTAGAATTAACAACTACAGTAGAACAAAATTCTTCATCTTCCTTGCACTCCACCACCTTCACATCATCTTCTTCACATTCAGTTCCAAGGGCAATACATTCTTGACACTTCAGAGACGTCACTATAAATAAAAGACATAGTCATGCCAATGATTAGTGTCACTCTTCTATGTTTTTCTCTCCTCCTAGCATTTACATTCAAGACTTCTGTTGTAATCTGGTTTACTAAGCATGTCTCCCCTGTTGTTGTTGTTGTTGTTTTTCTGCTGGGGATGTGTGAAAGGGTTGGAGAGGAGATGAGCTTGTGGAAATGGAAGGGAAGTTGAGATTAAGAGAGAGATTCACCTTTTGTACTGCTAACATTTTAATATGACACTGGATCATCCCATCTTTTGGTATTTATACCGTAGACAGTTTTGTGAAGAAGCCATTTGGATGCTGGCTCAAGCCATTTTTTTTTTGCAAGTACCTGTATTTTCAATGTCTATGAATTCTGAATAATTTTTGATTTCAGCTTTGACTTTTGATTCCTGGTGATGCAGGATTTGGGCATATTATAGACATGGTGTGCCAATAACATCTTCTTAAGTTTGAGAGAAAAAGTCACCTGCCTAGTTTTTGTTACTCATGAATGTCTAGACTCATAGCGTTTCATTCCTAATCCAAAACCTTCAGCCATTAAACCAAATTGGCTCTCTTGATATTCTTAAGACATGGTCATTGATCCTGCAACCACTACAGGTAGTCCGTGATGTAGGATTGGGTTTGGCGCTTGATCACTAAGTGACATTGTTAAGTGAGTTGTGCCCAGTTTTACAACCTTTTTGTGGTAGTTAATAACTGCAGTCATTAAGTGAATCACATGGCTGTCCAACAAATCTGCCTTCTCTTATTGACGCTGCAGGTCAGGAAAGTTGCAAATGGAGATCATATGTCCCAAGACATGCAACAGATATAAACACGTGCCAGCTGCTTCCTCCCCAAAATTTGATACCTGGCTGTGGGAATACAACCATTGTTGAAAGTTTTATGACCATTTGTAAGTCAATTTTTTCAGTTCTGTTCTAACTTCAGATGACCACAGAACAAATGGACCTGAGTAGAACAATTGACCAGAGGCGTCCTCAACCTGCCTGCCTTCCATCACTTTCCTGAAGTGTCCTGAAGTTTCTATATTTCAGTTTCAAGGAAATTAAATTCCTTACCTGTTGACAGGATGGAGGAGAAGAGACAGAAGACAAGAATTCCAGCTGCCCTCATGTTGGTAGAAGTCAACTCTCCTGCCTTTCCTGAAGCCACCTATTGCTCAGCTTTGCAACTGGGGAAATGTTTTTGAACAATTAGTTGGTGGAGGTGGAATGTAGGATACCAAATGATTGGCTGCCGGAAATGGCAAAGTCAGGCCGGGCAGGTGCCAAATTCCATTACAAAAGATAATGGGTTTCTTAGAAAATATACACAAAATAAACTTTGCTCAGCAGTCAAATGGGGATGCGATTTCTTGTTTAATTCATCTCTACATCTTACTCTGCTTTTTCTAAGGGGTTTAGCCTAACTTCCAAAGCTGATTTTATATCCTCCTATAATTCTCTATATCTGATTTATATCATTTGCCCATCTTTACTGTGTTTCAGCTTAATTCCTATATTCATTCATTTGGATCGTTTTGAAACTTTTTCTGACCCTAAGTTGTACATAACGCACTGTTTCCCTGAAAATAGCACCTCCCTGGATAATAAGCCCAATTTGGCTTTTGAGCACATGTGCTAAAATAAGCCCCCCATGAAAATAAGCCCTCCCCAAAATATTGCAACACAGTAGCAGCCATGAGGTGACCGCGCTCGCCGCCTCCTGTACCTCAAAAATACTAACACTGCCCCCAAAATAAGGCTAAGTGCTTATTTCGGGGGTCAAAAGAAAATAAGACCCTTTCTTTTTTATGCCAGAGATATTTTGATTCATAGACTTTGGTTTGATCCTCCTTCTAAACAACTCCCTCTCCTTACAATCCTCAACACAATTCTGCCCAGTGTCGCTATATCAGGAGTGTCAAGCTCATATTCATTGAGGCTGCATCAGAGTTGTGTTTGACCTGAGGGGGCCAGGGTGGATGTGGCCAGCTCGACCTTACTTGTGTCGGGGACAACTGTAGCGAAAACAGGCTCCTGAGCTCCATTTTCAGCTGCGGCAGCTTCCTGCAACCCTCTGCCAGCAAAAATGGGCGGGGCTCCTGAGCTCCATTTTTGCTGGTAGAGGCACAGTGGGCTGGTTCTTTTCTGTATCGAGGGTGGCCCCATGGGCCAGATCTAAGCAGCCCGTGGGTCAGATCCAACCCGTGAGCGGGACCGAGTTTGACACTCCTTGCTCTATATGGCAACTATTTTAAATTTTAGGGTAGTTTTTAATGTTTTTAATGTTATTTTATATTATTATTATTATTGTGTTGATTTTATGAAATGTAGTATTGCTGTTGTGAGTTTTTATACCTCCTCCATGTAACATGCAACATGCAATACGTTTTGACTTTGATTGTACGCCGCCCTGAGTCCCTTCGGGGAGAGGGAGCGGCATATAAATCTAATCAAATCAAATCAAATCAATATCCTCCTCCACAAATATGGCCATCAAAGGTGGAGAAAGAAGCTGTGAAAAGACACACACACAAAAAAAAAAAAAAAGAGCTGAAAGAGGAAGATAAAAAATGCAATGAGGGATGGAGGGCACCTCCTTGAGATCTGGGGTACACAACCAGAACTGAGATAAAAAAAAAACCTTTCCAACATTTATGAAGAGCTCTTGATATGTCCTTGAATTCATTTCATTTGGGGAGGAGGATGTGACAAAAAATAATGGAAGTATGGTAGAGGAAAAGAGTCTAAGGGTATAGCTGAATTGACTCCAGAATGGATGACAATAGAAGAGATAATGTTAGTTTATCGAAGCTGTCTTCTTGTGTGTGTTCAAACTTCCCTTAGGAGAATACACAGACGCAAATACTTTCATCACCAAAATTTATTTGCATTACAATTCAGAGAAAATGGATCGTTGAGAGAAAAACAACATCCCCCTGATTTAGCCTGCACCTCTATATTTTAAATTAGTGCCAAATCCCCCAAAATGCTTAACCTCAATTCATTATAATTCTTATCAATTGAGCTCCGATTTCCTTCCCACTTTTACAATTTTCAAACGCTAAAGGAAATAAGGCTGTCTATATGTTAAAAAAACGTGCTCTCAAATAATTGCGAAGCAACGCAACACTTCTGTGTGGTGATATTGAACTTTATAATGCCATTGCCCATTTGTGTCTCTCCTTTGTGGTAGGAACACACATTGTTTGTTGCACATCCTTGGGAGAAATCCACTTCCTCAAAGTAGCTACAGAAAATAGCCATGAAGCCACTGTCGACTGGCTGTTTTGTTTTGTTTTGTTTTTGCAATGGAAGATTTGTGATAAAAGTGAATGTTCATATTGCTCTGAATGTTTACATAGTGGGCAGACATTGCTCCCTTGACCTGTTTATCAGCTACAGTGGATTGCTTTCCACTGGATGAATATTTTGCAATAACACCCTGGCTTGGTAAATTTGCTTTAAAAAAAACATCAGAATTGAGAATAGATATTATTTTAGGAGATGCAAATGGTCTGTTTGGGAGATGTTAGATACTTGCTCTAACTACAATGGCTTCCACCATGGTCGTCTGTTCAGGCGGAAACAGAGGTTTAATCCTATTGGTCAGAGGGTCTGACAGCTCCCTATAAAAGGGCTGCTGTCAGATTCAACCTTCTCTGGATTGTTCTCACTTGTTGTACTTAATAAAGAGCTGATGTTGTCGTTAAGTGTGTGTGTGCCTATCCATTACCCAATCTAACATTAGTCATATTTCTATGTCTGCCCCTACACTATCTATGTTCCCTATAATCCATTCAGGAGTGTCAGTTGGGTGGGCCAAAATAATCAAGATGGAGGCCAGAACATGATTCTAACCCCAGGAGGCAAATTGTATTTTTCTCTTTCCCACATTTTTCTCTAATTTAAAAAAATAGCAAGAAAGACAAAGGAAGAAAGATCTTCTAATCACACGTATACATGCCAAAATCCATATTTCCACATCGATCCCCTTTGCCAAGGCAGAGAACTGGCTGAGGTGGTTGGGGAGAATCTCCATGTCTCGTGTATGATCCAGAGCATACCAATCAGAGGAGGCATTCTGCTGGTTCGCCCTGGTTTGAACCAGTGGCGGTGGTGAGAGGCTCCTCCCACCTGCTCAGACGTCATCACGGATGCTCTGAATATGTGCAGAAGTGTTCCATGTGAGCACACACTCCCCGTTCCAAAGCAGTAGCGAAGGTAAGAAGATTTCATGCCTAAAATCAATCCCTTGGGTTCAAGTTCCTCACGATAAGCCACTTCAGAAACCAACCCCAAATTATCAAAACATTTTCAAGGAGACCATCCCATATTAAATCTCAAGATCTTTTGCATCCTGGCTTCCAGAATTTCCCAGACAGGACAGGATTTGTACTCCAAACATCTAAAGGCAGAGCTGGAGTTTCTGCTTATCCCAGCAACCAAGCAGGTCGCCCCACCAATTTCTTCAGTCAAGGAAGAGATGACATTTCATCCCATCTACCCCACCCACTGTGGTTCTTAAGTGATCATACGGTCACTCAGCGAATCCACTTTTCCCTATCGATTGCCTGTGGTGGCTGGCCGGGAAGGTCTCTGTTTATGTTGACATGAGCCAGGATGCTGCAACCATTGTAAATACACGGCATTTGCCAAATTTCTAAATTTTGATCCCATGATTATGGGGATACTATGAAAGGCCAAAAGACGAGTAAATTAGTAATCTATAAACTTCAGTCAGAAGGACATTTAGAACTCAGTGAGAAAGATTCCAAGCGAAAATGCCTTAAACAATAATGACAATTTCTTAAGTATAGAAGACAGGAGGGACCAGAAAGAGCTACTTTATTCAGAACACCTTTGTTTATATAAATCCTAAAGAAAAAGATACTGAATGCAGATTCCTTTGTCATTTTTGCCAGAATCATTTTTATGATGATTCTGTGGACCTCGAAGGTCGAAAAAAAAAACATATTTTATTGAGCTGTGGTCTCAAAGCATGATAGCTCAGTATTTCTGCCCCAAATCTCCAGTTTCCTCCCTACTGACTCAGGTAAGAATCAAAAACATCTGTTTTTCCAATCTCTACTTATTGAACTATTAAATCTCCAACATTCTCATTTTTTTTTACAAATTTCCCAATAATTGCAAAGAAGGTTTGGCTCTTCCCAAGGCTCACTGATGATGAGGTTCAGAAGAAGATGCATTTCTGCATTCCACTGTGGTGATGTTGAACTGAATTAGCCCACTGGCTACCACAGACACTCCTAAAGGGATGGAACATAAGGTCTGTGCCGTACATCCTTGGTAAGTGGACTTTTGAGTGAAATTTCCAACTGCGGATAAGAGAAAGGAAGAAAAGGTACATTTGAGACTCTATAGCATAGATATTATAAAGCAATGCAGATTGTTTCTTTACGATTTATACTGTTTGGCCTTCATGTTCTTGTGGCCTTTATGGAACCATAAAGATCTTTGAAAAACCTGATACAGAATTGGTTACCATATATTAACTGTTCAATAAAGTTTCTCCAAATAGATCATCTTCATTTATAAAAAAAAGGAAGGAATAAAGGGAGGAGGGAAGGAAGGAAGGTAGGTAGGTAGGAAGGAAGGAAGGAAATGTCTACTCACAAAACTTTGCTACTGTGGTACTGCTTATGGTAAGACACTGATCCTCTTTGCCAACGCAGGCTACAGATTGATTGGCTTCACAAGAATCCTCATCTAGTGCAAAGCAGCCTGGGCACTGTAACCCATTTGGTTGAAGCTCATCATAATTTTCCACTGGAGGAAGCAAATTTTCCAGTTAGCAAAGTTTCATGATCACCACTAACCCATTTAATGTCTATCCAATTTGACATTCTTTTCACATACTTGAGTTCAATTCCAGCTGGGATGGAATCAAGGAACCCAAGATTCTTTGCAACAAGCAAGATTTTTTTTTAAAAAAAGTTAACAGTTTGAAAGGAAGGTATGAAAGTGTAGATACTTACACAGAAGCGGTTCTACATTACAGACATCAGTCTGACAACACTTAGTTTTAGCTATTTCAAATCTACCATCTACTGTTGTGCTGCTGAAGAGGCCCTCATAACACCGCTCACGTTTTGAACATTCCTTGATAATAAGATTCACCGACGTTTTGGCTGCAGAAGGGCATTAGAAAAAGAAATATGGAAGTCAGCAGAAAATGAAAAAATACATATCAAGCATGTTCATTCGACTGTTGTATTTTGGAAGAAATTGCTAAATTTCGTTTCAAGGTTTTGATAACAATCTTTAAAGCGCTCCATGGCTCAGGACCTAGTTACTTGCGGGATCGTATTCTGCCCCATACATCCCTGCGACCAATCTGCTCGCACAGAGAGGGCCTCCTCCAGGTGCCGTCCACCAGACAGTGTCGAGGGGCGGCGCCTAGGAGTAGAGCCTTCTCTGTGGCGGGCCCAGCCCTGTGGAATGACCTCCCTCCGGATATTAGGAATACCTCTGACCTCCGCTCCTTTCGTATAAAGCTCAAGACCCACCTATTCCAAGTAGCTGGCCTGGTTCAACTTTGATCTAACTATATCGCTCCTGACGGGTTTTTATTTGGGTATTTTAATTGTATTCAATTATTTAGGGGTTTCTAAACATTGTATTTTATTGTTTTTATTCATTAGCCGACCTCCTCCTTGTACATGTCTTGGTATATGTCTTTGTAACATGTATGTCTTGTCTATATATTTATTTCATATGTTTTATTGTACGCCGCCCCGAGTCCTTCGGGAGAGGGTGCGGCTAAGAAATAAATATTTATTATTATTTATTATTATTATTAAATACATGTGTTTATTTCATTTATGAAATGTATACTGACTCAAACCATTGAATGCACTTCAATGGCTGACTTTTCCTGCTTCCAACCCAGCACATATCCTAATATGCCAGTTTTCAGCCAGTTAAACTTTTACAACTGAGGTTCCTAATCGTAACCTGAATTATTGAACCTCACTGGCTTTCATGTAAATGTTGACACCTTTGAAGATTTATTTATTTCCAAGAAACAGATAAGTACAGGCAACTGCAGAATATGGAGCTTCTGCAGAATGATGAATCTTCCATTGTGACAAAGCCAGGTAAGCTCCTTCTGTTTAGCTTGCAATTTGTGATGCACATTCAAAGGGGCAAAGTGTTGATTGCTACATCAGGATGTGTGTTTTGCCACTTGTCCTCTCTTGTCCCCTTGTACATGTCAATTCACCAAAGTTGAAAAAATTACATCTGGCAAATAACATTGGACTTCTACTACTGTCCCTCACTGACCCCGCAAGAGAAATCATTGAAGGAAAGCCCCAAACACAATTGTTTTAGCACAACCTAGATGCTAAATGTTAGCATTTCACTGTTGCTTGACTGTGAAATTTGGTGACATATGTCGGCAAAGATGATGAGACTCTGGAAGGAATGCAGAGAAGAGCAACAAAAAGACTGAAGACTGGAGGCCAAAACCTATGAAGAAGAACGGTTGCAGGAATTTGGAATGTCTAGTAAAAAGAAGGACAACAGTGACATGATAGCAGTGTTCCAATATTTGAGGGGCTTCCTTAAAGAATTGGGGGTCAACATCCTCCAAAGCGTCTGAAGGCAGGATAAGAAGCAAGGATATAAGCAACCAAGAACTAAGGAGAAATTTACTGACAATGAGACCAGTCAATCAGTGGAACGGCTTGCCTCGAAACGTTGTGAATGGTCCAATTTTGGAGGCGTGTAAGAAGAGACTGGACAGTCATTTGTCTGAAATGGTCTAATCTAGTGTCTCCTGCCTGAGCAGGGAGTTGGACTAGAAGATCTCCAAGGTTCCTTCTAACTCTGATGTTCTGTGTTCTAATAAATATATACATATTATATAAAAATTGAGAAACATGTTTAGGTTATTCCTTGATGGTCCAGAAATCAAGTGATGGACATGGTTGAGAACAAACTCAATTTTCACTTACCAGTACTCATAGTAGAATTAACAACTACAGTAGAACAAAAATCTTCATCTTCCTTGCACTCCACCACCTTCACTTTATCTGCTTCACATTCAGTTCCAAGGGCAACACATTGTTGACACTTTAGAGACGTCACTATAAATAAAAGACATAGTCATGCCAATGATTAGTGTCACCCTTCTATGTTTTTCTCTCCTCCAAGCATTTACATTCAAGACTGGTTTACGAAGCATAATCTGGTTTACGAAGCATGTCTCCCCTGTTGTTGTTGTTTTTCTGCTGGGGACCTGTGGAAGGGTGGGAAATAAGAACAGCGTGTGGAAATGGAAGACAAATTGAGACTAAGGGAGGGATTCAACCTCTCAGATCTCTAACATTTTAATATGACACTGGATCATCCCATCTTTTGGTATTTATGCTGTAGACCAGTTTTGTGAAGAAGCCATTTGGATGCTGCCTGAGGCCATTGTTCTGCAAGAACCTGAATTCTGAATGTCTATGAGTTCTGAATAACTGTTGATATCAGCTTTGACTCTTGATTCTTGGTGATGCAGGATTTGGGCACATTATAGACGTGGTGTGCCAATAAGATCTTCTTAAGGCTGAGAGAAAGAGTCACCTGCCTGGTTTTTGTTACTCATGAATGACTAGACTCATAGCGTTTCATTCCTAATCCAAAACCTTCAGCCATTAAACCAAATTGGCTCTCTTGATATTCTTAAGACATGGTCATTGATCCTGCAACCACTACAGGTAGTCTGTGACATAGGGTTGGGTTTGGCGCTTGTGTCACTAAGTGACATTCTTAAGTGAGTTGTGCCCAGTTTAACAACCTTTTTGTGGTAGTTAATAACTACAGTCATTAAGTGAATCACATGGCTGTTCAACAAATCTGCCTTCCCTTATTGACGCTGCTGGTCAAAAAAGTTGCAAATGGAGATCATATGTCCCAAGACATGCAACGGATATAAACACATGCCAGCTGCTTCATGCCCAAAATTTGATACCTGGCTGTGGGAATACAACCATTGTTGAAAGTTTTATGACCTTTGTAAGTCACTTTTTTGAGTGCTGTTCTAACTACAGATGACCACAGAACAAATGGACCTGAGTAGAACAATTGACCAGAGGTATCTTCAACCTGCCTGCCTTCCATCCCTTTCCTGAAGTGTCCTGAAGTTTCTTTATTTAACTTTCAAGGAAATTAAATTCCTTACCTGTTGACAGGATGGAGGAGAAGAGAAGGAAGACAAGAATTCCAGCTGCCCTCATGTTGGTAGAAGTCAACTCTGCTGCCTTTTCTGAAGCGACCTATTGCTCAGCTTTGCAACTGGGGAAATGTTTGTGAACAATTCGGTGGTGGAGGTGGAATGTAGGATCCCAAATGATTGGCTGCCAGAAATGGCAAAGTCAGGGAGGGCAGAAGCTAAATTCTATTAGGAAAGATAGTGGGTTTCTTAGAAAATATACACAAAATAAACTTTGCTCAGCAGTCAAATGGGGATGCGATTTCTTGTTTACTTCATCTCTATATGTTACTCTGCTTTTGCTTAGTGGGTTAGTCTAGTTTCTAAAGCTGATTTTATACCCTACGGTAATTCTTTATATCTAATTGGAACCTTTGCCTCTCTTGACTGTGTTTCACCTTAATTCCTACATTCATTCATTTGGATCATTTTAGACATTTTTCTGATCCTACAGTTGTGCATAATATGTAAGTCAGTACTTTGTTATATATTAATGATAAGTCTCTGAACATTTCCGTTATTATATTTTTATTTTTGTGGACAGATTTTAATTTCTGGCCCTTAGTTTCTATCACTTATGACTATATTTAGTGATATCCCTGTCTATCTATAACAGGCGTGTGGAACTCAATGTCATTGAGGGCTGCATCAGGACGGTGGTTGACCTTGGGGGGGGGGACAGGAGGCGTGGCTGACTGGGTGGGTGTGGCAACTGGGTGGACATGGCCCATTTGACACCACTCCCCAAAGTGCTGGAATGTTTCCTGTTCGCATTGGGTAAACCGGGCCGAAGCTATACTGGCATTCCTTCTACTGGACCACATCTGTCTGGATTTGAAACAGAGTGGTGGATGGCTTATAGAAATGAGGAGATGACCAGAAATAATTAATTCCTTCTACTGGGCCAATTTTAAGGATGAGGTGTTGATTGAAGGACCGATTTGCAGTAGTTCCACTTTTCCTTAGTGGATAGCTTCAGCAGTAATGTGGGAAAGAAAGGCCTACATAGTAGCTGCTCCCTTGTGCGATGCCTGATATCCTCAGTATGTTGATAGATTTAGAATTATATGTCTACACCAGTGTGCTGAGTCTGGGTTGGTGAGGCTGATGAGACCTTGTCCCAGTGTTTGAAGTACCACTACATTTTCAAATTTCCGGCCCCCAGTTTGAAAATAGTTGTGGGTTCTTGCTGTGAAAGTAATGGCGATTGGTTTTTACTATGGCGACTCACTGAATTTTTTTTTTGTGGATTCAAGGGAGAAACAGATTCTTTTTTGACCCCAGAGGTACTTTGATTCACAGCCTCTGCTTTGACCCTCTTTAACAACTCCCTTCCCTTGCAATACCCAACACAATTCTTCCCAGTGTCTCTATATCCTCCTCCAGAAATATGGCCATCAAAGGTACAGAAAGAAGCCGTGGAAAGACACAAAAAAGAGCTGAAGGAGGAAGAGGAAAAAAATGCAATGAGGGATGGAGGGCACCTCCTTGAGATCTGGGATACACAAGCAGAACTTGGGTACAAAGTCCCTTTCCAACATTTATGAAGAGCTCTAGATATCTCCTTGAATTCATTTCGTTTGGGGAGGAGGATATGAGAAAAAGAAAAAGAATGGAAGTATGCCAGAGGAAACGGGGTATAGCTGAATTGACTCCAGAATGGATGACAATAGAGGAGGGAATGCGTAGTTTATTGAAGCTGTCTTCTCGTGTGTGTTCAAACTTCCCTTAGGAGAATACACAGACGCAAATACATTTGTCACCAAAATTTATTTGCATTATGATTCAGAGAAAATGGATCGTTAAAGAAAGACCACATGCCCATGAGTTAGCCTGCACCTCTATATCCTAAATTACTACCAATTTCCCAAGAATGTTTAGCCCCAAAGCATTGTAATTCTTACCACTAAAGCTCCAATCTCCTTCCCACGTTTACAAATTTCAAACGCTAAGGGAAATAAGGCTGTCTGTCTACATCTTAAAAAACATCGTATCAAATGATTGTGTAGCAGCGCTACAACTCTTCGTGATGAGATTGAACTTTACAATGCCATTGCCCATTTGTGTCTCTCCTATCGGGTAAGAACATACACTGCTTGTTGCACATCCTCGGATCACTGTCTCCTCCTCAATAGATCCCACTGTGGAGGAAAAAGAAAGAATAAGGACATGTGAGATTTGGTTATGACAACAAAAAAAATGATATTTTTCTTCTTAACCCCCAAAGGAGTCACAAGGGAGCTATCCACATCCTCAAAGTAGCTACACAAAATAGCCACTGTCCTCTTGTCAACCCTTCAAGGAGACCAGACGAAGAACTCAAAATCAACTCAAAACTCAAAAGTTATGCTAACAGAATCTTGCAAGAGGGAATGCACTTTTTTCTCCCCTCTTTTTGTTAGTGAGAACAAGGGAGGGTTTTGTCTGGGATGCTGTAGGATAGAGTTCCCCAACCTTTGTGGACTGGTGGGGGAGGAGAGAGGATGGTTCCCTGCGCATGGTTGACAAGGGCATGCCTGCTGCTCCATTTGTGTAAGCAGTGGGTTCAAATGCCCGCTGCTCGCATAAATGAAGTATGTGCCCGGTACTTGTGCAAATGGAGATCTGTGTGGACCTAACTGCTGCTTGCGTGGCCCGATTCTAAATGGCTCATGGCCCAGTAGTGGGCTGCGGCCCACTATCCATTAGGAGTGTCAGATGGGCGGGCCAAAATAGTCAAGATGGAGGCCAGAACATGGTTCTAATCCCAGGACTTCAATTGCATTTTTTTCTTTCCAATGTTTGTCTCTAATATAAAAAATAGCAAGGAAGATAAAGGAAGAAAGATCTACTCACATGACTCCATGCCAAAATCCATATTTACACACTGATTCTCGTTGCCAAGACAGAGAACTGTCTGGTCTGGTTGGGGAGAATCACCATATTTTGTGTACGATCCAGTGCATGTATATCCATTGGGTTTAAGGTCCTCACGACGCGGCACTGCAGAAACCAACCCCAAATTGTCAAACATTTTCATGGAGACCATCCTGTATTAAATCTCAAGATCTTTTGCATCCTGGCTTCCAGAATTCCCAGCCAGGAGAAGATTTGTACTCCAAGCATCTAAAGGCAGAGCTGGACTTTCTGCTTATCCCAGCAACCAAGCAGGTCACCCCACCTACTTCTTCAGTCAAGGAAGAGATGACACCTCATCCCATCTGCTCCACTCCTATCCATTATAAATGTACATGGATGCATGTTCTGAAGTTCCCCTTCAAAGGGCTGTTTTAGCTCTGTACCCATTTTAAACCCTAGGCTGAAAATGAGTCCTGGGTTGCTGGACCGTTGTGTTCTCCAATTATAGAAATCTCATATTTTTATGACCTTATATTTGACCCAGCAATGGCTTGCTCAACTAATGAACTTTCCTCACCCCTTCCCTCCCTGAGGTTTGTTGCACCATTCAAATTTTATCTCCCCATGGTGTGTGTGTGTCTGTGTGTGTGTGTGTGTGTGTATGTGCAGAGGTCTTCTTACATGCCACTCAGGCTGGGTGAAATCTGCTCCCCCTTACTTTCTCACTCCCTGCCGACAATACTGTAAAGTTTAACTTTCTCTGCCCTTTTGCAGGGAGACATTGAGTTGAATTACTTACAAGCAGAAGGCAGGATATTGCAACCATCTGACTGGCAACTGTGAACAATGAGTTCAAAGGATTTTGTCTGGGTAGAAGTCATAGAGAAATAACCATCATAAGCTTCCTCAGGTTTTACACAGGTCTTAGTAGTGTAACTGACTGAAGGAGTGGCTGTGAAGAGATGAAATGTTGGGAGTGTAAGAAAAAAGAATTATTTTTTTTTAACAAAGCAGTCTGCTTATTTAACTATTTCATTTGAGATCCCAACCATTAATAAGTGGTTGTTAGCTGGCGGGAAGATTATATGCTTTTTCCTTAATATGCAAAGGGATTGGCAGATTAATAGCAAGAGCACTTAGACTTGCATACCGCTTTACAGTGCTTCCCAGCTCTCTTTAAGCGGTTTACAAAGTCAGCATATTGCCTCCAACAATTTGGGTCCTCATTTTAGCCCCCTCGGAAGGATGGAAGGCTGAGTCAACCTTGAGCCTGGTGAGATTTGAACTGCCAAATTGTAGGCAGCCGGCAATCAGCAGAAGTAGCCTGCAGTACTGCACTCTAACCACTGGGCCACCACAGCTCATGCTCAGAATTACCCTTTACGTTCTTCAACTTGATTGTTTCCATTTATCACAGATATGAAGAAACAATTTACTTCGATTGGTGAACTTCTGGAAAATTCTTCTCTACAGTTAGAAGGAAGTTTTGGTTCCCTTCTTCTCCCTCTTGCCCCCCACCCCCAGTATTTTCCATGTACACGACAGAGCAAGAGAAAACAACATTTCTCTACATAATATTCCTAACAAACACACTCCAGTGAAAATGGCAGACTACATTGAGATTAGTTGAAGCCAATGGCATCATCCACCTTCAAGAAAATTGAATTACCCTTTGAGATGATAATGTTGTCTGACACCTAAATTGAAAATATGTTTCTGACAAACCTATTTCTAACTCCATTTTGCAGAATTAAGAGTACTTTTACTGGTTATGAAAAGATAGTAGCGAAGCAAAGAAAGATCTGAGGCAAAAGTGTGCGAAATCATACATATCAATATGTGACCAAACCCCCTCCCCCTGGTAACCCTCACCCCAGTGTCCAATCTGCAAATCCCTTAGGTGTCATTTGAGTTCCATCTTCAAGGAGCATCATCAGGTTGGTATGCAGGATGGTTGGCCTTGACCGACACCAAGCACTAATCTCCAGCATGCGCAGTAGACGGTGAGAACAAAACTCCCTTTTTATAATCTCTCCTGTACTTAAACCTCCCCTCCCAAATACCAGCCCGCCCCTCTCCCTGTTTCAATGGCAGCCAAAAGCAAATAGCAAAACAGAGGCTGACAGTTTCACTCACTGAAAGTGGTACGGAGAGTCAAGGAAACGCAATGGGTTTCATCTGGTTCACACTCTACCAATGTCATGTCCTCATTTCTACATGGTCCATTGGTGGTAAAACACTTATAGCATTGTAGAGATGTTACTGTAGAGGATAGAAGCAAAATGATTACAGCTCAACAGAGAGCCAACCAAATTATGCACTAATTAATTAAAAAAGATGTTAAAGATTAACATCATATTTTTTTTCCAGGTAAGTCTCTTAAGTCATGTCTACCAATAGTATGAAGGTTGCAGGTGACAGGAAGAGACTAAAAATGTGGACATCAGAAATTAGTTGATCTTTTGAATAGGAAAAGTGACCCTTCATAAGGAGATATTTAGATCTTTAGATAAGATTCCCTTTTTATTATTGATTGAGATCAGTCTTCAAAACAAGCTGACTGGATATCTGTTAATATTGTTCAATTCCCAATACAGAGTCGACCAAAACAACCACAATTGGTCATTTAGAATCAGAAAGAAACCAAATCTTAGCGCATCCCTCAGATACCTGTTTATTAATTCACCTCCTCATTCATTTACTGAGAAGACCCTCTGTGACACAGGTTACAAAACAGCAACCATCTCCACATTTCCGTACCCCACACCCTCCATCATTGATGATATAATTGGATGTCTGCCACATATGAAACTATGTTTAAGCATATGCAGCTATTGAGTGGCATAAATATTTAGGCACATTAAAAGCAGCAAAAGATTTGTATAACGTTTGAGTGATGTTCTATTTATGTTGTAACCCAGGACCAACGACAGTTAGCATAAACCCAACCTGTCAGGACTACCATCTTCAAAAGAGAGAGAAAGAAAAAGCCAAAGATTTTTGGAGGTATTTTAGCAGTGATCTGCCTCTCTAGACATGTAAGAAGCCTCCCTCCGCCACCTCTCTAGCATCTCAGTGTGGAATAGCAATACTCACCACCTGTCAGTAAGACTGAAGAGATGAGACAGAAGTAGACAAAAAGGCCAGGAGCCATTGTGTGCGAAGAGCGAGTTGACTGCCTTCCTGCAGCCAACTATCAAATGCACTCAGCTTTATAGTGAGTAGGGTGGGTCTCTTGTGGGGTGCTTGGGAGCAATTTTTTTGAGTGGGTGGCATGGAAGACATGAGTGATCACCAAATCCCACACAGAGAAATATCCATTTGCACAATAAAAATGGGAAAAGGGGCAACCGCAATGGTGAAGCAAGAAGGTGGTTGAAGCTTGTTGGGATTATCCATAACTCAATGTGTTCTTTAAGTTAAGCAAGAACTGATTTCAATTGTAGCTGGGTTACTATAGAGCAGGGGTGTCAAACTCGATTTCATTGCGGGTAGCATCAGGGTTGCATTTGACTTCAAGGGGCCAGGTGTGTGTGTTTGGCGCTGGCGTGGCTAGCTCAACATCACTTGTCAAGGGTCCGTTTTTGGCCATGACAGCCTCCTGCAGTCCTCTGCCAGTGAAAATGGAGATCCAGAAGGCTGCATGCGGCCTGCCTGGGCTCGGTTTTCAGCTGTGATGGCCTCCTGCAGCCCTCTGCCAGTGAAAACGAAGCTTGGGGGGGCTGCACGCAGCCCACCTGGGCTCCGTTTCTGGCTGCAACGGCCTTCTGCAGCCCTATGCCAGTGAAAATGGAGCTCTCCTTGGCAGAGGCACCATGGACTGGTCCTTCATTGTTTCCAGGACGGCCTTGCAGGCCAGATCTAAGCACTCTGTCGGCCAGATCTGGCCGGTGGGCCTTGAGTTTGACACCCCTGCTACAGAGGAAATCTCTCACTTGTCTGTTTATTTTTTATTTTGGAGGTGGCTGGGATAAGTGAATTCCATCCATGCTAAGTTTTCAAATACAATTCAGAGTGCACTAAGAATGAGGCACTTTGAGATACTTTTTTTTTCCACTCCACCTTTTCCCATTTCAGTAACTAGTAGCAACCGGTTGCAGCTGTTTATTCATTTGATTTATAAATAAAGCCACCCATCTACCAGCTGTTCTAACTTTAATTGCAAGCAAAAGGATTGGGATGAAAGGTCCCCAATCTTCTCAGGATTAGTAGGTGAAGGAGGACTGGGCAAGACGTGGCTGAGAAAAGCTTGTGAGGAAACCTTTGATAGTCCTGGAAGTCCTAGCAGAAGATACCAGACCAAGCCACCACCTGCCATGATGGTCCCTGTGCAGAAGTGAACAAATATTCCACCTGATGCCCAGTGGGCTCAGCCAGATAGAAATAGTCTAGGTAAAATCTAACTCATTTAATCATGGTGTCAGAGATCTCCCTTTACCTAACTAGAGAAACAGAAGAAGCATTGGCAGGGAGCAGAAGTGAGTTCCAATTTCCCCACTGGATTTCCTTGTGGAAAGGTGACAGTAGCAGGGGAAATCTTCCTTCCTTTTTTCCTCTCCTACCTGTTTTTCTTCCTTCCCTTCCCTTCCCTTCTTCTTTTCTTTTCCTTCCCTTCCTCCTTTCTTTCCCTTCCTCCTTCCCTTCCCTCTTCTTCCTTTCCTTTCTTTCTTTCCCTTCCCTCTTCTTCCTTTCCTTTCCTTTCTTTCCTTTCATTCCCTCTTCCTCTTTACCTTTCCTTTCCTTTCCTTCCTTCCTTTCCTTCCTTTCCTTCCTTTCCTTTCTTTCCTTCCTTCCTTTCCTTCCTTTCCTCTCCTCTCTTGCCCTGCCCTGTCCAGCAGGCAGGTAAATGAGTGGGTGTTGCTGGGTGAGGGAGATAATGAAAGATTGGGCAAGTGGACAGAAGGTTTGAAGAATGTTGAAAATGGAAATCATGTCACCACAGCAGCATGGAAGTAACACTGAATCAGCAGCAGTAGCGTTGCAGAAGCAGTCTGGCAGCCCTTAAGCAACCAGAACTATCCAAATTTTCCCAAATTTAATTCCCGTGGTGGCCCCTGACACTCTCTAAGTTAGCCCATTTGAGGTATCTTGGTTGAAGAGATTTTGCCTTACGATGTATCGCTTCACCCAGTTAAAGATTACAGAAGAGAGAGAGAGAGAGACAGATACAGAGACAGAAACAGAGACAGAGACAGAGGGACAGAGAGACAGACAGAAAGAGAGACAGAGAGACAGAGAGACTGAGACAGAGACAGAGAGACAGAGACAGAGACAGAGGGAGAGGGAGGTATGCAATACTACTATAGAACTATGATATCTGGAAGATGGATGAATGGAGGGAGGGAGGGATAGATACATGGATGGAAGGAAGCAAGGGAGGGAGGAAGAAAGGAGGGAAGGAAGGAAGGGAAGAAGGAAGAACTGTCTCGCAAGTATCTAGACTCTCTTATACCCAAATCAAAATGGACATAGTGAGCAATGTCCAGTTGAGAGAAAATATCACCAAAAACTCTTAAGCAACTGAAAGGAGCTCATCAAATCCCTACCTCTGGTCATATCACTACCAATCTCATCACTAAGGCATTGTCAAGCTTCTCTATCTTTGTCTTTTTCTTGATTCATGGAAGAAACTTATTCTTCTTCGATCCTAGAGGTACTTTGATCCATAGTCTCTGGTGAGACCCTCCCCATTAGCAATACTTTTACCACTGTGCGGTCCATCTGGATCTAAACCATCCTGAAGAGATGGTGACAGGGAAGAGTACATCTTGCTGATCTCAGGGACATCGCAAAGTCCCTGATTGATCCAAGAGACTCTCCTCTAGCCGGCGATAGAAGCACAGCCCCAAGCTGCTGAAGTCGGGACACCTCTGCAACCAGAGGAATGCGGAAAGAGAAAGTGTGTCCATCTGGTGAGAAAATTTTATTTTTCACAAAAGACTGCCCAAAAAAGATTAAAACCAAATCAAACTTGTAAAGAAAAGAAAAGAAAATAAGTGGCGAATTTAAGCTATTTTCAACAGTGTGTTATCCTTTTTTAAAAACTGTCTTCTATGGATAGAAGTTTTGCAAACACTTTCTACTTTTTAAAGTGAAAGTATTGGCTTTTCTTCTACTACTTTTTTTTTATTTATGGATTAAATCTTTTTTTTCACAATACTGGCTTGGATGGAGATTTTTTTTTCTTTTTCTTTTGCTCTATTTAAGAGCCTTGTTTCTTTTAAGCTTGGAATATAAAGAGGATATAAAAGGAATATAAAGAGAGCAGTAACATCAGAGGGAAAAGAAGTTGCACTGCCACTTGGAGGTTGGAGGCCAAGTTCTGGAAATATTTCTCTCTCTTTTCTTTGAACATTTTGACCTTGCACTTCAAAGGTTTTAGCTTGCAAAGAGATAAGATGGATTGTTTATGCAGGTGCCCTTTGGATGTCTCTTTGGCAGTGAGAGAGAAGTGAAAAAGAAAGTTTTGTTTTCCAACTACAGCGTTTATATATTGGACAATGACACAGAACAATTAGGTGGTGGAGGTTGAATGTTGGGTCCCAAACAATTGGCTAGCAGAGATATCAAACTCTGGGCAGGGCAGCAGCCAAATTCCATTAGGAAAGATAGTGGGTTTCTTAGAAAGTATACACAAAATAAACTTTGCTCAGCAGTCAAATGGGGCTGTGATTTCTTGTTTACTTCATATCTACATCTTACTCTGTTTTTTCTTAGTGGGTTAGTCTAGTTTCTAAAGCTGATTTTATACCCTACATTAATTCTTTATATCTAATTGGAACCTTTGCCCCTCCTGACTGTGTTTCACCTTAATTCCTACATTCATTTATTTGGATCGTTTTGGACCTTTTTCTCTACAGTTGTGCATAATATGTATGTCTGTACTTTGTTATATATTAATGATAAGTCTCTGAACATTTCCATTATTATATTGTTATTTTTTGTAGACTGATTTTAATTTCTGGCCCTTAGTTTCTATCACTTATGACTATATTTAGTGATATCCCTGTCTATCTATAACAGGGGTGTGGAACTCAATGTCATTGAGGGCCGCATCAGGATGGTGGTTGACCTCGGGGGGCCAGGAGGCGTGGCTGACTGGGTGGGTGTGGCAACTGGGTGGGCATGGCCCATTTGACACCACTCCCCAAACTGCTGGAATGTTTCCTGTTCGCATTGGGTAGACCGGGCCGAAGCTACACTAGCATTCCTTCTATTGGACCACATCTGTCTGGATTTGAAACAGAGTGGTGGATGGCTTATAGAAATGAGGGGATGACCAGAAAGAATTAATTCCTTCTTGGGCCAATTTTGAGGATGAGGTGTTGATTGAAGGACCGATTTGCAGTAGTTCCACTTTTCCTTAGTGGATAGCTTCAGCAGTGATGTGGGAAAGAAAGGCCTACATAGTAGCTGCTTCCTTGTGTGATGCCTCTGCCCCCTATTGTTTGATCTGTCCATGGAAATTAATTTAGGATTTGATATCCTGAGTATGTTGATAGATTTAGAATTATATGTTTACACCAGTGTGCTGAGCCTGGGCTGGTGAGGCTGATGAGACCTTGTCCCAGTTTTTGAAATACCACTACATTTTCAAATTTCCAGCCCTCAGTTTGAAAATAGTTGTGGGCTCTTGCTGTGAAAGTAATGGCGATTGGTTTTTACTATGGCCACTCACTGAATTTTTTTTTGTGGATTCAAGGGAGAAACAGATTCTTTTTTGACCCCAGAGATACTTTGATTCACAGCCTCTGCTTTGACCCTCTTTAACAACTCCCTTCCCTTGCAATCCCCAACACAATTCTTCCCAGTGTCTCTATATCCTCCTCCACAAATATGGCCATCAAAGGTACAGAAAGATGCCATGAAAAGGAAGAAAAAAGAGCTGAAGGAGGAAGAGGAAAAAAATGCAATGAGGGATGGAAGGCACCTCCTTGAGATCTGGGATACACAAGCAGAACTTGGGTACAAAGTCCCTTTCCAACATTTATGAAGAGCTCTAGATATCTCCTTGAGTTCATTTCGCTTGGGGAGGAGGATATGAGAAAAAGAAAAAAAATGGAAGTATGCCAGAGGAAAAGGGGTATAGCTGAATTGACTCCAGAATGGATGACAATAGAGGAGGGAATGCGTAGTTTATTGAAGCTGTCTTCTCGTGTGTGTTCAAACTTCCCTTAGGAGAATACACAGACGCAAATACATTTGTCACCAAAATTTATTTGCATTACGATTCAGAGAAAATGGATCGTTAAAGAAAGACCACATGTCCATGAGTTAGCCTGCACCTCTATTTCCTAAATTACTACCAATTTCCCAAGAATGTTTAGCCCCAAAGCATTGTAATTCTTACTACTAAAGCTCCAATCTCCTTCCCACGTTTACAAATTTCAAACGGTAAGGGAAATAAGGCTGTCTGTCTACATCTTAAAAAACATCATATCCAATGATTGTGTAGCAGCGCTACAACTCTTCGTGATGAGATTGAACTTTACAATGCCATTGCCCATTTGTGTCTCTCCTATCGGGTAAGAACATACACTGCTTGTTGCACATCCTCGGATCACTGTCTCCTCCTCAATAGATCCCACTGTGGAGGAAAAAGAAAGAATAAGGACACATGAGGTTTGGTTATGAGAACAAAAACAATGATATTATTCTTCTTAACCCCCAAAGGAGCCACAAGGGAGCTATCCACCTCCCTCAAAGTAGCTACACAAAATAGCCACTGTCCTCTTGTCAGCCCTTCAAGGAAACCAGACGAAGAACTCAAAATCAACTCAAAACTCACAAGTTATAGTAACAGAATCTTGCAAGAGGGAATGCACTTTTTTCTCCCATCTTTTTGTTAGTGAGAACAAGGGAGGGTTTTGTCTGGGATGCTGTAGGATAGAGTTCCCCAACCTTTGTGGACTGGTGGGGGAGGAGAGGGGATGGTTCCCTGCACATGGTTGACAAGGGCATGCCTGCTGCTCCATTTATGTAAGCAGTGGGTTCAGATGCCCGCTGCTCACATAAATGAAGTAAGTGTGTATTCGCCCGGTACTTGTGCAAATGGAGATGTGTGTGGACCTAACTGCTGCTTGCATGGCCCGATTCGAAATGGCTCATGGTCCAGTAGTGGGCCGGGGGGCACTATCCATTCAGGAGTGTCAGTTGGGCAGGCCAAAATAGTCAAAATGGAGGCCAGAACATGGTTCTAATCCCAGGACTTCAATTGCATTTTTTTCTTTCCCACATGTGTCTCTAATTCAAAAAATAGCCAGGAAGATAAAGGAAGAAAAATCTTCTACTCACATGTCTCCATGCCAAAATCCATATTTACACACTGATTCTCGTTGCCAAGACAGAGAACTGTCTGGTCTGGTTGGGGAGAATCACCATATTTTGTGTACGATCCAGTGCATGTATATCCATTGGGTTTAAGGTCCTCACGATGCGGCACTGCAGAAACCAACCCCAAATTGTCAAACGTTTTCACGGAGACCATCCCGTATTAAATCTCAAGATTTTTTGCATCCTGGCTTCCAGAATTCCCAGCCAGGAGAAGATTTGTACTCCAAGC
The DNA here is from genome assembly GCF_964273705.1 of Natrix helvetica. Classification (NCBI taxonomy): domain Eukaryota; kingdom Metazoa; phylum Chordata; class Lepidosauria; order Squamata; family Natricidae; genus Natrix; species Natrix helvetica. The sequence continues at coordinate 5,590,412 of NC_138560.1, forward strand.
ATCTAAAGGCAGAGCTGGACTTTCTGCTTATTCCAGAAACCAAGCAGGTCACCCCACCTACTTCTTCAGTCAAGGAAGAGATGACACCTCATCCCATCTGCTCCACTCCTATCCATTATAAATGTACATGGATGCATGTTCTGAAGTTCCCCTTCAAAGGGCTGTTTTAGCTCTGTACCCATTTTAAACCCTAGGCTGAAAATGAGTCCTGGGTTGCTGGACTGTTGTGTTCTCCAATTATAGAAATCTCATATTTTTATGACCTTATATTTGACCCAGCAATGGCTTGCTCAACTAAAGAACTTTCCTCACCCCTTCCCTCCCTGAGGTTTGCTGCACCATTCAAATTTTAAGTCACCCTGATTTGTTTGTGTCTGTGTGTGTGTGTGTGTTTGTGTTTGTGTATGTGTAGAGGTCTTCTTACATGCCACTCAGGCTGGGTGAAATCTGCTCCCCCTTACTTTCTCACTCCCTGCCGACAATACTGTAAAGTTTAACTTTCTCTGCCCTTTTGCAGGGAGACATTGAGTTGAATTACTTACGAACAGAAGGCAGGATATTGCAACCATCTGACTGGCAACTGTGAACAACGAGTTCAAAGTATTTTGACTGGGTAGAAGTCATAGCGAAATAACCATCATAAGCTTCCTCAGGCTTTACACAGGTTTTAGTAGTGTAACTGACTGAAGGAGTGGCTGTGAAGAGATGAAATGTTGGGAGACTAAGAAAAAAGAATTATTATTTTTCTAACAAAGCAGTCTGCTAATTTAACTATTTCATTTGAGATCCCAACCATTAATAAGTGGTTGTTAGCTGGCGGAAAGATTATATGCTTTTTCCTTAATATGCAAAGGGATTGGCAGATTAATAGCAATAGCACGTAGACTTGCATACCGCTTTACAGTGCTTCCCAGCTCTCTTTAAGCGGTTTACAAAGTCAGCATATTGCCTCCAACAATTTGGGTCCTCATTTTAGCCCCCTCGGAAGGATGGAAGGCTGAGTCAACCTTGAGCCTGGTGAGATTTGAACTGCCAAATTGTAGGCAGCCGGCAATCAGCAGAAGTAGCCTGCAGTACTGCACTCTAACCACTGGGCCACCACAGCTCATGCTCAGAATTACCCTTTACGTTCTTCAACTTGATTGCCTCCATTTATCACAGATATGAAGAAACAATTTACTTCGATTGGTGAACTTCTGGAAAACTCTTCTCTACAGTTAGAAGGAAGTTTTGGTTCCCTTCTTCTCCCTCTTGTCCCCACCCCCAGTATTTTCCATGTACATGACAGAGCAAGAGAAAACAACATTTCTCTACATAATATTCCTAACAAACACACTCCAGTGAAAATGGCAGAGTAAATTGAGATTAGTTGAAGCCAATGGCATCTTCCACCTTCAAGAAAATTGAATTACCCTTTGAGATGATAATGTTGTCTGACACCTAAATTGAAAATATGTTTCTGTCAAACCTATTTCTAACTCCATTTTGCAGAATTAAGAGTACTTTTACTGGTTATGAAAAGATAGTAGCTAAGCAAAGAAAGATCTGAGGCAAAAGTGTGCGAAATCATACATATCAATATGTGACCAAACCCCCTCCCCCTGGTAACCCTCACCCCAGTGTCCAATCTGCAAATCCCTTAGGTGTCATTTGAGTTCCATCTTCAAGGAGCATCATCAGGTTGGTATGCAGGATGGTTGGCCTTGACCGACACCAAGCACTAATCTCCAGCATGCGCAGTAGACGGTGAGACCAAAACTCCCTTTTTACAATCTCTCCTGTACTTAAACCTCCCCTCCCAAATACCAGCCCGCCCCCCACCCTGTTTCAATGGCAGCCAAAAGCAAATAGCAAAACAGAGGCTGACAGTTTCACTCACTGAAAGTGGTACGGAGAGTCAAGGAAACGCAATGGGTTTCATCTGGTTCACACTCTACCAATGTCATGTCCTCATTTCTACATGGTCCATTGGTGGTAAAACACTTATAGCATTGTAGAGATGTTACTGTAGAGGATAGAAGCAAAATGATTACAGCTCAACAACCAAATTATGCACTAATTAATTAAAAAAGATGTTAAAGATTAACATCATATTTTTTTTCCAGGTGTGTCTCTTAAGTCATGTCTACCAACAGTTTGAAGGTTGCAGAGGACAGGAAGAGACTAAAAATGTGGACATCAGAAATTAGTTGATCTTTTGAATAGGAAAAGTGACCCTTCATGAGGAGATATTCAGGTCTTTAGATAAGATTCCCTTTTTATTATTGATTGAGATCAGTCTTCAAAACAAGCTGACTGCATACCTGTTAATATTGTTGAATTCCCAATACAGAGTCGACCAAAACAACGACCATTGGTCATTTAGAATCAGAAAGAAACCAAATCTTAGCGCATCCCTCAGATACCTGTTTATTAATTCACCTCCTCATTCATTTACTGAGAAGACCCTCTGTGACACAGGTTACAAAACAGCAACCATCTCCACATTTCCGTACCCCACACCCTCCATCATTGATGATATAATTGGATGTCTGCCACATATGAAACTATGTTTAAGCATATGCAGCTATTGAGTGGCATAAATATTTAGGCACATTAAAAGCAGCAAAAGATTTGTATAATGTTCTAGTGATGTTCTATTCATGTTGTAACCCAGGACCAATGACAGTTAGCATAAACCTAACCTGTCAGGACTACCATCTTCAAAAGAGAGAGAGAAAGAAAAAGCCAAAGATTTTTGGAGGTATTTTAGCAGTGATCTGCCTCTCTAGACCACCACCTCTCTAGATCTGCCTCTCTAGACCGCCACCTCTCTAGCATCTCAGTGTGGAATAGCAATACTCACCACCTGTCAGTAAGACTGAAGAGATGAGACAGAAGTAGACAAAAAGGCCAGGAGCCATTGTGTATGGAGAGCGAGTTGACTGCCTTCCTGCAGCCAACTATCAAATGCACTGAGCTTTATAGTGAGTAGGGTGGGTCTCCTGTGGGGTGCTTGGGAGCAATTTTTTTGAGTGGGTGGCATGGAAGACATGAGTGATCACCAAATCCCACACAGAGAAATATCCATTTGCACAATAAAAATGGGAAAAGGGGCAACTGCAATGGTGAAGCAACAAGGTGGTTGAAGCTTGTTGGGATTATCCATAACTCAATGTGTTCTTTAAGTTAAGCAAGAACTGATTTCAATTGTAGCTGGGTTACTATAGAGCAGGGGTGTCAAACTCGATTTCATTGTGGGTAGCATCAGGGTTGCATTTGACTTCAAGGGGCCAGGTGTGTGTGTTTGGCGCTGGCGTGGCTAGCTCAACATCACTTGTCAAGGCTCCGTTTTTGGCCATGACAGCCTCCTGCAGTCCTCTGCCAGTGAAAATGGAGATCCAGAAGGCTGCATGCGGCCTGCCTGGGCTCCATTTCTGGCTGTGATGACCTTCTGCCTCTCTCTGCCAGTGAAAACGAAGCTGGGGAAGGCTGCAGGGGGCCATGTGGGCTCCGTTTCTGGCTGCGACGGCCTTCTGCAGCCCTCAGCCAGTGAAAATGGAGCTCTCCTTGGCAGAGGCACCATGGACTGGTCCTTCATTGTTTCCAGGACGGCCCTGCAGGCCAGATCTAAGCACTCCATGGGCTGTATCTTGCCGGTAGGCCTTGAGTTTGACACCCCTGCTACAGAGGAAATCTCTCACTTGTCTGTTTATTTTTTATTTTGGAGGTGGCTGTAACAGGATGTTTAATATATGGCAATATGTCCATAGGGATCAATAATGGTGTTTCAGGAAGTTATGTCTTTATTCGCATGCACGGACATTTGCAAATCAGTAGTGATAAGTGAATACCACCCATGCTAAGTTTCCAAATACAATTCAGAGTGCACTTAGAGTGAGGCACTTTGAGATACTTTTTTTCCCCACTCCACCTTTTCCCATTTCAGTAACTAGTAGCAACCGGTTGCAGCTGTTTATTCATTTGATTTATAAATAAAGCCACCCATCTAGCAGTTGTTCTAACTTTAATTGCAAGCAAAAGGATTGGGATGAAAGGTCTCCAATCTTCTCAGGATTAGTAGGTGAAGGAGGACTGGGCAAGACGTGGCTGAGAAAAGCTTGTGAGGAAACCTTTGATAGTCCTGGAAGTCCTAGCAGAAGATACCAGACCAAGCCACCACCTGCCATGATGGTCCCTGTGCAGAAATGAACAAATATTCCACCTGATGCCCAGTGGGCTCAGCCAGATAGAAATAGTCTAGGTAAAATCTAACTCATTTAATCATGGTGTCAGAGATCTCCCTTTACCTAACTAGAGAAACAGAATAAGCATTGGCAGGGAGCAGAAGTGAGTTCCAATTTCCCCACTGGATTTCCTTGTGGGAAGGTGACAGTAGCAGGGGAAATCTTCCTTCCTTTTTTCCTCTCCTACCTGTTTTTCTTCCTTCCCTTCCCTTCCCTTCCCTTCTTCTTTTCTTTTCCTTCCCTTCCTCCTTTCTTTCCCTTCCTCCTTCCCTTCCCTCTTCTTCTTTCCTTTCTTTCTTTCCCTTCCCTCTTCTTCTTTCCTTTCCTTTCTTTCCTTTCCTTCCCTCTTCCTCTTTACCTTCCCTTCCCTCTTCTTCCTTTCCATTCTTTCCTTCCCTTCCCTCTTCCTCTTTACCTTTCCTTTCCTTTCCTTCCTTCCTTCCTTTCCTTCCTTTCTTTCCTTCCTTTCTTTCCTTCCTTTCCTCTCCTCTCTTGCCCTGCCCTGCCCTGTCCAGCAGGCAGGTAAATGAGTGGGTGTTGCTGGGTGAGGGAGATAATGAAAGATTGGGCAAGTGGACAGAAGGTTTGAAGAATGTTGAAAATGGCGATCATGTCACCACAGCAGCATGGAAGTAACACTGAATCAGCAGCAGTAGCGTTGCAGAAGCAGTCTGGCAGCCCTTAAGCAGCCAGAACTATCCATGTTTTCCCAATACTACTATAGAACTATGATATCTGGAAGATGGATGAATGGAGGGAGGGAGGGAGGAATAGATTTATCACTACAAATAGAAAACATAGTCATACCAATGATCAGCATCACCATTGTATATTTTGCCATCTGAGCATTTATGTTCAAAACTCCTGTTATAATCTGGTTTACTAAGCATGTCTCCCCTGTAGTTGTTTTTCTGCTGGGGACCTGTGGAAGGGTGGGAAATAAGAACAGCATGTGGAAATGGAAGACAAATTGAGACTAAGGGAGGGATTCAATCTCTCAGATCTCTAACATTTTAATATGACACTGGATCATCCCATCTTTTGGTATTTATGCCGTAGATGAGTTTTGTGAAGAAACCGTTTGGATGCTGGCTGAGGCCATTTTTTTTGCAAGCAGCTGAATTCTCAATGTCTATGAATTCTGAATAGTTTTTGATATCAGCTTTGACTCTTGATTCTTGGTCATGCAGGATTTGGGCACATTATAGACATGGTGTGCCAATAACATCTTCTTAAGGCTGAGAGAAAGTGTCACCTACCTAGTTTTTGTTACTCATGAATAACTAGATTCATAGCATTTCACTCCTAATCCAAAACCTTCAGCCATTAAACCAAATTGGCTCTCTTGATATTCTTAAGACATGGTCATTGATCCTGCACCTACTACAGGTAGTCCTTCAGGTAGGGTTGGGTTTGGCGCTTGTGTCACTAAGTGACATTGTTAAGTGAGTTGTGCCCAGTTTTACAACCTTTTCTTGGTAGTTAATAACTGCAGTCATTAAGTGAATCACATGGCTGTTCAGCAAATCCGCCTTCCCCTATTGATGCTGCTGGTCAGGAAAGTTGCAAATGGAGATCATATGTCCCAAGACATGCAACGGATATAAACACATGCCAGCTGCTTCATGCCCAAAATTTGATACCTGGCTGTGGGAATACTGCCATTGTTGAAAGTTTTATGACCATTTGTAAGTCACTTTTTTCAGTTCTGTTCTAACTTCAGATGACCACAGAACAAATGGACCTGAGTAGAACAATTGACCAGAGGCGTCCTCAACCTGCCTGCCTTCCATCCCTTTCCTGAAGTGTCCTGAAGTTTCTTTATTTCAGTTTCAAGGAAATTAAATTCCTTATCTGTTGACAGGATGGAGGAGAAGAGATAGAAGACAAGAATTCCAGCTGCCCTCATGTTGGTTGCCTTTCCTGAAGCCACCTATTGCTCAGCTTTGCAACTGGGGAAAGGTTTTTGAACAATTAGGTGGTGGAGGTGGAATGTAGGATCCCAAATGATTGGCTGCCAGAAATAACAAACTCAGGCAGGGAAGAAGATAAATTCCATTAGGAAAGATAGTGGGTTTCTTAGAAAATATACACAAAATAAACTTTGCTCGGCAGTCAAATTGGGCTGTGATTTCTTGTTTACTGCAACTCTACGTCTCACTCTGCTTTTGCTTAGTGGGTTAGTCTAGTTTCTAAAGCTGATTTTATACCCTACGGTAATTCTTTATATCTAATTGGAACCTTTGCCTCTCTTGACTGTGTTTCACCTTAATTCCTACATTCATTCATTTGGATCATTTTGGACCTTTTTCTGATCCTACAGTTGTGCATAATATGTATGTCAGTAGTTTGTTATATATTAATGATAAGTCTCTGAACATTTCCATTATTATATTTTTATTTTTGTAGACAGATTTTAATTTCTGGCCGTTTCTATCACTTATGACTATATTTAGTGATATCCCTGTCTATCTATAACAGGCATGTGGAACTCAATGTCATTGAGGGCCGCATCAGGATGGTGGTTGACCTCGGGGGGCCAGGAGGCGTGGCTGACTGGGTGGGTGTGGCAACTGGGTGGACATGGCCCATTTGACACCACTCCCCAAACTGCTGGAATATTTCCTGTTCGCATTGGGTAGACCGGGTCGAAGCTACACTGGAATTCCTTCTACTGGACCACATCTGTCTGGATTTGAAACAGAGTGGTGGATGGCTTATAGAAATGAGGGGATGACCAGAAAGAATTAATTCCTTCTACTGGGCCAATTTTGAGGATGAGGTGTTGATTGAAGGACCGATTTGCAGTAGTTCCACTTTTCCTTAGTGGATAGCTTCAGCAGTGATGTGGGAAAGAAAGGCCTACATAGTAGCTGCTCCCTTGCGCAATGCCTGATATCCTGAGTATGTTGATAAATTTAGAATTATATGTTTACACCAGTGTGCTGAGCCTGGGCTGGTGAGGCTGATGAGACCTTGTCCCAGTGTTTGAAGTACCACTACATTTTCAAATTTCCAGCCCCCAGTTTGAAAATAGTTGTGGGCTCTTGCTGTGAAAGTAATGGCGATTGGTTTTTACTATGGCGTCTCACTGAATTTTTTTTTTGTGGATTCAAGGGAGAAACAGATTCTTTTTTGACCCCAGAGATACTTTGATGCACAGCCTCTGCTTTGACCCTCCTCTTTAACAACTCCCTTCCCTTGCAATACCCAACACAATTCTTCACAGTGTCTCTATATCCTCCTCCAGAAATATGGCCATCAAAGGTACAGAAAGAAGCCATGAAAAGACACAAAAAAGAGCTGAAGGAGGAAGAGAAAAAAATGCAATGAGGGATGGAAGGCACCTCCTTGAGATCTGGGATACACGAGCAGAACTTGGGTACAAAGTCCCTTTCCAACATTTATGAAGAGCTCGAGATATCTCCTTGAGTTCATTTCGTTTGGGGAGGAGGATATGACAAAAAGAAAAAGAATGGAAGTATGCCAGAGGAAAAGGGGTATAGCTGAATTGACTCCAGAATGGATGACAATAGAGGAGGGAATGCGTAGTTATCGAAGCTGTCTTCTCGTGTGTGTTCAAACTTCCCTTAGGAGAATACACAGACGCAAATACTTTTGTCACCAATATTTATTTGCATTACGATTCAGAGAAAATGGATCGTTAAAGAAAGACCACATGCCCATGAGTTAGCCTGCACCTCTATATCCTAAATAACCACCAATTTCCCAAGAATGTTTAGCCCCAAAGCATTGTAATTCTTACCACTAAAGCTCCAATCTCCTTCCAACGTTTACAAATTTCAAACGCTAAGGGAAATAAGGCTGTCTGTCTACATCTTAAAAAACATCATATCCAATGATTGTGTAGCAACGCTACAATTCTTCGTTATGAGATTGAACTTTATAATGCCGTTGCCCATTTGTGTCTCTCCTATCGGGTAGGAACATACACTGCTTGTTGCACATCCTTGGCTCACTACCTCCTCCTTAATAGATCCCACTGTGGAGGAAAAAGAAAGAATAAGGTCACATGAGGTTTAGTTATGAGAACAAAAACAATGATATTTTTCTTCTTAACCTCCAAAGGAGCCACAAGGGAGCTATCCACATCCTCAAAGTAGCTACACAAAATAGCCACTGTCCTTTTGTCAGCCCTTCAAGGAGACCAGACGAAGAACTCAAAATCAACTCAAAACTCACAAGTTATAGTAACAGAATCTTTCAAGAGGGAATGCACTTTCTCCTCCCCTCTTTTTGTTAGTGAGAACAAGGGAGAGTTTTGTCTGGGATGCTGTAGGATAGAGTTCCCCAACCTTTGTGGACTGATGGGGGAGGAGAGGGGCTGGTTCCCAGCATGTGGTTGACAAGGCGTGCCTGCTTCTCCACTTGTGTAAGCAGTGGGTTCAAATGCCCGCTGCTGGCATAAATGAAGTAAGTGTGTACTCGCCCGGTATTTGTGCAAATGGAGATGTGTGTGGACTGCTGCTTCTGTGGCCTGATTCGAAATGGCTCATGGCCCAGTAGTGGGCCGCGGCCCACTATCCATTCAGGAGTGTCAGTTGGGCAGGCCAAAATAGTCAAGATGGAGGCCAGAATATGGTTCTAATCCCAGGACTTCAATTGCATTTTTCTCTTTTCCACGTGTGTCTCTAATTAAAAAAATAGCAAGGAAGATAAAGGAAGAAAGATCTTCTACTCACATGCCTGCACGCCAAAATCCACATTTACACATTGATTCTCGTTGCCAAGACAGAGAACTGGCTGGTTTGGTTGAGGAGAATCACCATGTGTTGTGTACGATCCAGTGCATGTATATCCATTGGGTTTAAGGTCCTCACGACGCGGCACTGCAGAAACCAACCCCAAATTGTCAAACGTTTTCACGGAGACCATCCCATATTAAATCTCAAGATTTTTTGCATCCTGGCTTCCAGAATTCCAGAGCCAGGAGAGGATTTGTACTCCAAGCATCTAAAGGCAGAGCTGGACTTTCTTCTTATCCCAGCAACCAAGCAGGTCACCCCACCTAATTCTTCTATGAAGGAAGAGATGACACCTCATCCCATCTGCTCCTCTCCTATCCATTATAAATGTACATGGATGCATCTTCTGAACTTCCCCTTCAAAAAGGCTGTTTTAACTCTGGACCCATTTTAAACCCTAGACTGAAAATGAGTCCTGGGTTGCTGGACCGTTTTGTTCTCCAATTATAGAAAGCTCCAATTTTAATGACCTTATATTTGACCATTCAATGGCTTGCTCAACTAATGAATTTTCCTCACCCCTTCCCTCCCTGAGGTTTGTTGCACCATTCAAATTTTAAGTCCCCATGGTGTGTGTGTGTGTGTGTGTGTGTGTGTGTCTGTGTGTCTCTGTGTGTCTCTGTGTGTGTTTGTGTATGTGCAGAGGTCCTCTTGCATACCACTCAGGCTGGGTGAAATCTGCTCCCCCTTACTTTCTCACTCCCTGCCGACAATACTGTAAAGTTTAACTTTCTCTGCCCTTTTGCAGGGAGGGCAATTGAGTTGAATTACTTACGAACAGAAGGCAGGATATTGCAACCATCTGACTGGCAACTGTGAAGAACGAGTTCAAAGTATTTTGTCTGTGCAGAAGTCATAGCGAAATAACCATCATTAGCTTCCTCAGGCTTTACACAGGTCTTAGTAGTGTAACTGACTGAAGGAGTGGCTGTGAAAAGATGAAATGTTGGTAGTGTAAGAAAAAAGAATTATTATTTTTTTAACAAAGCAGTCTGCTTTGTTAAACTATTTCATTTGAGATCCCAACCATTAATAAGTGGTTGTTAGCTGCCGGGAAGATTATATGCTTTTTCCTTAATATGCAAAGGGATTGGCAGATTAATAGCAATAGCACTTAGACTTGCCTACCGCTTTACAGTGCTTCCCAGCTCTCTTTAAGCGGTTTACAAAGTCAGCATATTGCCTCCAACAATTTTGGTCCTCATTTTAGCCCCCTCGGAAGGATGGAAGGCTGAGTCAACCTTGAGCCTGGTGAGATTTGAACTGCCAAATTGTAGGCAGCCGGCAATCAGCAGAAGTAGCCTGCAGTACTGCACTCTAACCACTGGGCCACCACAGCTCATGCTCACAATTACCCTTTACGTTCTTCAACTTGATTGTTTCCATTTATCACAGATATGAAGAAACAATTTACTTCGATTGGTGAACTTCTGGAAAACTCTTCTCTACAGTTAGAAGGAACTTTTGGTCCCTCTTGCCCCCACCCCCCAGTATTTTCCATGTACATGACAGAGCAAAAGGAAACAACATTTCTCTACATAATATTCCTGACAAACACACTCCAGTGAAAATGGCAGATTAAATTGAGATTAGTTGAAGCCAATGGCATCATCCACCTTCAAGAAAATTGAATTCCCTTTGAGATGATAATGTTGTCTGACACCTAAATTGAAAAGATGTTTCTGTCAAGCCGACTTCCCTCAGCAGCCAAGAAAGAAACCACTTAACTTCATTTTGCAGAATTAAGAGTACTTTTACTGGTTATGAAAAGATAGCAGCTAAGCAAAGCAAGATCTGAGGCAAAAGTGCACGAAATCATTCATATCAATATGTGACCAAACCCCTTCCCCCTGGTAACCCTCACCCCAGTTTCCAATCTGCAAATCCCTTAGGTGTCATTTGAGTTCGACCAACACCAAGCACTAATCTCCAGCATGCGCAGTAGACGGTGAGACCAAAACTCCCTTTTTACAATCTCTCCTGTACTTAAACTTCCCCTCCCAAATACCAGCCCCCCCCCCCCCCGTTTCAATGGCAGCCAAAAGCAAATAGCAAAACAGAGGCTGACAGTTTCACTCACTGAAAGTGGTACGGAGAGTCAAGGAAACGCAATGGGTTTCATCTGGTTCACACTCTACCAATGTCATGTCCTCATTTCTACATGGTCCAATGGTGGTAAAACACTTATAGCATTGTAGAGATGTTACTGTAGAGGATAGAAGCAAAATGATTACAGCTCAACAACCAAATTATGCACTAATTAATTAAAAAAGATGTTAAAGATTAACATCATATATTTTTTTCCAGGTGTGTCTCTTAAGTCATGTCTACCAATAGTTTGAAGGTTGCAGGGGACAGGAAGAGACTAAAAATGTGGACATCAGAAATTAGTTGATCTTTTGAATAGGAAAAGTGACAATTCCTAAGGAGATATTCAGCTCTTTAGATAAGATTCCCTTTTAATTATTGATTGAGATCAGTCTTCAAAACAAGCTGACTGGCTACCTGTTAATATTGTTGAATTCCCAATACAGAGTCGACCAAAACAACCACAATTGGTCATTTAGAATCAGAAAGAATCCAAATCTTAGCCCATCCCTCAGACATCTGTTTGTTAATTCACCTCCTCATTCATTTACTGAGAAGACCCTCTGTGACACAGGTCACAAAACAGCAACCATCTCCACATTTCCGTACCCCACACCCTCCATCATTGATGGTATAATTGTATGTCTGCCACATATGAAACTATGTTTAAGCATATGCAGCTATTGATTGGCATAAATATTTAGGCACATTAAAAGCAGCAAAAGATTTGTATAACGTTCGAGTGATGTTCTATTCATGTTGTAACCCAGGACCAATGACAGTTAGCATAAACCCAACCTGTCATGACTACCATTTTCAAAAGAGAGAGAATAAAAAAGCCAAAGATTTTTGGAGGTATTTTAGTAGTGATCTGCCTCTCTAGACATGTAAGAAGTCTCCCTCCGCCACCTCTCTAGCATCTCAGTGTGGAATAGCAATACTCACCACCTGTCAGTAAGACTGAAGAGATGAGACAAAAGTAGACAAAAAGGCCAGGAGCCATTGTGTGCGAAGAGCGAGTTGACTGCCTTCCTGCAGCCAACTATCAAATGCACTCAGCTTTATAGTGACTAGGGTGGGTCTCTTGTGGGGTGTTTGGGAGCAATTTTTTTGAGTGGTGGCATGGAAGACATGAGTGATCACCAAATCCCACACAGAGAAATATCCATTTGCACAATAAAAATGGGAAAAGGGGCAACCGCAATGGTGAAGCAAGAAGGTGGTTGAAGCTTGTTGGGATTATCCATAACTCAATGTGTTCTTTATTGATTCATTGCGGGCCGCCTCAGGGTTGTGTTTGACTTCAAGGGGCCAGGTGTGTGTGATTGGCGGTGGCGTGGCTAGCTCAATATTACTTGTCAAGGCTCCATTTTTGGCCATGACAGCCTCCTGCATTCCTCTGCCAGTGAAAATGGAGACCAGAAGGCTGCATGCGGCCTGCCTGGGCTCGGTTTTCAGCTGTGATGGCCTCCTGCAGCCCTCTGCCAGTGAAAACGAAGCTCGGGGAGGCTGCATGCAGCCCACCTGGGCTCCGTTTCTGGCTGCGACGGCCTTCTGCAGCCCTCTGCCAGTGAAAGCGAAGCTCGGGGAGGCTGCATGCGGCCATGTGGGCTCCGTTTATGGCCGTGAGGGCCTCCTGCAGCCCTCTGCCAGTGAAAATGGAGCTCTCCCTGGCAGAGGCACCATGGACTGGTCCTTCATTGTTTCCAGGACGGCCTTGCAGGCCAGATCTAAGCACTCCATGGGCTGTATCTGGCTGGTGGGCCTTGAGTTTGACACCCCTGCTACAGAGGAAATCTCTCACTTGTCTGTTTATTTTTTATTTTGGAGGTGGCTGTAACAGGATGTTTAATATATGGCAATATGGCCATAGGGATCAATAGTGGTGATTCAGGAAGTTATGTCTTTATTGGCATGCACGGACGTTTGCAAACCAGTAGTGATAAGTGAATAGCACCCATGCTAAGTTTCCAAATACAATTCAGAGTCCTAGGCATAATCTTTAAAGTTCCTTAAGATTTTCACCTTTAAGACATCCAAAGGATTGCCTTCGTTGGGATGTTTGGGAGTCAGTGACAGAATGAATGCGGCCGGTGCAAAGTGCAGCATCTAACAATTAAAAAACAAAACACTTGTCCATGCTTATATGAGGAGTTCTCCAACTTCATATCCTCAGGATTCAATGACGCTGATTTTCTGGAATACACAATCAGATGAGCAAATTCTACTTGTAAAGCTACAGTAGCAGAATCTCACAGCTCTGAGCAGATATCCTCTCCCTCCACAATTCTCCTTTACAGCTGGAGAAACTAGGGAGGGTCCCTTCTGAGATTTCTCACCCTGTCCATTATCCAGCTGTGGGCTATGCTGTCTGGTATCTGACCATCCCTTAGGCCAGTGTCTCTTAGCACAGTCTCCTCTTTCCCAGGTATTATTACAAGATAATATCTTTAATATCCTGGTTTATCAAGCTTCTCTATTAACACCTCTTCTCATGTCTAGCAATACACGTGGAATTCTTAATTTTGTTCATTGTTAAGCATGCTTTCACAATGTGACAATTCCCCAGGTTCCTCAAAAAAGTCCAAGGTTAACATAATCTTAACATAATCATAATACAAACTAAAGTAAACCGTTCCAAATTCGATGGCAGAAAATATGCCTTCAGCAAGAGTCTATGCGTAGAATGCACTACCCAACTTTGTTGTTACATCCTCAAACCCCCCATAACTTTAACCTTATACTAGCGTGGACCTCACCCCTTTCCTAAGAGGTCTGTAAGGGGGCGTGCATAAACGCACCAGCGTGCCTACCGTCCCTGTCCTATTGTCCCCATTTGTTCATACCCATTTCCTGCATTCATGTCTATGTTTATACTTATGTCTGTTATCTCGTACATGTTTGACAAACTAACGAACTAACTAATTAATTAATGAACAAACTAACGAACTAATTAAGAAAGAACTCATAGACTTTCTGGAGAATTTCTGGGAAATCTCTCTAACAATTGTCTTCGTGAACCCGATTATTTTGCCACAAATTGTCATCCAAGAATATTTCAAAGTTCACAATATTTCACAGTTTCAAACTTGCACTTAGAATGAGGCACTTTCAGATACTTTTTTTCCCACTCCACCTTTTCCCATTTCAGTAACTAGTAGCAACCGGTTGCAGCTGTTTATTCATTTGATTTATAAATAAAGCCACCCATCTATCAGCTGTTCTAACGTTAATTGCAAGCAAAAGGATTGGGATGAAAGGTCCCCAATCTTCTCAGAATTAGTAGGTGAAGGAGGACTGGGCAAGACGTGGCTGAGAAAAGCTTGTGAGGAAACCTTTGATAGTCCTGGAAGTCCTAGCAGAAGATACCAGACCAAGCCACCACCTGCCATGATGGTCCCTGTGCAGAAATGAACAAATATTCCACCTGATGCCCAGTGGGCTCAGCCAGATAGAAATGGTCTAGATAAAATCTAACTCATTTAATCATGGTGTCAGAGATCTCCCTTTACCTAACTAGAGAAACAGAATAAGCATTGGCAGGGAGCAGAAGTGAGTTCCAATTTCCCCACTGGATTTCCTTGTGGAAAGGTGACAGTAGCAGGGGAAATCTTCCTTCCTTTTTTCCTCTCCTACCTGTTTTTCTTCCTTTCCTTCCTCCTTTCTTTCCCTTCTTCCTTCCCTTCCCTTCCCTTCCTCCTTCCCTTCCCTCTTCTTCTTTCCTTTCTTTCCTTTCCTTCCCTCTTCTTCCTTTCCTTTCCTTTCTTTCCTTTCCTTTCCTTTCCTTTCCTTTCCTTCCTTCCTTCCTTTCCTTCCTTTCCTTTCTTTCCTTCCTTTCTTTCCTTCCTTTCCTCTCCTCTCTTGCCCTGCCCTGTCCAGCAGGCAGGTAAATGAGTGGGTGTTGCTGGGTGAGGGAGATAATGAAAGATTGGGCAAGTGGACAGAAGGTTTGAAGAATGTTGAAAATGGCGATCATGTCACCACAGCAGCATGGAAGTAACACTGAATCAGCAGCAGTAGCGTTGCAGAAGCAGTCTGGCAGCCCTTAAGCAGCCACAACTATCCATGTTTTCCCAAATTTAATTCCCGTGGTGGCCCCTGACACTCTCTAAGTTAGCCCATTTGAGGTATCTTGGTTGAAAAGATTTTGCCTTACGATGTAGCGCTTCACCCAGTTAAAGATTACAGAAGAGAGAGAGAGAGAGACAGATACAGAGACAGAAACAGAGACAGAGAGACAGAGAGACAGACAGAAAGAGAGACAGAGAGACAGAGAGACAGAGAGACTGAGACAGAGACAGAGAGACAGAGACAGAGACAGAGGGAGAGGGAGGTATGCAATACTACTATAGAACTATGATATCTGGAAGATGGATGAATGGAGGGAGGAGGGGATGGAGGGAGGGATAGATACATGGATGGAAGGAAGCAAGGGAGGGAGGGGGGAAGGAAGGGAAGAAGGGAAGAAGGGAAGAAGGAAGAAATGTCTCGCAAGTATCTAGACTCTCTTATACCCAAATCAAAATGGACATAGTGAGCAATGTCCAGTTGAGAGAAAATGTCACCAAAAACTCTTGAGCAATTGAAAGGAGCTCATCAAATCCCTACCTCTGGTCATATCACTACCAGTCTCATCACTAAGGCATTGTCAAGCTTCTCTATCTTTGTCTTTTTCTTGATTCATGGAAGAAACTTATTCTTCTTTGATCCCAGAGGTACTTTGATCCATAGACTCTGGTGTGACCTTCCCCATTAGCAATGGCCTTTCCTTACAATCCTCAAAACACGCCTCCTCCCCAGTGTCTCTTTGGCCAACAAAAGTAGAGAAGGAAGAGAAGGAAGCCCCCAAAAGAGGCCGCACATCTTGGTTGTTCAGACAAGCCTTTCTACTATGGGTCATGAGCAATGGTGGGATTCAACCACTTCGCACCACTTTGGGAGAACCGGTTGTTAACTTTCTGAGCAGTTTGTTGAACTGGTTGTTGGAAGAAATCATTAGGGCAGAATCTCATCATTGGTCATGAGTAGAATTTTTTTTCACCAGCCCCGGGCCCGGGGAAGGGGCAGTGGGGTAGCAGTGATTATCCGGGAGGACTTAGAGCCGAGGGAGTCCACTGTGCCACAGACGTCCAGATGTGAATCCCTTGTTGTGAAATGGGGCCCTGGGAGGCAGTTGGGCCTGCTGATAGTATACCTGGCTCCCCGCCATACATCAGCGACCCTGCCTGAGCTCCTCGAGCTGATCTCATCGGTGGCGGTTGAGACCCCCAAACTTCTAGTGATGGGGGATTTTAACCTGCCGTCGGTGGGAGAAGCATCAGAGGGGGTTCGGGAGTTCATGGCTTCCATGATAGCCATGGACCTGACTCAAATGATTCAAGGCCCGACACACGAGGGAGGTCACACCTTGGACCTTGTTTTTGTCTCTCGCCAGTGGTTGAGTGATCTAGGAGGAGTGAATTTAACCATCACTCCTCTGTCATGGTCAGATCACTCACTCCTCCGACTTGACTTCCCTGGTGCTACCCCTCACTGCGGGGAGGCGGAACCGGAAAACACTAGATGGTTCCGCCCCAGGCGCTTGATGGAACCAGACAGGTTCCAGACGGAGCTTGGGCCACCTCCTGCAGCCCTGACCCGCCCTCGGGTAGAGGACCTGGTGGCCGCGTGGAATAATGCGACTACCGGGGCCTTGAACCGGGTGGCGCCTTTGCGGCCTCTCCGGCGGCAACGATCCACCCTGGCTCCTTGGTTTACCGAGGAGCTAAGGGTGATGAAGCGCCGCAAGAGATGCCTAGAGAGTCGTTGGAGATCCTCCCGATCCGAATTTGACCGAGCACAGGTACGAGCCCATTTAAGGACGTACCTAGTGGCATTGAGAACGGCCAAACGTCAATATTGTGCCGCTCTCATTGCATCCGCAGAGAACCGCCCTGCCGCCCTGTTTCGGGTGTCCCGCTCCCTTCTGTTTCAGAGGCCGCGGGAGGCCCCTCTACAGGGTAGGGCAGAGGAGTTTGGGAAATATCTGCAGGATAAAGTCGCTCAAATCCGGAAGGATTGGGTCCCCTCCAGTGGCCCAGTCGAGACGCCAGTGGCGAGTCTTGAGAAACCTTTTTGGGAGGAGTTTGACTTGGTTGTCATCGAGGATTTGGACAGATTGCGTGGACGACTGCGACCTACCACATGTTTACTGGACCCGTGTCCCTCCTGGCTTGTACTGGCATCCTGGGAGGTTACACGCGACTGGCTCCTGGGCCTAGTGAACGCTTCGTTGGGTGAGGGGTCTCTCCCGGCCGCCTTGAAAGAGGTGGTGGTGAGACCCTTGCTCAAGAAGCCTTCCCTGGACCCTACGGAGCTGGCCAATTATCGTCCTGTCTCCAACCTTCCCTTTTTGGCGAAGGTTGTAGAGAGTGTGGTGGCTTCTCAGTTTCCACGACATCTGGAGGAGAATGATTATCTAGACCCGCGCCAGTCCGGCTTTCGCCCTGGGCACAGCACAGAGACGGCCTTGGTCGCGTTGGTAGATGATCTCTGGAGGGCCAGAGATAGGGGCTGTTCCTCTATCCTGGTCCTATTAGACCTCTCGGCAGCTTTTGATACCATCGACCATGGTATCCTGTTGCGCCGACTGGAGGGGTTGGGGGTCCGGGGCACCGTTTTGCGGTGGTTCGGCTCCTACCTCTCTGGCCGGACGCAACGTGTGTTGGCAGGGGAGCAGAGGTCGACCCTATGCCCCCTTACTTGTGGGGTGCCACAGGGGTCGGTCCTCTCGCCACTCCTGTTCAACACATACATGAAGCCGCTGGGTGAGATCATCCGTGGTTTCGGGGTGGGATATCATCTGTACGCTGATGATACTCAGCTGTACATTTCCACCCCGAACCACCCCAACGAGGCCGTCGAAGTGATGTCCCGGTGTGTGGAAGCCGTACGGATCTGGATGGATGACAACCGACTCAGGCTCAACCCTTCCAAGACGGAGTGGCTGTGGGTTCCGGCTCCCCGGTTCAACCAGATAATTCCATCTCTGGCCATTGGGGGCATTCAACTCACCCCCGTGGAGCGGGCGCGCAATTTGGGCGTCCTCCTGGATGCCCGGCTGTCCATGGATGAACATGTGACAGCCGTGGCCAGGGGGGCGTTCCACCAGGTTCGTCTGGTGCGCCAATTGTGCCCCTATTGGACCGGGACGCCCTACGCACAGTCACCCATGCGCTGGTGACGTCTCGCCTGGACTACTGTAATACTCTCTACATGGGGCTTCCCTTGAAATGCACTCGGAGACTGCAGTTGGTCCAGAATGCGGCCGCGTGGGTGATTATGGGGAGTACCAAGTACTCCCATGTGACACCTCTCCTGCGCGAGCTGCACTGGCTTCCTGTGGTTTATCGAGTGCGTTTCAAGGTCTTGATTACGATCTTTAAAGCGCTCCATGGCTCAGGACCTAGTTACCTGCGGGATCGTATTCTGCCCCATACATCCCTACGACCCATCCGCTCGCACAGAGAGGGACTTCTCCAGGTGCCGTCCACCAGACAGTGCCATGGGGCGGCGCCTAGGAGCAGAGCCTTCTCTGTGGCGGGCCCAGCCCTGTGGAATGACCTCCCCCCGGATATTAGGACCACTACTGACCTCCGCTCCTTCCGTGTCAAGCTCAAGACCCACCTTTTCCAAATAGCTGGCCTGGCTCAACCATAACTTCGTATCGCTCCTGATGGGTTTTTTAATTTAGTAATTTTATTTAAGGGGATTTTAAATTGTGTTTTTAATTGCCTTTCACTTATAAGTCAACTCTCCTCCATGCACATATGTATATGTCTCTGTTCTTTTTGTATATATGTTTGTCTTATGTGTATTTTTATTTGTTTTGATTGTACGCCGCCCCGAGTCCTTCGGGAGAGGGTTGCGGCTAATCAAATAAAAATTATTATTATTATTATTATTTTTACTGCCATTCCTTACATGAAAACAAAGTATTTAATGTTTAGTGGACATGTAAAAAAGTTTGAAACTATTGAATTCAAATGTCGATTCACAGGATTTTAAAGATTAATACACAACGGAGACCAGAGGTTTTTCTTTTGGGATATGGATATATATATATATATATATATATATATATATATATATATATATATATATATATATATATGCTGGTTTTGTTGTATTCGGGTCTTTTCCCCTGTTTCGGCAGGATCTCACCTGCCATCTTCAAGCTGTGGGCTTAAAATGTGATCGGAGCTGCCATCTTTCTGTAAGTCTTGGTGGGAGGGGATAGGGTGCTGGCTTTGTTTCAGTAAGTGGAATGATTGGTTGTGTGGTTGTATCATGATAGGTAGATAAATGCACGCATCACAGAACACAAAAACGCAGTAAGAAAAAAAGAAAAAACTTCTTCCCTTTTCCAGCACCTTAAAGCTACAGGACATGAAATCAACTTTGAAGGAGCCAGGTTAATCTCCAAAACAGAACACCTCCACAAGAGAATAATCATGGAAGCCATTGAAATAGAGAAACACCCCCACAGCATGAACAAACGTGATGATACCTCCCGCCTACCAAACATCTGGAAACCAGCCCTAGCCAACAAACGAACACCACCCACCACCCAAGCCGTTACAATGCAAAACAACAATGCACACACAGCCTGCACCAATCAGCACCAATCTACCAATCATGATACAACCACACAACCAATCATTCCACTTACTGAAACAAAGCCAGCACCCCATCCCCTCCCACCAAGACTTACAGAAAGACGGCAGCTCCGTTCCCATTTTAAGCCCACATTTTGAGCCCACGCTTGAAGATGGCAGGTGAGATCCTGCCGAAACGTTGCAAAGACAATCTCAACCTTACACAAGAAAAGACCCGAATACAACAAAACCAGCATACCTACACCCGTGAAAATCTACGAAAACACACGCACACGCACAGACACACACGCACAGACACACACACACACACACACACACACACACATATATATATATATATATAAATAAATAAATAAATATATTTGATGTAAAATATATAATTTGATATGGATTATAGGTGATGACTGTGGAAGGGATGCATGAAAGTTCTTTGTAACCAATTGACATACTTTTTATAATTTGTAATGGAATATTTTTTTATGGTGTTTGTTGTGTCTTATTTGTGTCTATTCAAAAATAATAATAATAAAAAATACAGACACAAATGCTTTCAAAACTCAATTTATTTTCGTTATGATTTAGTGAAAACAGAATGTTTAGAGAAAAACCACATTCCCCTCAGCTAGGCCCAAACACAGCATTTCAACGCTCCCAGGTCTGCTCCTCCTCCATATTTTAAATTACTAACAAGAATGCTTAACCCCAAACCACTGTTACATCTTACTTCTGAAGCTCCAATCTGCTTCTGAAAGACAAAGGGAGAAGGCTAGGTTCGACTACTTGAGAAGAAAAGCACGATCAAGTGAGAGGGGAATAGTATTACACTCCTTCGTGATGTTGAGCCTTATAAGGCCATTGGCCAGTCTCGTCTCTCCACCAGGATAGGAACATACGTCTGGGGTTGCACATCCTTGGAGCATACCCCTTTCTTCAATAGCTCCAACTGTGGAGGAAAAAGGAAGATTAAGAATCTCTGAGATTTTATGGCGAGGATATTAGAAAACCAAGGTAATTTTTCTCTTGACAAAACTCCTGAGCATAGTCACTCTTTGGGAACATCCGTTGCACTATGTTAACAATTAAGCCCTTATATCAGACATGGGGAAGAGTGTCAGGGGAAAAAACACCCTGGAGAAAATATGAGATCAATGGACCGGGCTGATTCCCTTCAGCATATCTTTTGAGATATTAAGAAAATAAAATAAAAGTCTTTGAGAAGTATATTCTAATTAATAAACAAACTTTAATACGAAAAAAATAAAAGCAAATAAAACAGAAAATTAACTAAATTGTTACATTTTGATAATGAAAGCTCCGTCTGCCAAGTTCTGCTTGGCAGCCGGACAAAGAACAAAGGAATAGTTCTGGAATGTGTGAAGCATGCGCAATAAATCACTTTCAGATAACATTTTGTTTTATGACCTGCGCAATAAAGCTTTCTTAGTTTAACTCTTGAATGTCAGTTCAGTCAGTTCAGACCTAGCAAACTTTTTAACATCGTGACAAAGAGAACATCCTGCAGTCAGTCAGTCTGTCTCTCCTTCTCCCAAATTTTTAATCCCCACCACCACAATCTATCAGATTTTAATTATTTATTTTTAATTACCCGGGCTTTCTTTTTCTCTTTCTATGGTTTCTCTGATTTAAAAAATAAAAGATTGCACTCACATTCAGTCGAGGTAAAATTAACATTGACACAGCGGGTCTCTCGGCCGAGACAGAGAACTTGCTGAGGCGACTGGGGAGGATCTCTGTGTCTCGTGTATGATCCAGAGCATACCAATCCATTGGGCTTGAGTTCGTCACGCAATGGCACTGTAGGAATCAACCCAAGTTTAGCAAACCTTTTCATGGTCTCTTTCACAGTCTGGCTTCCAGGATTCCCAGCCAGGGTAGGATTTGTCATCCAAGAGTCTGAAGCATTGGACTGGATTTATTGGATGCCGCCCTTCTCCCAAAGGACTCAGTGGTGCTATTCAGTGGTGCTATTCAGCCAGTTCTATCTGGGTCGGGAGAACCAGTTGTGGTGATGGCGGGACACCCTGCCCACCCACCCAGACGTCATCACATCCCGTTTTTGATGCTCTGTGCATGCTGGGAAATTCCTGTGCATGTGTGTAGGTGGTGCACACTCACCTTTCCGAACTGGTAGTGAAGGTAAGTTGATTTCATCCCTGGTCTGAAGGTAGAGCTGGACCAGGAATGAGGATGGCGCCATATTCCATCTGCTCCATCATTCCATCACAAATCTACCCTGACACGTGTTCTGAGGCTCCCCTTCAAAATGGGTATTTTTTTCTCCTTCCCCTTAATAAGCCCCTTTGAGAGGAGGACAGCCTGCAGGGCTCGCCACCCCTTATGACAATCCCGGCTCTGATTGGCAACTTCAGTGATGGAAGGCCTTCTCCTCCAATGGCTGATTGCAACCCAGGGCAGCCATTTCAACCTAGGTTGCTTGACGGCCATGTTCTCCACTGACACATGGCTGCTATTTTTCTCTTATGCAGGTAGCCCTCAACTTACCACAGTTCATTTAGTGACCGTTTGAAGTTACAATGGCCCTGAAAAAAGTGACTTATGACCTCTGCAGCATCCCCAGGATCACCTGATTTTCACGCTTGACAACTGACTCCCATTTATGACACTCCTGGAGTCCTTTTGTGACCTTCTGACAAGCAAAGTCAATGTCAAAATCAATTCACTTAACAGCCGTATTACTAATGTAACAGCTGCAGTGATTCACTTAGCAAATGTGGCAAGAGATGTCGTTAAATAGGGCAAAGTTCAGGTAGCCAATTTCTCACTCAGCAACATAAATTTGGGGCTCAATCATAGCTATAAGTTGAGGACTACCTGTGGTTGACCCAACAATGGCTCGCTCAACAAATGAACTTTCATTAATTCAGCGGTTTTAAAGAAGAGATTGAATAACCATTTGTCTGAAATGGTGTAGGGTTACCTGCTTGAGACTAGAAGATCTCCAAGGTCCCTTCCAACTCTGTTCTGGTGTTATTCCTCACCCTCTCACCCCCTGAAGCTTGCTTCTCCATTGAAACTTTGCATCTCTTTGGAGACAGGTATGATGGTGATGTTGCTTTCTCCTTAAGCTGGGTCAAATTTGCTCCCCTGGTTTTCTCACTTCCTGCCCACAGTACTGCCAAGTTTAACCTTCTCTACCTTACGCAAAGAAACATTGAGTTGAATTACTTACACAAAGCAGGCAGGACATTGCAACCGTCCGACTGGCAACAGAAAATGTTCGTTTGAGAATAATATCCCTGTGCAGAGGTGATACTGTAAAAGCCTTCTTTGCATTCCTCAGCCTTTGCACAAGTCTTAGCTGTGTAACTGAGTGAAGGACTAGCTATGAAACAGAAATGAAATGCTGGGATTTAGAAAAAGAAAATAAAGACAGTGTTTAAAAAGCACTGTGCTCAATTCAATATTTTATTTGAGATCCCTTGTGTTAATGGATGTTGGCTGGCAAGAAGATTATATGGTTTTCCTTAATAGGAGAAAGAAAATAGTCACAAATATAGTTATTTTAAGGCCCAAAATTACCCCATGCATAATTGGAGATGGTTTCCTCCATTTATTTCAGGTAAAGAGGAAGAGTTAATTTTGACTGGTGAACTTCTGGAAACTATTCTGCACCATTAAATGGATATTGGATCCCTTTCTTTCTCTTACCACTTTTCTCCCAGTGTTCATGTACAGTAAAGATTCTCCTCACACATATGTGCTAGCTATTCTCAACTCTAGGGGGTGGTGCTCATCTCCGTTTCAAAGTCGAAGAGCCAGTGCTGTCCGTAGACATCTCCGTGGTTATGTGGCTGGCATGACTAAATGCCAAAGGGGCACGGAATGCTGTTACCTTCCCACCAAAGGTGATCCCTATTTTTCTACTTGCATTTTACATGCTTTCGAATTGCTAGGTTGGCAGAAGCTGGGACAAGTAACAGGAGCTCACTCTGTTATGCGGTGCTAAGGATTCGAACCGCCAAACTGCCGACTTTTCTGATCAACAAGCTCATCATCTTAGCCACTGAGCCACCATGTCCCTTCCATGTACTGTAGAGTAACAGAAAATAATATTTTCAACAACACAGCATTTCTAGTAAGCATAACCCACTGAAATTGGCAGAATATGTTCAACATTAGTTGAAGTCAATGATGAAATCCACCTTCCAGAAAACTGAATTATTCCTTGATGCTTGAGATACTAAGTGATGGTAATATGGACTTTCAGCTAAATTGAAAAGGTATTTCACTCACTGAAAGTAACCAGGAGAGACAAGGAAAGGCAATGTGTTTGGTCTTGTTCACACTCCATCAATCTCATGTCCTCATTTCTGCATTCTCCTCTAGTGGCAAAACATGTGTGGCATTTTAGAGATCTGACTGCAGAGGAGAGAAGGAAAATGATTATACATGCAGTGAGCCAACCAGGTGATGCAATAGTTATTTAAAAGCCCTGTGTAGACTTCAAAAATAGTAACATTTTTTTCTAGGTGTGTATCCGTCTCTAGCAAACATTTGAAACTTCGAAGGTTAGAGATTGAAAAACATGGATATCAGAAATTAGCTCAGCTTTTAAATAAGAAAAGTGATCCGAATTTACAACCTAAATGTTGGAGATGTGATTGTGCTGATGCTACGTATTACCATATATGGTGGACTTGCAAAAAAGTCAAAGCATTTTGGATAAAAAATATGGTGGGTTATTCAAAATATACTTTAAAAAAGGATAAAGTTCACCCCCAGTTGTTTTTGTTAGGTATAATTAGACTGTACAGTTATAGAGACTAATTTGATTTTGAACTTAACAACGGCAGCAAGATTGTTGGTGGCGTAGTACTGGAAGAGGGAAGAATTGCCTGCTATTCAAGAATGGATGCTAAAAGTAGTAAATCTAGCAGAGATGGCCAAAATTACAGCATACTTGAAGGACCACTCAGATGAGAAATACAAGTTCGAATGGAAAAGATGGATTGACTATATTCAAAATAAATATCGGACTAAAAAATTTCAATTAGCTTATAAGTGAAGGAATAAGGAATGTTACAACTTACCTAAAGTTAACATAACAAAAGGGGAATTAAGGCACAAGAGGAGGTAGGATGTCGAATTCAGTTAGCTTATGTTAGCATATGATTGTTAAATGTTTATACCCTGAATTTTGCTCTGGGAGTTTGGGGGGAGGGAGGGGGGAGGGAGGGAAGGTGAGGGGGCAATATTTGTAAAATATATTAAAACTTTTAATAAAAAAGGGATCTTTCATTCTCTTCTTTAGATGAGATGTTCCCCGAAACACTTCTTTTTATTATTGATTGAAATCAGCCTTCTAAACCAGCTGATTGAGTGCCCGCATATTAAGAACCAATACAGAGTATCCCGAGACTATGAAGAATTCACAGTTTATAATCTATATGACATTCGTTTTAGTGTTTTGGTTGAACACGTTGAATTAGGAGCTGGGAATCTCTGTGTTCTAGTTTTGCTTTAGGCACAAATGTCAGCTTGGGGACTTTGGACCAGTCACTCCTTAGCACAAGAAGAAGCATGTCCAAAATATGGCCAGGAAAATAGCTGACCTCTTATTGCTGGCCGCAGGGGTGAAGGCTAACTCCAAAGACCAAATTCTTAGCCTCCTGCCCATCCCGCAACTATCTGGTTGCTGATTCACCTCCTCCTTCATTTATTGAGAGCCTGTTTTTAAAAAGCTAAAACAAGCAGAGAGCTGAAGATGCTTCTCCATCCATGTGTCTTTATCCATTTAAGAAAACTCCTTCTACTAAGTCTCTGGAACAGGGGTGTCAAACTCAAGGCCCAGGGGTTGGATCCGGCCCACGGGGAGCTTAGATCTGGCCCATGGGACCACCCTGGAAATAGCAAAGGCCTGCAGTTCCTCTGCCAGCGAAAACGGAGCTCACGAGGTCCACGGACGGCCCTCCCGAGCTCCATTTAATAATAATAATTCTTTATTGTCGTGCACAACATATGTACAATGAGATTGGAGGAGTGCATCCCCTCCAACACAATACAACTCACAGTGAAGACAAAGAAAAAAAATCCCTAACCCAATAAATCATATTAACAAACACCCAGTCCCATTAGACTACTGTGAACATGTTACACATTGCGCCAGCCCTGCAAGTCCATCATACAACTTAGTTATGATGTCACTTTGTGTCCAGGAGTCTGACAGCCGACTGGCACTCCACTGGCAGAGGGTTGCAGGAGGCTGTCCCATCTGAAAACGGAGCTCAGCAGGGCTGTACATGGCCACCCTGAGCTCCACTTTCACTGGAAGAGAATTGCAGGAGGCCATCGCAGGCAAAAGCAGAGATCAAGAGTCTGTTTTCACTGGCAGAGCTCCCGGGCCTCTGACACAAGTGACATCATGCTGGCCACAACCACCCCAGCCCCCCTCCCCTCGAGGTCAAACACCACCCTGATGTGGCCCTCAATGAAATAGAGTTTGACACCCCTGCTCTAGAATCTCAGTGTTGAATAGCAATACTCACCACCTGTCAGTAAGACTGAGGAGATGAGACAGAAGAAGAGAACAAGACCAGCAGCCATTGTATCTGCAGAGTGACTCCAGCGCTGTCCCGAAACCAACAAGTGAATGCACTGAATTTTATAGTTATTGGAGCATGGCTCCCCTGTAGGATGTTTTTGGATTGATTCCATCCAGTGGGTGGAATGGAAGACATGAGTGATCACCAAATCCCACACAGGGTAGAGAAATAACAACTGGCACCGTGAAATGGCGAAAGGGGCAACGTCAATGAAGAACCAACACGTTGGTTGAGGCTTGTTGGGATCATCCAGTAACTCAGTGGGTTCTTTAGGTTAAGCAAGAATTGATTCCAATCAGAAGTAGGGGGTTGAAGAGGAAATATCTCCCTCCTCTTTTATTTTATTTTATTTCAGAAAGGAGAGTAAGAGGATGCTTGCTATGTGCCAACATGTCCAAGGTGGGTCAGTGGTGACGATGAAGGATATGATTTTGTTTTGATTCGTTGAGAAACAGCATAGGACCATAACCACTACTCAACTATTCACTGGAGGTATTGGCCAACCCAGCTTCTTTTATTGGAAGAGAAAGATGGAGGTTGCTGTGGGATGTTGGACTTTATCAGGGATGGAGATTAAATTTGTATGGTGTTTTTGCAATGGTTTAATGGGGATTTCTGTGGGTCAGTAATAGATGAATTCCTACAGGAAATCAACCCTATCCTTGGAAGGACAGACCCTGAAGCTGAAGCTCAAATTCTTTGGCCAACAAATGAGAAGAGAGGAAACATTAAAAATGTGCCTCTGCTGGCCAAAACGGGCTGGGGGAACATGTGCAGTCGCCCTGTGGCCTGTTTTCAGCCTCCCTGGCGTCCTGCAGCACTCTACTGGCCAAAAACAGGCTGCGTAGTGACTGAACAACAACAATAACAACAAGTAGATGAATGCTGAATGTGCAAAGGCCTGCACTCGTCTGGCAAATTAGCAGATATCGGAGGAAACAAGACTTATGGATTTTGAATGATTTGGTGACCGTTGTGTCAGGCTTACTAGGTAGATCAGATAGGAACACAATTAGATGAACTAATTCTACTTTATTGTAAAGCTACATTACCTGAAACTTGCAGGTCTGAAAGTACAATCCCCCCAAACTTTTTATAGCCCAAGAGACTAGAGAGTTTCCCTTCTGGATTTCTTGTCTCACCCACTATCTATTTGTTTGTTGTTGTTTATTGGATTTATATGCTGCCCTTCTCCCAAAGGACTCAGGGTGGCGTACAACATTAAAAAAAAACACATATTACAAAACTATTTGCAGACTATTTATTTATTTTATTTTTTATTTATTTGATTTGATTTCTAGACCGCCCCCTCTCCCCGAAGGGACTATTCATTTAGTTTGTCACATGTACAAAATCACAGGTATAAGAAGAAACATGGAACACAGGAAATGGGTAGAAATCAATGGGTACAGCAGGACAGGGACAGTAGGCATGCTGGTGCGCTTATATGCATGCCCCTTACAGACCTCTTAGGAATGGGGTGAGGTCAAAAGTAGACAGTTTAAGGTTAAAGTTATGGTGATTTGAGGATGTCACAACAGAGTCAGGTAGTGCATTCCAGGCATTGAGTACTCTGTTGCTGAAGTCATCTTTTCTACTGTGTCTTATATGACCAATGGCTTGGTAGAATCTCTTCACCCAGTCTTGCTTTCCCATATAAATCACAAGAAGACATCTTAACAAATACGACACAAAAAGGTGATGGAATGTGTAGGAGCAGTGAGGGAAGATTTTTGGCAACACAAAGCTTTCCCACAAAGAGGCCCAGCTTAAGAGACTGTGCAGTCCCAAGTTGGATGGGGAGGAGGTCCACGGTAGTCACACCCTAGAATCTCTCACGATGCATCTAGCAGGTAAGAAATTTACAACTTTATTTTGGCAAGATTCTGTCAATTAGATGTGACTGGATCTTGCCTCGTCCCTGCTTGACAGAAGCTACTGTATCAACATGTCTTCTCATGCCTAGTAATATACAAAGAACTCTTCTTATTTTGGTCACTCTTCTTATTTGGTCACAATAGTGGGAGCATTCACAACTTCTGGAGGCAAGTTGTTCCACTTATTAATTGTTCTGTCAGGTAATTTCTCCTCAGAGGACTTATTCAAAAAAAAAAAAAAAAAGGTTTGGGTAGCTGCAATATACTGGTGGCTCATATTTAAGTGATTGTCCACTAGGACACAAGAGGGAGTCAAACTATTCTCCAAAGCACATGAGGGTAGGACAAGAAGCAACGGGTGGAAACTAATCAAGGGGAGAAGCAACTTCTAAGGAGGAATTTCCTGACAGAACAATTAATCAGGGGAACAGAAGTTGCCTCCAGAAGCTGTGAATGCTCCAATACTGGAAGTTTTTAAGAAGATGTTGGATAACCATTTGTCTGAAGTGGTGTAGGGTTTCCTGCCTAAGCAGGGAGTTGGAGTAGAAGATCTCCAAGGTCCCTTCCAACTCTGTTATTCTATTCTATCCCTCTCACAGTTACTACATTACAACTCTCTGATAATATGAGAATGGTAGGAAGTATTCCAAAAGAAAAGTGACTAAGAGTATAGCTGAATTGAGTAAGAAATGGATGACACCAGAGGAGGGAATGACCTGGTTATCAATGCTATGGTTTCATGTTGTTTGTTCAAACCTCTCCTTAGAAAAATATCCAGGCACAAATACTTTAGTTGCCACAACTTATTTTCATTATGATTGAGGGAAAATGGATTGTTTAGAGAAAAACCACGTTCCCCTCAGCTAGTAGCCCCAAACACAGCATTTCAAACCTCCCAGGTCTGCCCCTCCATGTTCTAAATTACTGCCAAATTACAAGTAAATTACTTGTTACTCACTTAACAAAGGTTTCATTTAGCCACATAAATGTTGGGCCTAAATTGTGGTCATAAGCCGAGACTCCCTGTATTACATAACTATCAAGGGTTCACAGTTTTACATCTCCCTGTTGATTTTATGTACCAGCCCTGTTACAACATTCAACATTGCCAGGTTCTATGCAAATATTCTCAGAATTCGTCAGATGATTATTTCTCCCTTCTGTTTAGAGCTCAACACTGCAAACTAGAGTCAATTTGACTTGCTGCACCTTTCGCATACCCATTTTTAAAAAAAATTCCCCTTCGCATTTCTACCCCTCCTCTTTTTTAATCTTCCCACTATTTACATGTTGATATCTTCTGTGCCTCTTACACATCTTTTCGTTTTCTGCTCTGATGCTATCTATAGCTCATTATAACTTTCCCCTTAATATAGCTTTTTATATTTATTTTAATGACTGTATTCACGCCCTTAGGTTAGTCTAGCCCTGTAATGATGATTCATTAGATTGCTTATCAGAAACAAATCAAGAAAACCCACGTTCCTGCTCAGCGACAGAGCTCAGGTGCGTGTTTCCAAAATTAGAAGCTGTATTTGCATAACATGACAAATGTGAACAGAGCTACTATTGACTTTAGGGTTGTTTTTTTGTCTTATAAATGAACTGAGCATTATTCACACGCAAAGGAAATGGGATTACAGATAGTCCTCAACTTACGACCACAACGGAGCTCAAAATTGCTAAGGGAGACATTTGTTAACTGAGTTTTGAACCACTTTACGCCCTTTCTTGATACTGTGGTTAAGGGAATCCCTGCAGTTGTTCAGTTGGCACGGTTGTTAAGTGGATCTGGTTGACTTTGCTTGTTGGAAGGCCGCAAAAAAGGATCATGTGACCCACCATCATAAATAGGAACCAGTTGCCCAGCATCTGAATTTTGATCAGGTGACTGCAGGGATGTTGCAAAAGTTGTCCGTGAAGACACTTTTTTTCAGCATCATTGTAACTTCAAATGGTCACTAAATGAACTGTTGAAAGCTGAAGATTACCTGTACTTGTGACCGTGGTGGGATTCAAATAATTTAATAACCGCTTCTCTGCTCTAATGACCAACTGGGTAGGCGTACCTACCTGGGTGGCCATGTAACTGGGTGGGCGTGGCCAACTTGCCGAGGGTGGGCGGGTGGCCGTGGCCAACTTCGCCTCGCTCATGAATATGGGGCAGTGGTGGGTTTCAAATTTTTTTAGAACCTCTTCTGTAGGTGTGGCCTGCTTTGTGGGAGTGTCTTGCCAGCCATGTGACTGGGTGGGCATGGCCAACTTGTAAAATGTGGTGAAACTCACTTAACAACGCTCTTGCTTAGCAACCAAAATGTTGGCTCAGAAACTCTGGCATTTGAAGCACACAAGTCTTAAAGCTCTAAAGTTACAAGACCCTTGCACCCCTAACCCTTTAGAAAAAAACCCCAGGGGTGTTCAAACTTGACAGCTTTAAGACTTGTGGACTTCAACTCCCAGAATTCCTCCTCTCGCTCTTCATCTTGATGATGTGCAGACAGGCGGGGGGAGGGAGCTGGAACCGGCACTGTAGATTTGTGGAACCTCTTCTATAGAAGAGCTTAGAACTGGCAGGAACCCACCCCTGCTATGGGGATGCTGCAATGGTCATAAGTGTGAAAAACCATCCTAAGTCACTTTTTTCCAGTCCCATTGTAACTTTGAATGGTCACTAAATGAACCATTGTAAGGCAAGGGTTACCTGTACAGAAACACAAATAGCTTCTTTGCTTGCAAAAAGCTGCCCTAAATATTAATCATTAGATTAGAAATGGGGGAATATACAAACGCTGTTGGAAGGAGATTTCTTTCCAACAACTGGTTCTCCGAACTGCTCAGAAAGCTAACAACTGACTGAATCCCCCCCCTCCCCAATTGCTTGTTACCTATGTTGTGCGAAGCCAATTATGGGGCAACTTTTAGCCAATTGCACTATTACAATTACACAAAAGATTGCTATTCTGAGGATTGCATTAGGGAAAATCTCCTTTCACATAAACCCTGTTACACTTGATTGATATAAATACAATAATTAACGAACACTGACTGGCCACAAGTAATCTGGTTACTAGACACTTGGTGATTTTGTTAATTGAATCCTGCCCCACAAAGCATTGCTGAACAAATCACAAAGCAAGAAGAGAATTAGTTAAGAAGACAAGATCTACGTCGATCTTCAGGTATATTATGTGCCTAAAAATGGAAGTCTTTTCTTGAAATTTCTAGTAAGAAGCAGGTCAGAGCCACATTTCTTGGCAAGGTTTTTTTTAGAAGTGGTTTCTTCTTGTTTTCTTCCTAGGCTTTAGAGAGAGGGATTGGCCGAAGGTCGCCCCACCTGCTTTGTGTCTAAGGTGGGACCAAAACTCCTGGGTTCCCGGTTTGTAACTTGATGCCGTAACTACTACGCTAAACTGGCTTTCTATAAAAATAGATTTAGCTAAATGTAACTTAAAACAAGTTGACTAAAACTAAAAGATGTGTGCAACCTGAAAACCAGATTGGAGACAATTTGTTGTGGAGAAAAATCCATCTGTGAGGCTGCTAAGAGTTGGCAACAACTTGATGACACATCATCAAAAATTAACCACAAGATACATAACTAATGATGATATTTACCGTCTTTAAATTCCCTCCTTTCAATGCACGCAACATTATAATTTTTGAAACTTCCTCCGGTCCTTCCGACACGCCCTAAAAAGTTGGCTTTTCCAGCAAGCCGGCCTGGCCTGTTAATTTTAACTCATTTCTTAAATGTATTGTTCCATAAATTCAATTTGGGTTTTTTTGGATATATATTTAATTTCTTTTTAACTTTTGGGATGTGTGTTTTTTAATGTTGTACGCCGCCCTGAGTCCTTTGGGAGAAGGGCGGCAAATAAATCCAATAAAGACAAAAACAAAACAAAACAAATGTTTTCTGCTTCTTTTTTTAAATAATATTTGTTTAAATCAAGTAGTAATTCTGCTTTAAGTCAGAGTGGCTTTGGACATGTATGCCCTTTGGCTACAGACAAGTTCCATTGTTATTTTTATCTGGAGTCATGCTTCTCTGTGCAAATCTTGGCTCAGATTCTGTCTGTGGGATTCAAGTTTCTCCTTGAAGCAGTTAGTCAAAGAAACTGGGCTGTGACAACTGCCAACTTGCTGTGGCCACCTTGCCGTATGCAACTCACCACGGGCAACCCGCCACAGCCAGCTTCTTGCAGCCAACTCACCGTGGCCAACTCACCACAGGACAAGAGTGACACTAATGTTGAAGAAATAGTGGGATAGAATCATTAAAGAAAGGATGCCGAAGGAGGGATAAAATGAAATGGGAATGACCAAAATTAAAATAATTTTCAAAACTTATTTAAATAACTACGGTTACGAAGTATTTCTAGCAGGACTAGCAGATGCTGCAACAGCTTTGTTCCCTATCCATCTGGTAAACTCGCACGGTTTGTTTTTCTCTCCATGTCCATGTCCATGTATACATCCAAAGTAGACTGTGTTGCTTCTCTGTGTCATATAATATATGTGGGTATATGCATAATTTTGTATTCATTCATTCATTCATTCTGTCATGGTTATGTAGTGTATATTGGAGATGGTGAGCCTCTGAGAGCTTATGCAACGAATTTCATTCCAATGTATGCCAATTAGTGTACATTCAAAGCGACAATGAAGTTCTTCTAAGTCTAAACTGATTTGTTAAATTGTTCCACAGCGAGTTGTCCTGTGTGGCAAGTTGACCATGGTGAATTGTCCCGCAGCAAGTTAGCCACACTGAATTGGCTGCGGCGAGTTGACTGTGGCGAGTTCTCCCATTCTGCTCTTAACTGCCCTTATGCTCTGGAACTGTTTCTCAGCCTTAGCTAACCAGCTAGATTGACACAGAGTTGTTGTTGTTAAGAAACACTGATGTGCTACCTCCATCTTTCAAAGCTCTTGGACGAAAGACAATCTATCAAGCTAACAAGTGACAGATTTTCCCACGAGATTTGTAAGTAGGATAGTGACATCACACTGCATCCAACATCTGTCTTGGGTTCCTTCAGGAACTTAATCACTCCCTTATATTTTTCTTACCCAGAAAAAGTATATATGTTTTTGCAAAACTGCAGGTTGCCATCTCAAGTTCGGGGGTGGGGGGGCAGTCCATTTTAATTCCCAGCGGTTGTACCTAAAGCCTGAGCCCTGAGAGTAGAAGAAGTGAATAGAAATAAAAGGTTTAAAACATCCGGGAAGGGCCAATCTACAAAATCTCCATTATGTTGCAACAATACAAAGGCTGCTCAGTTGAAAGTCCTCTTTAGAATGGATGGAACAATAAACATAACACCCAGGTGTGCAAATTTGGCTTGAAGGTGGAGTCTGCTTTGGATGACGAAGAAAGTCAATAATACAGGGGAAAAAAAGATTATTTCCAATAAAGAGCTAAAAGAGAGAGAAAAACCTAAAGATTCTTCAATTTGTACTGACTCCCCGGACACATTGATGTATCTGTTATAGAAATGGAACAGAATACTTTTAACCAAGAAGTACTTCCCAGTTGATTATCTCCAGGGGTTTCTGGTGATATGTTATCCGATGTGGTTTGTTAGCTTTTTGAGATCACGTGTGTGGGTGTTGGCGTTTCACATGTACATATTTACTCCTAGCAACATGTGAATGGGTTGGGAGCCGTTCCAAAATGGGTTGGGAGCCGTTCCAAACATTATGCAAGCAAACAAGATTAGCTAATTGAACTTGTTAAAAGCTCCCACTATAAAACAGGGATTCAATTAAATTCTCATATAGCTTCGTGTGCTTGCAAAAGACTACAATCAAGGCAAAATATATAGTAATTTCTGAAAGTAGATGACCAGACCTCACTTACCCACCAAGCCACTGAGAAGGAAATCCTTCTTATCTTGGCGTCACGTTTTTACCAATATGTCAGATTTGGTTTATTCAATTTGAAGACTTCTTTTTTGTTGCTGTTGCCACTTTTTAAAATGAGCTTTAAGCCATACAGAACTGTTCTTTCTTTCTTTCTTTCTTTCTTTCTTTCTTTCTTTCTTTCTTTCTTTCTTTCTTCCTTCCTTCCTTCCTTCCTACCTACCTACCTACCTACCTACCTCCTACCTATCTATATTTGAGTTTTGTTAGATAAGAATGAGTGGATTAGGTAAAGGTAAAGGTTCCATGTGTAAACTAAGGACTACTTGTCCCAGAGGTGCTTTTTCAAAAGGTGACTGGACCTTCTTAGATTTTCTTTGAAGGCATTTAGCTTTTCATCCAAGAAGCTTCTTCAGTTCTGATTGAATGGTGGATGAAGGAAGGATTTCATCCTCCATCCATCCCATCCTTTCATCCCAAAGCACCTTTGGGACAACCATGACCTGGATGACTGAGAATCCCCATAGACAATAAGGACTACTTGTAGTGCTTTTCCCACGTTGAGAAATGCTGAAGTCAAAGGCAAAAGAAGTACTGATCGTTTACTTTTCTAATCATGCGCTGATCAAAGAAAATACAATGTGACAGACTCTTCTCACAGATGGCCAGATGCCAAGTAGGAGTTCTTTGAAGGATTGCTAATGCATTGTGCGCCCAAACTCGCTCAGAAGTGGTGTGGGTTGTTGATGACATTTCAATGGCTGTGTTTACCACACATACAGAACCAAAATATTGCACCTCAGAATGTCAGCCTAGTTCTCAGCTCACTGAGACGGAATGTAATTTATTTAACTTTAGCCATTGCAATAATTAACCATACCGGTAGGTTCTGGCTAAGGTTTCTGGTTACACCCATTAACCTTGCTTCACATAAGTCGGTTTCTTTGTATCATCCTCTCATATAATATCTACAGACCCCTCACATCCTGGACCTAAATTGTTTCAACTTCTACCCTCAAAATGACGCTATAGGGCACTGCACACCAGAACAACTAGACACTAAAAACTAAGACAGGTTTTTTTCCTGAATGCAATCACTCTGCTAAACAGCTAATTCCCACAATACTGTCAAATTATCTACTAAGACTGTATTACTATTATTCTTCTCATCCTTCCTAGTACCCATCTCTTCTCACTTATGACTATAACCATGTTGCTTGTACCTTTAAAATGTATATTGTTGTTTGTTTCCTAGTATAATTTGTTTATTATTAACCCATAACTATCACCAAGTGTTGTATTTTATGATTCTTGATGAATGTATTCTATTTTATTTTTCATTATGTACACTGAGAGCCTATGCACCAAAGACAAATTCCTTGTGTGTCCAATCACACTTGCCCAATAAGAAATTCTATTCTATTCTATTCTATTCCCTATTTTATTCTATTCCATTCCATTCCATTCTATCTATCACAGGTCAATATTCATGGTCAATGGGGGTTCACAATCTTAAGAGAGAGGATGCAAATACAAGGAAGAAGAAAAAATAATCAAGACAAAACATGGTCTTTTCCAGGACAAACCCTAAAACCGACTCTTGGAAGGCTTAAGTTTCATCTTGATCTAGTGTCATCCTGGCAGTTGGAAGCTATCAGTAAAACCTGAGTTTTCTTAAGCAAAACATGACCAAGGAACAGAAGGAAACAATGGATAACTTGCAATTGATTCACTGAGGGCAAGACAAGAAGCAATGGGTCGAAACCAATCAAGGAGAGAACCAACCTAAAAGTAAGAAGAAACTTCTTGGCAAGGAGACCAATTAGTCAATGAAACAGCTTGCCTTCCAGGGTGATGGGATGACAGTCGCTGAAGGTTTTCAAGAAAAGATTGGATATCCATTTGTCCGGGATGGAATAAGAACTCCTGCCTTGGCCAGGGGGTTAGACTAGAAGACCTCCAAAGTCCCTTCCAGCCCTAAAATTCTATGAACATGCTCCAAATCCTGTCTCCATCAATGACCTTATACCCATTTATACAGATGTGGGCTTCACATGTTAACAACCAGTTAGCCCAGAATCGAAAATGTGAGCATGGGCCTTGCGCACATGTGCACTGCATCAAAACCACGGTGATTATATAGACGGGATAGCGCCAGGGTGGGTGGGTGGGCCCAGCCGCTGGACATAACTACCGGTTTGCCCGAGCTGGTCCGAACCGGCTGAATCCCACCACTGCATTTATATGAAAATAGATCCCATTGATTTACTTCTGAACACAGTTTGCTAATTTGTTTTTTTATTTAAATAATAATTGCCAGACACATTTATTTTGAGTTGATTTTTTTTAAATGTAAGAAAAAATGAAAGATGGCATTGTCTTATAAGAGGCATTCGATTACACCGTCACACGCACACATACACAATGGTGCCCCTTAGCTGGGAATCATACATCATCAGAAAAAAAAACGACACGCCAATATATATTTTTGTTCTTCAGTATGATGATTGTAGCCTTAACTCAATCGTTGGAAGCTTAATTATTTAAACCAATTAATCTATTCCAATCTTAACCAAGCCTTTTCAAAGCACTATGTAAAAAGCTCATTAAACTAAACGATATCTGTATCGTTGGGATTACTTTACTTGCGTGACATCCTTAACACCAACATTCATTTCTATTCTTATTTAAGATGTGCATTAATTAGATACATTAAAATCCCTTTTTACTGAACAAAGAGAAAAGACAGAGAGAGAGAGAGACAGAGACATACAGAGAGAGACTCACAAACCAGCAATTGAGACACCAATGGACTCCAGCAATTGCTGAAGCCAAAACCTCTTGGATTTATGCCTTCTTTGATACAATTCAATGGGAGATCCCCCCTCCCCCCCCATTTGAGTCAAGAGGTCATTGGCAGGTTGGGGTTAATACAGGGATTTGTCCAGTAGCAACCAAAGGACACTGGGCAGAAAGATTGCAAAAGATAGGCAACTGGAAATCTGGCTGGCACCATCTTTGGCATCCTGAAGTTTGACCATTTCAAGTGCGTAAGTTGCGTTTCCAAAGGTCAGGTTGACACCTGTTTTGAAGATGTTGTTTTCAACAGCACATCCCTTGGCAATGAAATCTTGAGGTGCAGCTTTATCTGTGAAATCAAAGGATAGGGGAGGGGCTAGAATTAGCATGTTTTTCTCCCCAGGAGTGATGCTGAATTTGGCTCAACTGTGTCCTTCCTCTTCCATCCCCTGCCATTTTCACTAAACACGAGTGAATTGCTTTTTTTTTTTTAATTTTTATTCTTGGCAGGCAATTCCTCAGATCCTGACTTGTTTGACTTGTCGCATGCCTAAATCAATGAATTGGTAGTAAAACCAACGGAATGTCTGCACTTTTTATCTGAGCCGTGGTGGTGCAATGATTGCAGGCTAATTCTGCCAACTGTCAGCAGTGCGATTCTCACTGGCTCAAGGTTAACTCAGCCTTCTATCCTTCCATGGTTGGTAACATAAAGACCCAGATTACTGCAGGCAAGAGACTGACTCTGTAAACCTCTTAGAGAGGGCTGTAAAGCGTTGTGAAACAATATATGTCTAAGTGCTAGTGCTGTTGTTATCTTCTGCCTTCCTATTGGATTACAGGTAGTCCTTGACATACAACAGTTCATTGACCGTTCAAAGTTACAGTGGCACTGAAAAAAGTGACATGACGTTTTTTCACATTTGCAGCATCCCTGTGACCACGGGATCAAAATGCATATTTAGAGCTTCATATTTATGTCCTTTACTGTGCTCCACGGTCATGGGACCCCCTTTTGCAACCTTTTGACAAGCAAAATCAACGGGGAAGCCGGATTTACTTAACAACCAGGTTGCTAACTTAACAATTGCAGTGATTCTCTTAACAACTGTGGCAAAGGAAGGTTGTAATGTGGGGCAAAACTCACTTAACAAATGTCTCAGTTAACAACAGTCACCCGGGGGCTCCATTGTGGTCATGTCAAGGACTACCTGTAATTGAGGTCTGGAAAGTTTGCAGCGGGTACATGGCTCAAGACACAGTTGGAACTGTGCCATAGAGAAGAGAGTGGCAGTTGCGTTTTTTTCCATAGGACTTTTTGTGTATTGCCCATTATGGAATGGCAGAAAACGCTCAGAATTTCTACAAGGTAAATATGTGCTAGTCATTTCCGACTCTAGGGGGCGGTGCTCATCTCCGTTTCAAAGCCGAAGAGCCAGCGCTGTCCGAAGACGTCTCCGTGGTCATATGGTCAGCATGACTAAATGCTGAAGGTGCACGGAATGCTGTTCCCTTCCCACCAAAGGTGGTTCTTATTTTTCGACTTGCATTTTAACCTGCTTTCGAACTGCTAGGTTGGCAGAAGCTGGGACAAGTCACAGGAGCTCACTCTATTACGCTGTGCTAGGGATTCGAACCGCCGAACTCCCGACCTTTCTGATCGACAAGCTCAACATCTTAGCCACTGAGCCACCGTGACCCTTTCAGAATTTCTGGTCGGAAGGTATAAGAACAAGGGTTAACAGCTCTTCCAATGACCTTAATAGCAACACAGCCCTTGCCTTGACTTCCGATATTTTTCCACCCATTTGATGATGTGCTCAGACTAATGGAACATTTCTCCTTCTCCTACAGGTAGTTCTCAACTTACAACCATTCCCTTAGAGACTGTTCAAAGTTACTGTGGCACTGAAAAAAAGTGACTTAACTCCTATCACAGCATCTCCATGGTCACATGTTTCATGATTTGGGTGCCTGGAAAATGGGCCCATATTTAGGACTGTTGCAGTGTCGTGCTGTGAGAGAGCCACTTGTGACCTTCCCACCAGGCATCCGACAAGCCAAGCCAATGGGGGAAACCAGCTTTACTTAATGACCATTTGATTTACTTAACAATTGCAGTGAATCCCCTTAACAGCCATGGCAAAAACGGCCCAAAAATCGGGCGCACCTCATTTAGCCACCACCTTGCTTAGCAATAGAAATCCCACAGCTCAACTGTGGTTAAGTCGAGACTGTTAGAAGCGGATACAGCTTTTGGGATGAGAGTCTGGATTAAAATGTAATGAATCTATGCGAAGTTTCTGATTGTTCTGATCGAGGCTTCCCAAGAGCATGGAACAAACTCCTTGTCCCGGCAAAATCCCCATTTCTTAATTTACAGTGAATTTTGTGCTCATTCACATCCAGCAAAGTCTTTCAAAGGAGGAGTTATAGTCACAGACCTTATCTGTCTTGGAGAACTGCCAGGCCAAAACTTTTCAAGGAGTCTTGGAGAACCGCAAACCAATTAAGCAAACTAATTGTCTCCTGCAAACTCCACTCCTCTTTCACTCCTCTTTTATTTCCTCTGGGAGGAGCCATTCATCGTCTAGACTTACTCCCAAGTCGACCCCTGCTCTTTAGTTGTTCCCTTCGTCTGGCAACTTTGCGCATGCACACACTGGGAACAGGCTCCAGCTGTTCGTCTGCCTCACTGATGTCTGACTCTGACACCAGCTGATAACTGGCATACGGCTCTGGCCTCCTCTCTGCCTCCGACACAGAGCCCTCATCAGAGCCTTCAGGACTGGCCCATGTTCCTCCCCCACCTCCTTACTGTCTGAATCTGCTGCCAGCTCCACTGGCGGCCCACAAGACTGATTTACCTGTTATGACTTTCCCGTTCATACTGAAGCATTTCTTCTGGAGATCGTTGCATTTCATTAATTTGTCCTCACATGTTTTAGCGAAAGCAAAGCACGATGGGCAAACCAGATTACTGTTGGGTCTAGTGTTGTTAAGTGCTGGAAGAATTAAGACAACAATGAGTTAGCAACCGAGCCGAAACTTCTGCGCTACTTCCATGAGCAAAATTATCCCAGGTTTATTTGGGAGGGGAAATCTTATCCAGTTCTGTTTTGGGGGATACCACTCCCCCAAATTTATAGAAGGACAGATGTTCATTCTCTGCACAATGAACGGTGCTGTTGTGAAATCAACAGCTGGAGGTACGACCTCTGCTTTGGATTGAATGGACATTTAAGTCTAATTTCCTGAGGTCCAGACATTTTAATGGACGATTTAGACATTTAAGCCTAATGTTCCTTGTTTACCTGGTGCATTATAAATACAGTCACCTAACTATACGAATTCCATCCATCTTTATAACAAAATCTAAACAAAAATTTGTTAGTAAAATCTTTCTTGGGTCTGATGAGAGGAGATGTGAAATAAATAGTAAATAATTTTTAGCTAATTACAATAATAATAAGGAAATGCTAATGGATAATGTTTAATGATTTCTATTTGTGTTGCCATTGGTAAAAGCAATTAGATATAAGCCTTAAATAGTGAGCTGGGGGAAAAAGGGGGGGAAGGAAATGTTTAGATATCTTATTAATTGATTTTTTTTCCAGAATATGTTATAAAAGGGTAAGTATTGGAGGTTTATAGGAATAGTTAATGAATGCCAGTAGGTGGTTGTGTCTTTAAACACAAATGATTCCAGATAAAAGCACGTTCAAATAATTCTAGTTAAATGAGAATGGTGGTACATTGATAGTAAAATACATAAATATTTTTGATTTAAAATGTACAATTCAATATTACCACAATAATGATTGTGGTAATAACGCACGAAATCTATTTGTAACCAATCGACATGCTTTCTACAAGATGTAACGAAGGATGATTCTTTTTTGTGTGTGTTCTTGTTTAATTAAAACAATAAAAAATTTGGGGGGGGGGGGAGAGTTCCATCCAGAGAGATTGCTATTAAAATGGGGGGGCAGGATGAAATGGGAATCGGGGTGGATGGGGGGCAGAAATGCAAATAAAAGCAGGTTTAAAAAACGAACGACAATGCCACCTACATGCAGTAATATTCTCATTGCATGAATCTGTGTTATTACAGCATCTAACATTGTTCATCAGATAAAAATCCTTTTCAGAGGACATGATGACAAAGCCTCGTTCGCAGATTTTTGGCTCCAATTTGTTGGACTGGCAGCCTTTCATTGTTGCTTCAAGTGTTGGGTCTTTTTTCCCTGCAGAGAAAGGAGAGGAAAACTGTGTTACAAAGGAGCTGAAAAGACAACGGTTGCCATTCGTTAAAAGCACTGCTCGGTAGACCCCAAGGGACTACTTACAAACGGCAATTGGACCTTCTTGATTTCTTCCCCTTGAAAACGTTTCTCGAAAAAGCTTTTTGGATGAGACGAAAAACGTTTGCAGGGAGAAAAGCCAAGAAACTTTTTAATTTGGAGGTTTGCTTTGTGTGGTTTGTTATTTGATTTTGGCTGGCTTGTTTCCATAAAGGCTAGTAATGGGTATACAGCCAGGATGGCAAACCTATGGCAAGCGTGCCACAGATGGCGCGCAAAGCCCTATCTGTAGGCGCGCAAGCCGTCGCTCCAGCTCAGCTCCACTGTGCAGGCGCGCGGATGGTGGCGGCGCATTATGGGTAAACTCATGCGCTTTCAGCACACAACAAACAGGATAGACATTACTGGTCTAAAGCTTCCCCTTGGCTTAATCCTGCCAAAGAGATGTAATTAATTTTATGCTGTTATCTATTTCCTCTAGCCTGCCTTTCTTAATGGGCCCATTTTTGTTTCCACTTTTCTCGATGAAAGGGGTGAAGACCATCTACTGTCCTTCTTTAATTCCTTCATTTGAGTTAAAGCTATTTTGTTTATGAATAGATTGGCGTGGATTTCTAAATGGGGCACAAATATCCATTTCTAAAGATTTCTCCATCGGCTGGAGGCTGTTTTACTATGCAGGAAGCTCCATTTCTCCTTTGGGGAAATATAGTATTCTGCCTCTTTCAATATCCCCCCAAATATTTCATACTTCTAGGGGGGAGCCTCCCCCCCCCCAATTGACACTTCTCAGTAGAGTCCAGGTGTGGAGTTAAGATCCTGTGCCTTCACCTTTTAGGTCTACAGAGACTCGGCTAAGTTCCCCAACAATTAAACGTGGTATAAATTTTCACAATTTCCTGGCATTGTGGAAAGGTAACTTCAAGGACTTTTCAGCCATGATGCTTAAACTCCATCTCTACCTCCCCACCCCACTCCACACTCCAGTTTTAAATGAACAGAGACTGCAACAGGGATCATTGGAGGTGTGTGTGTGTATCCCCAAAATATTAATGGAATGGTGACTTTTAAAGGAGACTCTCAAATACAGGCATTTTAGGTAAATGTAAAGGTTCCCCTCGCACATATGTGCTAGCCATTCTCAACTCTAGGGGGCGGTGCTCATCTCTGTTTCAAAGCCGAAGAGCCAGCGCTTTCCGAAGACCTCTCTGCCATCATGTAGCCAGCATGACTAAACATGGTGTTGCGTCCCACTAAAAGTGGTTGCTATTTTTCTACTTGCATTTTTACATGCTTTCGAACTGCTAGGATGGCAGAAGCTGGGACAAGTAACAGGAGCCGTTACACAGCGCTAGGGATTCGAACTGCTGAACTGCCGACCTTTCTGGTTGACAAGCTCAGCGTCTTACCCACTGAGCCACTGAGTGTGGCAGAATTTTTACCTGCTTCTTCGAGTTTTCGATTGTACGAGAATTGGAAGCTTGGCTTTTCTGTGGAGGCAATCAGGGCAGCCTTCCTTGTTTTGATAACTGTTAGCTCTTTTACTAATCCAAAATTAGACTTTTCCAGGAGATTGGCCAAACACCAGGCTAATGTGGATGCTGAAAATTTGTCTCTACCCCTGTTTTTCTCAGAAGTGAGTTGGTATTGGGAACTCGATCTTCTTCTCTCCTTCTTCTCTCTTTCTCTCTCTCTCTCTTTTGCTTCCCATCTTTCTCTCTCTCTTTCGCTTCCCACCTTTCTTTCTTTCTTTCTTTCTTCCTTCCTTCCTTTCTTTCTTTCTTTTTCTTTCTTTCTCTCTCTCTCTCCTCTCCCTCTCTTTTCCTTCTTCTCTTTCTCTCCTCTCCTCTCCTCTCCTCTCCTCTCCATTCTTCCTCTTTCCCTCCCTCCTTCCCTCTCTTTCAATTGAAAAAAGTTCCTGGAAGTAGATATTCAGAAAAGCAAACAGGAAGTGTCAGCATTTACCAGTAAAGATTTCCGTCTGAGTTGAATAACATTTCTCTGCATCTGGACAAGTTGCTTCTTTACACGGTGGTGTAGAACATTGGCAGACCAGGGCATTTGCTGTTTGGGGTGGGGGAAAATAAAATAACAATAATTTTGAATGGAAAAGCATCACTAATGATTTATTTATTTATGCTTTCTGATCTAATTCTTTTTCCATGGAATGGTGACCCGTGCACCTTCT
This sequence comes from Natrix helvetica, assembly GCF_964273705.1. Taxonomy (NCBI): domain Eukaryota; kingdom Metazoa; phylum Chordata; class Lepidosauria; order Squamata; family Natricidae; genus Natrix; species Natrix helvetica. The sequence goes on from NC_138560.1 coordinate 5,633,763, forward strand.
CTGACCCTGTAAAAACTTGGTCCTAATCGTGGCTTATGCATCAATACACTGGTCGCTCATTACCCACCTAGGTAACACCATCAAGGTGCTTTATCAGGGTAATGAAACATCTGTAAGAAAACCAGCAAGCTCAGAGAGCACCATGGATGTTAATGTTAATCAATCAATAATCTCCAAATACAGTGGATAAATATTTCATCACACTTCGCCTTCCGCCCTCCCAGTCTAGAGGCTATGTTCCAAGTATTTACCGGACTTACCTGTAGCGATCAAAGCAGCGAAAAAAAGAAGGTACTTCATTGTTTTCTGGGAATGGAGAACTTTCGGTTTGCAGAAATAAATGATCCAACAGCGAATTTCTTCAGGTTAGAAATTTGTAGGGAGAAAGAGCAAGAGAGAATTAATATGTCAAATGAACAACGGAGAACTTGGAGGGAGGCTAATGAAACTGGTGAATCATGAGTTGGATAGGGTTTTTTTTATATAAAATTTTTTATCTCTAAAATTCTCTGACTGGAAAAATAATGAGCATATTTGGGAGAAATGTTGCTTCAAAGGTGTGAATTTACAGTGGAGGAAATAAAAATTACCTTGTATTCATGATGGCTTAGAAATAACTAAGATTTCCCAATTCTTCATGACCTAGCCTTCTCCACCCTAAATGACAAATTCTATCTTTTGTTGGGCACTTTAGGTTTGGCTGAGAGCCACAGGGAAAACTAAATGTGCTTGCATTTAAATACAAATACTGTACAAACGTCTGAATCTGGTTGTATCTGGGGTTGATGCCTTGGCAGAGTAACTAGGCAAGAGTTGAAGAATTATGAGGCTGTTGACAAAAATTGAATTTCAAATCTATAGAGAGTCCCTTTGCTGACTGCGGAATTCTGGGAGTTGAAGTCCACACTTCTTAAAATTGCTGAGAAGCAAGGCTGGCTGGGGAATTCTAGGAGTTGAAGTCCACACTTCTTGAAGTTGCCAAGATTGAGACGCATGATTTCAGACCATTAACGATCCAACCTTTGCTTCAACACTCCTAAGGATGAAGCCACCACAACTCCAGGAGGTAGGTTGTCCAACTGTTTCATAACAGTCATAATCAGGAGATGCCATCTTACCAAGTTTGAATCTTTCCCTACGTAGCTTCAGTTTGTGACTTCTTGTTGGATTCTTGAGTGCTAGGGAGAAAATATGTATATACCCTCTTCCCTGTGCGGCAGTACTTCAAGAATTGCAAGGCTGCTGCATTTTATGATGAATCTCAATAAATTTATAATGCCATCAGGACCACCCCCCCCCCCAAAAAAAATAAGACCTGGTCTTATTTTATTTTATTTTTTGCCTTCAAAACCAGCATTAGATCTTATTTTCAGGGGATATCTTGTGGTCACTGCCGGCCCACTTCTGCGGCTGCTTGCCTATGCCCACATGCAGTGAGTGCCCCCCAGCCTCCATTTTGTCATCAGAGGCCTTCAGGAAAGGCCTCCACACCTGAGAAATGAGCTTTGATGGCACCTCTGATGGTGAAAGGGAGGTCAGAGGGTGACACGCACAAGCAGCAACCACAGAAGAAGTGAGCTGGCAAGGCGAGGCAAGTGTCTTGGTGTGAGAGATCTGGCTGTAATTGTCCGAAAGTAAGCAGCTCCACTCCCCATCCCCACCCTAGCTTGATTTGTACCTGTGCATCTCGCCCCACCCCATGTACCCAGGTGGGCAGGGTCTTAACTAGGGCTTATTTTGGGAGTAGGGGCTTGTTTTCAAGATAGGTCTTATTTTGGGGGAAACACAGGTAGTATTGTATAATCTTTTTTGTTGGTTAGCTTTCTTTGAATCATCATAATGTATCTAGAAGGTCTGGGGTTTTTTTTACCCGCCCATCCACTTCATCGTATAAATGCCATTTATCAATATTTTTTCTATCGGTGCTCCAGTTTTTAATACCTTGCTATTAATATTTTCAAACAAATTTTTAAAGACTCCTAACAAGGGACAAAGAAGGTTTTTTAAAAAAACTTCTTGCACCTTTCTTTAATTCTAATCTAGAGTAGAGGTAGAGTTAAACATTTTAACTCTACCTCTACTCTTTAATCAAATTATAGAGTTTTATTGCAGTTTGCTATAAAAAGCCATTTTGTGCCATTATTGTGTTTAGTTTTAATTCTTCTGGACTATTTTGCACAAATGAGCATATGGATGGTATCAAGCCCAGTGCTATTTCCCCCCCACACACACACACACATAAAACAGCAGCTGATGGATCTTTTAAATAATTAACAGGCTGAGTGACTGAGATATCTTGTTTCGAGATATCTTTAACTAGAACAAACACTCTGTGCTTTAAAGGCCCACAACATGCAAATGGAAAACAATAGATCATAGCTAGCAGGAAGCAATTAGAATGAGCGCTAAAGTAGTAGCTGTGCCTACAGGTCGAAAAAAAGGGATATATTTGAGGATATCAGAGGTGACTCTTTGGTCCCTGGGCAGGTGTGCCTTTTTTCCCTATGCAAATTAGAGAAAAAGATGAAAGCAACAGCTGCAAATTTGTGAATTGAGCCAGACCTAGTATTATATAACTTCATGTAACATCCCAGTTGCCTCCTGCCTCAAAATCTCACGAGATGGAGAAACCTTGTCAGATGTGGCACAAAAATCGAAATTAATACACAAAGGAGTAAATAAACCTGCAAATGCTTAAAATGTATTTCACTGCAGGGGGAAGTAAAACTTGGCACTTTGGGTGAGTCCACAACTTCTGCAATCCTTCCTCAAAGAGGTCCATGAGGAATGATGGATTGAAATGAAGCTCTCTAGATACCTAAGGTAAAGATTCCCCTCGCACATATGTGCTAGTCGTTCCCGACTCTAGGGGACGGTGCTCATCTCCGTTTCAAAGCCAAAGAGCCAGCGCTGTCCGAAAACGTCTCCTTAGTCATGTGGCCAGCATGACTAAACACTGAAGGCAGTGGTGGGATTCAGCCAGTTAGCACCATTTTGGGAGAACCGATTGTTAAGTTTCTGAGCAGTTTGGTGAACTGGTTGTTGGAAGCAATCATTAGGGCCAAGAACCGTTTGTTGAATTATTTGAATCCCGCCACTGCGGTTCCGAGTTTTGCTACTTGCATTTTTTACATGCTTTCAAACTGCTAGGTTGGCAGAAGCTGGGACAAGTAATGGGAGCTCATTCCGTTACGTGGTGCTAGGGATTCGAACCACTAAGCTGTCGAGCTTTCTGATCAAAAAGCTCGGCGTCTTAGCCACTAAGCCACCTAGGACTTCAAAATGTCTGTCGGTCACTACCAGGGCACTATTGGGTTACCTAAACTTTTCCTATTTCCTGGCCTTCTCCATAGTGATTCCAAGAGCCAGGAATGTTCTGGCCACGGTAGCAAACCTCCCCCCCACAGACAAACGATGTTTCTCTCACCTCCCAAGAAAATCACCAAACGTCTACACAACAGAGAAGAGACGGAGTAGGAGAAAGGGAAGGGAAGAAGGAAGGGGAAGGGGAGGTGGAATGAAGAAAGAAGGGAAAGAGGGAGAAAAGAAAGGGAAAAGAAGGTGGTGTTACAAAAGGAGGAAGGGACGGTAAATAAAGCAACCCAAACTGTATATTAAAACTTATTAAATGAAATAATAAATGTATAAGAATGATAAATGTAAAAAAATAATAACAATCCTATGAATGTATACTTAAAATGGTACATAAGAGAATTAAAAAATAAAAAATTCTTTGAAAAAAACCCAGAAAAAAGCCGGATCAAATCCTTTTCCTTCATAGCTCGACTCAAGCAATTCCCAGGCGCAAATTGAAAAGATTTAACACCATGAATATCTAAGTTCCTCTCTTACCTGTTTGCCTTTCTCTCTGGCTCCTTGATTTGTGGTACGATGCTTATAGGGAAAACAAGGGCATTGTCGTTCTGGTGCCTCTTTATATTTGGATGGGCGGAGCGGATATGAGATTAAAACAAACAAGGTAACATAGTGGGGCAAACAAATGATTCATTTGGAGGTGTACTTCTGGTTAGCGTGCTGGATTGGGAGATGTACATCTTAAAAACGTCTTAGAAGACCCAAAAGACACATTGGTAAACGCAGTAGCTTTCTAAGTACTGATCAACACTACTCTCTGGTTCACTTGTACTCCTGCCATTGCAAAAAAATATGGAGTTTTGATGTTCTAATAATGAAAAGAATGGAATCACAGGCCAAGCCTCTGCAGGAAACCTCAGGTCATCTCAGAATCATGTTTCTTAACCTTAGCATCTGAAAAGAAATGTGCGGACTTCAACTCCCAGAATTCCCCGGCTAGCATGTGGCCGTCTCTCCTTAGTCTCGAAGCTTCTCTTTGTGCAGACTATTAAAAGGAACAGAAGAAGATTCAGAAGAGATGCAGCAAGTTCTTCTGCCTATCTCATACACGGGGTTATTGTAGGGGGGGGGGGGAAATCGGAAGATGCCCCTGCGCTGAACGAAAGGCAGGATAGGAATCAAATAAATAGATATAAATATATCAGGCTCTGCCTGTCTACGTTTGAGAAAAGATGCCTTTGAGGCCATGTTGATATCAAGAGGACGGAGTGGCTCGATGGCCAAGACGCTGAGCTTGTGGATCAGAAAAGTTGACAGTTCGGCGGTTTGAATCCTGTTATTTGTCCCAACTTCTGCCAACCTAGCAGTTGTAAAAAATGCAAGTAGAAAAATAGGAACCACCTTTGGTGGGAAGGGAACAGCGTTCCGTGCGCCTTTGGCATTTAGTCATGCCGAATGACCACATGACCACGGAGATGTCTTCGGACAGCGCTGGCTCTTTGGAAACGGAGATGAGCACCGCCCCTAGAGTCGGGAATGACTAGCACATATGTATGAGGGGAACCTTTACCTATAAGATCAAGATTCTGATCCAGACAAGGAGATTCCAACTGCTGGAAGATTCAGCAATGGCCTTACTTGCTGGGAAATTATGGATGTTGGATCACACATCCCACCTAGATTGGGTAAGGCAGTTAGACACCTACTGAGGTAACTGGATCAGGGTGCCAGTAGCCAATTCATCAGTTGCATTGGTAGACTGCTGGCTTTCCAGGAAAAACGGAATGGGTGGAGGTAAGTTTTGGCCAGGTTCCCCATCTTGTGACAAATGCCCTGAAGATATTTTTTCACCTGGGAACTGAAACATATGAAGAATGGTGGCAGGAAATGGGTATGTCTAGTCTAATGAAAAGAAGGACTAGTGGAGACATGATAGCAGTGTTCCAATATTTGAGGGCTGCCAAAAAAGAAGAGGGAGTCAAGCTATTCTCCAAAACACCTGAGGGCAGGACAAGAAGCAATGGGTGGAAACTAATCAAGGAGAGAAGCAACCTAGAACTAAGGAGGACTTTCCTGACGGTTAGAGCAACTAAGTAGTGGAACGGTTTGTCCCCAGAAGTCGTGGCTGCTCGAACACTGGATGTTTTTAAGATGAGATTGGGCAGCCATTTGTCTGAAATGTTACAGGGCTTCCTGCTTGAGCAGGGGTGGGACTGGAGGACAGCCAAGGTCCCTTCCAACTCTTCTGTTATTATGAACAGGGTGTCGGTAGCCAGTAGCCAATTCATCGGCCGCTTAGGTGGCATGCTGGCTTTCCAGGAAAGCTTTGGCCAGATCCCCCATTTGGGGACAAATGCCCTGAAGGTATTGTTTTTCATCTCTGTATAGCAGAAGACCCCTTACATTAAACTCCCTTAGACACATACATGCCATGAGTTCGTGGGTAAAAGGCACCACCAGGCAGAAAGAGAACGGAGAGAAATTGACATCTTCCTTAATTTCTTCTCCTCCAAAGCACGCTAATTGTTTCCTTCTTGTATTTGCTAGGAGTCGTTAGGACTTCTTTTGTTACGCCCTCTGGCATGAGGAAGTAAAACTCCTTTTGTTCTCTAATGCCTCACGTTTTCTTTGCCCCACATGATTAACTACTCCAGATATGGAAGAAAGTAGAAATGAAATTGTTAGATACTAGCTACAGTTATAATGGTCTCCACCAAGGTCCTCTGTTCCCGCCGCCAAAAGGTTTAATCCTCTTGGTCGAAGGGTCTGGCAGCTCCCTATAAAAGGGCTGCTGTCAGACTCAACCTTCCCTGGATTGTTCTTACTTGTTGTGTTATAATAAAGAGCTGTTGTTGCCTTTAGCCTGAGTGTGCCTTTCCATTACCCGATCTAACAGAAATGTCACACTAAAGCTCACAACATCCTTCAGTAAACGTGCTGGCTGAGGAGGAATGCTAAAGTTGCTAATAATAATAATAATAATAATAATAATAATAATAATAATAATAATAATAATAATAATAATAATAATAACAACAATAATAATAACAACAACAACAATTTATTAAATTTCTAGACCGCCCCCTCTTCCCGGAGGGACTCGGAGCGATAATCCTTGGTTTAGCGAATCCAGCAACAATATAGTGAGTTGTTGTTGGTCTACCCCAGTGACGGCTAACCTTTTCTGGACCGAGTGCCCAAAGTGTGTGTGCGCGTGCCAGAATGCAATGTGTGTGCGCCTGCGCCCCTGCATCAACCTGCCTCCGTACATGTGTGTGTGCTCCCCCCCAAGACATGAAGGCTAGCTGACCGACGGAGCTGAGCTGGGGTGATGGCTCGTGTATTTTTCCCTTCCTTAAAATGCCACTTGACTTTCTCCCAGTTAAATGATGTCTCTGCTCCGAAGAGTAGTATTGTGTACTGGGGGACTGATCCACAGAGAACCCTGGTCTTCCGTAATCACACCCAAGTGGGAACTCAGAAAAGACATATTGCTGGCCTGTAACCTTAATCATAGGGTGACTCAGTGGCTAAGACACTGAGCTTGTCAATCAGAAGGTCGCCAGTTCAATGGTTCGAATCCCTAGCGCCGCGTAATGGAGTGAGCTCCCATTACTTCTCCCAGCTTCTCCCAACCTAATAGTTCGAAAGCACGTAAAAAATGCAAGTAGAAAAATAGAGACCACCTTTGGTGGGAAGGTAACAGTGTTCCGTGCGCCTTTGGCGGCCACATGACCACGGAGACATCTTCAGACAGTGCTGGCTCTTCGACTTTGAAACGGAGATGAGCACCGCCCCCTAGAGTCAGGAACGACTACACATATGTGCAAGGGGAAACTTTACCTCTTTAACCTAACCTTAACCATTCCTAAAATTCGGAAGCCAGCCTGGCCCGCTGTTGAGAATTCTTGGGAGCTGAAGTCCATGCATCGCAAGAGGCCTCAAATGAGACAAAAGTGAATCTACAGAAATGTGGAGATGTTGGATCGAATAGAAGGAAAAGATCATCAGCCATTTCTCAGTCCAAGGATGCAAATCCAGGAAGCCACATGCCAGGACATGATGGTGGCTTAGTGGCAAGAGTGAAAATTGTGTTTTTAGTGGATAATGCCACTTGTGAGATGATAGTTACAAGGAAAAGTTGAAAGTTGTTTCTCAGATGGCTTATTTCAGCATTAGATCCAGTCAGTCAGTCAGTCAGTCAGTCAGTCAGTCAGTCAGTCAGTCAGTCAGTCTGTCTGTCTGTCTGTCTGTCTGTCTGTCTGTCTGTCTGTCTGTCTGTCTGTCTGTCTATCTATCTATCTATCTATCTATCTATCTATCTATCTATCTATCTATCTATCTATCTATCAATCATCTATCTATCTATCTATCTATCTATCTATCTATGAAATGCCACTCATGTGACATCAAGAAATCTCCAGAGCTGTAAAGCCTCATGTGTTCCTCTTGGCGTCTAGGTGCTCGCTACGAAAGGATTTTTCGAAGCAACCACCAGATCATTAGTATTTCTTATATTATTATTAACACGCTCTAATGCTAAGGAGTTATACGTTCTACTCCCCCTCCCCATCTGAAAATAACTCTATTCCAACAGCTTCTGTGGGGCCAGCCTGAGGGAGAGAAGGGGAGAGGAGAGGCCGATCATAGCTACTCATTAATTTTCAAGCTGTAAATGTCGCTTTATCAAGCCCGAACACATAGTTTCCTAGCGGAGCACGGGTATTCAGCTAGTTTTTTTTTTTTAAAATGAGCAACAACAGAACTTCTCAGAAATGCTACCAATAAAGGTTTCGTCACATTCTCTGCAGATTCCTCCTATCTTGTATGCCGCCTATTCAATATTGGGCAAAGGATGGGATTTTTGGTCCTAGGGGGATAGCTTTTTAAGTGGGCAAAGGGGCTACAAGGAACTGTAAAAGGAAGAAACTTTTCTCCTTGTCCATTGTGATAAAGTTAGTTATCATTTGTGAGCCCTCATTCTGTGGCGTCTGCGTTGTTTTTAGCCATCCAGTGTCTGGTAGTAGGGAATACACCCAATATCTTTTATTCCCGAACAGTGACGTTAGAACGATGAACAATGTACATTACAGCTTCAAGTATTGGTCATAGTCTCAAGGATTAAGAAGTTTCATAGCTATGCAGATAATTATTCTTTTGAAATCTGGGTAAACTAAACCCCTCCCGGTAATTTTCATGGCAACTAAACCTATGCAAGCTGGTTCTCTCTAGCGTAGTGGTTCCCAACGTGGAGCCCAGACTCCACAGGAGGCCAATTTGTTTTTTAATGGGGGCAATTTGAACCTTGTTTCAACCAAGTTAATGGCCTTTTAGGCTTCCTCTGTGTGAGTAGAGTTCACTTTTTGAGTAAAGTAAGAATTATACGTCACAGGGGGTGAGGCTCAGGATTTTAGAGATGCTTAGGTGGGGCATGGCCAAACAAAGGTTGGGAACCACTGCTCTAGATTAAAAAGTCTAACAATCCTGGAAATAAGGAAAGAATATTAAAGAAGACTAGAAAATATGTTAAGATAGAGGTATAAACAAGATGCTAATTGTTAGTGTTATGATGAGGAAGATAATCGTACAAAAATGTATTTTTTTAGAAGATATGCTAAGAGGAAAATGAATAGGTTAATAATGTTTAATTGTTTAATATACTATGATTTTAATATTAGAGAATTAATATTAATGTGAATGGTGTTGTAAATGCTGAAAGCTGATGCACAGAGATATTTGTACCCAGACAACACACTGTTTAAGGGAAGATGAAATGTTTGTATGTTGAAAAATAAAACAAAAAACTTTTTTTTTAAAAAAAATGCTGACAATCCTTTCTGTAGCAATCAACCGGCGCAGACTGCTTTGCCTTCACAAAACAGTTGTGTTACTTGAGCATACCTTCATATAATTTCCTTTTGGGATTAATTGCTGCTGGCTTTGAAAATGATCCATGCCATTCTTTAGAAATTGTTGTCTGTGATTCGGATGTTGTGTTTTTAAAACAACCATGATGTTTTATTCTAATCTCCAAAGCACCTGCGGGTAGAACAAGGAGCAATGGGTGGAAACTAATCAAGAAGCAACCTAGAACTAAGGAGAAATGTCTTAACAGTGGGAATAATTAACCAGTAGAACAGCTTGCCTCCAGAAGTTGTAAATGCTCCAACACTGGAAGTTTTAAAGAAGAGGTTGGATAAACATTTGTCTGAAGTGGCGTAGGGTTTCCTGCTTAGGGTTGGACTAGAAAACTTCCAAGTTCCTTCCAACTCTGTTATTCTATTCTATTTTAAAGCAGGGGTCCCCAACCTCTGGGCCGTGACCCATTCAGAACCGGGCCGCACAAGAGGTGGGCAAAAGTTCACACATCTACACACTGTCAGCCCTGAAGCCATTTTGGGAGCATCTTCTTCATGGCTGCCACGGCGAGGCCGGTTGGAGGTGTGGGAACCATGAGGGGGAAGATAGAGATAAAAACTTAGGGTTTTGATTTGGCTGAGGAAAACTCCAGGTCCTTCAGAGTCGGGTTTTCACCAGCTGTGCCAATATGACATTCCTAATAAATTTATATTTTGAGGAAACTCTAGCCTCAGAGTTTGGATTGTTTTGGGTCTCTTACTTGGAATCCTGACACACAGCTCCACTTGTGGCAAGCAGCGGGTGAATGGGTGTGCACACGAAGCTCCATTTGTGTGGGCACGCAATGTTTGTTTGTTTATTTGGATTTATATGTGGGTGCCCGCACTGTGCATGCATTGACCTGCCACTCCTGTGGACCCATCCTGTCTCAACTCCCCACACTGCCAGTCCTATAAAGCTGAAAAGGTTGGGGGCCGCTGCAGAGGTGGCCTACTCAGCCGAACCGGTTCGGCCCAGTTTGGCTGAGTAGGTAGTAACTCGGCCTGCCATGCCCCCAAACGAGTTCTATCAGCCGCGGCGCCATCTTGATTTTTGGTTTTTCAATCTTCACTACAAAAGTGTAATTCTTTTCCCTTTTCTAACGTGCGCATACACAGACCTTTTTAGGTGCAAAAGTGCATGCTTGTGGAGCAAATATTTTTGTGTGCCAAACCAGCATTAATGCCGGTAGCAACCCACCCCTGGGCCGCTGTTTTAAAGCATAAACTTCAGTTTTTATGCATCTGACAGAGAGAAACAAAAGTCCCGGTGTGGGACTTCCCGGTATGTAAGGGTACAAGTTCCTGAAAATGGGACACCAGGAGTTAGTTGTTCTCCTATCTTAAGCACAAAGCCAGCTGGGCTTTTTATTTTTGAGTCAGTCACTTTCTCTCAGCCCTTAGAAAGAAGGCCAGCCACTTCTGAAATGGCCTAGGTGCGGCTCTTGTTTTATCTCCCACAGTTGTGGGGCACAGGTGAATCGCACTGGAGGCACCTATGGGAAAGTTTCTGCAGCCGTTTCTCCAGGGAAGGAAGATATAAGAAGGAACTTTGGTCCCATTTCACATGCTGGGATAAGCCACTCTCAAAGAGGCATTAACTCACTTTTTTTTAACCCTGCCTGCAACTCCAGATTGGGCTGCCGAAACCAGATGAAAAAGCATCAAATGTGAACACAGCCTCCACCCCACTCCAAAAGGAATATATATATATATAGGATATATGCAAGGATAGATCTATTTCGAGCTTTAGTCTCCCTTTATTTATTTATCAGTACAAATACAACACAAATATAAAAGGCAACATTAAAAATAAAAATATGGTTTTCTGCCTGCATGGTCTTCTGTGATGAAGCCGAAGGACAGAAAGAGGGAGTGTGACCTTCCTCCCATATTTAGACATACCAGGGGTTGTAACACAATATATATATATATATATATATATATATATATATATATATATATATATATATATATATATATATATATATATATATATATATATATATATATATATATATGTTGTATTTGTGCTGATAAATAAATAAAGGGAGACTAGTATGGATCCATTTCAAGCTGTTTAGCTCTCATCAGCTAGCCATACCCTTACTGGGATTTGAACCTGGGATGTGTTACATATTAGGCAGACTTGCTAGCCACTACACCACCGGTTCTCCTCCTTTATCAGCTACAGGCTGTATCTTAACAGAACACATACCCCGAGGGGTTGTAGGGGTGTCTTACCCCCACAGTATTTGTTTCCAGAGAGTAAATCATCTATGTACCAAGTTTGGTTGAAATTGCTCGAGGAGTTCCAGAATTATGGTGGAACATAAAGGGGACAAGGTTGAATAACAGCACAATGGAGGATGTCTTGGGACAGTCATATCTTGCCCTTTGCATGAAGGAAATCAAATCTGTATTACCTTGGACATACAGAATGTGTAAATATTTGCCCCTGTAATTCATTTTTGTTGTTGTTGTAAATTGGACTTTAGACTTGACCAATTTTTGTGGAAATCAAACACAAGGTGTTTACCTGCTTGCTAGTCAAAATCATTTCCCTCACCCACAATTGTTAACCGAAGCAAAGACACACAATGATGCAAGTTGTAACTGGAAACACTGGTCTCTCCAATGCTCTCAGCTGACCAACATGTATTATATTGATTGATTTAATTTATATTGCCTCCTAATCACCATGGCAACTCAAGTTGTGAAAAAGAGGTTAGGATTATGGTGGTTGACTTTTTCTTAAAAGCATTTGGCATGATGTGATTAATCTTGACTGGGTAGTTTGTAACCCTTCTTTCCTCCCCTTCCTCTCCTCTCTTCCCTCTTTTACTTTTCTTTTCTTTCCTTTCCATGTCACCCATCCCCATGGTTGACCCTGTCCTGAGCGTCCCTTTATATTCGGTGAAAATGCTTGGGTAAATTTTTCTCTAATGAATTCTTGAGCTATCGGTAAAAGATTTTAAGGGTGCAAATGGAAGTAGGACTTATCCCTCTGGACATCCCATTTTTTTCCGGAGCAAAATGAAATTTTGGGTCCTCTTTTGATCTCTTGGATTCTCCACCCCACCCCATACAGCCTGAGACCCAATCCTCACACATTCTCAATGAAGATTCATTGGGTACAAGACATTCCCTCTAATTTTACAAGGAAGAGAAAGTAATTAAAGGTGTACCTACAAAACAATGTACCTCATGCCTTGGGCAATGAACACACCCGTTTATTATACAGGACACTGAGGGTCATGCAAAGGTGCCAGCTTTGTGGTTATGAAAAAGAATGTTGTGGCTTTTCCAAAGCAACGTAGTTGAGCAGGAAGCTAAATTCTGCTGTGACATCTTTGTGTATCTGGGTTGAATCATTAATTGTGTGGCTCGTAATTTTTGACCAGTGTTTCTTAACATTTGGCAACTTTTAAGTAATCTTCAACTTCCAGAATTCCCCAGCCAGTACACATCTTTAAGTATTGCTAAGGTTGAGAAACACTGGTTTATTATACCCTAGATTAGCTAGCAAGCATGCTAGCTGAAGAATTTTGGGAGTTGAAGGCCACATGTCTTAAATTTGCCAAGCATGAGAAACATGGTATTACTGTGTTTTCCCGAAAATAAGACAGTGTCTGATTTTATTTTGACTCCCAAAATAAGCGCTTGGTCTTATTTTTGGGGAGGTCTTATTATTTTTGAGGTGCAGGAGGTGGTGAGCGTGGTCACCTCATGGCTGCTGCTGTGTTGCAATATTTTTGGGGAGGGCTTATTTTCAGGGGAGGGATTATTTTAGCGCATGCGCTCAAAAGCCTGATTGGGCTTATTATCCAGGGAGGGCTTATATTTGGGAAAACAGGATAGGTAAATGAGAACAATACTTCATTAAAATGTATGCCTTCCCAGATCCTGAGGTTCTGGGAAGAAACAATGACATATATTAATTAATTTGACTTGGAGACAAGGTTTAATACCGAAGTTAAGATCATAAATCTTAAGTTCTGTATTAAACCTTGTCTCAAAGTCAAATTAATGGCTGGCTGGGGAATGCTGGGAGTTCAAGCCCACAGGTGTTTTTTTTTTTGTTTTTGTTTTTTGAACAAAAATTTTATTGGTTTTACAAAATTTTCAGGAAAAAGGGTAGTGGAAAAGGGTACAAATTATGGCAGCTACATTGTGAGTGAATGGCACCCCCCCCCCCCAGACTCTCATAGATTTCACTTGTTAATACATTAATACATTAAGTAAAATACTACTTAACAATTTTTTTGACAGCATATTTTACCTTATATCTTCCAGTATTTTCAATCTATTTTATATCCAACAGAAAAATTCCCTGTATCAGCAATTGCAGTGTTTTTCTAGCTCACTTTTGTGATCTAAGTTTTCTCAATGCTGCTTCTTCCCCCCCCCCCCCCCCAGCAAGGCTCCGGCACCTCCCGTGTGCTGTGTGTCCTGTGTAGTATCAACAGCTTTATCTAGGAGAGCATTGTTTTTTTCCATGAAGGCCTCTGCCTCCGTGATTGTATTAATTCTAGCTCTGCCACCCTCCCTCCCAGAATATCAACATCCCTTCTGGCAGAAGCCATCGAAACCAAACCCCTTTTTCAAATAGATTTTTCGCTAAAAACGAATATTTTTTTTCTTTTATCTCTGACTTTCTTTGGGATTTGTTTCAAGATGACTATCTCTCTCTCCTTGTATTTTAACGTTTGCACCACCGACTGTCCTGTTCTTATTGCTAAGAGACTAATGAAACATTGGAAAGATATATTTACATCCCCTTCAGGATGAGATATAATAATATTATTAGGGCTTTTGAAACAGTTGCTTGTTGATTAAGCATGGCCTCAATAACATGAAGAAAGCGCTTTTCTTCATTTGAAATTATTTAAGACATTCAAGAAATGTTCAGAAAAGACTGAAGAGTCATTTGTCCTAGAATAGTTTAGATAGTAGTCATTTAGTGACCACAGTTGCTAAGTGAAACACAACCGTGTTTAGGATTGTATTTCAGCTTTCCTTTGCTTTATAAACCTATGAAGATGTGAAGCCCAGTCATAAAGTTACTTTTCTATTAATGCTATAACTGTGAACAGTTGCTAAATGTGGCAGTCTTTAAATGAGAATAACCTATATGTGGATTCCTGCTCTGGGCAGGGGATTGAACTAAAAGAGCTCCAAGGCTCCTTCTAACTACCGACTCTATGAAATGGTTACACGAAACTTTATATAAACATTATAAATTATAAGCCGTATTATCTAGGCTTCTCGTATATGTACATATTTACATAAAAGGGAGGGAAAGAACAGTAATCAGTGACGTGCGGTGAGGTTTATGACTGGTGAGGCACTGACACAGTGCTGAGTTTCAAATATTTTTAGACTTGTGGACTTCAACTCCCAGAATTCCACAGCCAGGCATGCTCAGTTCCAATTTAAAGCGACAGCATTTGTTTTTCTCCTTTGCTCCTTCTTTCTTTTTCTTTTTCTTCTCCTTCCCCTCCTTCCTCCCTCTCTCCCTTCCTCCCCCTCTCTCAAACACACACACACACACACACACACACACACACACACACACACAAGTTGGATTGGACTATCTCTCCTACCCCTTCCCTCTCTCACTCACTCTCAAACAAACCCCCCCACACACAAAAGTTGGATCGGATATTTTTTCCAGTGACTTGAAAGCAGCTCCTCTGCCATCCCCCCCCCCATTCCCCTGCTGCCTTTCCCGAACACTTCCACCATTGCAAATGCAGCCTGCTGTCTGGGTGGGAAATGCCTGGAACACAATAAAGCCCACCTACCACCTCCTGCTGGCAGGCTGGGGTGAGAGGAGAGGCAGAGAAGCCGGAGGGGAGCCGAGCCTTCCAAAAGAAAGAGGCTGGGGGGAAGTGTGTGTACTACAGCATGGCTCTTTGCCTGGCTTCCTGCCTCCTCCTGTGGTCTCCTCGGTGCTTGCTTGTGCTCTCCCTCCCCAAGTGTAGTTTGATTGCAGGTGGAGCCACGTTGCCTTTTCAAACTTGTAATCAGTGAAGCTGGGCTAGATTTTTATATAGTTTTATCCAGCTGTGTGTGTGAGAGAGAGAAATGAATGGGGGCCTGGGGAGGAAGTCACTACACTTGGGGAGGGAGAGCACCAGTGAGGTTAAGCAGAGTCATCCACGGTGAGGCAGCAACTAGCTCAGCTTTTTCCTTTTACTTTTTTTTTTCATGATGAGAGTGGTGAGGCTGTGCCTCACTTGCCTCACCTGACTGCACGTCACTGACAGTAATTATATACCGTATATATGCATGGGATCAGTGGTGGGTTTCTATTTTTTTACTACTAGTTCGCTCATGTGCGCAACATTTCTGCGCATGCGCAGAAGCATCGGGGCAGGTGGGCGGAGCTTCCCACCCTCGCCACTACCAGTTCGCCCGATCCAGGCTGAACCAGGAGCAATCCACCTCTGCGTGTGATGTGTTTGTGTGATTTTCTTTTGTAATGTTGTTCCTTTTTTATTTTTTATTTCATTCTCCCCCCCTTTTGTTCTGTTTCGTTCTATAAAGATAAAGGTTCCCCTTGCACATAAGACACTAGGGGGCGGTGTTCATCTCCATTTCAAAGCCGAAGAGCCATCGCTGTCCAAAGATGTCTCAGTGGTCATGTGGCCAGCATGACTTAACGCCAAAGGTGCTCGGAACGCTGTTCCCTTCCCACCAAAGGTGTCCTCTATTTTTCTACTTGCATTTTTAATGTGCTTTGGAACTGCTAGGTTGGCAGAAGCTGGGACAAGTCACGGAAGCTCACTCCGTTACGCAGCGCTAGGGATTCGAACCGCCAAACTACCCACTTTCCTGATCGACAAGCTCAGCGCCTTAGCCACTTAGTCACCCATGTCCCTTTCGTTCTATAAATAAAGGCAAATAAATAAATAAATAAATACAAGTCCCCCATCTCTTCCCTTTTATAGTCGGGGAAGCAAGAATCCCCCCCCTTTTTTAAGAGGGGGAAGGAATATTAGGTATGCCTTGAAGGGATTTTTTTATAATTTTTTTAGAAAAATTAAAAAGGTGATATTAAAAAAAAATCAATACACAAGCATGCTGGTTTTTTAATGCTGTTTATTCATTATAATTCAGTAAAGGAGAAAATATCAGGACCACATTCCAAGAGAGTGAGGGGGGGAAATTTTCTTAGGGGATTCTTCAGAGGCCTTTATCACCAGGGCCTCCCTTAGGGGCTGTTGGCTCTCACGGGTGGGCTGCACTCAATATTCTTGAGGTGGAAAGTGAGTCCTGCAGAGTAAATATTGGTATTCATGGGCAGAGCGCATGCCGATGCCGAGCTGCAGCCGCTGGAAGCGAATCTCACAGGAACACCACCTGGGGACCAAAAAATCAGTCGGTTAAGGGCTCCTTGTGGCATCTGAAAGGGTTGCCTGTTCAAATTCTACCTCTGCTATCACTCCAAATGGTTCAGTTGCAGGAATTGGGTATGTCTAGTTTGATGAAAAGAAGGACTAAGGGTGACAGGATAGCAGTGTTCCAATATCTATGTTGTAAGTCAAGGACTAACGCCTTTAGTATTAAGCGTTAGGCATCAGCTAGAGGAGCTGAGAATTTAGTAGATCAGACGGTTGTTCGCTTTATTAAGCTTAGTATTTCTAGCAAAATGATTCACTCTTTGTAAGCTTCCAAAAAGACATGGTGCCATCTAGCTTAATAAAAAGGAGGACTAGGGGATGACATGATAGGAGGGTTCCAATATCTCAGGGGCTGCCACAAAGAAGAGGGAGTCAAGCTATTCTCCAAAGCACATGAAGGCAAGACAGGAAGCAATGGGTGGAAACCAATCAAGGAGAGAAGCAACCTAAAACTAAGGGGGAATTTCCTAACAGTTAGATCAATTAACCAGTGGAACAATTTGCCTCCAGAAATTGTGGGTGCACCATCACTGGACGTTTTTGAGAAGAGACTGGACGTCCACTTCTCTGGAATAGTATAGTGTCTCCTGATTAAGCACGGGGTTGGACTAGAAGACCTCCAAGGTTTCTTCCAACGCTGATATTCTGTTATTATGAACCAATTTTGAGCAGCCTGCTCTTTGAATTCTGCCCAAACAGCCTCATTTTGTGCAGCTGAGTGTTGCATGATAGTGACATGATGCCATCTAGCTTAACGAAAAGGAGGACTAGGGGGTGACATGATAGCAGGGTTCCAATATCTCAGGGGCTGCCACAAAGAAGAGGGAGTCAAGCTATTCTCCAAAGCACCTGATGGCAAGACAGGAAGCAATGGGTGGAAATTTCCTGACAGTGAAAACAATCCGTAGAATCACTTGCCTCCAGAAGGTGTAGATGCTCCAACACGGGAGGTTTTTAAGAAGATATTGGACGGTCACTTGTCTGAAATGGTATAGGGTTTTGCTGCTTGAGCAGGGGGTTGGACTGGAGGACCTCCAAAGTCCCTTCCAACTCTGTTATTCATGTTCTTAGGAACAGTCTCTCAGCTGCTTTGTGGAACCTACAGGGCAGAGGTGGGTTCTGGCGGCTGGTTCGCTCAGGGATGCACTTCGGGCAGCCATGCATGCTTGATGCACGCTAGTAAAAAAACCCAAGATGGCGGCGAATACTATGGCGCTGCCGATAGAACTAGTTCATGGGTGTGGCCGGCCGAGTTACTACCTACTCGTCCGAACTGGTTCGAACCGGTAGGAACCCACCTCTGCTACGGGGGTAGTATCTTGCACACTGGCCATAAACCTTCCTTTTGACTGGGTTCACACAAGGCGCTATACCCTCCTGTTGACTTCTACATGTGTGACCTGGTGTTGAAAATGAAAATGAAACTTACCATCGGTCAAGGTTCCAGATGAGGTTATGCAATGATTGTCTTCTCCTACGCAGTTCAGAGAGTCCATCTCGTCGCACTGATCCGAGCCAAGGTGAAAGCAACTTGGGCAGCTCAGCCCATTGAGGGTGGTATTCTCAGGGGGCACTACAAAGATTATGCCAAATGGGAGCCTTAGTTCAGCAGCCCTTCATTATATGCCATCATATATAAATAAACCATTCGCAGTCGCGGCGGGTTTCATATTTTGTTACCACCGGTACGCCGCGCTCACGTGTCCATTCCACACATGCTCCCGCCCTTCCACACATGCACTTTGCTTGCACGTGCACCTTTACACGGCTTAAATTTTGAGCAGAGCTGGACCTGATGGCTGCTCCAACTGGGTATGCCAAATCAGGTAGAAAAGAATCCATGGAAGTAAGCAACGCAGTGGTGAAATTCAATTTTTTTTACTACCAATTCTGTAGGCGGGGCTTGGTGGGCATGACAGGGGAAGGATACTGCAAAATCTCCATTCCCTCCCCACTCCTGGGGGAAGGATACTGCAAAATCTCCCGTCCCTCCCCACTCCTGGGGGAAGGATACTGCAAAATCTCCATTCCCTCCCCACTCCTGGGGGAAGGATACTGCAAAATCTCCCGTCCCTCCCACTCCTGGGGTAAGGATACTACAAAATCTCCATTCCCTCCCCACTCCTGGGGGAAGGAGACTGCAAAATCTCCATTCCCTCCCCACTTCTGGGGGAAGGATACTGCAAAATCTCCCGTCCCTCCCACTCTGGGGCCAGTCAGAGGTAGTATTTGCCGGTTCTTCAAACTACTCAAAACAGGTTCTGGAGAACTGCTACCAGTTTTCCAGAACCTGTCAGAACCTACTGAATTTCACCCCTGAAGCAACCCAATGAAAATTTGGGAGAGTAAAGAACTTTGGTTGGTGCGAAAACAAAGGGATCCTTACTGTCTAACTTTTTGTTGTTGCACTGGTCTCCTTGGCAACAGCTGGAGGTGCTCCGGAAATTGATCTCAGAGCTGATGGTGACCCTGATGGGTCCAGGCTGGCAGGCACTGCGAACAGAGCAGCCTTTGACCGTCTCGATGATTTTTGTAGACCCTGATGAAGAATAAGAGAGAAATTAGGTAGCACCTTGCTGCAGATTTGCTTGGTATAAAATAACTGAAAGTGCCAAAGAGGTAGATAATTGTCACTGGAAGCTAACCTAGACAGTGACACCCAAAGTTTGTTTGTTTTTCTTCAAAGGGCAACTGGGCTTTCTGGTTTTTCTTTGAAGGCATTTTGCTTCTCATCTAAGAAGCTTCTTCAGCTCTCGTTGGATGGTGTCGAATGGAAGGATTTCAGTCAGAGCTGAAGAAGCTTCTTGGATGAGAAGCAAAAAACCTCAAAAAAAAAAAACAACCCAGAAAGTGCAGTTGCCTCTTGGAGGCGGGAGGAAGTGCCTTTGGGACAACCGTGACCTGGGTGACTGAGAATCTCCATGGACATCTAAATGGGAAAAGAAGGATGGGAGCAGGGAACTCTGCCACTTGCCTATTATTTCTCCCACCATCGTGATTGGGAGTAATGGAAATTGTTCCTCACTATATGTGGAATGGCAGCATTGAAGAAAGCGGTGGTAACTCCATTGCTTTCGTGATCCTCCAAACAAAGCTCAGCATTTGGAAACTGGAGATACTATTTAGAATAATGGGGTTCTAGGTATTCAAAAATACAGTCTAGCGATAATCGATCTTGAAGGAAGATGTATGGGAGGTGCAAAATAATATAATATGCTTAATTTGAATATTTAGGCATATGAATACACTCCGTATATAGGTATATATTGCGATGTGTGAGCCCAGGGGGTGCAGTGGTTAGAGTGCAGTACTGCCGGCTAATTCAACTGACCGTCGGCTGCCTGCAATTTGGGCAGTTCAAATCTCACCAGGCTCAAGCCTTCCATCCTTCCGAGGTGGGTAAAATGAGGACACCAGATTGTTGGGGGCAATGGGCTGACTCTGTAAACTGCTTAGAGGGGGCTATAAAAGCACTATGAAGCGGTATATAAGTCTAAGTGCTATTGCTATATATTGATTTCCATCCCACCTCACCTCTATAATGCAGATATTGTAGGTCATTATCATACTTTCTATACCGATCATCACAGATTGGGGGCATGGAACACAAAGGGATATGCAAGACTATCCATTAGGGTGCGGGAAGAAAATAATGGGATATCTATTGTTATTTATTTATTTATTTATTTATTCCATCCTTTTAAATTAAAAAAAAAATCTATTTTGGGGGATATCTATATATTTGACTGAAGTGGCCTTTCACCTCAGTCCATCAATCAATCAATCTTTATTTGGTCATTAGGCCAACAGATCTGCCCATCTCAAGTTAATGACGCTGAGTGGATAGCAATATTTAAAAATATATATATAACGGAAAGGACCTCGCTTTCCCAAATCAAGAGCACACATAAAAGAGTAGCCAGCATAAAAACAGATCCATCCCTATTAACAATCAACATAGCCAATACAAGGCTCAAACCCACTTCCTGTCCCACCAACCTCCAATGTTTAGTAACAGAACCAGGTGTTGAAGACTTCATGGAAAGCTAAACAGCGTTGGGGCCAACTGGACCTTCAAAGGGTGGTGTTGTGTACCGGTGAGCCTGGCCAGCAGAGGGCAGTCGAGAATAGGGATCCTCTGATTGGCCCAGGCGCACCAGCCAGCCGGCGGGAGAAATACTTTATCCCTATTGGTTCGTCGTCTGACAGCTCCTGGTATAAATAGCTGTCAGACGACTCGTTGTGTTGTTCCTGTCAGTTTATTCAATAAACAACAGTTGTATTATATTCGCCTCCGTCTCCTCATTCGAGAGGTTTCTACACTGGCGACGAGGACGGGCGACGTGGAACCCTATACAGTGCCGCAAATGGCTTCAAATGCTGCCTTTTCGCCGTTCCGGCCAGAGGCTGAGGCTTGGGAAGCGTTCCTCGAGAGGTTCGACTGCTTCCTCGTAGCGCACGATCTCGTCAGCCTCACCCAGGAACGAAAGCGCGGAATCTTCCTGAACTACTGCGGGAGGGAGATGTTCGCCACTGCAAGGGCTCTCGCTGCTCCCGATCCTGCCAATTCGCTGCCCTGGGACGAACTCCTGGCTCGCCTCAAGCAACACTACGAGCCCGCCCCGTCTCGTTTTGCCCGGCGGCAATATTTCCGCCGGTGCATTCAAAAGGAGGGCCAAACCATTGCCCAGTACGTGGCCGCTCTCCGCGCTGAGGCAAGTCTCTGTGAATTTAGTGACTTGGAAGACGCGTTGCTCGAACAATTTATCTATGGGCTACGAGACATAAAACTCCATCGCCGCATCCTAGCTCGCCCTGAGTTAACTCTAAAGATTGCGGTAGATGATGCCAGGGCTTATGAAATGGCTGATCAATCCACACCGGATTTCAGCCACCTCAGTCAGCACCCGCATGCCGCTTACTTGCCGCCATCTCCCTACGCGGCACCTTCTTCTGCCTACGCTCCATCTACCGCTTCTACCTTTCATGCTGAGGTAGACCAAACTGCCGATCGCCTTCAAACCCTCTCCACCCGGGATGGACGGCAGTGCCTCAGTTGTGGCGGCCGCCACCAACGCTCCCAGTGCAGGTTCCGGCAAGCCCTGTGCCACCAATGCGGCAGGAAAGGCCACCTCGCTGCAGTTTGCCGTTCCGGCCAACAGAACCGCCGCAGCCCTCTGCCGCAACCTCCTCCAGCCCGTCAGCCACCTTCTACGTCTTCCCGCCGTCAGCACTCCCTCTCCGTGGGGGACCCAGCTGAAGCCTACCCTGAATGGCTTGTAGACTCGGCCTCCTCAACTTTGGAGGGCCGAGGTAAGCTGCACCTCCTAATCTCCATTGAGGGGGTGCCCTGCCCTATGGAAGTGGACACAGGGTCGGCCCGATCCGTTATGTCATGGGCCACCCTTAACTCCTTACTGCCTTGGGTTAAACTTCACCATCTACAACCCCCTGATTGCCGCTTACGCGACTATCAGGGAAATGTCATAGACCTATTGGGCTGCCGACCCTTTAACATCTCTTTGGGTTCTCGCAAGGCAAAGCTTCCCTTGCTAATTGTAAAAAACCCCCTCGCTTCCCTTCTAGGACTGGACTGGTTTAAGGCCCTCGGCCTTTCTATTGCTGGGGTTAACTCACTTTCACCCCTCCCTCCTGTTACCCCGCCCTCTATCTCCTCCCTCCTTTCCGACTTCTCCGATGTTTTCTCCCCCTCTTTAGGCTGCTATACCGGCTCTCCTATCTCCCTCAACCTCGACCCGTCAGTTCCTCCAATCCGCTTGAAGGCCCGCCGACTTCCCTTTGCTTTAAAAGCAAAAGTCGACGCCGAACTGGACAAACTAATCGGCCAGGGCATTTTAGAACCCGTTGATTTCTCCCCCTGGGAGACTCCCATAGTCGTGCCTTTGAAGTCCGACGGATCTATTAGGATCTGCGCGGACTTCAAATCAACACTTAACAAAGCCCTCCAATCACACCCCTACCCTGTGCCGGTGGTGCAGCACGTCCTGCACACTCTGGGCCAGGGTCGCATATTCGCAAAGCTGGACCTCGCGCAGGCGTACCAGCAACTGCCTGTCGACGAGTCGACCGCGCTTGCGCAAACAATCGTCACACACCGCGGCGCTTTCAAATGTCGCCGCCTTCAGTTTGGCGTGAGCGTGGCCCCCGGCATTTTCCAGGGACTCATGGAGCGGTTGCTCCATGGCATTCCCGGGGTCACCCCCTATTTTGATGATGTTCTGATTGCCGCCCCCAACCAATCAGAACTCATCAAAACCCTACGTCTGGTCCTACAAAAATTCCGTTCCGCCGGCTTGCACCTCAAACCTTCAAAATGCCAGCTCGGCGTTCCCTCTGTCACCTTCCTCGGCTTCCTCATCGATGCCAACGGCATCCACCCTGACCCATCAAAGGTCGAAGCCATTCTCTCCGCCCCCACTCCTTCCAACAAAGTGGAGCTCCAAGCCTTCCTTGGCCTCCTTAATTTCTATTCCTCCTTTATTCCCCACAAAGCTTCCCTGGCCGAACCCCTTCACCGTTTACTAGACTCTTCCACCCCATGGGTCTGGTCCAGCCGCGAAGCGCATGCGCTCGCGGCTGTCAAGCGCTCACTCACTGCCCCACCAGTCCTCGCCCAGTATGACGAGCGTTTACCTCTAACCCTGGCCTGTGACGCTTCCCCCTTTGGGGTCGGGGCTGTTCTTAGCCATTCGTACCCTGATGGCTCTGAAGCGCCCATAGCTTTTTACTCCCGCACCTTATCCAGAACTGAGCGAAATTACAGCCAGCTGGATAAGGAGGCTCTTGCTGCCGTTGCGGGAGTAAAACGTTTTCATTATTACTTATATGGCCGCCCCTTCTCCCTGATCACCGATCACAAGCCCCTACTGGGCATTATTGCAGGGGACCGTCCCACACCCCCCATTCTATCCCCCCGCATGTCCCGTTGGGCAGAATTCCTATCGTCCTACTCCTACACATTGTCCTACCGGCCTGGCGGCCACATTGCTCACGCTGACGCGTTGAGCCGCTGCCCTCTGCCTCTTCCTGTCACTGATCCAGCCCCTGTCCACTCTATTAACCTCCTGGCCGACCTCTCCCTACCGATGTCCGTTTTGGACATCGCGCAGGCCTCCCGAACTGACCCCATCCTGCACCGTGCAATGACCGCTGTCTCCCGGGGCTGGTCTGCAGTCTCCAATGATCCCCAACTCTCCCCTTTTTTCCGCCGCCGCCTGGAGCTTTCCATCATGCAGGATTGCCTCCTGTGGGGAAACCGCGTGGTTGTCCCCTCTTCCCTGCGGCCAGCTGTCCTGTCTCGCCTCCATGACGGCCACCCTGGCATAGTCAGGATGAAAAGCCTCGGCCGCGGCTATGTCTGGTGGCCGTCCATGGATGCGGACATCGCCGCCTACGTCCAACGCTGCACCCCTTGCCAGCAGGTGCGCTCCGCGCCGCCTTCTTCCCCGCCTAGGGAGTGGGAACTCCCCATGGGCCCATGGAGCCGACTCCACGTCGACTTCATGGGGCCCATTGAGGGCCGCCTATTCTTCCTTCTGGTGGATGCCTGGTCGAAGTGGGTTGAGCTGTTTCCTATGCCCAGCTCAACCTCTTCGGCCACTATCCGCATCCTTGACTCCCTATTTAACACCCATGGTCTTCCGGACGTTATCGTTTCCGATAACGGTCCCCAATTTTCCTCCACCGAATTCCAGTCCTACCTTGCCTCCTTGGGCATCCGACATGCCCCGATTGCCCCCTACCACCCTGCGGGCAACGGCCTGGCCGAACGAGCGGTTCGCTCCGCTAAGGAAGCCCTGGCCCGTATGGCCACCCTTCCCTGGCCACTCCGCATCTCCACCTACCTCCGTTCCCAGCACTCCACCCCTTGCCCCGCTACGGGCAAAAGCCCAGCGGAACTATTGCTGGGTCGCCGTATTCGTTCCCTGCTAGACCGATTTCACCCTCTCTACCACCCTTCTTTTCCTGTCCTTCCTTCCCCTCCCAGGTCTTTTCTGGTGGGTGAGGGGGTATTCGCTCGCAACTACACCGGCGAGCCGAAGTGGCTACCTGGCAAAGTGACTGACATCACGGGGCCCTGTTCTTACAGGGTCCTCCTCGATGATGGCAGACATTGGCGGCGGCATATAAGCCAGTTGCGTCGGCGACCAGAGGGACCTGAACACAACACACCTGCGGAAAAGCAACCAGGCCCTAACGACGCCGCCTGCCGGCTCGACCGTCCAAACGCCACTAGCTCCGACCTCGCAACAGCCCCCCCCGGTGC
The DNA here is from genome assembly GCF_964273705.1 of Natrix helvetica. NCBI lineage: Eukaryota > Metazoa > Chordata > Lepidosauria > Squamata > Natricidae > Natrix > Natrix helvetica. Next base: position 5,658,671 of record NC_138560.1, read on the forward strand.
GCTGGCTCACTTACCATTGGCCGTCGGTGCATTGCCGGGAGGAAGACCCATCCAGGACGCTGCCAGGCCTGTTCGCCACAAGAGCGGAGCCGACACTCCACCTTCCCTGGGCGAGGCGCCATCTTCTTTGAGACGCTCTCAGCGCGTGCGCAGGCGTCCGTCGTACTTAGACGATTACGCCTGCGCAATCCAGGGGAAAGGGGTGTTGTGTACCGGTGAGCCTGGCCAGCAGAGGGCAGTCGAGAATAGGGATCCTCTGATTGGCCCAGGCGCACCAGCCAGCCGGCGGGAGAAATACTTTATCCCTATTGGTTCGTCGTCTGACAGCTCCTGGTATAAATAGCTGTCAGACGACTCGTTGTGTTGTTCCTGTCAGTTTATTCAATAAACAACAGTTGTATTATATTCGCCTCCGTCTCCTCATTCGAGAGGTTTCTACAGGTATCATAGTCCAAAGGATGGGCGGTATGTTTTAGAATGATTAAACAGTTTATTATGTTCTCTAATGTCCATAAGGTAAACTTTACTTTACTTACTTTACTTTATTTGGACTTTTATACCGCCCCCTCTCCCCAAAGGGACTCGGGGCGGTGTACAGTCAGATAAAACACATAAATAAATCGAAAGTACAAACATAATTACATACTCAGTACCTAAAAGAGGAGGTTATAAGAAACTGTACATAAAGCAAAGCATTTAAAAACAATATTTAAAATAACCCCTAAAAAATATCTGCCAGGAGGTAGAATAAGACTATGAATGGGCCAAGCCGGCTAAAAGGAACAGGTGAGTCTTCAGTTTTTGTCGGAAGGAGCGGAAGTCGGTGGTGGTTCTAATATCGGGGGGGAGGTCATTCCAGAGGGTTGGGCCCATCACAGAGAAGGCTCTACTCCTAGGCGCCGCCCGTTGGCACTGCTTAGTGGACGGCACCCGGAGGAGTCCCTCCCTGTGAGAGCGAATTGGTCGCAGGGAAGTGTGTGGTAGGATGCGATCCCGCAAGTAGCTAGGTCCTGAGCCATGGAGCGCTTTAAAGATGGTAATTAACACTCGCACATATGTGCTAGTCATTCCCGACTCTAGGGGGCGGTGCTCATCTCCCTTTCAAAGCTGAAGAGCCAGCGCTGTCCAAAGACTTCTCCGTGGTCATGTGGCCGGCATGATTAAATGCTGAAGGCGCACGGAACGCTGTTACCATCCCACCAAAGGTGGCTCCTATTTTTCTACTTGCATTTTTACCTGCTTTTGAACTGCTAGGTTGGCAGAAGCTGGGACAAGTAGACGAACTGCCGACCTTTCTGATCGACAAGCTCAGCATCTTAGCCACTGAGCCACCTTCTAATGTCCATACTATACGAGTAAGTAGATATGTATTGGTAAATCAACATATTAGGAAGACCTTCTCCAACGTTTTAGTGGTAAGGTTGCCCAGTTAAAAATAGTTTTGGTAACCACTGTTCTAGCTGCTTTTCTGGGAACTTAGATCTCTTAACTCCCTCTGCTGGTTCAAAGCAAGTCTAGAGATCTCCTCTGTCTTTTACTTACACAGGTAATTCATTCCTACAAAGGTAAGGCACGTATCTTCACTTTCTCCACAGGTGCGGCTCACGCCAGTGCAGTCTTTACCAGGACCTTGGCACGTTTCACATGTCAAACAGGAACCTGAAGAAAACAACAAGATCACATAGAATCAAGAGCACGTGAAGTGTTAATACCACTTTATAATGCCTTGGTAAGGCCACACTTGGAATACTGCATTCAGTTCTGGTCGCCACGATGTAAAAAAGATGTGGAGACTCTAGAAAGAGTGCAGAGAAGAGCAACAAAGATGATTAGGGGACTGGAGACTAAAACATATGAAGAACGGTTGCAGGAACTGGGTATGTTTAGCTTAAGAGAAAGAAGGACTAGGGGAGACATGATAGCATTATTCCAATATCTCAGAGGTTGCCACAAAGAAGAGGGAGTCAAACTATTCTCCAAAGCACCTGAGGGTAGAACAAGAAGCAATGGGTGGAAACTAATCAAGGAGAGAAGCAACTTAGAACTGAGGAGAAATTTCCTGACAGTGAGAAGAATTAATCAGTGGAACACCTTGCCTCCAGAAGTTGTGAATGTCCCAACACTGGAAGTCTTTAAGAAGATGTTGGATAGCCATTTGTCTGGAACGGTATAGGGTTTCCTGCCTAGGCAGGGGGTTGGACTAGAAGACCTCCAAGGTCCCTTCCAACTCTACTATTGTATTATTGTATAACACAGATGAGGTGTGGCTTATTCGATAAGCTATGATGGGGGAAACTAGGTTTCACTGAATACGTCTCATGGTGCAGAGTAGTATTTCTTAAATTTGTGTTCCTAGGAGTCCCCTGTCTCAGTTTTAAAAATGATGGAAATTCAAAGAGCCTTTGTGTGCATGGATTGATATTCACTATATGAAAATAGGATTCATTTTTAGAGCATTTATTGAATCATATAAAAGCAGCAATATTAAACCCATGAGATTTTAAATATTTTTTCATGGGAAAAAAATGATATTTTTAAACAAAAAAAAGAAAAGAAAAGAGTGACTTTGTTTTAAATTTTTGCCATTATCTTCCCTATTTAGTAAATAATGTTGATTTTGGAGACCCCCGAGGTGAGTTTGAGCGGCCCTCGGGGTTCATCGGATCACACTTTAAGAAACACCAATGTGAAGAAACCGTAGCTGAGCGTTTCATCAAAATGAGAAGATGTGGGAAATCCAACTAAAGTTCCTGGCCCTCATCAAATGAGGCTGTCTGTCTTTGGTAGCCCCTCTTGAGTCCACACCCAAAATAACAGAGTTGGAAGGGACCTTGGAGGTCTTCTAGTCCAACCCCTTGCTCAAGCAGGAGACTCTATACCAGGGGTGTCCAAACTTGGGAACTTTAAGACTTGTGGACTTCAACTCCCAGAATTCCCTGGCTGGGGAATTCTGGGAGTTGAAGTTCACAAGTCTTAAAGTTCCCAAGTTTGGACACCCCTGCTCTATACCATTTCAGACAAATGGTTGTCCGATCTCTTCTTTAAAACTTCTAATATTGGAGCACTCACAACTTCTGGAGGCAATCCATTCCACTGATTAATTATTTTTACTGTCACTAAATTTCTCCTTAGTTCTAGGTTGCTCTTCTCTTTGATTAGTTTCCATAGTTTCTTCTCTTGTCTTCTGGTACTTTGGAAAATAGGTTGATCCCCCTCTTCTAACCTATGGCGTCTAGAGCAAGGTAAAAATGTTCAAGGATACAAGCACATCTCCAAGAATGGATGCATCCACCTTGCTTTTTACCCTAGCTGTAAAGACTACAGTGCCCTTAACTAGCTCAAACCAAACTTACCTTGAGTTAGGAGTGTGGCCAGAAGGAAACTGAGGATGGACAAAGATGCCATGTTGGTGAATCCTGTAATCTGCAGATCCGTTGATTCTGAGGTGGGCGCATCACAAGCGGGGGAATATATACTGGACCAGTTACATAAGGGTGAGGGAGTGAGTAAACAGGATTGGCTTGAGAGGCACTTAAAACCTGGGCATTCTCCGGTCAATTCTCTTCACAGCTGATTTCCTTGTCTGCTGATGGTCTCAAGAGGCCCCTTTGTGTGCCAAGTGGCTGTACTCCCCTCGCCAAAAAAAAAAAAAGCACAACCAACTTCATTTTCTGAAATGTCTCTTGTGCTTAGCAAGAGAGGGAGCCAAGGTGTTGCGTTTCAATTCACAGAATATAAAAAGGGAAGCCAGAGCAAAGAGGAATGCTTCCTTATCTAAAATCTAAAAGCCACTTCACATTTTGTCCAGAACAAACGACTCCATTTGCATTGGGACCAATTCATGGTCATCTACATTTTCACTGTGGCACCGGGAAGGAGGGTGGGTGGCTTGTGGACAGCCACCTGGATGCCAAGATTGCAATCATACAGAACAACCTCTTCAGATTGCCTTTATTCCCAAGAGTAACAAAATGTGTGCTTGTGTGTTTATGTAAGGGGGTGGAGGTTCATTGCGAATCTGGGGGCAAGCTGAATTCTAAGTTCCAGGTGCTGAGAGCTTTCCTTGAAGGGTTTAGTTTTCAAGATCTTGGCCACTATTTTGCATTCTGATGACTGGATAATCTTAGGGTTTTGGCTAGGGTTATTCCCAGTTGGAAATGGCCAGTATAACCACTGCATGGTCCCTTCTGTAACTGCCCATTGGGCGGTTGAAATTGTCACTTTTTGCACGGGGTGAAGAGGTCTACAAAGAACTTCTGGATATATAAAACTTTAAGGTAAAGGTAAAGGTTCCCATCGCGCATATGTGCTAGTCATTCCCAACTGTAGGGGACAGTGCTCATCTCTGTTTCAAAGCCGAAGAGCCAGCGCTGTCCGAAGACATCTCCGTGGTCATGTGGCCGACATGACTAAACGCTGAAGGAGCAGGAAACGCTGTTACCTTCCCACCAAAGGTGGTCCCTATTGTTCTACTTGCATTTTTACGTGCTTTCGAGCTGCTAGGTTGGCAGAAGCTGGGACAAGTAACAGGAGCTCACTCCCTTACGCAGCAGCAGGGATTCGAACCCCCGAACTGTCAACAGTTTCTGATCGACAAGGTCAGCTTCTTAGCCACTGAGCCACCGTGTCCCTTATAAAACTTTATATAAAACTTTACTATGCTGTTAATCAACCCTGAAATGGTTCAAGAGCTAACATAGGGATTCAAATAAATCCAGTTCTTAAGCATGGTAGCTAAAAGGAATTAGAAGAGTGTCTGAATCTGAAGAGATGTTAATACTGACTTCTGAAAAAAGATGTGCGTTTCCGGACCAGTTTTGGAGAGGAAATAATGTTATTACTTGTAGCCACACCAAGCAATTAAATAGGATGCTCCTCTCAGACTTGAGCACTAATGAATGGTTGTGAAGCCCCAAAGGTCTCAACATTAACTAAAATTTGGAAACTATGAATCCTATATTGGGACATTTTGGGATCACAGCATCCATTTAAAGTTATAAATTATGATTTACTGCTGGACAACTGGTTCACCCAATATGCTCAATCCAAATGAAGCAGACCACATTGTGGATTGTTATGCTGTAACAATTTTAAAGGCAGTCTTGGGTACATCAAGAATGTAAAACCTAGAACTTCCAAACTATGGATTCTTGGATTCTTCGAAGGGGGTATTGCCCCACAATTCTAGCTAAATCTATTTTTTTCAGGATATTTGTAATGGGAGGGAAGAGTCAGGTTTTGAAAGACTGACGCCAGCTGATGTCAAACTGTGATATCATCTTTTCCAATCAGGCAGCCTTCAAATACGTTGCAGTCCTACTGTACTTCCATAACAACCAACATAGCTTTTTTTTAAATCCAACATTGAAAGAATCAGTAGTAGTAGTATAGCCTTTATTGTCATTGTACATCATAAATACATTGAAATTGGTTATACATTGGCTATACAACATATATATATATATATATATATATATATATATATATATATATATATATATATATATATATATATAGTGTGTGTGTGTGTGTGTGTGTGTGTGTGTGTGTGTGTGTGTGTGTGTGTTACAACCCCTGGTATGCTCAAATATGGGAGGGAGCTCACTACTCCCTCTTTCTGTCATTCGGCTCATCACAGAAAACCATCCAGGCAGAAACCCATATTTTTATTTTTATTTTTATTTTTAATGTTATATTAATGTTTAATATTAAAAAAGCACAAAAACAACACACACACACACACACACACACATATGTGTGTGTGTGTGTGTGTTGTGTGTGTATGTATATATGTATATGTATATACACACACACACACATAGATAGATATAGATATAGATGTTTGTGTTGCATTTGCTCTGATAAATAAATAAAGGGAGACTAGTATAGATCTATTTCAAGCTATTTAGCTCTCATCAGCTAGCCATACCCTTACTGGGAATTTTCACGGGCATAGGTATGCTGGTCTTGTATTCGGGTCTTTTCCCGTGGAAGATTTCTTGGCAATGTTTCAGTGAGGTCTCACTCGCCATCTTCAGGCTGGGTTTTGAGCAATCAACAATCTCAATCTTACATGGGAAAAGACCCGAATACAACAAGACCAGAATATATATATATTAATCCAATACTGGATTAATAACCTGACTCATAGACATAATGCATTGCTACTTTTGTTGATGCATGTTCATTTTTTAAAAAGAAATGTTACTTATTTGCATTTTCAGAGATAAGGCTAGGCTATTTTACTTCCTCCGCACTAGAGATTTCATCTCATACACTAATGGTTACAAGCAGTTAGGGTGGGAATCCCTCATAAAAATCATACTTTGTTGTCATTTAATACATTTTATTGTATTTTTGTATTATATTGTATTTATAGTGTTTTTCAAACTTAGTCACTTTGTGTGGCCGTTCAAATTCCTCAAGAAGACTAGGGTAGATGAGGAATTCTGGGAACTGAAATCCCACACGTCTGAAAAGCGTCCACATTTTGAAAACCTAACCCCCGCAGAAAGGCAGGGGAGGGGGAAAAAAAAACCCGCACGCGCAGAAGCGAAGACCGCGTTTTCGGCGCCATAGCGTCACGATCGAAAGGCGCGAATCTGAGCATGCGCCACGAGTTTCTTTTTCCCCCCCTCCCCCCCTCCCCCACTTTTCCATCTCCGCTCGCTCTAAACCGCACGGCGGTTTTAGAAAGACGTCGATTTGAGTTTGCGCGCGGGGCACAAGTGGGAAGGGGTGGGGGCATCATAGAGACGAGCGTCGGGGGGAGGGTATAGAGCGGCCGTTTCCGGCGCTTGGCGGAGTTTTGCTGCCGGGTGACGGCGAGTGACAGAAAGTGGCGGGGCAATGCCGGAGATCGAGATCCGACATGTGGTATCCGCGAGCAGCTCCGACACGGTACCGCGGCTTCCACACGGGGGTCGGCGGCGGCTTCCTGCTCGGGGAGCAAGGCAAAGGGGGGGATGGGCATGTTAAAGTTGTGGGGTGGAGGCAGCCATTGTGAGGCGGCGTGGCGGGGGCGGAGTGGGCTATAAGGGCGGTGGGGCCTGCAAGAGCCTCCCGGTGGCTTCGGGGGTGGAGAGGAGGGGGGGGAGAAACCGTACAGACCAGGGGGGTCTCCCAACCTTGGCCGCTTTAAGCCTGGGGGACTTCAACTCCCAGAATTCCCCAGCCAGCTGAGCTGGCTGGGGAATTCTGGGAGTTGAAGTCCACTCATCTTAAAGCAGCCAAGGTTGAAAAACATGGCTCTACTGCATTCCTCTTGGGAAGAAAAATAAATGAATGAGAGGTCTTGGATTTGCAAGAAGGAAACAGAACATCTTGTTTTAAGATTCCCCCGCTTCTTCCTTTAAGAAAGCCAGGGTAACTTTTTTTTTTTTTTAAAAAGGGGGAGTCTTTTTTTCTTTTAACTTTTTACCTTCCAAAACTGAATGAACATGGTTAATGATACATGTGGCTGGAATAAAGGACTCGTATATTTCCTCCTCTCCTCCTTCTCCTTCTATCTTCTTTCTTCTTTCTATGTAAAAATAGCTCCGTGTGTGTATGTTCCAGCATAACTCTGGAATGCCTCCAGCAATTTCAACCAAACTTGGTACACAGGTGACTTACTCTCTGGAAACAAATACTGTGGGGGTAAGACACCCCTAACCACCACCACCCCGCTGTGTTCTATTAAGATACAGCCTGTCGTGCCTTAAAACGGCTTCTACTGTACTGTACTGTGCTGTACAACAAAGCAAAGCTAGCAGGGGAATTCTGGGAGTTGAAATCTTCCAGGCTTTAAATGCCCAAGGTTGGAGACCCCTGGTTCAGGCAATGCAGCACTACATTGGAAGAGGCCCTGGTTGCGTTGATACCTAGACCAGGCAAAAGTCAGAATGGCTACTTTGGGCTCCAATGTATTGGGGTGGGGGTGGGGTGGGTGGGAACCCAGCCGTGGTCGTCAGGATGGATGGGGAAATCAACCATTGCCTTCAGCCCGAACCTGGATGATTGGTTTCAACAAGGAGGATTTTTCAAGAGGCAACTTGACTCAATTTCTCAAGCTTCTTGGATGAGAAGCGATGGGAAACAACCGCTTCATAAGCACACGGCACAACATAGGAGAACAAACCCATCAGGATCAAGATTCAGCAATCCACCTGCAATTTAAAAGACACAGGCTGCTCTTTTGAAGGCAGCAAAGTCCACATTTTGGACCGCTGGTTTGAAAGTGGGGAGGGGGATATGACATCATCTATCTCCTGGTCTCCAACCTAGTCCTTTCAAGCAGTTCCAAGAAGGCTCCACACCCATTTGCATCCTAAGGACACAGATAAATCCCCAGGTGATCTTAACGACTCGCTAAAAGGATGAAAATGACCAGCTGTCTGCAAGGTGTATAAATCCTTCCATTCTACACTATCCAATCAGAGCTGAAGAAGCTTCTTGGGTGAGAAGCAAAATGTCTTCAAAAGAAAAAACAAGGAAGTCCAGTTGCCTCTTGAAAAAGCACCTTTGGGAACAACCATGACCTGAATAGACTGAGAATCTCCATAGACATTTTAGCATCTGGGATGTAATAGGAACAAGCCATTGTGATTCCCTCAAACTGGTTTTAGGGCTTGGTGTGTTGTGTGGACCTAACCAAAAACTGACAGAGAGGGGAAGAAGAAGAAAAAGGAGTCATAAGAGGGAAAAAAAGGATGTCTGCAAGTCGGAAGCACCATTTTTACCAGCTTGCCTTTTGGGGAATAGATAGCTTAGAACTGTCGTAATACAGATAGTCCTAGACTTACATGATGCTGTGCTAGCATAACACATTTGACTGAATTGGGTTTGGGATGGTCCGTTTTGACTGTTACGTGAAGTTAGGCCATTGCATTCCTGTAAGCCAGAATAGAGCTCAGTCGGGTTTCTCAACCTCTGCAACTTTTAAGACGGGTGTCCAAACTTGGGAACTTTAAGACTTGTGGATTTCAACTCCCATGGCTGGCTAGGGAATTCTGGGAGTTGAAGTCCACAAGTCTTAATGTTCCCAAGTTTGGACACCCCTGCTTTAAGATGTGTGGGCTTCAATTTTCCAGAAGCTAGTGAAATTAAAATCCACACAGTCTTAATGCTGCTGAGGTTGAGAAATGCCAGAAGTGAGCAACAATGCTTTCTGATGGATTTAAAGTTTGAAGTATGCTGGGTAAACCCAGTCTAAGACCATGGGGGAGGAGGAAAGGAAAACGGGATGAGGAGGAGTAAAGAAGGGATGTATGGATAGTAGGATTGTTTTCTTGCCCTGGATTTAGCCTCTTCTCCTCTCCTCAGACGCATTGTGCTGAGAACCTGCTCAAGGCTGACACCTACCGCAAGTGGAAGGCTGCCCAGGCTGGGGAAAAGCAAGTCTCGGTCATATTACAAGTGAGTTTCTGCTAATCCCTTGGTAAGATCAGTCCCCAACACTTTCTGCAGTTGTTGTAATATTTGCAGTATGATAACTTGCTGTAAGCATATTTATAGTATAAGAGATGTGGGCGTATCAATTATAGTTCTTCAAGCCCAAGCGATAGATAGATAGATAGATAGATAGATAGATAGATGATAGATAGATAGATAGATAGATAGATAGATAGATAGATAGATGATAGATAGATAGATGTATATGTAAATGTAAGTATCATCTCCATTTAACAACATCATAATCCCTTGTGGGGTGGAGTCTGGGCAACTGAATGGAACTAACAGTGTTTTAATGGCCAGATGCCTTTCCTGTCGCCAATGTGGAATTTTGTTCAGCAGACATATTCTCAGTGTGCCCAGAGAGAGAGAAATATCTGCCTCTACCTAGGATTGAACTCACAGCCTCCTGATTGTGAGACAAGAGCTCCCCCTCTAGTTACCATACCACTCACATGTATATGTATATGTTACTGTGAAAGACAGAAATCTGGTGAATGTCGACATTCACATAGTCGCTTGGTGTATGTCCGAAATATTTGCTAAATACCCTTATTTATGACTTACACTAAATACCTAACCCTAACCTAACCCTAACCCTAACCCTACGTATTTGGTATGTGTTGACATTCACCGGTGAATGTCGACATTCACCAATTTCTGTCTTTCACAGTAACATATATAATAAAAGTAAATGCTTTTCAGGTAGCATTTGGAATTTCTTCATAAGTCCTTTATTTAGTTAACCATGGTTCTGCAGGGCATTACTGGATGCTCAACTGGATGCTCAGCCATCCACCAGTCTCTTCAAAATTAGCTTAAGATCTTAGCAAAAGCAGCAGCTGGAGGAGGAAAACCTTGCTGTCTTAGATAATTGCTGTCAGTCAAATTGTATAATAATGAGTTTGGTCCTGATTTAGCATAGGGTAATTTTATTTGCTGTTAGCGTGGCTCATATACATGGTTGGGTCATGTTTGGTTAACCCAGGAGTGTCCAAACCTGGGAACTTTAAGATTTGTGGACATCAAATTCCCAAGTTTGGACACCCCTGGGTTAAACCACTATCTAGTTGTTAAGACCTGGGCCCATAGGATTCCTTTCCTGCATTTTCCACAATTCTCTTACTGTCCCTCCCTCCCCTCACAGTTTGAAAAAGAGGAGCAGATTCACAGCATTGATATTGGCAATGAAGGCTCCGCCTTTGTGGAAGTGCTGGCTGGTAGCTCTGCCTCCTCCAGTGAGCAGAATTATGAGGTGAGTGAACTTGGTGTTGTCTGAAAGTTGCCATCACAACATGGAAGTGGTATTTGTTTGTTTGTTTGTGAGTTTTCAGTGAAGGGGGTTTGGTGTTACTGTATTTCCTTTGTTCCATTTAAATATGTACCAGTATTGTAAACCAAACATCATTTGAATACAGGTGTGTGTGTGTGGCTTCACACAGGCTGACTGCTTAACAGTTTAGGCAAAAGACTAGAGCAGGGGTGTTGAACGTGTGGCCCACGGGCCGGAAGCGTACCCGCATTTTAGCGAAGGGGAGGGGTGGAAGCTGCAATATGTCATGTGTCGACAACATGTTGTCGTGAGTTCGACACCCCTGCACTAGAGGCACAAGAGGGGACCCTGCTTTCCCCCTGTGTTTATTGCCCGTGTCGTGATATTTCCTTTGTGTGACTTTCCCTCAAGACCCCCAATCCTGATTTGATGTTCTGTTGCTTTGCTCTCCAAGCAGTTTGGGGAGGCCTTCTGGATGAAGACTGGAATTTAGTTGAGCGATGTATTTTGAAAAAAAGCTGCGTCTCTTGATCTCCACTGTGGTGCTTTCCATTCCACCTCAGGTGCTGTTGGTCACATCCTCCTTCATGTCTCCCTCAGAGAGCAAGAGTAGCACCAACCTGAACAGAGTCCGTATGTTTGGGCCAGATAAACTGGTGAAGGCTACAGCTGAGAAGAAGTGGGACCGAGTTAAGATTGTTTGTACCCAGCCATATACCAAGGTTTATATTTTGGAAAACAAAATAGATGGGATGCTGGCAGGAGTCTGCCTTGGACTCCTGCATTTCTTTCTTCCTCAAAGTCTTGATAAGGAGCTGGTACTTTAGCAACTCTTGCGTTTAGTATCTATCCAATGGGTCCCATGCCTCCTTATAACTACCTTTCAAAGATGAGAGAGTCATCATTTTGTGTATGAGGAAAAAAGTTGATCTCAGGCAGTTTTGACGATTATCTGGCAAACAGAAGTTGTAAATGTGAATTTCTTCTAAATGGGACCCCAAATTTCTAGGTGGATGTTCACAATTCTGCCTTTTCTAAATGAAGGTCTATAGATAGCTGGACGAGTTTAAAATCCAGCCATTTTTATAGCCTTATTTTGTGAATGTTTACTCAGAAATTAAGCTCGCTGGCTTCAGTGAGACTGATTTCCAAGTTTATAAACATTGAATCGCAACTTTACTAATGGGGTAACTTCTCTCAAAAGAGCACTTAAACTCTAGGATAAAAAAAGGTCACAGTTATTAGCCATTTATATTAACATCATCTCTAAGGCAGACGTGTCAAACATGCAGCCTCCAGGCGGGATCTGGCCTGCGATAGACCCAGAATCATCCCGCGGGGCCATCTTCGGAGACAGCGAGGGACCGGCCCATGCTGCCCTGGACACGCCCACACAGCCATGGTGACCAGGCCACGCCCACCCCGGCTCCTGAGGTCAAACAACATCTTGATATGGCACCAATGGGATCGAGTTGATACCTGCCCTAAGGGATGATAGGAAGAGAAAATTGCAAGCTCTCAATTGGCTAAGCCCTTCCTGTTGACTTACTAAGCCGCCCTGAGTCCTTTGGGAGAAGGGCGGCATATAAATCCAATAAAAACAAAACAAAAAAAAAAAAAAACTAAGGCCACCAGGGAACTTTCCAGATTTCAGATTTCTTTGGAGCTGGGACTTGTAAAAACTGAACTCTCCATCCTTGCATATGTCCCCCCGAGAAGGCTATAGTAATGCTAGTCTTGTTTGTTTCTAACATTGATTAGCCACTCGTAGATTTATCTGCCTTCTGTTACAAAGCTGCTTTGTTCCCACCTCCGTAGGGAACGTGGTCTGCCTTTAGAGAAGGCAGTTGCACGCGAAGAATGACAATTGCTTATGGCTGCCTGATTTGCCCAAATTTGAACCCTCTTAACTTCTCTCTTCAGTCTCTGGCTTATGGCCTTTCCTTTGTGAGGTTCCATTCTCCTCCGGACAGCAGTGAGACACATTCCAAAGCAGCTTCACCGGTGAGCATCACCTTGAATTACGTGATCCCTTCCAACATCCGGGGTCCTGTATTTTACCCTGCTTCTTTAAAATCTGGGTATCTCGTTCTCTTTTTGTTCCACCTGCATCAGAAGGTCACCAAATTGGGCCAGTTTAAAGTGAAGGAGGAGGACATCAATTCCATCTCTCTGAAACCTGGTGCTCTCTTTTTCAGCCGTGCCAGTAAACCCCTGGTCTCCCCTCCTAAAGGTAATTCTCACAAGTGTTTTTTTTTTTTTAATCCTACCTAATAGTCATCGGAGATCACAGTTATTATTTATCATCCAGCCCACAGGAGGCCATAGTCTTTCTCTGTTGTGACTTAGAAGCTGATATATGAGATTTTGCCCTTGCAATGTTCTATCAATACTAATTGCTTTTAACAAATAGAATCTGATAAACTGAGATCTTATTTTTTTAATTATGCAATTTTATTATTTTTTATTATGCAATTTCATTTGCTATCTATAAACTTTCCATATGCAACAATGGCAGCGTACTGTCGGGATACAATCTCTTTTAAATACAGATAATAAACCTTTTACACATAATAGTTGCAACCATTATTCTCAAAATCTATTCACCATGATCTTCACTGATCCTTGTTAAACATTTTCCGTTATTTAGTTAAACACTCTGTTCAGTTTTGTCTATAATAGTTAATAATATCAAACCTTACAAATGTCATATTTGTAACCATTATCCTCCAAGCCTGTTAATCATGTTTACTTATCCCGATTATTCAATATTCACTAATTACGCATTTATTTCATTTTTATTCACATATCCTCCTTGATTTTAAATTTCTAACTTCTGCTTCCATGTTCTAACCATTGATAGAATAATTCCCAAATCAAAAAGTATTCTGCTTCCTCCTTAAACTTAATTTTCAATATTAATCTATCCGTTTCAGCACATTCCAATATTGTCTTTATCACGTTTTCCCCTGTAGGGCTATTTTCATTTTCTCCAATTTTGTGCCTACGCAATTTGCGCTGCTGTTAGCACATGTAAAATTAAATATGTATTTCTTTTATAAAATGAGGTCTGTTACTTTCTTCATTTGGTTGTTTTTGAAACTGGTTTTTCAGCTGAAAGTGTCCATTCTAACGCTTTATCTGCCCTTTGGCGCTTGCAGGGTTTTCTGCATGTATAGCTATCCACATTGAGACTAGAAACTGATGATGATGATAATTATTATTCTTGTAGCATCTCAGAATGATCAGCCTTCACCCAGTTATGCTGCTGCCTCCCTAGAGACCAACAGAACTCTTTCTCCTGACTCTTCACCATCAACGGTGGAAAAGCCCACCACCAAAACCCCACCCAAGGTAAAGAAGAGGAAACAGAAGCCATGTGGGTGGGCAAAGTGGTCGCGCTCCAACCTTTTTCCTCTCTCTAATTTGCTGCCCAAGCCGAGAAACAAAAATAAACTCCTTATTTAGTGACCACTAATTCGGCAACCGAACGGGTGTTGCTTGTGACTGGTCCTCCTAGCTGCAACCGTTAACAGCATCACCACACTCATGTGATTGTGATCTGACTGCTCAAGGACTGGCTTGGAGAAATCACATTCTTGCAGCATCCTGTGCTCGTGTGATCTCTGTTTGCAACCTTCACAGTCGGCAAATGGTCACCATGTGACGCTGTGTGAGTTATTTAATGATGGCAACTAGAAGTGAAGGAACTGTCATCATAAGTTGGTATGGTCTTACGATGATGTGTTTTTGTGAACGTGTCACTTAGCAACCGGAATTCTGTTCCCAGTTACTGTTGTCAAGAAAGGACTATTGTACTTCCACTCCACAATCTTACTATGTTGCCTCTCTAGGCACATGTGCAAGGTTCGTTCATGGGCCAGAGCAGCATTATGGGTCCTAGAATTATTTGCAGCCAATCTTAAAGGACCCTTAAGCCTATATTTGTCTTAGAAGTAAATCCAGCGATGTTGGGAGAACCTTCTGTCCATGTATTTTAGGATTAGTTGCAGCCTTAAGTTTTCTTGTCTTTGCAGGAACCCACCCCAGTCAAAAGGAAGTTTGAGTTCAGCAAAGAAAATGCTGGCCTCTCGTCTGCAACCAAGAAAGCTAACCCTGATAAGTCCCGTGTTACACACCCACCTTCCAAAAAACCCAAAGGTGTGTGAAGAACACTTACAAGTTGGAAACTCCAGGCAGTACAGAACATTTTTAAAAATTCATCTATTTATTTAATCAATAGTCAGTTTGCGTGGCCAACCGTCTCAACCAGTGCTCCTGAGTGGCAAACAATATTAAGATAAAAGAAAAGCAGTTGTACAAGCGATAGCCCTGAACCCAAATGTTTTCAGCATGTTACTTTATTATTATGTGCCACAGTGGTGCAGTGGTTAGAGTGCAGAACTGCAGGCTACTTCTGCTGCCTGCCGGCTGCCTGCAATTTGGCAGTTTGAATCTCACCAGGCTTAAGGTTGACTCAGCCTTCCATCCTTTCGAGGGAGGTCAAATGAGGACCCAGATTATTGGGGGCAAGAGGCTGACCCTGTAAACTGTTTAGCGAGGGCTGTAAAGCACTGTGAAACAGTATATAAGTCTCAGTGCTAGTGGTATTGCTATTATTGCTATTATATCTTTATTAAGTTCCAGAGTCAAATGTTAAAATGCAGCATAAAAGGAAGCAGCAAAACAAATTTAAAAATGACCAAAAAATATATCAAGCAAATTTGTTTGATGTAAATATGTTTGAGCACATCAATTTTTTGAAGTTGGATTTCTAAGCACCAACTGTTACTCTTACAAGCTGGGTAATTTACATCAGAGAATGAGCAATGATTCGGACTTGCCTTCTCCATCTTATCTAACTTTTGCATTTTGTTTTTGTTGATTTGCAGTTTCTCTCTCCCCGTCTCCTCCCCAGAAGACGCTGCCTTTGAAAAAAGCTCTTCCCACACAGCCTTCAGAGGAGGCAGCAGCAAACGGGTCTTTCCAACAACTCCTACAGGGTACTGTCTTCGTGCTGAGCGGCTTCCAGAACCCCTTCCGCTCTGATTTAAGGGACAAGGCCTTGGAGATGGGGGCCAAGTACCGTCCAGACTGGACCCCTGACAGCACTCACCTCATGTAGGTGTCTGGTACCCGGTGGATCTACCTTCCTAAAACGTGTGGTTCCCCCCCCTCCCATTCCCTAAAAGTTAACCTCGAATGCTCTTGTTCTGACCTAAGCTTCCCCAAACCACGAAGCAGACTCCTTGTCCCAACAAAATTCCCTTTTTAAAATTAAGTTACTGTGAATTCTGCTCATTCACATCCAGAAAAGTCTTTCAAGGGTGAATTTACAGCCACAGACCTTATCTGGCTTGGAGAGCTGCCAGGCTAATATCTGCAAAACTTGGCAAGGAGCCTCTGAGAGTCACGAACCAATTAAGCGAACTAATTGTCTCCTGCAAACTCCACTCCCCTTTCGCTCCTCTTTTATTTCCTCTGGGAGGGGCCCTTCATCATCCACCTGTGGCCTTACTCCCAAGTCGACCCCTGTTCTTTAGCTCTTTCCTTCATCTGGCAACTCTGTGCATGTGCACACTGGGAACAGGCTCCAGCTGTTCTTCTGCCTCACTGATGTCTAACTCCGAAAGGCAGCTGATAACTGGCATACAGCTCTGGCCCCATCTCTGCCTCCAACACAAAGCCCTCATCAGAGCCTTCCCCAGACTCCACGACTGGCCCACGTTCCTCCCCAACCTCCTCACTGTCTGAATCTGCTGCCAGCTCCCCTGGCCCCTGGTGGGCCACAACAGCTCTAACTTAGGGAGCCCAAGACCTCAGCTTTGTTTTTGGTAAAACAAGAACTCAAAGAGACCCATAATTTTGCTAGGATCTATAGCAACTCGCCATGGCCAACTGTAATATCAAGTTACATTAATATTAAAGAAATAATGGAATAGAATAATTTTTAAAAATGACAAAGGGGGGTCAAAATGAAATTTGAATGAATTGGGATTGGCCCAAAATCACCAGCGTGCTTTCATGCCTAAAGTAGGACTAGAAATCCCAGTCTCCTGGTTTCCTCCCTGGTGCCTTCACCACTAGACCAAGCTGGCTAGTTTCCTACTGGTGGCTGATAGATTGCAATGGATCCCTCAGTGCTGAGTGACTCTGTTTTTCCTTCTAGCTGTGCCTTTGCCAACACCCCCAAATACAGCCAGGTGAAAGGGCTCGGGGGCACCATTGTACGGAAAGAATGGATCCTGGACTGTCACCGTACCCGTCGGCGCTTGCCCTGCAAAAGGTGAGTGGTCAAGAGGAACAGGAGCTAGGTGGGTTTTTTACTCTGTCTTCCTTTCAGACTATAACTGGGAGGTTCCCTTTCCTAGGTACCTGATGGGTGGCCCCGACTCATCCAGCAGCGAACAGGAAGAGGAGAGTGAGGAGGAGGCCCCAGCTCCGCCTCGCAGACCTTTGACTCCTCAACAGGTAGGTTAGATGTGTTTTGTTTGGGGGATTTTTCTGTTACTGTGGTATATTTCATGTTTCCCCCAAAATAGGGTCTTATTTTCTTTCCTGAAATAAGCGCTTGGCCTTATTTTCAGGGAGGTCTTATTATTTTTGAGGAGGCCCCTTAACCTCAGCCCACAGATCAGCTGATCCAGAGAGGAAATTCCGTCTCTGTTTCTGGCACACTTTGGCCAGCCCTGGCATCACTGGACCTGATGCTTTTTTTTGCAGCCGCCACTAAAAAAAGGGGCGCGGTAACTAGGGTTTGCGAGAACGGCCTCCGTGAGGCCATTCTGCATGGATGGCAGGTGCATGCAGGGGAGCATGTTTCCCCCCCCCCCAGGAAATTGCGGGGACCGGGTGCACATGCGTTTAAATATTTTCAGGGAGGACTTATTATCCGGGGAGGTCTTATTTGGGGGGGGGGGAACAGGGTAGTGAGTCTCATTGTAGGTTTTTCTTACCTGATTCGACTGTTATTTTGCAACCTGGACATGAGAGTAAGTCACGAGATTGTAATCCTTTAGGAGCGTTTTGCCTTTGTTGGGAAGATATCAGGAATCTTTGTGAGGAGAGCTTGGTTTGGTCTGGTGGTTTAAGGCACCTAGCTAGAAAGCAAGAAACTGTGAGTTCTAGTCTCACTTTAGCCATGAAAGACAGCTGGGTGACTTTGGTCCAGTCACTTCCTCTCAGCCCACCTGACCAACAGGAGTTGTTATTCTGGTGAAAAATAGGAGGAGGAAGGTGTGCTGGATATGTTCACTGTCTTGAGTTAACTATAGAAATAATTAAAGCGGAATATAAATCAATTGAAACATTAATAAATATCAGTATTTAATGACCAAGAAATGTTCAAAATTTTGCTGTAGTAAGTTTGCCTTCCTCTGTCATTGAATCCTGTCTTTGCCAGAGAGCCAGTGTGCCCAGCCCCAACCACAAAGTTAAGCCTGCCACCAGCCCCAAAGTAACGCAGGCAGTGCCACCAAGAGTGTCTTCTGGGGACGAAGAGGAGGAGCCCACCACCTCTCAAAACAGCAACACCCACAATAATTCCAGGGCATCCAGCGGGGACGAGAAATTTACAGGTAGAGCAGATCATAATTTGGGAATGCAGGGGAACATTGCTCCCACAGAATCCTTCATTGGTAGGAGTGGGGCTGGCGGTGGGTGGGGCATGGATGGTTGAAACCAAGATTCAGATGCCGCTCCATCCACCTTGTAGAGGATTGTTTTTTAAAAAAAAAAGTTTAAAAAAAGTAAAACAGTCAATATTTATTTATATCAGTAAAGGTATATATGTCGGGAAGATATCAGGAATGTATGTATGTATGCGTGTGTATGTACAGTATGTATGTGCATGTGTGTGTTTTATAAATAAAAGCCAAATACCACTCACTCATCATGAAATCCCCAGAATTGTAACATGTGTCGATGCTAAGGAGTTAGACGTTCTACTCCCCCTCCCCACCTGAAAGGAACTCTGTTCCAACTGCCAGTTGCCTTATATGGGCATGGCCAGCGCATGACTCATCCAGCCTGCGGGCTGGGAGTTTAGACATTCTACTCCCTCTCCCCACCTGAAAGGAACTCTATTCCAACTGCCAGTCGCTTTATATTAACACGCTCTGATACTAAGGAGTTACACATTATACATTAATTTTCAAGCTTCAAGTATCAAATGTATCAAGCCCGATCCCAGCTTCCAGACTCCTGCCTCTGATTTAGCTGAATAACCTTGTGGGGATTGTTGAAGGGGTTAATGAAGGATTTTTGCCTCTCTGGGACAGCTAATCAGCCATCCTCTGTCCACCAGTGATCAGTTTACCCAGCAGTTTGACAGTGGCGACCTAAAAGAAATGGCTGATGCTTCCTTTCTGCCTTCCTGCTGCCTCCTAGGTCTTCAAGACAACGGAGACGAAGGGTCAGGTGACACCGACGACGAGTTAAGGAGGTTGGTCCAAGTGGTACCTGTCGCATTGACCCTTCCTGTGTGAACTGCATCACTTCATAACTGAAGCAGAGCTTTGCCGTCTTAGATTCTATGGGTTTGAAGCCTGGAGGCCTTTGGTGGTTTGTGGTGGATCCTTTCCCAAAGCTGATTCCGTGTCTCCTCTGGCTTAGAGTCGAAGAGGAACACCGTAAAAAGCAGCAAGGCGGACGGAGGATAGTTCCAGAACCGGACAACGATCCCTACGCTGGTTCCACTGATGAGAACACAGATGTTGAGGAACAAGTAAAGCCAGATCAGCCTATCCCAGAACTTCCAGGTTTGTCCAAACCGATCTCAAGTTTGGTATTTCTTTTGTTTGTTTTCTTAATTGAAGTTCCAATCTGTGGGATCATTAGTCCGTTAAAGGTAACGGTTCCACTTGCACAGATGTGCTAGTCGTTCCCGACTCTAGGGGGCGGTGCTCATTTCCATTTCAAAGCCCAAGAGCCAGCGCTGTCCGAAGACGTCTCCATGGTCATGTGGCCGGAATGACTAAACGCCGAAGGCGCACGGAACACTGTTACCCTCCCACCAAAGTTGGTTCCTATTTTTCTACTTGCATTTTTATGTGCTTTCGAACTGCTAGGTTGGCAGAAGCTGGGACAAGTAACAGGAGCTCACTCTGTTACGCGGCGCTAGGGATTCGAACCGCCGAGCTGCCAACCTTTCTGATCGACAAACTCAGAGTCTTAGCCACTGAGCCACCACATCATTTTAGTCCATTACTCTTTAGCTAAATAATCAGTATCTAATACAGGGCACCCTCGACTTACGACCACAGTTGGGGCTGTAACTTCCATTGCTAAGGGGTGCAATTTTTAAGTGAGGTGCGGTGAGAGAGAGTGACTGGCCCAAAGTCACCCAGTTGGCTTTCATGCCTGAGGCAGGACTAGAACTCACTGTTTCCTGGTCTCTAGCCTGCTGCCTTAAACCACTAGGTGAAAGTGGCTGAATGATTAGCGAACGAATGGGTACATTTGGGTTGTCCTGTTCTTCATTCCACTTCTCCAGGATCTTTGCTTTTCCTTTCCAGATCTGTTTGTGGGCAAATGCTTCTTCCTTTATGGTGAATTCCCTTCTCAGGAACGGCGCCTCTTGAATCGCTACATCATAGCTTTTAATGGGTGAGGTTTTACAAGAATATTACCGTAGGGCTCTCCCAGTGCTTAAATATGGTGCTGCATTATAACTGTAGAAGATTGCATGTGTGTGTTTGTGTGTGTATATATATATGTGTGTATATATATGTCCAACATTATATAGACATGATGCTGCATTATAACTGTAGAAGATGTCATATACATATCTATATACAGTATCTATCATCTATCTATCTATCTATCTATCTATCATCTATCTATCTATCTATCTATCTATCTATCTATCTATCTATCTATCTATCTGTCTGTTATCTATCTATCATCCATCTATCTATCATCTTATCTATCTATCATCTATCTATCTATATCTATCTATCCATCCATCCATCCATCCATCTATCTATCTTATCTATCATCCATCCATCTATTATCTATCTATCATCTATCTATCTATCTATCTATCTATCTATCTATCTATCTATCTATCATCTATCATCCATCTATCTGCTTTGACAGTTTGGGTGAAGAGTTAATTATAGATTAGATGATAGATAGATGATAGATAGATAGATAGATAGATAGATAGATAGATAGATAGATGATAGATAGATAGATAGATAGATAGATAGATAGATAGATAGATAGATAGATGTAATCAACTGTTCGCCAAACTCGTGTGTGTGTGTGTGTGTGTGTGTGTGTGTGTGTGTAATATATATGCATCTTTGCACACTCTTAATTCCCAACGGGCTGCGGACTTCTACCGGTCTGTGGACCAGGAGTTGGGGACTCCTGCCCTAGACAATTCCTTGTCTCTAGGAAAGAAGAAAACTCTCTAAAGGCTGCACATTTTGACTTCTTGCAGGGAAGTGGAGGACTACATGAACGAGCGTGTAAACTATGTGATTACGGCTCAAGAATGGGATGACACATTTGACGAGGTGAGCTGGGATCTTCAGGCTTCGGGGAAACTAGTCCAGACAGACAGATCTTTCAACCACTTCACAAGACTGATAGGAACACGCAGGCATTCTGAAGACCTTTGAGGAATGGTCAAATTTACATTGAGCAGTCTTCCGGCAATTAGGAACTGCGCTAATGACAGGAGCAAAGAATCAAGATGATAGGTTAAATTGCATTTCAGAATCTGTCAGAAATGGTGTATGGGGCTTTGACTAGATGACCTCCAAGGTCCCTTCCAACTCTGTTAATCTGTAAAACCCCTGGGAAGATTTTACGCGAGAACCTAGTCAGTGCTAAATTGGCACCAGATAAAAAGGTCAATGAAATTGTTGAAAGTAGAAAAGTGGATGAAATGGTGACGGGGGAAATTTTGGAGGACTCCTCTTTCATTGGACAAATTGGAGGAGGCTCATAAGGTCATACCATTGCGCTGCACTATAGCGTTTCTCAACCTTGGGAACTTTAAGATGGGGGCAGACTTCAACACCGGCAGGGGAATTCTGGGAGTTGAAGTTTCAAGGATGAGAAGCACTGCCATACTGGCCCTGAGTTGGTGCATGAAAAATATTAATTTGAATGCCGGTATTAGTCAGCTTCAATGGGGAGTGGCCTAGAGGTGGAGCTCTTGCCTCACAATCAGGAGGCTGTGAATTCGATCCTAAGTAGAGGCAGCTATTTCTTTCTCTGGGCACAATGAGAATATATCTGCTGAATATAACTCCGCATTGGCAACAGGGAAGGGCATCTGGCCAGTAAACACACAGCTCCATTCGGTTGCCTGGACTCCACCCCGCAAGGGATTATGGGTTCATTAAAAGATTATTGTGATGGCGATTAGCCAACTCTGTCTACAAATAGGCTGAGTTCTGCCACTATGAGCATCTCCCAGACTGTTGACGGCCTCTTTCCTTAATTTTGGCTTCAGGCCCTGAACGAGAACCCCAACCTTTCCTTCGTGCGTCCCCGTTGGATCTACAACTGCAACGACCGGCAGAAGCTGATCCCCCACCAGCCGTACGTCGTGGTGCCGCGAGTGTAGGAGAAGCCCTGCTGGAGTTTGTATATAATGTATATTCGTCTCTTTTTTTGGGGGGGGGGGAAAGACCCTTTGCCTCCTGGCTAGTTGAAACAGGGGCAACTCCCGTTGGGAGAAATCGCCTTCCTTTGGAGCCCTCCAACCTTGGGGGTGGTTTGGATGGTCTTCGGTTGCGTTTTTTTTTTTTCTTCCCCCACCCAGTCCCACCAGATCATGTCGGAAGCTGGTCTGCTTTTGAAAAACAATGCTTATTGCGGGCTGCGCTAGGATCCTCTATCTTCCAGGAGGGAGAAGGGGCTCCCTCAAAATTAGAGCCCAGGAGTTCAACAAAGGCAAAAGTTAAAATGTACAGGGACAAATTCATAGGCCTTTTGTCATTTCTTGCCCTTCTCACCACTCACTTAGTACTGATAGTCCTCTTTCTCTTCTTTGTCTTCCCCGGGGCATTAGGGGGATGCATTCTGGCTGAGCATCTTTGCCTCTCCCTATGGAAATCTCTTTTCTACATCACGGCAAACTATTGTTTCCCTAGCAAGGAAGGTTGGGGTTTCACAAAAGAAGAAAAAACTGCCCCATTTTTTTTCACCCGGGAGTGGTTCCAGTTTCACGATAGTACAGATGGGGCTTGTCCCCATCATAGGGGTGTAGGTACCCCAATCCCCATCTTTGGGGTATAGGTCTCACGTTGATTGTACCATCTGCAGACAAAGCCGACCTCGTTTTTTAAAATGCAGAGATCGACAAATCACATTCATGCCTTCCATGGGCACATTTTTCAGAAAAAGGGAGGAAAAACCCACCCAGGAAAAAATGGCATCCAATAACCAATCCTGGCTTGTGTTGACAAATGCCCTTTCCTGATTAGAAGTGTTACCTACGGGCTCCGTCAGCTAAGTGAACACTTTCCCTGACAAATTATTCTAAGAGGAAGGTGTTTGGCCTAGATCAGGGGTCTCCAACCTTGGCAACTTTAAGCCTGGAGGACTTCAACTCCTAGAATTCCCCAGCCAGCTGGCTGTGGAATTCTGGGAGTTGAAGTCCTCTAGGCTTAAAGTTGCCAAGGTTGGAGAGCCCTGGTCTACATATCCGATGGTAGCAAAGTTCAGGACGGAAGTATTAGAAGAAACCACGATTGCTTAAATTAAACCATTTCTTGGGTAGGCTCGTGTGGCTGAAGTCTTCCTTTCATTTTCAATGAATTTTTTCCGGGTTCCTCTGTAGGACAATAAGAAACTAGTCAATTTCATGATGGAACTGTTCATTTCTGCAGAGCATCATCAGTTTCACTGTTTTTGCTGCCCCCATCTTCTTCGGAAGGGGAAAAAATATTGGACCCATTTGTAGATGTTCTTTTCGGAGTAGTGTTTCTTAACCTTGGCAACTTTAAAAAGGAGCGAACTTCAACTCCCACAATTCCCCAGCCAGTTGGGGAACTCTGGGAGCTGAAGTCCATGCCTTTGAAAGCTCTCAAAGTTAAGTCTATTTCCGAGTGACATCCCATCCCCCCCAAATTCACGTTCCTTCCCACTTTTCAGTTGCTTGTAAACTGGGCTGGGAGGTCTTGAATAATCTACCTCATTTTTACAGCCGATTTCTTATTTCCCAGTTCTATATTTTGCAATCAAACCAGCCATTTCTACTCTGGGTTCTTACTTCTTTGCTTTCAGAGGACAAATAAAAGTTAATCAGTTGTGGGAATATTTCGCTTGTGATGGGGCATTGCAGAATTAGAGGTCCATCTCTCGTTGCGACATCCATCAATTGTAGTGTATTATTCTGAGGCAGAGGATTTTTTAAAAAAATAAAGATTCCATGATGAAAGCCAGAGATTTTTCCCTGGAGCCTGAATTTTTGCATTATGTGCTGGAACTGTCAACCATAGAATTTGGAGTGAGATTTTTGAGTTCTCCTTCCTACCACCACTTTTTTTTTTTAAATCAAGACGTAGAATCATTTTGGCTGTACCTTCATCCCTTCTCATCCTTTATCCCGGCAATTCGGAGCGGCTAAAATATTAAAATGAATGAACAATGTTCCATTCTGGATGGAGTTTGCTCAGTTTCCCCCCCCCCCCCCAACTTGAGAGGATTTCCTTGGTACAGATGATGCAGGGCTGTCTTCCCCACAAAGGACACTGCCTTTTTATGGACTTCAGTTCCCAGAATTCCCTAGCCATTTCTCATAGTTACAGAGAATTCTGGGAATGAAAATGTGCACGTCTCAAAGGGGTCAGGATTGGAAGAGGTCATTTTAGAGCATATTCCTGGTCTCGGGAGGTTATGGAATATTTGCAAAGGGAGGCTTGTGTCAAGGAATTAGCTCTTCAGAGCACATTAAAAAAAGAGCACAAAAGGAATTTGCGTGTCTCTCTTTTAAGGATGCTAAATTGTAAGGAGAAAGGCGTAGCTGTGGCAGCTAAAGTAGCTGAACGTCTTACCATTGTACAGTTCACGTTTCACAAAGACCGAAGGGCTTGCTTGTTTTCTATCAATTTACACCTCGGTTTAGCCGTTGTTCTAAGGTTCCAGCGCGAAAAACCTCACGGGATGTATTCTTGTTCTCTTTTCCTATATCATGTTCTGGCTTTAATAAAACGAGATGCAAGTCTCCAAGCGATCTCTTTTTAAAGAACTTATCGACACTGGCAGGAAAAAGATAATATTCCTCCGTGACCTCAAGCGGGACGCCTGTTCCCTCGGTGAGAAGATAAAGCTTTTAAATATTTTACAAGATTCCAGTGCTCCAGATGACGGGGGGGGGGGGGGGGGAGGCAGTTCTTCAAACAGCTTCAAATTATTCTTTCGCAAGGCAACGAAAATGAAACTGGAGCGGAAAAGTTTGAAAGTTAAAATATTGCACAGTAAAATCTGTGTGCTGTACTTTCTCACGGCCTTGGCTTTGCCTTATTGGTAGAATCCCAGATGGATGTTTAAGCAACGTTCAGAAGCCATACAAACAATGCAGCGTTCAGAAGTGAGCTAGTACCTGATAGTCCCCAAGGTGCTTTTTTTCAAGAGGCAATTGGCCTTTCTTGTTTCTGTTTGAAGAGGTGTCGCTTCCCACCCAAGGAAGCGAAGCGTCTTCAGAGAAAAGCAAAGTCCAGCTGCCTCTCAAAAGAAGCTCCTTGGGGACCCCCATGACCTGAGAATCTCCATAGACTAGCTACTTCTCAGGGTTAGGATTGGGGTTTTGTGAGTATATACTGCTTTTTTAAAAAAAGTATGAGTTGAAACTGCTAAGTAAGAGATCCAAGCTGGAGTGCTCTGGGTTTTTGTTGTAAGTCAAGGACTTAATGGCTTTAGTATTAAGTGTTAGAGGAGCTGAGAATTTAGTAGATCAGACGGTTGTCCGCTTTATTAAGCTTAGTATTCCTAGCAAAATGATTCACTCTTTGTAAGCTTCCAAAAAGACATGGTGCCATCTAGCTTAAAGAAAAGGACTAGGGGGTGACATGATAGCAGGGTTCCAATATCTCAGGGGCTGCTACAAAGAAGAGGGAGTCAAGCTAGTCTCCAAAGCACCTGAAGGTAAGGATAAGAAGCAATGGGTGGAAACTAATCAAGGAGAGAAGCAACCTAGAACTAAGGAGAAATTTCTTAACCTTGAGAACAGTTAACCAGTGGAATGGCTTGCCTTCAAAAGTTGAGAGTGCTTCATCATTGGAGGCTGGACGGCCACTTCTCTGGAACGGTATAGTGTCTCCTGCTTAAGCACGGGGTTGGACTAGAAGACCTCCAAGGTCTCTTCCAACTCTGTTATGAACCAATTTTGAGCAGCCTGTCCTTTGAGCTCTGTCCAAACAGCCTCATTTTGTGCAGCACATCCTTTAGCTGAGTTTTGCATGACACGACAGCCATGTTCCAATATCTCAGAGGCTGCCACAAAGACGACTGAAATTGTATAGGGCTTCCTGCCTGACCAAGGGGTTGGGCTAGAAGACCTCCAAGGTCCCCTTCCAACTCTGTCATTCTAATTCTAACCGGTCTCTGTCTTTGCCATCCGAGGGCTTTTGGGAATACAGGAAGTCCTTGATTTACAACCAGTTTCTTAGTGACCAAAGTTACAACAGACCCGCCTGAAGGAACTGAAGAGCTGGTTCTGAAGTTCCGATGGCCTCCTCCCCTCCCCCCCCTCCTTGTTGGATGTCCGGCAACTGACCCTCATTTATGACCATTTGTACCATCTCACGATCATGTGACCACATTTTACTACCCCCTTTTTTATTTTTGTCAAAAATCAGCTTTTACTTCTGGCTTTGTTTTTGTTAAAAACAGCTCATAGCAGACAACAGATTTGTTTTACAACGGCTACAACAAAGATAACGGGTCTGGTCATGTGATGACCTTGTTTTTTATGATCATCACAACTTATCTCAGGGGTGTCCAAACTTGGCAACTTTAAGACTTGTGGACTTCAACTCCCAGAATTCCCCAGCCAGCTGCTGGCTGGGGAATTCTGGGAGTTGAAGTCCACAAGTCTTAAAGTTGCCAAGTTTGGACACCCCTGACTTATATAAACAATAGGCAGTGTCCCTTGTGGTCATTAAATCGAGGACTACCAATACACAGATCCTTTCTAGCTCAGGGGTCTCCAACCTTAACAACTTTTAAGCCTGGCGGACTTCAACTCCCAGAATTCCCCAGCCAGCAAAGTTGAATTCTGGGAGCTGAAGTCCTCCAGGCTTCAAGTTGCCATGGCTGGAGACTTGATCTAGCTGGACCTTCCCTCTGTGACTGACTTACCTTAACCACATACACCCCCCCCCCAACCTTTTTCCTCACACGTGCCAAGCATACCTCAATTTCAAAACGGCGTTTTGCTTTTGTGTTTTATTTTATTTCAAGAAAAATAAGACAAAAACTCCAACCTCTAATGGAGCTTTACTTTTTTCTTTTTTTCTTTTAGTATCAGCTACAGAGTAGGAACCAATCACACATACTTCCACCTGCCTTTCACCCAAATCTGAATTATAAGGGAGTCAGTCTGTGCTAGTTTGTGGGGAAGTGGAAAGATGCACCGCAGGTAGCCCCCGGCTTACAAGAGTTCATTTTGCGACCGTTACCACAGCAACTTTGGGGAAAGTAACACAGCCGTTTTCCCACTTACAACAGTGGCAGCATCCCCACGATCAGAATTCAAACGCTCGGCAACTGACTCGTATTTATGACTGTTGCAGAGTACCAGGGCCGTGTGATTCTCTTCTGACCAACAGTCAACGGGGAAGCCTGATTCACTTAACAACCGTGTTGCTAACATAACAACGGCCATGGTTCACTCAACGGCATTGGCAAGACAGACTGCAAAATGGAGCAAACTCGCTTAAATGTCTTGCTTAGCAACTGAACCTTTGGGCTCAATTCTGCTCGTTAAGTCGAGGACTACCTGTATTAAGTTTTACTAGCTAGTGAGGGGGAAAAAATCCCTGTATTGTGGATAGTAGTGAAAAGTGGAGTAGAAGAGAAGGGGAGAGAAACGGGTGGAGAGAAAAATCCGAGAGGGAACTTAATATTCAATAAGGAGAGCAAAATGGAAACTTTTGGTGTCTTTAGGCATGTGGTACAAATAAACCAACCCAGGAGTAAACAAGGAAGCAGGCTATAAAATGGTGTGTACTATGTGGTGAAAACAAAACTATGCAGCCTTTTTTAGCCCGAGAAATTCATGTGTAAAATCTGCTTTCTGTGTGTGCTACTGATGCACTTGCTTCCCCCTTAATAAACTACCCACACTAATCCCGAAGCGGCCTGAGGCATCTTTGGATGCAATGTGCAAGACTGGAGGGTGACGTGTATTTGCCAAATAATTTTTCTGCTTCTGCAACCCTTTAAAACATAAATGTTGCTTCCTCTTTACTGGAACTTGTGTCTTTTAAGCCATCCCACTGGTGGATTTCCACCAATTGCCACCTTGTCAGACACAGCTTTTGTTTTGTAAAAAAAAAAAAAAAATCAAGAGATTTCTTCTTAAAAGTTGACACAGCTCATGTCCAATACGATGTGCTCAGTTCATGCATATTCGCCCTCCAATTTCCATGGCCAAAGATTGACTAGTCAAGGAGGCTGCAACAGAGCCCCTGTATAATGCACAGTGAAGATATAAGTGTTATAGACCCTTGGGTTACAGGTATGCGGAGTTCCACGTTCTGACACAAACATGCACCAGTTGAGCATAAAAACAAAACTATACACGGCCACAGACAGAGGTTTCTCCTTTTGTGCAAAACACATAACAGATTCCGCTCTGCTGAAAGTAAGGATCGGTTCACTTCTTGAAATGTGATTAGTGGGGGGAATCTCAACGGTGGTTTTCGTTTCGTTGGCACGGAACTGACGTCGACTACGGGGTGACCAGGACTGTGTTTGGTGAGAACCGGAAGGTTAAAACTGAAGCAAAACAAATCACGAAGGTGCAGAAGTCTGCATAACTTAAAACGAGGTGGTAGAATAGGCCGTGGGGTCACGGCAGAAACAAGGTTACCAGAACAGTTTTCAGCATGGTGCGCACAACTTGGCCTGTGAAAGGGAGCCTGTCATGGGGCGTTTTGCCATCAAAGAAGAGAACAGAGAAGTTATGGGTTGCTGGAGGTTACGGTGTAACTCTGAGCTCCGCTGTAACTTTCCATTATTTACAACGATCCCGCAGCTACCAGCTTTTCCAATTATTCCAAGTTTCTCCCTGCGCCCTCGCACAGCCCAGCGGTTCCAACTTAGGGCCTGTCTCCACTGCTGTGGCTTTTGTCCTGGGCTAAGCCGTCGCCTGCTTCTCCATCCTCGTGCACCCGCTGGTGAAGGGTGAGGTTGCGCAGCTGCCGGAAACTCTTGCTGCAGCGCATGCACGGGTAAGGCCGCCCCGCTGCGGTGGCCGCGTGGATCTGCTGATGAGCAGCCAGTTTGGAAGGGTAGCAAAAACTCTTCCCGCAGCGGCTGCAGGGGTACGGCCGCTGCCCCGTGTGCGTGCGGCGGTGGGCGGCCAGCTTGGAAGGGTAGCAGAAGCTCTTGGGACAATCGGCACATTTGTACGGGCGCTCCGGCGTGTGGATCCACTGGTGGGCGGCCAGCTTGGAGCGATGTCCGAAGCGCTTGGGGCACAGGGTGCAGGGGAAGGGGCGCTCCCCAGTGTGCGTACGTCGGTGGGCAGCCAACTTGGATGGGTAGCTAAAACTCTTGGGACAGTCGGGGCATTTGTAGGGGCGCTCGGCGCAATGAGTCCACTGGTGGGTGGCCAGCTTGGAGCGGTACACAAAGCGCTTGCCACAGTCTTTGCATTGATAGGGACGATCGGAAGGCAGGACAGCGGGAGGCCGCCGGCGCCGGGGACGGGGTGGCTTGGGAGTCTCCGTGGCGGGTGGGGAAGACAGAGCTGAGGGCGAAGGTGTCTTGGTGTTCTCTTTCAAGGCTTGAGAATCTGGAAGGAAGGGAGAATTTAAAAAATAAAATAAAATAGAGGATACCTCACCAAGCATCCCAGTTTCCTGCCTCAAGTTTGTTAGGTTGTCTGTGTTTTGACCTAGGCTTCCCCAGCAGCACGAAGCCAAGTCCCTGTCCCGATAAGCCCCCTTTATTTAATTTACAATGAATTCCTCTCCAGTAAAGTCCCGGCCCACAGTCTTTCAAGACAGTTCACAACTGCCAACCTTGGTCAGGCTGTTAGGATTCGCCGGACGACAGCAATGGGGGGTAGCAGGAACTGTCATCGTTGAGACAGTCACATGAAGTTGTGCTTTATGTGCTCTGTCGCTTAGTGACAGACTTCCCAGTCCCCGATTATAGTCGGTAAATGAGGACTACCTATATTTGGCATTAGGCAGAGGTTAAATGGAGGGAATTATTTTGGAGCTGTACCCTTTGGAGAAATGCAATTGTTTGTGTGTGATTTGTGCAGACAAGAAAAAGACCCACATCCCTCACCCAGCCCTTCCTTACCTGTGACACTACTACTCAGCGGGTTGCTCCCTACTCCGTTCTTGCTATTGCTCACACAGGGCTCTTCCCCCCTTTCCAGCATGAGGACAAGGGTTGGTCGGGTGAGAATATAACCTGCAGGTATGGGGGAATAAAGTGGGGAGAATCAGGTTCAGTTTTCAACAGCTTTATGCATCCTTTCAGAAAAGGCACCTACCTTAAACAAAAGACGGCTTGTTTTATCAATCCTGCTTCTGCTCATCAGAGAAGGACGCATGCCTAAAAATTATCTCACCGACTACTAGAAATCCAGCAATGAGACAGGTCCTCGTTTAGCAGCTGCCCTTTTAGTGTCCGTTTGCAGTTTTAGCACTGGTGAAAAAGTAACTTCGGGACCATTCTTCCTATTTACCTCCCACTCAAGTCTGCACAGGTAGTCCTCCACTAATAATGAGTTGCTTAGCGACCATTCCAATTTACGACGGAGCCTGAGAATGGGACTTGTGACACAGATTCGAAGATCTGACCGATGCCCACTCATCCACCCACCCTGCGGTCACGTGACCACATTTTGGCTGCATTTACGACTGTTTGCGTCACTCACATCACAAGATTTAGTCTTATAATGTTATTGTTTGAAACTGGTGTTTACTTCTGGTTTCCGGCCAAAATGTATCACCTAAACGACGGGTTCGCTTAATGACTGCCATATTTGTTTAATGACCGCTGCAAAAAAAAAACTTAAAATCAGTCATGTGCTTATTCACTTTATGACCATTGTGATTTTCAATTGACATGGTAGGCTCAATTACGGTCATAAGTTGAGGAGGGCTACCTGTAGAGCAAAACTAAGCACAGTTGTAGTTTTACTTAGCAACTATTTTGCTAAGAGCCAAGTTGCTGGTCCCAATTGGGATCCCTAAACAAGGATTATAAATAATAAAGGTCTGGAGAATAAAATATCCTCTGCATACTTTGGATCCCTTGTATTTAACAGACAGAAGTTGATTTTTAAATTAAATTTTGCTTACTGCATAAATATCGGTTTAGGCCAGGGGTGTCCAAACTTGAGAACTTTAAGACTTGTGGACTTCAACTCCCAGAATTCTGGGAGTTGAAGTCCACAAGTCTTAAAGTTCTCAAGTTTGGACACCCCTGGTTTAGGCTATATACTCAAATGTTTGACCATGGAAGAAAGGCACAATAAAATGCACACAATAGGGGAATCCGATTCATAATATTGGGTGAAAATTGTTTATATTAAAACATCATCTATTCCATCATTTGCTTTGGGGGGGAAACCTCCCCCTCAGAAAACAAGAAAACCCAAATTTCCTTATTATAAAGGTGGTCCGTGACTTACGACCATAATGCAGTCCAAAATTTCCATCGTTAAAGTGAGAGATTTGTTAAGTGACTTTGGCCCCATTTTACAACCTTTCTTGTCACGGTTGGTTAAGTGAATCCCTGCGGTGGGTAACTCAGTCACTTGGTTGTTAAGTGAATCTGGTTTCCCCATGGACTTGGCTTGTCAGAAGGCCACAAAATGGGAATACACGTGATCCCGGGACACAGCAACCGTCATAAATACGGCACGTATGAACCTGTGGCCAAGCGTTTGAATTTCAATCATGTGATTATGGGGGGGATACTGCAAAGGTTGTAACTCTGAAACGGCCGTAAGTTGCTTTTGTAACTTTGGCCATTAAATGAATGCTTGTAAGTCAAGGACTAACTAGAATGCAATTTGGCAGATTTTTCACCCCTTCTTTGATCGGCCAAAACTGAGAAACTACTCAACTGTTCCTCCTACCCCTCGCCACTCCACGCCATAACTTAACCATCACGATTACGCATCAGCAGGCAAAAATTGTTTGCAAACCCAGCTTAGGTTTGGCTTGGAGTAGGGTTTTTTTTTGGGGGGGGGGGATTGTATATAGATTAGGCCTCCATTAACCAGCAGCATTTCCATAGCTTTAGTTCCCTTAGGGGCTTGCTCTCCCTGTATCCCAAGGCCCCGAGATCCAATTACGGCGTTGATTCTGCTATTGCTCAACTTGGCGTAAGTGTGGAGTTGCTATGGCAACATGTTCCGAATACAGGCCGGAGTGGAGAAACTAGTATATGTTGATGGAGAAATGAGATGTGCTACCAGAGTTCAGCTGCTCTGAGGAAGGGGGAGGAGGGAGGGAGGGAGGGAGGGAAGGGGGCGGTCAACAAGAAAAATGGGGTCTTGAACAACCAGAGATGGAAGGATTCTCTAGAACTCCCTCCCATTTTTCAAAGTCAAAATTGGGCGTTTTGTCTTTTTATGTACACTGAGAGCATCTGCACCAAAGACAAGTTCCTTGTGTGTCCAATCACACTTGGCCAATAAAAAATTATATTCTATTCTCTTTTCTATTCTATTCTATTTTCTATTCTATTCTCTCTTCTCTTCTATTTTCTATTCTATTATTCTATTCTATTCTATTCTATTCTTTAGAAGGCTGCCATCACATTCAGCCAGGCCCAATGCCCAAATCCTATGAAACAAGAGCCTGCCCCCAACCAGGTTCAGATAACATACAGTACTCAGACCCCCCCCACTCACATGGTGACATTCACCAAGAGCGAAACCTGGCTAGTTTTAAACCTTGGATTTGGTGGCTGAGCCTCTTCCTTCCCCACCTCCCTTTGCCAGAACATTTCCTGTGCTCAGGTCCATGTTTATGCTTAGGCCTGTTATCTGGTACATGTTTTGACAAACTAAATAAATAAATGAAATGAAATTCAGACAAATAGTTGGATAGCCATTTGTCTGAAACGGTAAAGGGTTTCCTGCCTAGGCAGGGGGTTGGACTAGAAGACCTCCAAGGTCCCTTCCAACTCTACTATTGTATTGTATTGTATTGTATTAAATAAAAATAGATGAATTCACTTCCCAGGGTTGCCTGTATTGCAATGAACAGCCTTGTCGGCAAAGGGGAGGGCGGGGGAAGGGAAAGAATCCCCTTTGGATCTGTCCGGCTGACCCTTCCCTGCCCAACAGGCCGCTATTGTCCTGCGCCCCCCCCCACCTGTAAACCCCCACCATCAATATGGCCTGAAATTGTGTGCCAGTGTGATCCCCCCCCCACACACACACACACAGAGACGGAAAGGAGATTTTGCTGCAATGCACCCCAGTTAAAAGACAGAAGCCGGCAGCGGGGTGGGAGAGGGACGGACCTCCCTCCTCCTCAT
The DNA here is from genome assembly GCF_964273705.1 of Natrix helvetica. Taxonomy (NCBI): domain Eukaryota; kingdom Metazoa; phylum Chordata; class Lepidosauria; order Squamata; family Natricidae; genus Natrix; species Natrix helvetica. Next base: position 5,692,083 of record NC_138560.1, read on the forward strand.
CCTCCTTTCCTCCCCTCCGTGCAAAGCCCAGCTGGATGGGGAGGGGGCTTCCACCATCACCACCCTCCCCAGCATCGCCTGCAATGGGCATCCTCCTCCTCCCTGCATCCTTCCGCCCGCCGAGCATCCTTCCTCCCGCGCTCCGCCTTCCCATCACTCACCCGGCCGGGCATCAGCGCCGGCTTCAGGCTGCCTCTGGGGTCTTCCCTTCATGAGCCGATCGCGCCGGGTCATGCTGTCCCCGCGGGGAGCCGGGCGCAGCGCCCCACCGCATCCCTTCCAGAGCCGGAGCCCGGAGAGGCTAGGCGTTAAGGCCAGCAAAGCAGCGGGGAGGCTCTGCTGCGCTCGGCCAATCGGCACCTTCCCGGGATTTTCTCTCGGTGGAGAGAGGCAGGCGGGCGATGAGGTAGCCGTGACGGAAGCAGCTTGCCCTGGCTGCCTTCACACAACCCGCCTGAACCCGGGTCAGCCACTTCGGCGCATCTGGGGAAGGTGATCTCCTTGGGTTGGTTTTCTGGTTGGGTTTTTTTTGTGTGTGTGTGTGGCTAACCTCTTGGTTTTTAAAAAAATAAATAACTCAAGGCATTGAATAGAGGTAGTCCTCGACTTACAACAGTTCGCTTAGGGACCGTTGGGAGTTGCAGCGGCACTGGAAAAAGGGACCTGTGACCCCCTTTTTCAAACTTACGACTGTTGCTGCATCCCCGTGGTCATGGGATATATCGATGCTGGACAACTGGTTGGTATTTATGACCGGTAGCCTGAGGTCACGTGGGCCCCTTTTGCCACCTTCTCACCAGCAAAACCAGATTCACTTCATGACCCCGTGACTAACATAAGAACTTCTGTGATTCGCTTAACAACTGTGGCAAGAAAGGTCATATACAATGGGGCAAAATTCCCTTAGAAAATGTCCCACCTACCAACATAAATGTTTGGGGTCAATTGTGGTCGTACGTCGAGGACTATCTGTATACCTAATGTTCCTTCTTACTCTTTTCCCTACAACAACCCTGTGAGGTGGGCTGGGCACCAAAAGAGGAGGATTCCCCCAAGTTTCCCACCTTAGCCATGTTTTTCATGGCTAAGGTGGGATGAGAACTCACGGTTTCCTGGTTTTTAGCCTGGTATACTGTGTGGTCAGCAAGAGATGGTCCAGAAACTAAATGAAGGTGTTGTGTGAACGCAGACAGAGGCAAGGTAACGCATCCTTGCACAAGCTTTCCTCTTGGCCTCCCCTGCCAGTCTGTGGCAGAGCTTATGCATCTGCTAAACCTTGGTTTGCTCAATTACAGATAGATGAAGCTTATGCATCCTTCTAAACCTTGGTCTGCTCAATTACAGACAGGTAAAGCATCCTACTAAACCAAAGTTTGTTCAATTACAGCCAGGTAAATCTCCCAAACCATCATGTCAAAACCCTGGTGGCTGGGTCAAAAAGCCACATTATAGCTTGTAATCACAGCCTCTCTTCCCAGTTCCCACTCCAGCCGACTCTTAATTCCTATCTTAGTTTTCTTCCAACAAAGCCAAAGATGCTAAATTCTAATTTTCTTCCACATTTTCTAGTTTTCATCCCCGCTCAAATGCAACCAAAGTTCTTTGGGTGATTTCAAAATTAGATCAAACATGCCTTTTTAAAAAATCAATAACGTCTATTTTTGGGTCACTCTCAACTCCCTCGTTGGGAATACTGAAAGTTGTCGTTCCACACCCTGGGAAAACGAGAATGTGGCAGCAATAGAATACGGAGGTTAAGTTGCAGAATAAGAGGAGCATAATGTCATGAGGATTTCTTGCAATTAGTCTTTGTAATCACACAGCTGTGGGTTTTCTCCCGATCCCCGCCTTTAGCAATCATGATCACGCAACTCGGGCCCAGTTCACACAAGACGCCCCCTTTTCTGTGGATTTGCGCAAGAATCCACAACCATTAAAAAAAGAAAGAAAGAAAGAAAGCTAACCAAACTGCATTTACACATGGATTGCATTCATACCCAGCAGGCTAAATCCAACTAACCAAGATTTGCAAGCGACTTGCGAATGCAAACCCCGGCTTCGCTTATCCAGGTTGTGCGAATGCAGCCCCGCGGGAGTTTGCACCCGATCCTAAAAGCGGTTGGCACTTCTGACACACACACACACACACACACACACCGCAAAGGTCGCCTGCAATTGTCCACGTGAGCTTTCTTAGGACAGCAAAGCAAACGGAAGAAAGGGAGAGTGGGGGGAAAAACTCATTTCAAGTTATGTATGTTTTTTTAAGTGCATGCCCGTTTTTAAAAACCGAGGACAAAACGAAGCGCGGAGGGAAACGTTCTGCAAAAACACGCAACTCAGCCACGCGAGCGAAACCAACGCATGGATTCTACCTGCAGGGAAATCAACTGAGCCAAATCTCGCTGAGAAAATCTTCGCCTGGGCACAACCACGTTCCGGAATGATTCCCCCCCCCTCCGTTCCTTGGCCTTATGGTTTCGTCCAAGGGGAAAAAAGGGCAAAGAAATGACGTCGAACGGCGGCCGGTAAGGGACAAAATGTAATCTCGTTTGTTTTTAAGATGCGCCTCCCGAACTTTTTCGGAAAGTTGCGTGGCGAGTTAAATTAGTGTCCCGATCCCGCAGGGTTTTTTTTCTTTTTCTTTTTCCACTGATCCTGAGTTTTAGTTGTAATAAAGGAAGCATGTTTGTGTTTTTATTTTTATAGTTATAATGTACACTGAAGACGGCATTTAATTTTGTTGTGCCATGTGCAATGACAATAAAGTGAACTCAACGAATCGGGCAGTTGGAAAAAGTGAAGTTTCACCGGGCTTAGCTTGCTTCAAACCCTTTTCAGCAATTTTAGTGAACAGTTTGCTAGTTAAGAAAAAGGACGAGGGTACTGGGATACTTAAAAAAAAAAAATCATTGTTGCCCGCTGGGGATCCATCCAAGAGCGTTTGATGAAGACCTTTCTTTTTTCCTTTCTAACAGATGAACGGAGTTGGAAAAGGACATTGTAGGTCATCTGAAGTGCTGCCAAAGCAGGGGGTTGGACTAGAAGACCTCCAAGGTCCCTTCCAATTCTGTTATTCTATTCCTAAAAGGGACATGGCTGAGACACTGAGCTTGTCGATCAGAAAGGTCGACAGTTGCGGTTCGAATCCCTAGAGCCTCATAACGGAGTGAGCTCCCGTGACTTGTCCCAGCTTCTGCCAACCTAGCAGTTCGAAAGCACGTAAAAAATGCTAGTACGTAGAAAAATAGGGACCACCTTTGGTGGGAAGGGAACAGCCTTTGGCATTTAGTCATGCTGCCACGTGACCACAGAGAAGTCTTCGAACAGCGCTGGCTCTTCGGCTTTGAAACGGAGATGAGCACTGCCCCCTAGAGTCGGGAACGACTAGCACATACGTGCGAGGGGAACCTTTACCGTTATTCCTATTCCTATTCCATTCTATCCAACCCCCCAACCAGGAGACCCTTTGTAGAGATGTAGCAAAACTTTTCAATTTTGTAGTCTAAACTTGACTGGATTCGCTTTGGTCACACTCATATAAGATGCCCCAGCAAAACAGAGCTTTATTATTATTTTTTAAAAGACAAAGTAACTGTACTGTATGTGTTAAAACTAACAAAACCTGATTATGGGATTGCATTGCCTCATGTACTGCCTTGGTGCATTTACAGTCTTTTCCCAATTTCCTCTCCGTATGAATCACAGAAATGATGCAAATTATGCTCAGATGCTTTTCTGAACATTTGCTGCAAAAAAAAAAAAGTCTAGGTTGTTGGGTTTTTGTGTGTTTTTTTTTTTGACATTTGCTGACCCCACATTAAAATGGTGCAATTGCTGGAATTAGGTTTAATTACATCACCCGTCTCATGACAGTGCAAAATAGGAATTGCACGCTGTACTTGCTATAGCTCTCTGCCCACTTAAATGGGCTGCTTGCTGGCTGGAATTCCCAAAAGCATCTCAGAAAAAGACAAACTGTTGTAACACCCCACGATTGAAGTTGGCAGCTCTTTGTCCCACAAAAGAATGAGGTTTGTTCAAAGAAGCGGCATGTAGTAACTCAACAACTTGTAAAAACCAGTTTGGTCTAGTGGCGACAGAACCATGCTAGAAAACCAGGAGATGGTGGGTTCTAGTCCCACCTCAGCTTGAAAAATCAGCTGGGTGACTTTGGGCCAATCAACATCAGGAGACAGTGAAGCCCAGCCTTAGGAATGAAAACCGAACTGTGGGGCTTTGGGTCAATCATTCATAAGCAAGTCCATCTCACAGGGTAATTGCTGTGGGGAAAAATAGAAGGAGGAAGGGGTATTGCGTGTGTTGGCTACCTTGAGCTGCTTATAAAGAAATAAAGGTGAAATAAAATTCAAATAAAATTGTCCTTAATGTTATTGGAGACTAGTCAGAATTAAGTGCTAACTGCTGGCATTTCAGCACCCTCTCGTCACCCACCCAAAGACAACCTACAACCTCATAAGAGAGTCAAGCTATTCTCCAAAATACCAGAAGGCAGGACAAGAAGCAATGGATGGAAGCTAATCAAGGGGAGAAGCAACCTAGAATGAAGGAGACATTTCCTGACAGAACAACTAATCCAGGGGTGTCCAAACTTGGGAACTTTAAGACTTTAAGAATTCTGGGAGTTGAAGTCCACAAATCTTAAAGTTCCCAAGTTTGGACACTCCTGAACTAATCAGTGGAACAACTTGCCTTCAGAAGTTGTTCAAGAAAAGCCTGGACAACCACTTGTCTGAAATGGTGTAGGGTCTGGGGTTGGACTAGAAGACCTCCTAGGTCTCTTCCAGCTCTATTCTGATTGATTGACAGTTATACTTTCTTCTGCATATTCTTTGGATCAGTTTATATATAGAGAACAGAAAATTCCATAGTTTTACAGAATAATCCATGACTTGAAATATAGCTAAAAAATTATACCGTATAGAGTAGATTTGTGCTTTGCCCTGCTTTTCAAACATACTTTGGAGCAAAGGCCATTGATAAAACAGTTTGAAGAGAGACGGAGCATATGGGTGAATAAATAACTTAATTCGTGAACTCGTAAAAGTCACACCCGTGTTTATTATCCAGGTTTTTATTCCAGCAACCTAAATTGTCAGGCTTCAAATGACTTCTGAGGTCAACAGAACAACACTTCTTATCACATAAGCTATCTTGGGTTCATACACTTCTCTCAGTTCAAGGCAGTTGACTAGTTTCTAATTCAGAATGTCATGAGAATCAATCAGTAGACCAGAGGTCTACTTACACAGCCTCTTGCAGTACTTTGCTGGCTGAAAATGGGCAGTGGGGGGGATGGATGTACACACATGCCCCCCCCGCCTCATTTCGGCTGGCAGAGGCACCGCGGGCCGGTCCTTTGATATTTCCACGCCAGCCCCGTGGGCCAGATCTAAGCATTGCGCGGGTCGGATCCTGCCTTGAGCTTGATACCCCTATAGTAGACTAAGGAGAATTCAGAGGAGAAAAAAAATCTTAAGACTTCTTAAGCAATCGGATGAGTCTGTGTGAATTGATAGGTTTACGTGACTCTCAGCAAGAGTTCTATGGCAGTCGGTTTAAATCAAGGCTGTCAGAATAATTTATCATGGTATCGACGCCTTAAGGAAGTCACATGTTAACCCTTGCTCTTACAACCACGGGAAGAAAAAAAAGATTTGCCAATTGCTAAGGAAAGATGGGATGATAATTACTGCTGAATTGCCTTGATTTTTGGGGAAGGATAAAGAGAGAGAGATATTGAGAGGATAGATAGATAGATAGATAGATAGATAGATAGATAGATAGATGGATGGATGGATGGATGGATGGATGGATGGATGGATGGATGGATGGATATATTAAGAGGATAGATAGATAGATGATAGATAGATAGATAGATAGATAGATAGATAGATAGATAGATAGATAGATAGAAAGATATTGAGAGGATAGATAGATAGATAGATAGATAGATAGATAGAAAGATAGATAGATAGATAGAAAGAGATATTGAAAGGATAGATAGATGATAGATAAATAGATAGATGATAGATAGATAGATAGATAGATAGATAGATAGATAGATAGATATTGAGAGGATAGATAGATAGATATTGAGAGGATAGATAGATAGATAGATAGATAGATAGATAGATAGATAGATAGATAGATATATTGAGAGGATAGATAGATAGATAGATAGATAGATAGATAGATAGATAGATAGATAGATGATAGATAGATAGATAGATAGATAGATGATAGATAGATATTGAGAGGATAGATAGATAGATATTGAGAGGATAGATAGATATTGAGAGGATAGATAGATAGATAGATAGATAGATAGATAGATAGATAGATAGATAGATAGATAGATAGATAGAGATAGAATAGAGAGAGAGAGGATAGATAGATGATAGATAGATAGATAGATAGATAGATATATATATAGATAGATAGATAGATAGATAGATGATAGATGATAGATAGATAGATGATAGGATAGTTAGATAGGGTAGACAGACAGACAGACAGACAGACAGAGATATTGAGAGGATAGATAGATGAGAGAGAGAAAGAAAGAGAGAGGGGGAGGGAGGGATGGGTGGAGTATTGCTGTCGCTGGAGGAATTCGTTCCTACAAGTCCCAGCGTTCCTCCTTATGGCCCTTGCCGGCGGAGGCTGCCGGGAGTTGTAGTCCGGTTGCAACCAGGAAGGCTGACGGCGCCTCTGGCCCTTTAAGGGGGCGCGTCCCTTCCCCTCCCCTCCCCGCCCAGCCGAGTCAACATTAAAGGGCGTCGCTTCGCTCTTCGCTCCGGTTCCTCGAAGGCTGGCGCGGCACCAAAGGGCACCACCACCCGACCATGCTGCTGCTGCTGCTCCGGAGATGCCCTGCGGCTGCACTGCGGCTCTTGAACGCGCCGCTTCCCCGCACCAGCCTCCCGCAGCGATGCTACTGCGCCGGCTCTGCCCAGCGCCGCGGGCTGCTCTTCCGACAGGTGAGCTCCGACAGGTGGGCTCCCCCAGGCGCCGCCCCTTGGCCGGACTTCAGGAACTCTTTCGAGGATGGACTTCGCCTTGGCTGCCTTTGCTTTCACCTCGGGCTTGCCCGGCCGGGGCAGGGAGGGGAGGATGGGTATTGTAATCCAAGGCAGGTGGAGAAAGGCATGGGTTGTGGGGAAAGAGGCAGGATAGGAAATGTTGCTTGGTTTTGGGGATCGGGGACAACGTTTCCTCTATAAAAAACAAAAATCCCTCAGGGCTCTTAACTGTGTTATAAACAGGAAATTCAAAGCTTTGGGGATTTTGGGGGTGCTTGTGGAAGTGGAGCGTCACATGCCGGTTATCTTGTTTAAAAGATGGCTATTAAAAAGTATTCAAATGCATTTTGCACCATCCCAAAGATTGTTATGGGAGGCTTTTAAAATTTGCTTTCTCTTTCCAGTACAGAGCAGGGATGTTACAAGTTTTATTAGTTGGCAATAGCAGACTTATATACTGCTTTACAGCCCTCTCGAAGCGGTTTACAGAGTCAGCCTGTCGCCCCTCAACAATCTGGGTCTTCTTTTTACCCGACCTCGGAAGGATGGAAGGCTGAGTCAACTTTGAACTGGGGAAAATCGAACTGCTGGCAACCAGCAGTCAGCAGAAGTAGCCTGCAGGAGTGCATTCTAACCACTGCACCACTATGGCTTCCTTCCTTATCATTTCCCTTCCTTCCTTCCTTCCTTCCTTCCTTCCTTCCTTCCTTCCTTCCTTCCTTCCTTCCTTCCTTCCTTCCTTTGCAACAGCACTTAGACATATATCGCTTCACAGTGCTTTACAGACCTCTCTAAACGGTTTGCCGAGTCAGCCTCTTGCCCCAACAATATGCTAAATCTTGGGGACCTGTTAGTCTATAGGTATCTATTCTTTCTTGAGGAATAAATTCTGAAATAATCTCTTTACAGACTTGGGAGCTGCAATGTTTCGGTCACCACACTATAAAAAAGATGTGGAGACTCTAGAAAGAGTGCAGAGAAGAACAGCCAAGATGATTAGGGGTCTGGAGGCTAAAACATACGATGAACGGTTGCAGGAACTGGACATGGCTAGTCTAAGGAAGAGAAGGACCAGGGGAGACACGATAGCAGTCTTCCAATTTTTGAGGGGCTGCCACATAGAGGAGGGGGTCAAGCTATTTTCCAAGGCACCCAAAGGCCAGACAAGGAATAACGGATGGAAACTGATCAAGGAGAGATTCAACCTAGAAATAAGGAGAAATTTTCTGACAGTGAGAACAATCAACCCATGGAACAGAAGTTGCCTTCAGAAGTTTTGGGAGCTTCATCCCTGGAAGCTTTCAAGAAGAGATGGGACCGCCATCTGTCAGAAATGGTGTAGGGCTCATGCTTGGACTAGATGACCTACAAGGTCCCTTCCAACTCTGTTAAACTGTTAATGTAACAGCTTCTCTGAGAGATGCTGGCAATAAAAATTGGCTTATTGTAATCAATTAAAATTCATGGCGCAGATTTAATATGCATAGCAATTCATGTAAGGCATTGGATAGAATGAAAATTTAGTAGTTTGCTTTCATTTAATAATAATAAAAAAAATAATTTAAATTTAAATGTTTCCGGGGCTAGAGCAGGGGTCTCCAAACCTGGCAACTTTTCGACTTTGATTTCCAGAATTCCCCAGCCAGCATGGCTGGATACAATTGGATTGTTTCACTTGCCCTTCCATGGACTAAGTTCTTGTTGGTTTTTTCCCCTTCACCTACCAGCTCTTCGAGTCAGAAAGTTATACTTACACTTACCTGCTAGCAGATATGAAGACAAAGGAAGCCGTTCTAATAGACCCCGTTTTGGAAACGGCCAAACGCGATTCAACATTGGTGAAGCAACTTGGACTTAATTTGCTATATGCAGGTGAGTGGTTTTCCATCTCAATTATATAGAATGTAAAGGATGTATGTTTGTGTTTTTATTTTTATAATTGAAGACGGCATTTAATTTCGTTGTACCATGTGCAATGACGATAAAGTAAACTAAACTAAACTTTAAGGAAACAATTATGCATTAGGTAGAGGAAGACGTATGGTCTGCTTAGGCAGGGGGTTGGACTAGACCTGCAAGCTCCCTTCCAATTCTATTAATATGTTAAATTTTCTCCTCCTTCTTGGCAGTCAACACTCATTGCCACGCTGATCATATTACTGGCACGGGACTCCTGAAACAGATCCTTCCTGGCTGTCGCAGCGTCATCTCCAAGCACAGCGGGGCCATCGCTGATCTCCTGATCCAGGAAGGTTATCACCTCAAATTTGGAGCTTTTGTAAGTCTGTGAACAGATTCCTGGAGACTAAATTGGCGTGAACAGGAACTGGACTCTAAGATTCCTTCACCTTGGCTACTGGCCGCTCTTGACTTACGATTGTAATGGGCTGTTCATCACGGTCATATAAGTTGTGACACTCGTAAAACAGGTTGGGCACATGACCGACCTGATTTTACGACCTTTATTGTTGTGGTTCTTAAGCGAAGGCCACAATCGTTAAGTGGACCTGTTCTTTCTTCGTTTGTATTCGTCAGTTTGTCAAACATGTACAAGGTAGCAGGCATAAATGCAAACATGGATATGAACGAAAGAAATGAATACAGATAAATGGGGACAGTAGGACAGGGACATTAGGCACGCTGGTGCACTTATGCACGCCCCCTTTATGGACCTCTTAGGAATGGGGTGAGGTCCACGGTGGACAGTTTGAGGTTGACGCTGTGGGGGTTTGAGGATGTAACAACGGAGTCAGGTAGAGCATTCCAGGCGTTGACCACTCTGTTGCTGAAGTCATATTTTCTGCAATCGAGTTTGGAGCGGTTTACCTTGAGTTTGTATCAATGTTTGCTCAGGTTGAAGCTGAAGACGTTGTTGATAGGTAAGACGTTGTAGCAAACAGTTTTGTGTATTGTGCTTGGATCGGACCGCAGGCGGCGCAGTTCCAGGTTGTTCAAGCACAGAATTTTGAGCCTGTTGGCATAAGGGACTCTATTGTGAGCAGAGGAGTGGAGGACTCTTCTCGTGAAATCCCTCTGGACCCACTCAATCGTATTAATGTCTGATGTACAGTGTGTGTTCCAGGCAAATGAGCTGTATTCGAGAATTGGTCTTGGCAAAGGTTTTGTACGCCCTAATTTTCAGTACAATGTTACCGGAGAAAAAGCTTTGCAAAATTAGGTCAATAACTCTTAATGCCTTTTTTGCAATGCTGTTGCAATGAGCTCTGGGGCTTAGTCCTTCATAAATTATAGACATAATGTGTGAGAGGGAGTCTTTCCCAGCACAAAACGGAGTGAAACTACTAGTTCCTGTCATTTAGAAATAACACATTTATCACTTCCTCTGCACTCCACCCTGCCTCCTCCTTCATTTTCCAACAACTCACCAACAGGCTTGCTTCATTCTCTCGTACTTCTGCAAAGCTCCACTTGGACTGATTTACTTCCTAGAAGCTACCTTTGGGCTCCAGTCCAGTGGAAGTTTAGCTTTCAAGTATATTTTAGCTGGATGATCTCAAGATTTGAGTCCTGTGAGCTCCCGTTACTAGTCCCAGCTCTGCCACAGTTCAAAAGCACGTAAAAATGCAAGTAGAAAAAATAGGAACCACCTTTGGTGGGAAGGGAACAGCATTCCGTGCACCTTCGGCATTTAGTCATGCCGGCCACACGACCACGGAGAGGTCTTCGGACAGTGCTGGCTCTTCGGCTTTGGAATGGTGATGAGCACTGCCCCCTAGAGTTGGGAACGACTAGCACATATGTGCGAGCTGAACCTTTACCTTACAAATTCTGGGTTCCATTACTTTATGGAGGGGGACAAGAACAGAATGCTAATATAAAATGTGAGTCAGGCTCTAGGAAATTAGTGACGTGTTGTTATTTTTTCAGGCGTTACAAGCTCGTGCCACCCCTGGCCACACGGACGGCTGCCTGACCTATGTGCTGAATGACAACACAATGGCTTTTACCGGAGATGCTTTGCTGATCCGGGGATGCGGCAGGACGGATTTCCAACAAGGTATGGAAAAGTTTGGGATCTGGTTATGAACCCTATTTCAGCTTTCCAGCTTTTCGTGAGAGAGGGGGGATTTTTATACAGGTAGTCCTCGACTTACAACAGTTAGCCCAGTGAGAGATATGAGATACTTGCAGATATGACGCTCACATGGGATCCCCTTTGGCGACAAGCAAAGTCCATGTGGAAAGCAGATTCACTTAATGACCGGGTTACTCATTGAACAACTGTGGCGATCCCCTTAACCAGGGGTGTCCAAACTTGAGAACTTTAAGACTTGTGGACTTCAACTCCCAGAATTCCCCAGCCAGCATGGCTGGCTGGGGAATTCTGGGAGTTGAAGTCCACAAGTCTTAAAGTTCCCAAGTTTGGACACCTCTGCCCTTAACAAACATGGCAAGCAAAGTTGTAACATTAGACAAAACAAATTTCTCACTTCACAACATGAATTTTTGGGGCTCAACTGTGGTCATAAGCTGAGGATTACCTGTCGGAGGATGAAACTTTTTTTTCCTTGTCGGAATCTCTTAAGGAGAGTTCAGAATTCTGCCCCTTGACTTCAACTTCCTTATTCTGCACGAGGTGTAAACATCGTAGGTGTAAACCCGAAGAGTGAGCAAAGTCCACTCTGTTTTAGAAAGAGTCATTTTCCACTTCAAGAGGAACCTTTTGCCTTTGATGCAGCTTGAAACTGGATTTATGTTCCTTCCAGGAGGAAGGCGGTGGCTCAGGGGCTAAGACGCTGAGCTTGTTGATCAGAAAGGTCGGCAGTTCGGCGGTTCAAATCCCTAGCACCTCATAATAGAGTGAGCTCCCGTTACTTGTCCCAGCTTCTGCCAACCTAGCAGCTCGAAAGCATGTAAAAATGCAAGTAGAAAAATAGGGGCCACCTTTGGTGGGAAGGTAACAGCGTTCCGTGCACCTTCAGTGTTTAGTCATGCCGGCCACATGACCCCGGAGACGTCTTCATACAGCGCTGGCTTTTCGGCTTTGAAACGGAGATGAGCACCGCCCCCTAGAGTCAGGAACAACTAGCACAGATGTGCGAGGAGAGCCTAAACCTTTAGCTTTATTTCTTCCAGATGACCCAAAAATCTAGTTCCTCTAAACCAGGGTGTCAAACTCAAGACCTGGGGACCGGATCCAGCCCACGGGGTGCTTAGATCTGACTTGCAGGGTTGCCCTGGAAATAGCAAAAGACCAGCCCGTGATGCCTCTGCCAGCGAAAACGGAGAGAGCCGTGTGTAACCCTCCCGAGCTTCGTTTTCGATGGCAAAGGGTTGCAGGAGGCCATCGCAGCCGAAAATGGAGCTTGGGAGCCTATTTTTGCTGGCCATGCCCACCCTGACCACACACACACACAAACACACACCGCCACCCCGAGATCAAACACAACCCTGCTGTGACTCAGTGAAATCAAGTTTGACACCCCTGCTCTAACAATTCTGATTGTATGCAGGAGACGTATGCCTATGTTACAAGAGGTGGGTTTTCAGGGTTTGTATCCCCTGCTCCAAACTCTATGTTGCAACAACAACAACAAAAAAAAAGAATCTGCTTAATGGTTACTTCTCCATTCTCATCTCCAGGTTCTGCCGAAACCCTTTACGACTCCGTCCACAAGAAAATCTTTACCCTTCCAGGTGACTGCCTGATCTATCCTGCCCATGACTACACAGGTGAGTTGGTGAGCTTTTTTTACTCTTTTCTTCTTCTTTTTATCTTTTAAGTTTAGTTCGCGTTAGATTTTCCTCTTACAATCAGCATTCTGAATTGGACATAGATACACCAGATTTAATATTGTTGTGGCCCACCAGTGGCTGCAGATTCGGAGAGTGAGGAGGTGGGGGAGGAACATGGGCCAGTCCTGGAGTCTGGGGAAGGCTCTGATGTGTCGGAGGCAGAGAGGGGGGCAGAGCCGTCTGCCAGTTATCAGCTGCCTTCAGAGTCAGACAGCAGTGAGGCAGATGCACAGCTGGAGCCTGTTCCCAGTGTGTGCATGCGCAGAGTTGCCAGACGAAGGGAACACCTAAAGAACAGGGGTCGACTTGGGAGTAAGGCCACAGGTGGACGGTGAATGGCCCCTCCCAGAGGGAATAAAAGAGGAGCGAAAGGGGAGTGGAGTTTGCAGGAGACCATTCGTTCACTTCATTGGTTCGTGACTCTCCGAGGCTCCTTGCCAGGTTTTGCAGATATCGGCCTGTCAGTTCTCTATGCCAGAGAAGGTCTGTGACTGTAAATCCTCCCTCGAAAGACTTTGTTGGATGCAAACGTGTGGAAATTCACAGTAACTTAATAAAAAGAGGGTTTTGTCGGGGCAAAGAGACTGCTTTGTGGTTTGGGAAAGCCTAGATCAGAACAATTATGGCGTGAGGCCTCATGAACTAAAACCTTAAAATTAGTGCATATTCTTTGCGCAATAACATCCGTTCTCTTCCCTCTTCCGCCGTTCCAGGCCAGACGGTGTCTACGGTGGAGGAAGAACGAAGTTTAAATCCCCGTCTGATCTTGCCTAAGGAGGGTTTCATTGAGCTGATGAACAATCTGAACCTACCCAAGCCCAAAAAGATTGGTGAGAGACTGGCTTCTGTTACACAGACAGAGAGAGAGAGGAGCAGAAGGTGGCCGGGGGGCGGGGGGGGGAATGTCACTTCTGGAGCACTACCCGCTCCATGCTAATGGCTCTTCCGGAAGAACCCGTAGACTGGAATTCCAGAAAAAGACTGGTGGGAATTTCGCGAAATTTCTTTGTTTGAAGAAATGGTAGAACCGAAATCCTCACGACGAATTGCTCTCCTGCAACTGATTTCTAAATCACTAAGGCTGCAAACCGAGACAGTTAGGGGTGAATCTGGAGAGTAAATCGAGTTATTTTTTTCTGATTTGTAATTTTCTGATCTGTACAGTATGTTGAACCATAAACCAAATGGTCGACATAGATGGATGGACGGACAGATGGATGGGGACACACACACACACACACAGAGCAGTGGTGGGTTGCAGGCGGTACGCCCCAGTACAGACGTACCGGAGCCTTCCCAGAGCACCGGGTACCGTTCCGGTACGGTGCTCCGGAGGGCCCGCCTGCCCGCCCACCTGAGCTCCTTAGCTGTCCTTTAAAGACTTCTGCGCTTCTGCGCATGTGCATGGCGCATATAGCGCCTGCACGATGCTCTGATGAGCAGCTGGATTGTTGTGGAGGTTTGCGGAGGCATCGCTAGAAGGTACGCCGCGGACGTCTTCATGTGGAGGACGCCGGTTGCAACGGGGCCCGGCATCCTCCACATGAAGACGCGTGGCGTACCTTTGCAACGGGTTGCAACAGGATCCGGAATCCACCACTGACACATACACACAGACACTGTCTCTCTGTGTATACTTATGCTCTCTGTCTCTCACATCTATCTACACGCACACATGATATACGTATTATATACACACTCAAACATACTGTATGTATGTATTACATACCCACACGTGCACAAAGTATATATCTATGTGTATATTCCATGCCCACATCTCAGATAAATATTATACTTTAGCACACAAATGCAGCTGTTTGCTTGTAAGTGATCCACTTGAGGAGTTTGCACGAATGCTGCTCCTAGCTTGCCAGACCCCTAAAACACAGTGGGGCTTCCTTCAGAATAAACACACAGAAGCTGGGTCTTCCTCCTGGCCAGGGGGATAAAACCTCTCATCCCAGATGTTGATGGTCTGCAAATGTCTGTGTCCTTTGCAGAATCTAATAGCAATAGACCTTAGACTTATATACCACTTCACAGGGTTTTCACAGCTTTCTCTAAGCGGTTTACAGAGTCGGCCTTTTGCCCACCCCCACCCCCCAAACAATCTGGGTCCTCATTTGACCCACCTCGGAAGGACGGAAGGCAGAGTCAACCTTGAGCCTGGAGAGGTTCGAACTGCCCAAATTGCAGCCAGCAGAAGTAGCCTGCAGTACAGCGCTCTCGCCACTGCGCCATCGTGCTAATGCTTGCGTTCTCTTCTTTTTCACAGACATTGCAGTTCCTGCAAACCTCAAATGCGGAATCCAGGATGTCCCTATTTAAGGCATGTCTCTTTACTCAGGATCAACAATATTCAGGGCACCTAGAAGCCTCCCCGGTGTCACTTCTGCACTCTTGTGCAAGACGCACGTGAAGCCAATAATGGTGAAATGCAACTGTTCGCTCCCAATTCTCGAACTGATTCCAAAACGAAGATGGACCCGCCTTACAACTCCAGCTTCCTCTCTTTAATTTAGTTATCTCTTCATTACCAAACGGTGGCTGGCACTCCGGCCTCACCTTAGATCTGCACTGCGTGGCCTCTTAAGGCTGTTCTGCTTTGAGACTTGAGTCTCTTTCCTCCAACGTCTGACGGAGGTTCTTGGGCCGTGAATGACTGAAACGCAACAGAGCTGGCCGCCTGTGTCCAACAAAATAAAACACTTTTGTTTCTTAACCATCTGGAATTCAACATTGGGGCAGGGAGGCTGGGAGGAGGGACCATGACGGTTAAGCCTGGGTTGGATGTGAGCCCTGCATGTCAGGGAACATGTCAGGGTCACTAGCACTGATGACGTTACCTAGTTTGGTGTTCTGACCCTCCCCTCCACGCCTGTGAATAAGCCAGAACACAGGCTTGGCTGTTTGCCACTGTTTAATTACTGAGATAACGAATCCTTTGGTTGAGGGCCCAGACAACTCACCTTCAATGGAGCAACCCAGATAATTCAAAATGAAGCAGCTCAGATAGTCCAAAATAAACAGACATGGCTAGAACACATAGATTTTCTTAACTACTAATTTGAACGGTTGTTTCCTGCAAATGTCCCCTCCCAACGCCTCATCTATTATCTCTCTTGGGAGGGGCCAATCCACAACCACCTGTGCTTAATCATCTTCTGTGAGTCTGCCTACGGAGTTGCTGCTTCCGTTTCTCAGCCCTTCTCAATCTAGCATCAGGGACAAACTCCCTTTGATCCTCCCCACTGCTCCATGCCTCAGGCGCCTCTCTGGTCCCTGCTCTGAGTCTGAACCCTGCACAGGGTCCTCCACATCATCCAGGGCAGACTCATATGGTTCCTCGCTATCCGAGTCCATCAGCAGCTCAACCGGATTCTGCTGGGCCACAACAGTTTGGTAATGAAACATCTGCAAGAAGACCATCAAGCTCAGAGAGCAACGAGGACCCTTCATTTTAACCCTGAGCTACAAATATTGATACGCAGGTGTCTCTTGTTTGGAGGGTATGTCTGCAAATGTTAATGATTTGGCTAGGGCAGGGGTGTCAAACTCAATTGCATTGAGGGCCCCATTAGGGTTGTGTTTGATCTCAGGGAGGGCGGGGGACATGGCCAACTGCATGGGCATGGCTACAGTGGTGGGATGCAACCATACTTTGCACACACACACAGCATTCAAAAAAAAATGACCATTCTAAGCTTCAAAACGTACCTTCTATGTCAGCGCCTGTGAGTAAAACAGCTGATGTGCAGCAATCTGTGTGCCATGGGAATCAGCTGGGCTAAAAAAGAGGGAAATATAGGACAGGACAGCCCAGGGGTGGGTGCGCAGGGCCAAATGCTCACCGGAACTTCTGCTTTGCCCAAACCGGCTGAATCCCACCCCTTTGTGGCTAGCTTGACGCTACTCCCCAAACTGCTGGCATGTTTCCTTTTGCGCTGGGTAGACGGGGCCAAAGCTACACTGGCCTGATCTTTCATCTTCACACCGAGTAGACCAAGACGGCCCCGCAGGCTGGATCCGGCCCACGAGCCTTGAGTTTAACACCCCTGGACTAGGGGGGGTCCTCGAAACAACAAAGCACTGAAAATGTCCCAGCAGGAAGTCGGATCAACCGATCAGCATGCAGGTCGGCACATCTCCACACAATGCATTGTTGAGATTTGGGGAGGTCTGCAAGCTACGCTTTTGCCCACCGACCTCTTTGCAATGTAGGCCTGCGTCAACACCTACGCGCAGCAGTTGCAGTATAGTCCGAATCAAGCTTTTGCGAAGGAGAGAAGTGCACGGAACAGGATTGAGTGATTAAGTGACGTTTGGGAAGAGGGTCATAATCCAGAGGCAGATCAAGGGGCCACTTATAGGCACGTTTCCTATTTTTCATTTGATCTTCCGATCCTGTATTTCTTTATTCCCATTGCAAAGACTCCTAAGCAACGTATGCTCCCGTTCAAATCCAAAGCCAGTTCATAAGTAGTTCCGGGGGGAGGTCTGTGATAACTTGAACAGTCACTGAGCAAGTGGTTGTAAGGCGAGGACTATCAGCAGCTGGATTTGCCAAGCCAGTTATGATTTCATGGAAATTGTGGCCACAATATGCGTTCTCTAGGGGTACGATATCTTCCATTGTTACTGTGTGAATTGCTTAGAACCGCGATAGTGGTACCTGCTGGAAGAAGCTGTAGTTTCAAGCGTTAACCTCCAGAGGGCAGGATTTGCACACTACAAATTCAATCATGGGAAACAAAGCTATTGAGTGAATTTCAACAAAGCTTCATTCTCTTTGATGGCTGAGGAAGATGGGGCATCAAGTGGAGAGCACTAAAGGAAGCTGGAAGAAGGCCAACGTTTCTCCACGTTGCAGGAGAAATCCTAAGAGGATCCAGATATGAAGAAGTTCCAGGAACCTCAACAACTTCTCGTGTTTTACTTCAGCCACATCTACATCCATTCAATTGTTGGAAGAAACCTCCTTCTGGTTCCGTTCCAAGTGGGGAAAAAGACACTGGATTCATGGAAGCTGCTTGGAAAGAAGGTTTATTGATAATGGACGGGACCACGTGGTTTGAGGTCCTGGGGGGAAAAAGACCAGAGATGCGGAGAGTGCCTGGGTTTTATGTCCTCTCTGGGCATTTGAAAATGAGCTTGTATTCTGGTTGCTTCTCAGATTCCCATGGATCCGTGCAGGGGAAACTTTGTAGGCTGTCCTGAGTCCCAGGCTTGGTTGAGCCATGCTGGGTGATTTAATCTTCCCAGGTGCCGTGTGGTGAGATAGGTAGAGGGCTAATCCTACCTTTGTTGGGTCTTGGGTGAGGGCATTTGCCTACGAATAGACCTAGCTATCTCTTTATCTCTTAAGTGCAGGACATCTGCTGTGGGCTCTTGAGGAGGGTGGGAGCTGTTAAGAGTGAGTCTGTTTCCTGCCTAAAAACATGTTTCTCCATAAATATAATATTTATGAAAAATATAATATTCTCCCTTTTTAATATGTCCTAGAATATTTCATTTTTCTAGGAGAGGGATGGGTGCTAACCTCCTACACTGCTATGATGGCTGGGAATAATGGGGGCCGTAGTCTCAAATATCGGGGGGTCATTGGGTTGCTCTGTATTTTTCATAGAAGACACGAACTTACCTTTATAAAACCTGTGCTGACTCTGGATAGTCTTTGTTTTCCTCAAATGCTTGGACTTTCCTCCCAATTTGTTTAGAGCATTGCTAGGACTAAAGTTTCTGTTATCACCCGTTTTACACTTTGTCCCTTGATTATGTCCCTGACATGGTTGTTGTTCAGGACCCTGTTTATAGAAGACACATTTTTGTTCCCTTTTCTTTCTTTTATATATTTTATTTATACATTTTCTATACATTAGTGCTTTGTAAATAGTGTATTGTCTGGGTCAATTTATGTTATATCTAATAATAATGGTAATAAGGTAAAAGTTCCCCTTGCACATCTGTGCTAGTCGTTCCCGACTCTAGGGGGCGGTGCTCATCTCCGTTTCAAAGCCAAAGAGCCAGCGCTGTCCAAAGACGTCTCCGTGGTCTTGTGGCGGGCATGACTAAATGCCGAAGGCGCAGGGAATGCTGTTACCTTCCCACCAAAGGTGGTTCCTATTTTTTTACTGCTAGGTTGGCAGAAGCTGGGACAAGTAACGGGAGCTCACTCTGTTACGTGGCGCTAGGGATTCGAACTGCTGAACTGCTGACCTTTCTGATCAACAGTGTCTTAGCCACCACATTCCTAATAATGGTAATATTATTTGTTTATACATATTAATCACCTTTCAACTTCCAACTTCCACCTTGTTCCCTTTTCTGTGATGTTTGTCAGAAGGTCGCAAAAGCGGATCACCCAGGACTCTGCAACTGTCATAAATATGAACTGATTGCCAAGTGGGCAAATTTTGGTCACGTGACCATGGGAACGCTGCAACGGTCGTAAGTGTGAAAAATGGCCTTAAGTCACTTTTTTTCGCCACCGTTGTCGCTTCAAATCGTCACTAAACGAACGGTTGTAAGTTCAGGACTTACCTGTGCTTAAAAAGGTTAAACGTCCTGTACCCCCATCCCATCCCTTCCTCCCAGCGTAGACTGAAGTTTCCCAAGGGAAGTGATAAATGGCAAGTAAATCCAGGGGAATCGGACAGGATCAGACATGTTTTGATTGGCAGCCCAGCCAGGCACACGTGTGAGAAACTGCTTTTTCCCACAGGCCAGACAGTGAGATTGTGCCGTGTTTGTGCAACTTGCCACAAGGGTGGTCTCTGCAAAGCCGGGACGATGCTTTCCCACCACTTTATTCTTATGACCCAAGGAGCTGCTGATTCTGTTCTACAGGGGAATGATTGAGTCTGTCATCTGTACCTCCATAACTGTCTGGTTTGGCTCTGCAACCCAACAAGACAGACACGGACTTCAGAGGACAATTAGAACTGCAGAAAAAACAATGGCTGTCAACCTGACTTCCCTCGAGGACCTGTACCCTGCACGAGTCAAAAAGAGGGCTGTGAAAATATCTACAGACCCCTCACATCCTGGACATAAATTGTCTCAACTTCTACCCTCAAAACGACGTTATAGGGCACTGCACACCAGAACAACTAGACACAAGGACAGTCCCCCCCCCCCCCGAATGCCATAACTCTGATAAACAACTAATCACCACAACACTGTCAAATTATTTATTAAGACTGTATTACTATTATTCCTCTCTTCCTTCCTACTACCTATCTCTTCCCACTTATGACTATAACCATGTTGCTTGTATGATTTGATTGCTTATTAGTAACCTATGACTATCACTAAGTGTTGTATCTTATGATTCTTGATGAATGTATCCTACTTTTTTTATGTACACTGAGAGCATCTGCACCAAAAACAAATTCCTTGTGTGTCCAATCACACTTGGTCAATAAAGAATTCTATTCTATTCTATTCTACTTACTTCTATTCTCTTCTATTCTATTCTATTCTATTCTATTCTATTCTATTCTATTCTATTCTACTTACTTCTATTCTATTCTATTCTATTCTATTCTATTCTATTCTACTTACTTCTATTCTATTCTATTCTATTCTATTCTTACTTCTATTCTATTCTATTCTATTCTATTCTATTGTAGTCTAGTCTATATTCTTCTATTCTATTCTATTTCTATTCTATTCTATTTATTCTATTCTATTCTATTCTCACTCTGAGGGTTGGTCCTTAGCACTCTGACAGTCGTTGAGGCCAGTTGGGGATTTATCTATACCTTCAGGATCCTCTGAATCTGCGTGCAAATGGGTGTGGAACCTTCTTGGAACTGCTGAAAGGACACACGCTTCTATTCCACACCATTCAGTCAGAACTAAAGAAGCTTCTTGGATGTGAAGCAAAATGTTTTCAAGGGGAAACACCTCCCACCCCCAGGAAAGTCGAAGTTGCCTTTTGAAAGAAAAAAAAAACCCTTTGGGACAACCATGACCCAGGATTATTGAAAATCTCCAGAGATATGAAACTGAAAGTGATTCATCTCAGAAAGTGTTTACTGGGGAAGGAAAGTGTAAAAGGAGAAGTCCTTTGAACTGTTCAACTCCTAGGGACTTTACATACTTATTTAGGGAGCTTCCTTAGAAGCAAGGAAGATTAGGGTATTTTTGTTGGGATTCTTGGTGATTTCCCATCTAAGTCCCATCAAATGTTTCTAGATTGATCAAAGTTGGTTAATGTTGTCCTACATCCAGGCCTGGCCAAAAGATGGGTGGCCAAAAGATTTGATAAATAAATAAATTAGATAGATGGGTGGATGGATGGATATATTAATATTGATTGATGGATTGATGGCTAGAGGGCTAGATGGCTAGATTGATGGATGGATAGATTGATAGATTGAAATTGATTGATGGATTGATGGATAGATGGATAGATCAATGATAGCTAGATACCTAAATAGCTAAATAGCTAGCTAGATGATAGATAGATACAGTAGATAGATGATAGATAGATTAATATTGATGGATGGATTGATGGCTAGATTGCTAGATAGATGGATAGATTAATATTGATTGATTGATGGATAGATGGATAGATCACTGATAGCTAGATACCTAAATAGCTAGCTAGATGATGGATGGATGGATAGATAGATAGATAGATAGATAGATAGATAGATAGATAGATGATAGATAGATAATCAAGATAGGGAAACACAATTTTAATACATGCCAGACTGTGTGCCAGATTTCAGCTGGGATCTTAAAAGAAAAGAACAGGTCATGTCTGCAAGAGCATTAGATCCAGTTAGCTGGAGGTCAAAAATATAGATTAATAAAAGATCAGGCAGGAAATGATCCCATTGAGATATGCTCATCTTAAGCTCCCAAAGGAGGAGATACAGCTGGCATGCACTGGGTGTGACCTACTTGCATGACTGTTATCAATTATGGTGGAGCAGCTTTGGAGGGAAACCCCAGTAAAAGGTCTGAAAATATCATCAAAGCAGAAAACATGGGATTTGAGGTGCCACGGATAAAACGGAATATAAACGCCCTTCCTGCGGCCACCTGTGGCCTTTTTCCACCCATGTTGTTTTTGGATTTATTTTAAGCTGACCAACAGAAGGGCAAACTGGGGAAAAATACTAAACTGTCTGGTTCTGGGTTAGCATGATGCATAAAATCAGCCATCGGCTTTTGTAAACCTGGAGATTAGCCTATTCAAATGTTTTTCAACCTGAGCAAGTCTAAGATGTGTGGACTTCAACTCCCAGAATTCCCCAGCCACCATAACTGACTGGGGAATTCTGGGAATTGAAGACTATACATCCTGTGGTGTTACAGGTTGAGTGTATTGTATCATCTCTTAGCTAACAAGCATAACTGAACTAGCCATGGCTTAAAGCAGGGGACACCTCCAATGAATTAAAAGTAAAAAAAAGTAAAGAAAGAGCCTCGGTGGCGCAGTGGTTAGAGTGCAGTACTGCAGGCTACTTCTGCTGACTGCCGGCTGCCTGCAATTTGGCAGTTCAAACCTCACCAAGCTCAAGGTTGACTCAGCCTTCCTCCATCCTTCCGATGTTGGTTAAAATGAGGACCCGGATTGTTTTGGACAATATGCTGCCTCTGTAAACCGCTTAGAGAGGGCTGTAAAGCACGGTGAAGCGGTATATAAGTCTAAGTGCTATTGCTAATATTCACATGATTACTCTCTAGCCATGAATTTAATTTCCCCCTATTGTTCCATTAACGCTAACAATTTGATAATAACCGATGGAGATCTGATAGGAGGACGCAGATTGCTTCAAAGGACTTTAGGCAGTTCTCAAACAACCCAGTCTAACTTAAAGCAATGACTAATCCAGGATGCTGCTGCATATGGTGGGAAGGGGTGAAAGATTTGCAGTGGCAGTACCCAGCAGCAAAGATCACTGCCAGATTGCCAACTTCTAGATATGAAGAGTCTAATCTTTTAATGTGAAGTGAAATTATTTTGATTGTTGACATTGCAAGTTAGGTTTTAACATAATACAGTTCCCTGACTGCGGTTCACATCATTGTCTCTCGTTTTGTGCACTTTTTTTTCATACGCTGTGTAGTTTTTTTTAATAATGATTGTTTTCCATAATTGGTTTATTGATTTGCTTTGGGAGTTGAAGTTTTCGCGTCTTAAAAGTGTTCAAGTTTGAAACACGCCGTTCTAAACCGTCTCAAATTCAATGAGCACAGACGGTCCTCGACTTATAACCGCAGTTGGGACCAGAATTACTGTCGCTAAGCCAGGCAGTTGTTAAGTGAGTTGCACCTGATTTTACAACCATTTTTGCCATGGTTCAGAGGTGGGTTGCTCCCAGTTCGGCCCAGATTGGGCAAACTGGTAGTAGCAGCAATGGGAGGCTATGCCCACCCACCTGGACGCTGCTGGTAGCAAAAAAATTGGCAGCCCACCACTGCCATGGTTGTTAAGTGAACGATGCAGTCATTAAGTGAATTCGGCGTCCCTTATCGACGTTGCTTGTTGACAACTTGCTGGGAAAGTGTCAAATGGCAATCACACGACCCCAGCGTGTTGCAGCCGTTGTAACTACCTCTCCATTGCCTGCATTTTGCTACGATTGTCATGAGTGTGAGGACCAGGTATAAGGCACTTTTTTTCAGTGCTGCAGAAAGTTTGAATAGTCACTAAACAAAGGGTCGTAAATCAAGGAGGGCCTGTAAAAAGCAACTGTCCCAGAGGGCAACTATACACCGAGGTGGGTTCAGTTGTTCCCCCGAGTTGTGGGAATTTTCTGCCTCAGTTCTAGAAGTGTTGAGAATGGGAGCACGGTTGGACCGAGATTTGGACGTGATAGAATGAATTGTTATGACAGGAAGGAGTGGCTGCTCTTCCAGTTGGAAGCAGACAAGCAGTTCTGCATTTTATTCTTATCATTGTCCCACAGGGCATCTGTCTGCAGCAGAGGAAAATATTCACCAAATGGAAAGAAAGATAAAGAAAAGAAGGAAGGAGGGAAGGAGGGAAGGAAGAGAGGAAGGAAGCAAGGAAAGGGGAAGAGAGATGAGAGGAATAAAGGGAAGAAATAAAAGAAATAAAAAGAAAGGAAAGAAGAAAGGCAGGGGAAAGAAGGAATGGAAAGAAATGAAGGAAAGGAAAAGAAAGGGAGGAAGGAAAGAAGGAAGAAAGGGGATGGGAAAAGAGAAGAGAGGAATAAAGGAAAAGGAAAAAGAAGAAAAAGAAATAAAACAAAAGAAGGGAAAAAAGAAGAAAGACGAAAAGGAAAAGGAAGAAAGAAGGAAGAAAAAGAAAGAAAGAAGGAAGGAAGGATGAAGGGGAGGTAATACAGGTAGTCCTCCCCTTACAACAGTTCACTTAGTTACTATTCAAAGTTACAGCGGCACAGAAAAAGGACCGTTTTTTCAAACTTATGACCATTGCAGTATCTCCATGGTCACGTCATCAAAATTCAGATGCTTGGCAACTGACTCACATTTATGACCATTGCAGTGTCCCGGGGTCATGGGATCCCCTTTTGCGACCTAGATAATTGATTTTGAAGGAAGATATATGGGAGGCGCACAATAGTATAATATGCTTAATTTGAATATTTAGGCATATAAATACACTCCATATATAGGTTCATGTTGCAATGTGTGAGCCGAGGTGGCGCAGTGGTTAGAGTGCTGCATTGCAGGCTACTTCAGCTGACTGCTTGCTGCAGTTTGGCAGTTCAAATCCCACCAGGCTCAAGGTTGACTCAGCCTTCCATCCTTCCGAGGTGGGTAAAATGGGGACCCAGATTGTTGGGGGCAATATTCTGATTCTGTAAACCACTTAGAGGGGGCTGTAAAGCAGTATATAAGTCTAAGCGCTATTGCTATTGCTCCTGACAAGCAAAGTCAATGGGAAAGCCAGATTCACTTAACAACTGTGTTACTAACTGAACCACTGCAGTATTCACTTAAAACTGGGGCTAGAAAGGTGGTAAAAATGGGACAGAATTCACTTCATAAACTATTCTTACTTAGTGACAGAACTCTTGGGCTCAATGCTGGTCATAAGTCGAGGATTGCTATACCTGTACTATCCTTCTCTCCTCATAATACTTGTTCCTTCCCTCTGCTGTGTAATCTCATTTACGTCTGGTTCTTTCTAGTGCCAAACCTAAGAGCAAATATTATTTCAGTCCACTTACCTCTTGGCAAAAAAACAAAACAAAAACACCCTTGCATCACCAGCAGAAAAGCACGTTACAGGAAACGAATAAACTTAGTTATGATTTGAGGTTTAAGAGATAGGTTTCCCTTTCTTTCGGAACAGCCAAATAACAAGTTGCACAAACCGAGGCACACACAGAGAGATACCATCAATTAAATTTATTCAGCTTTTCCTGGCCTAATCATATAGGCGGATGTTTCCCAAAGATAATCTAACATAAAATAATATGCACCCCACTCCGGGAACATCAAAAGCTCCCCTCACCCCAATGGGTTTGACCCTCTATTTTGCAAGTCTTGGAGGATGTATCTGGTAGGTAGATTAACTCCCTTTGATGGGGCGTTTTTGTAACATAACAGCGGTTGTGTGGATTAGATTGTTGTTGGAGGTCTTGATGCTGTTCTTTTGGTATTATTTTGTTTAGTCAGAGCAGGGGTGGGTTCCTGCCACTTCTAACCTCTTCTATAGAAGAGGTTCCACAAATCTACAGTCCCGTTTCGAATCGGTTCCAGGGGAAGGTTACTGCAAAATTCCCATTCGTTCCCAATCAGCTGGTACTCGGGAGGCAGAGACTAGATGGGGGTGGGTCCAGAGAGAGGTGATATTTACCAGTTGTCTGAACTACTCAAAATTTCCACTACCGGATCTCCAGAACTGGTCAGAACCTGCTGAATACCACCTCTGATCCAGATCCTTGGGAAAGTCTTGATAGGTGGATAAAAAATGCCCAATCTAGTCTAAACATCTGGCGGATTGTGCGGTCAGCAACGACAACAACAACACGGGGAGGGGGGGAGGAAACAGAATCAGTTAAGATTTGCAGGGTGGATTCAATTTTCCTGCCACCTCCTCACCTGCCTCCACAGGTATTTATTATATGGTAGCCTAAATAGCCATTTCCTCTATTATTAAGGTACAAATAATATATAATTATTAAGTAGAAATAATGGCTGCCAGCTGTGGGAAGCAGAAGTCACCTGAATGGAGAAGTGGGCAGGAGGGAGTTCCTTCTTCCTGCCTTTCTTTTTGTGCAAACGTAACTACAGGTAGTTCTCAACTTACAAACATTTGTTTACCAACCAAAGTCACAACAGCCCTGAAAATGGTGACTTATGACTGGTCCTTGCACTTATGACTGTCCCAGCATCCCTCCACAGTCACATAATTTGGGCACTTGGTAAATGTTACATATTTATGATGGTTGAGGTATCCCATATCACTTTTTCTGACCTTCCCAGCTGGTGTCTGCCAAACCAAGTCAACGGGAGAAGCCAAATTCGCACAATGACCACACAATCCACTTAACAACGCCAGCCCTGCTGGCTGGGGAATTCTGGGAGTTGACGTTCAGCTTTCAAGAAGAGATCGGACTGCCATCTGTCCGTAATGGTGTAGGGTCTCTTGCTTGGGCGGAGGGAGGGGGTTGGACTAGATGAGCTACAAGGTCCCTTTCAACTCTGTTAATCTGTTACCCTCTTAAAGTCAGCAAGTTTGAAAAACGCTTTAGAGATTTATTAGTAACCTATGACTATCACTAAGAGTTGTATCTTATAATTCTTGATGAATGCATTCTATTTTATTTTTCTTTATGTACACTGAGAGCCTATGCACCAAAGACAAATTCCTTGTGTGTCCAATCACACTTGGCCAATAAAGAATTCTATTCTATTCTATTCTATTCTATTCTATTCTATTCTATTCTACTCTACTCTACTCTACTCTACTCTACTCTACTCTACTCTACTCTACTCTACTGAAGTGCTGAAAAGTCTGACCAACGCAGCTTTAGATCCATCCGTGGCAGGCAACTTTTAACCGAATAACAGAGTTGGAAGGGACCTGGGAGGTCTTCTAGTCCAACCCCCTGGTGGAATAGGAGACCATTCCAGACAAGCAGTTGTCCAATCTCTTACTAATGCTGATCTAAAACTTCCAGCAATGCAGCCGGGGGGCCCCAGAATGCAGAATGCTGGGAATTGTAGTTCAACATCCTCCAGAAACCTCCACTTTCTTTTTTTTTTAGCAAACAAGTTCAAATAGTGTCTAGTTTTTTTGACATACAACAACGGTACGTCCGTTGTTGTATGTCAAAAAAACTAGACACTATTTGAATTTGTCCGCCAAAAAAAAAAAAAAAAAAAGAGCAACCTTTGCACCCAGTCCTCTCCCTGCTTGTCACCTGCTGCTGAATTCCCTGCTTGGGCTGAGCTGTCATTCCAGAAGCCACTTCTTTTTTCCTTTCCGTGGCAGGGCAGATTCTCTACACCCCGCCAAAAGCACAGCTGGGATTTTCCTAGTCTTCCTCCTCCGTCCTCCCCATCCAATTCAGAGCAAAACTGTCCAGGGCAGCTAGTTCTCTCTCCCCCCCCGCCCCTCAACAACTCCCTTCCAGCGAGCCTTGTGATGTCACTGGTTTTGTTTTTTTTCCAAAGCAGGGTTGTAAAACTTGTTTGAAAAACCAGGAAGAAGCCGAGAGGGGCAGGCAGCTCTTGCAGGCTGACACTGCAGGCTGAAGGAGACCAGCCGTTCCACTTCTGAGCAGGAAGGAAGGAGGAAAGCAGGCAGGCACCCGAAAGAGACACCTGGCTTTGCAAATTGCAAGAAACAGGGGGCCCCTATCAGGTGAGTGACAGCTGCCTATCACCTCGGGATAAACTCCCCTTCCCCACCCCCATGCCAAAAGGTGATGGTGAAAGAAGCCAGGAGTAGCTGGGCAGGCAGGGAAGGGGGAAAAGGAAAGAGGAAATGGGGGGAAGCGGAGGGTAGAGGAGAAAGACCGAAGGGCAATCTGCAGAAAATAGACCCCTACCCACTCAACCACCACTTTGTTGACGAGAAGAACATCTGATTGGTTTGGAAGGGAGCAACTGGATCCTGGGAGAGAAAGAGAAAGTAACCACACGCTTTCTCCTTGGCTGAGCGTGAATGAATGCTCACATCACATGATGGTCGTATTAGTCAAAAGACTAAAAAAAGGTCCGTATCCTGACCATCCAGATTTAGCCTTTGCCCAGATGCTGCTTATAGAAGTACCCAAAAGCAAGGACAAATAGAAGCTGAAAAAAAACAGCTATCCCAGAGCAGTGACTGTATATTGAATTCTACTGTATAGGGCAAGATTAATGCAATATCAGGGGTTCCCCCCCTCCCAATTCAATTGTATAGAATGCGAAGGATGTGCGTTTTTGTTTTATTTTGATAGGGTTGTTTTTAATGCATGATGTACAGTGAAGATGGCATTTAATTTCATTGTGCGAGGTGCAATGACAATAAAGTAACTACCCTCATGTTGTAGTTTTGCACAGAAGATTCTGATGGGTCCATATATCCCCCCCCACCGAGCATTCTGTATCACTACAAATTCATTTTAACTTTTAGATAGCACCACTTTGCTGATATTAATAGACACCTTCAACTCTGTTGTCGTTTTAGACCTCCTTGATTATAATTTTAGGGTTTACATCATCACTTAATAGCGGCTGTAACCAGGATTTCCATAGATTCCATATATAGCTAGGTTGAATGAGTGGAGTGTTAGAAAAAAATATCTCCAGTATGACATCGAGGAATGGGGGGGGGGGGGGACCTGGTGTTGGATGTCGTCGTCCCCATGTTTTTTTATTTTTTATAAATATATCAAATCAATACGTGAACAGTGTGACACCTGCGTGCCATACATTCTAATACAAATAAAACTAACAAAGTTAATCATAATTAGGACCTTCAATCAACTTATATTTTTCTAGTAAATAATACACACTTATCTTAGGTTGCAATCTATCATTATTCAGCTGTTCCACATTTTCTCTTGTTATTGCTTTCATTTTATTATATCAAAATGTATACATTGATGTTCCCCCCTTCTCTCATTTCTATCACCTATTCTAGCTTTTAGTCATATCCCCCTTCATTAAAAGACTTTTCCTTTCTTTCCTTTCTAACTTCCTTTCTAAAATATATATACACACACACACACACACACACATACATACACATACATATATACATACATACATACATACATACATACATACATACATACATACATACATACATACACATCTTTTCCTGGTCTTGGACCGCAGTAAATGGGATTGAATGAACACTCTGTTCCAATCCATTAGATTGAATGAGCAGAGTGTTAGAAAAAAAATATCTCCAGTATCACACCAAGGAATGGGGAGGAACATGGTGTTGGATGTTTCTTGAAGGCCTGGCGTGGAGAATTTGGGAAGGGTCAGAGATAATGACCTTATGGATTCCTGGCAACTGGGGCAGATTGTCTGGGGTTCGTCCCCTGGGAGCCCAGGCAGAATGGAGCCGTCGGTGGGTCTCCAAATAAGGTTACTGCCTTCCCAGAAAGTTGGATTCCTCCATGCGTAGCATTCAAGGTCCAAAGCAAGCAATACCAAAGATGCATTTTTTTTTCCTGGAGTCGGAAATGGGGATTGTGGAACCGAATCAAAACTTTTCCATCCGTTAGAGGAGATGAAAGAGGTTGGGGTCGGTCTTGGGGGAATCTGGAAAACTCTGGAAAGAGGAATCAACAGGGATCCACACCCAGAAGGGTTAAAAGAGAAGCGTCTCCCGTGCTTGAAAAGAAACATGTGCATGTTGCAACAGAGACGGCTGTCAGTTAGGGGTGATTCTGAGCTCCGTTGACTTTTCCCAAGGAAAATTTGCATTCGGCTACAGGCTGGTACTAGGATGGGAAGGCAGAAAGGTGGTTGAAATGGTTAAAACAAAAAAGAGAGTTCTGGCAGGAGGGGAGGGGGAGAAGGTTGCACCCTAAAGAGACGCCGTGTTGGAGCCCAGCCAGTAGGAAATCTGCCTTGATAGGTTGTACCAAGACAACAAACCACCATATTTTTAATGTGATGTGTGTATAGCTTTCTCTCCTTTGCACAACCGGCTTGAAAATAGCCGAGCAAAGCAGTTTATCCCAGCGGCCTCTTTGAGGTGCCACAAGGATCTAAATCAGATGCTATGTTTCTGGAGCAGAGACAGATCTCTTGCTTAAAGGGGATTTTTGACGTCAGTCTGGTAATGCTCTTGCCACAGAAAACAGGCTTCGGTGGCTTTCTGGCCCTGTCCTTCAGACTCAGGAAATGTATAGGCTGTTGTTTATCCTTAAAGCAACCCACCGAAGGCAGCTAGACTAAGCAAACAGCCACTTGTCCAAGGTCTTTATGGAGAGAGAGAGAGAGAGAGAGAGAGAGAGAGAGAGAGAGAGAGAGAGAGAGAGAGAGAGAGAGAGAGAGAGAGAGAGAGAGAGAGAGAGAGAGAGAGAGAGAGAGAGAGAGAGAGAGAGAGAGAGAGAGAGAGAGAGAGTGAGTGTGAGTCTTGGGCCAAATCAGAGTTGTGAATCTTTCTCTCCACGTATAAAACTGGAGGCATTATTTGAGACTAGCTGATAACCCGACGTTGCCCGGGTATTTATTTATAGGGGGGAAATGTCCAGACCAAACGTAATTTCTAATGTTGGATTTTCCCCCTTGCCAGAGGGAGCTCCCTTGTGGAGTACTGTAAAGCCGTTACCATGGCAACTCCACTGCGCTGTACAGCAGAAGCCATTTTAAGACACAACAGGCTGTATCTTAACAGAACACCCCCCCCCCCCCCGAGAGCTGTTGGGGGAGTCTTACCCCCACAGTATTTGTTTCCAGAGAGTAAGTCATCTGAGTACCAAGTTTGGTTGAAATTGCTCCAGGCTTTCCAGAGGTATGTTGGAACATACACACACACACACCACCATTTTTATATATATAGATTGATTCTACATAGAGGGGGTGACTTCGAGTTGCCATGTTTGGTTGTTAAATCAGTTACACGCAAAACACACACACACACACACACACACACACACACACACACAAAGAGTCTCTGATTGAATTGTGCAGCAGATTCAACACATTTCATGAATGA
Organism: Natrix helvetica; assembly: GCF_964273705.1. Taxonomy (NCBI): domain Eukaryota; kingdom Metazoa; phylum Chordata; class Lepidosauria; order Squamata; family Natricidae; genus Natrix; species Natrix helvetica. The sequence continues at coordinate 5,723,013 of NC_138560.1, forward strand.
GGAAGAGGAACTTTGGTTTGTGCCACAGTGGTTGTCTAGCTTTCGTTAGAAGTTTTATGCAGAAGACAGAGGATTGTTTCCCAGGCTGATGTTCTGTCTGGCTCAATGCTGACCTACAGCAGGGTTTTTTTTTTCAGCCTTGACGATTTTAAGATGGGTGACTTCAACTCCCAGAATTCTCTAGCCAACATGGAGCATGCTGGCTGGGGAATTCTAGGAGTTGAAGTCCTCCCACCTTAAAATTGCCGAGGTTGAAAAATACTGATTAAACTATGATGTATAACCCCCTCCCCCACATACACTTCTAGTATGCAGGTAGTCCTTAACTTACAAACTTTCTTATAGTGACCATTCAAAGTTATGGTGCTGAAAAAAGTTATTTACAACCTCCCGCCACCATACTACCGGTTCATCCAATCTGGGCCAAACCCACTTCTGCTCCCCACCCCACTAACCTGCTTTCTAGCTCCATTCTCGTTGTGCAGGGCAACAAAAGAAGACCCAGCTGATCAGCTGGGACTCGGGAGGCAGCAAATAGATGGCGGCGGGGCCAGCCAGAGATGGTATTTGCCGGTTCTCTGAACTACTCCACTACCGGTTCACCAGAACCGGTCAGAACCGGCTGAATATCACCCCTGAGAACAGGGATCTAGAAGTTTGAGATTCTTCCATTTCTGATTCCAGATCTTTAGATGGCAGCTGTTTACATAGGTAGAGCTGTTCCTCTTCTCTTTCGACACGAGATTAGTTGCTGTTACAAGCATCCGCCTCGGAACAATTTCTTTTATTTGTACATATATAGCCACACAGATTTTATGACCGAGGAATCCCTGAATGAAAGCTGTATGATGAGTATCTCTGGATTTATTTAATTAGGCAACATTCCTGGGGAGGAAGGCATGGGTTTTATTCACTCTTGATTAGATTCTTGGGCAGGGAATTATAAATTACAAGGTGGGGCTGTGGGCTTTGATCTTTCTAAAACGAGTTAAAAGTTGTTTGAGATTTCACTGGAGAGCAATGGACCACATTCGTAGTGCGGTACCATACACACAAAGGTCTGAGTTGTTACGGTGGGCCTTACCAGTTCTGTAAGGTGATTTCCTGGGCTAGGTGAAGCAAATATAGAAAAAGGAACTGGGCATCCAGGCTGCCAAATATTGAATTAACTCCTGCTGCTTAGCAGCAGCTAAAACTGTTGAGGTGTGTGAGGCAAATTATGTTGTTGGCCATCTCGTAATAAAGAGTGGCATTAATCAACTACCACAGAAAGTTAAGGACCAACCACTGGCTTTTTATCCCTCCTAAGATTGGTTACCATACCTAATGTGGTTGAAGACATAACTGTTTTTTTTAAAAAATTATTTACTCTGCTGTGGGTGAATGTATGTACCTCTTTGTCCTGTTTATAAAAATATGTAATTAAAGGTCAAGTAGCTAATGATGAAATAAAGCAAACACCAACAAAAGGGAAAGGAATGTGTAAATACATGTAAAATAAGTTTCACCCGGAAGCAAAGGTTGAGGTGAAAATACGATTACATAAAAAAAAGTAATACACTACAGGTACGGTAGGCCTCGATCTACGACCGCAAAATTTCTATTGTTAAGTGAGAACATTGGTGAAATGAGTTTTGCCCCGTGTTACGACACTTCTTGTCGCAATTGTTAAGTGAATCACTGCAGTTGTTAAATGAGTAACCCGGTCGCAAAGTGAATCTGGCTTCCCCATTGACTTTGCTCGTCAGAAGGTCGCAAAAGGGGATCCCCGTGACCCCCAGGGACACTGCAACGGTCATAAATATGAACTTGTTGCCAAATTTTGATCACATGACCACGTGGACGTTGCAAAAGTCGTAACTGTGAAAAATGGTCGTAAGTCACCTTTTTCAGTGCCCTTGTAATTTTGAACGGTCACAAAAAGAATTGTTGTAAGTTGAGGGCTACATGTATTGTTCTGAAAGAGAAAGAAAGAAAAAAGGAAGGAAGGAAGGAAAGAAAGGAGAGAGAAAAAGAAAAAAGAGAGGGAAGGAGGGAAGGAGGCAGGGAAGAAGGAAGGAAAGAAAGAAGGAAAGAGAAAAAGAAATAAGAGGGAGGGAGAGAAGAAGGAAGGAAAGAAAGAAAGAAAGAAAGAAAGAAAGAAAGAGAAAAAGAAAAAAGGGAGGGAGGGAGGGAGGGAAGAAGGAAGGAAGGAAAGAAGGAAGGAAGAAAAAAGGATTCTAATAGCTTCTTTCTCTTTTTTTTCTCCTCCATCTCTCTCTTCCCTTTAACCTCTAATTGTTACTTGAGTATTTCAGAATATGCTTTGGATATCTGTGATCATTGCTCATTTATATTTGGTTCATTTTAATTATATTTTAAAGTAGTTTCTCTTTTCCTTCCAAACCTCTATTCTAAACGGCTTAGCTTACATGTCTGTGGGGACATGTTGTATACAAGGGAATCGATCCTGCTTGAATTTAATTAGGCTTCAGCAGTCAACTTTTCCATTGCTGCTTCCTCTGTACTCCAATTACAATTGCCCAATCTTGTATTGTCAGCAAGGCTGGTCTCTCTCTCTCTCTCTCTCTCTCTCTCTCTCTCTCTCTCTCTCTCTCTCTGTGTGTGTGTGTGTGTGTGTGTATCTTAATGGCTTTATGCTCTTTTGGATGGCCTGATTGCTCTAAACATGCCTTAAAAGAGAAAAGGAAGGAAGAAAAACCCCACGAGAAAATAACTTTCGGGAGATATCAGCCACCAGCCTCACCTGTCACCACCCTTTGGTTTCTTAACCGAAAGGAACTTTGGCAGGTATGCATTATTCATAGGCCACTCAGTTCTTCATGACAACACTTTTATCAGTGGGTCGAAATAAAAGTGAGTCGCAGCCGACTAACTCGGTGTTTCTCAAACTTGGAAACTGTTGGAAGAAACACCCTTCTGGGTTCAGTTCCAAGTGGGGAAAAAGACACCGGAAACATGGAGGCTGCTTGGAAAGATGGTTTAATGGTGGACAGCAGGGGTGGGTTCCTGCCAGTTTTAACCTCTTCTATAGAAGAGGTTCCACAAATCTACCGTGCCGTTTAGAACCGGTTTCAGCTCCCTCCCTCCCCCCGCCGTCCGCACATCATCAAGATGAAGAGCGAGAGAAGGAATTCTGGGAGTTGAAGTCCACAAGTCTTAAAGCTGTCAAGTTTGAACACCCCTGGGTTTTTTTTCTAAAGGGTTAGGGGTGCAAGGGTCTTGTAACTTGACAGCTTTAAGACTTGCGTGCTTCAAATGCCAGAGTTTCTGAGCCAACATTTTGGTTGCTAAGTGCCAAGTTATGATGTTTTGAACTCTTCTTTGTTGAATAAACCATAATTGTCATAATTAACACATGGCCCTGATCCTTAAGCCTTGGGCTACTAACCATAGTAACTACCGTAGTTCATACAACCTGCTAATCCAAAACTGAAAGTCGCCATTCTGTTCCACTGAACTTCATGTTGGAACTCCTAATTGGGGCTCACAGCAATAGGGGTTACCGGATGAAAATTAAATGGGCATGAAGGCCTCCTTTAGATGCCCTAATTTTGGGGGCTTTTTTCTAGCTCTTCCCAAGATGGCTGCCTATTTCTCTTCAGGCTCTTCTCAGCCTGTTTCTTGGCATCTATGAAAAACACTGACCTTGTTATTATTTTTGCCCTTCACGAAGGCATCTCAAGTGGAAAGAAACAAGTTAGGAGTGATAGCAAGGGAGAAACACAAGTGAGGCTCATTGTCCCTCATTAGATACACAGAAGACAATTTCTGGAATGTCCTAAGCTCTAACTTCATGTCTGCAGATACTAAGTGGAGGCTGAATACACGTGGTGTATGCTGGCTGGTGTTATAGTGCCCCCCCCCTCAAAAAATATATGGTCCAGGGGACCATATCAACATGATTTGTGTGACCTCCAAGAACAACAGCCAAGTGGGATGACCCCAACACTTGCCCCTTCATTTGAATTTGGTGGGCTCGTTTAAGGGCCACAATAAGTGTCTTCAGTCTTAGAGATGCCAGGATGGTATGGCGATGAAAAAGTGGAACTAGGAACCATTAGATCCAGATTCATCCTCAGCCATGGAAACTCAAAGGGAAGACTTTTGAGCCACTCATTCCCTCTCGGTCCAACAGCCATTGTGGAGTAGCGTTGAAGGTATGGAACTAAGAATGAGAAAATCCAGATTCTAATCCCCTTTCATCCACAGAAGCTATTGGGAAGGACTTCAGTCACTCTCTTAGTCCAACCTGTTTACCAGGATGCTGTAGGGGAAAAAATGGAGGAAAGACTGTTACGAATGCCTTGAGCACTTGGAGAAAAATGGGATCCAAATTAGGTCAATGCAATCAATGTTGACCCTTAAAACTCCTGCTCATTCCCGTTCCCTTCTCAATCTGGCTCTTTCCCCACTTACTTTGGGGGGAACAGCCTTCAATCTGTGGAACAATGAATCTCTTCTTCGGGAAAGAAGAAGACAGTGGCGCAGTGGTTAGAGTGCAGTACTGCAGGCTACTTCTGCTGCCTGCCGGCTGCCTGCAATTTGGCAGTTCAAATCTCACCAGGCTCAAGGTTGAATCAGCCTTCCATTCTTCTGAGGTGGGTAAAATGAGGACCCAGGTTGTTGAGAGCAATTTGCTGACTCTGTAAACCGCTTAGAGAGGGCTATAAAAGCACTATGAAGCAATATATAAGTCTAAGTGCTATTGCTAAATGGAGGTCACCAAACTGTGTTGGGGTCATGGCTCCCCCTCGGTTTTTGAATGCTTCAGTCACATTCCTTCAAATTTTGTGTGGCACCAGATGAAAATCAAAATTTGGCAAAATTCAATGGGATAGTCCTATTGTCAAGAAGCTGGCAAGGACTGTGTGATCAAAGCTGTGCCCCCTTTAAAAAAAATCTTTCTACCAAGGGCTCTGGTCTAGGATCAGGTCTCTTTGCCTTGGCAGGTAGAAGGGTGGAGTCAGCAAGGTGTGGGGAAATTGAAGAGGAAGACAAGTCGGGGCCTGTTAATGACATAAAAGGAGTGTAATGATTCCTCTGAGAAATGTCTTTACTGATCATCTACTCTACTCCCTAGTATAGGTATCCTTGAGAATAGAATAGAATAGAATAGAATAGAATAGAATAGAATAGAATAGAATAGAGGAGAGGATGAATAGAATGTAGAATAGAATAGAATAGAATAGAATAGAATAGAATAGAATAGAATAGAATAGAATGTAGAATAGAGTAGAATAGAATAGAATAGAATAGAAGCTGGAAGGGACCTTGGAGGTCTTCTAGTCCAGCCCCTTGCACAAGCAGGAGAACCTATACCATTTCAGACAAATGACTGCCTAGTCCCTTATTAAAAGCATCCAGTGATGGAGCCCCCACAATTTCTGTAGGCAAGCTGGTTAATTGTCTTCACTGTTAGGAAGTTTCTCCTTAATTCCAGGTTGCTTCTCGGTTAATTTCCATCCCATGTTTCTTGTCCTGACTTTTATTTAGTTTAAAGAGAATTCCTCTCTAGCCAACAGTGTTTCAAGAGATTTCACAACTACAGACTTTTATCAGGCTTGGAGAGCTGCCGGGCCGATATCTTCCAAACACCACTCTGTAGCAGACAATACTTGGCAAGAAGTCAGGAACAGATCTCTACCCCCTTGCCGATCTGCAAAGCTGAAAAGGTTGGGGAACTCTGTCATAAGCTATGGGTGGTCAACTATGGCCCCATTACTACCTGTGGACTTCAACTCCAAGAATCTTGCTGGCTCAGGAATTCTGGGAGTTGAAGTCCACAAGTTGTAAAGGGGCCAAAGGGCAAGCCGACTTTCTTTGATGATGTTTCACTTCTCATCCAAGAAACATGTTCAGAAAATTCAGTTGCCTTTTGAAAAAGCACCTTTGGGACAACCATGACCTGGAGGACTGAGAATCTCCATAAAAGACTAAGAAGGAAACTAATCAAGGAGAGAAGCAACTTAGAACTAAGAAGAAACTTCCTGACAGTTAGAACAATTCATCCGTGGGACAACTTGCCTCCAGAAGTTGTGAATGCTCCAACACTGGAAGTTTTCAAGAAGATGTTGGGCAACCTTATACAATAGGGTTTCCTGCCTAAGCAGGGGATTGGCCTAGAAGACCTCCAAGTTACCTTCCAACTCTTCTCTTCTCTTCTCTTCTCTTCTCTTCTCTTCTCTTCTCTTCTCTTCTCTTCTCTTCTCTCCTCTCCTCTCCTCTCCTCTCCTCTCCTCTCCTCTCCCCTCCCCTCTCCTCTCCATAGTTGCCCACGCCAGTCATAAGGACAGGAAGAAGCATAACTTCTTGGTATGACAGAAGGATTATGATTGGGACCTACAACATCTCCTAAGAGATATTGTCCCATCAGGAGGAAATAAAAGTGATTGGATTGTTCAAAGCCAGAGGAGCAATTTTGGCAGGTACCTCATGGTTTAAGAGAGGTCTTCTCTTCCCTTTGTAGCTGCCAGCTCCATCTTGCATCCTACAGCTGGAGGGATTAGCTTGGCATTTGTATTAATCTAATTAATGGTTCTGTTTTTTTTTCTTTTCTTTATGAGATGTTTTTGTGTTCAAAGGGTGTTTCTCGCTCAGGAGGCTAGACTTCTGAGAATGTCAGAACCAGTTTCTTGCCTATCTATTTATGTAAGAATTTTTTTTTAAAAAAAAATGTCCACAAAGGGTGTGTGTGTGATAGATTAACACAACTCCAGCCTGTAGACTTTTAACATATAAACCCCCTGAAGGTTTGTGGCTGAGTCGATAATAACTAGTTTTCAACAGATCAAATCTTCTTTCCGTTCACATGAAGTCTTTCAATTGTTTCCCATTTTTTCACATGTTCGTTTTGCTGGTTTTTTTTTTTTTTTTTGCAAATTGGAATATTTGAACTCCACCAGAAATAGCTGCAGGGCAGAGAACAATGTAATGATATCAAAATATTTTTTAATATTAAAAAAACAAATAACACAAAGAGCGAAAGGAATAAAAGAATAACATGCGTGATTCAACTTGCAGGACATACAAACACACACACACACACATACACACAATTTTGTAGGCTGCCTAGAATGTCGTCGTTAGCTGATCAGGAATTCTACCTCGGTGGGAACATTTACAAGTAGACCTTGATTTACAACAGTTCGTTTAGTGACCGTTCAAAGTTACAACGGCACGGGAAAAAGCGACTTATGACCATTTTTCACACTCACATCCATTACAGCATCCCCAGGGTCCCAGGATCAAAATTGAGATGCTTGGTGAACTGACTCCTATTTATGACGGTTGCTGTGTCCCCAGGTCATGTGATCCTCTCTTGCAACTTCCTAACATGCAGAGTCCCTGGGCAAGCCAGATTCATTTAACAACGGTGTTACTAACTTCGCAACTGCAGTGATTCACTTAGTAACTGCGGCCAGAAAGGTTGTAAAACGGAACAAAACAATTATCTTGCTTAGCAACGGAAATCTTGGGCTCCATTGTGGTGGTAAGTCAAAGTCTGTCTGTATTATTGGCTAGCAGCTGATTTATGGACTTACTCAAAAGGTTGGACTAGACCAGGGCTCTGGAGCCGCAAATGGCTCTCTCATCCCTCTGCTGTGGCTCCCTATCACCCATCAGTCCCGCAATTCATAGGGCTTTCAGTTAAGACAGGTAGAGGAAAAAGGATGCCACACTAGGAGGAGACACTTTGGCGGGGAAACTGGACTTCCGGTTGGCTCCAGAATGGAAGGGGGGGGGAGCTTCCAGTTTAGGACCTTTGTGGCTCTTTCAGTGTTTAAGATCGCCAAGCCCTGGAGTAGACCATTGGTGGGAAATCTTATCCTATTCCAGATATTGCTGAAGCACAATGTCTAAGAACCCAACTGGCCTGGCCTCCAATATGGGATTTGTAGTCAACCAACATACCACAGCTGCTTGTTCTTAGCCTGAAGGCCATTTCTTTTGCAAGAAGGCAGAGGCGTCATAATTAAATAAGAAAAGGCTAGAATTAAAAGTATTCCAGCAACACCGTCTTTGGCTACCTATGACCGTGATCATCTCCACTATGCAGATGCAGTAGTCCTCAACTTACAACTGTACATTTAGTGAACTTAGTTTGAAGTTAAACAATGGCACCGAAAAAAGGTTTTTCACACTGATGATCCTTTCAGCATTCCCACAGTCACAGGATCCAAATTCAAATGCTTGGCAACTGTCACGTATTTATGACGGTTGCAGTGTTCTGGGGTGTGTGTGTGTGTGTGTGTGTGTGATGTGATCACTTTTGTGACCAGCAAAGTCAACAGGAAACCCAGATTCACTTAACAACCAAATTCCTAGTTTAACAAATGCAAGGATTCACTTAACAGCCCTTCTCGAAAGGTCGTAAAACAGGGCAAAATTCACTTAGCGGTCTCATTTAAGCAGCAGAAAAGTTTGGGCTCAATTGTGGTCGTAAGTCAAGGACTACCTAAGAATTAGGGGGGAACCTTCCTCGCTTTTCTTTTTTCTTTTTCACTCCCATTTGATCAAATTCTTCTTGTATTTATGATGGAACCGCCTCTATGCTTCATAACTGCAGGGTTAACCCAGAGACCATGTGCTATTAGAGCAGTCAACCCTGAAGCTATGGGCCTGTTCAACCAAGCAGAGCTGTGCCCTCATCCGGCAGCCTTGGAAAAGGGACAACTTCTGGATGAGCAGAAATGCAGCCGGTCACCGGATTGCGAGGGTTCTCCAGCCCAGAGCACTGCCGAAGGGGACTCGGTTTCTTCTGAAAACGACTCTCCGTCGGGCAGCCATTCCAGCGGCTGTGCAGAAGAGGATGAAGCCAGCAGCACAGAGAGCGCCCAAAATGGGGTGAGTATTGGCACCCAGTGCTAGGAAGCTTTACCTGTGTCAGGTTTCCGACAGATGCCCTAATTAATTCATGAGCCTCGAGCCAAGTTTCAAAAGAAATCCAGTCATTTATTAGGAATACTATTTCGGCAATACCGCATTGCAGTCAGTTCTGACCTCATTTTAATTATGGTTGAACTTTGCCCCTGTTTCTTCCCTCCCCTCATAAAGTTGCCAACATGTTTGTGGTCCAGAATTCTTCTTTTTCTTAATGCCCAACATGTAACACGTATAATACTCCTCTTCTTGTTGTGGTTTGAATAAAAACATACCTTGTGGGATCCTTGGTGCTCTCTGAACTTGGTAGTTTTCTTGGAGACCTTTCATGACCCAACTAGGTAACATCATCAGCACTAGAAGTTCAAAAGTTCAAAACATTCTTAAAGATCCATCTCACCCTTAGCACCTCCTTTTTTTAAACTATTACCACCTGGTAGACAATACAGGACAATGAAGAGAAGGACAAATAGGCTGAAAAACAGCTTCTATCCCAGGGCAGTAACTATGTTGAATTCTACATTATAGTGCAATATTAATGCAATATCAGGAAGTTCCGGAAGGCTGGAAATGGGGCCGTTTCCAACCTCCGGAGGGCCTCTGGAGCCCGGGAGAGGAAGTTTTCACCCTCCCAGAGACTCAAGGAAACCCTCCGGAGCCTGGAGAAGGTGAAAACGCCCCCCCTCCCCCACCGTGGTGCAGGAGGCCGACTAGCCATGGCTACCATGGCGATGCCCACCTAGCAACCAGAAAGAGAATCCGTTGCTGACATTTCTGAAGCCCACCCACCCCGCCTAAAAGTGTTTTCTAATTTAGGAAGCCTTGTGGTATCATTGCAACATTAAGCCTTGCATCTTCTGATTCTGCCTCCCTCTCTTCCCAGCACGAGGGTCTTTGTAGTGGAAGCACTGGCTGTGATCCTAAAGACGAGCAGCGTGCAGCCCTGGACAAGATCTCGGCTCTTGAAAACCGGCTCAAGGAGCTGCATCATCGGAAGAAAGAGCTGAATATAGAGGTACACCTTAGCTTACTCAGTCCCCTCCCTGCATCATGAGGTTGTTGATTGGACAACAATCAGCACCTGTAAAACCAGTGTTGAGAGGCCCACACCCAAGCAATTGAGGAAGAACAGATTCAACTTTCGGAGGAGGACGGAGAGAAAGATTTGTTTGCTCCCTTGGACAGGAAATCTCCATCACCCAATGCCGAAGGTGCTCACCTCAGTGCAGGGAGGCCATTTTTGGAGCTGGAAGTGTGGACGTTTGCATGCCCGGATTCTCCCAGTTCCCGTTTTGTAGGCTTCGCTTTGCGCCTCTGCACCTCCCCCTGGTTGTGTTGACATTGCGTCACTCAGCACACATCGGGGCACGTCAAGATGTTTTGGCAACGTTCCCCTGACCTGTCTCCTCCTCTTCTTGGCAGATGGACCTGGAAGGTGCCTTGTTAGAAGGGGAATTGCAGGAAGAGAGGCAGGAGCTTCGGCAAGAGGAGGAACGGCTGCTGGAGCTGAAAGAACGTCTTGTGGAGACAGAGCTCAGGTGCCGTGAAGAACGCGAGAAGGTGAGCAACTGCTCTTCAGCAGTTTTCTTATGATTCCACCCCACCCCCCTCCCAAAATTCTCCAGTTGCAGCATCAGTTCTGGACTGGATCAGGACAGCTGAAGCAGATCATAGCTTGTCCTCTTCCAATTCCTTAAGCAGAGACCAGTTGAGTTGGTGGCTGGGTCTTGCTTCAACCCAAGTTGAAGGAGAGGATAGCTGCCCCAAAGAGACAGGTGAGGAGGTGAAATGCCTACAGCTCAATCCTCTAGCACCATCCCTGAGCGTGGACTGTTTAAAACATCTGTCTCCCTTTCTTTAACTTATGCCTGGCTTGCAAGTACTGTATTTATTCCTTTGCGTTTGGTTTCAATAGTATGTCTCTCAGAGCTCTCCAGCTACCGGTGGATGAAATACAACATGTAGTCTCACAGCTCCTATCCCGCCTTCCCTCTGGGGCTCAGGACGTGTAAATTAAAAACAAAGAGGCTGGTGGTTTTAAAAATGAGCAAAGTTATTTCTACTGAATTCCCATGCTGGCTGGGGAGAATGGGCCTCCGCTCCTCTGGAGGACTTTAAACTGCTGGCAGCGAAGGACTTTGTTTTGTGATTTCTGTATCTCTTTCGAAGGGTCATTGCCCAGCTGGACTGAACGTTAAACCTTTTATGCTCTAACATCCCCGTTGGTCTCTTCTCCAGACCTGTTTGTTTTTCTTCCCTTCCTTCTTGAATTCTACCCTTTGGCTTCCTTAATATCCTCTTATCAGAAGGTCTGTTGATATTTTGCCTCTGTCCTCATAACTTCCCAGACAAATGGCTAGTCAAAACTTTGCTGGAAAAAGCCCCGTTTTGGACTCATCTGGAATGGTAGGAGGATGCCTGCATGAGCAGGAAGAGAACTAGAAGGCCTGCAAGATCTTTTCAGACCTTACAATTTTGTAATTTAATAATCTCATAAAAATCAGTGTCGCGGTTGCATGCCTGCTAGTGTGTTTTTCATCACAGCTCTATAGCAACAGCAATAGCATATAGCAGGGGTGTCATTGGGTTTCAGGATTTCATTGAGGGCCGCACTAGGGTTGTGTTGTACCTTGGGAGGGGGCAGTGGGCATGGCCAGCTTGATGTCCCTCCTGTTGGAGGGCTCTGTGGTGGCTTGAGCTCTCTGATAGCGAAAACGGCCCCCCAAGCTCCGTTTTTGGCTGGGACGGCCTTCTGCAATCCCCTGCCAGTGAAAATAGAGTGTGTGTGTAGGGAGGGGTGGAATGTGTGGCCCTCATGAACTCTGTTTTCGGCTGGGACGGTCTCCTGCAACCCTCTGCCAGTGATAATGGAGCTGGGGGGGGGGGTTGTGTGTGGTCCTCCCAAGCTCCATTTTTGCTGGCAGAGGCACCGGGGGTGGTCCTTCGTTGTTACTAGGGCAGTCCCAAGGGCCAGATCTAAGCACCCCATGGGGCAGATCCAGCCCACGGGCTTGCCCACTGCTTGTGCATCCCATTTCCAAACGGGCCACGGCCCGGTACTGGACTGCGACCCAGGCATTAGGGACTCCTGCTCTACAACATTCCTTGGATGATTTACAGTGTAAGCATTATTTGCATATTGCCCCTAACAATCTGAGTCCTCATCTTACCGACCTCAGAAGGATGGAAGGCTGAGTCAACCTTGAACCCCATCAGGAATCAAACTCCAGGCTGTGGGCAGAGTTGGCCTGCAATACTCCATTCTAACCACTGCACCACCAAGGCTTCTCTAGTGGTGAATCCCACCGGACAGACCAAAATTCAATTCCATAGGGAAGCTAAGATTAGTTTCATTGACAGAAGCCACAATAACAACCATGCAAGACTGATTGTGCTCTATCTCCTCCTCTTATACTCATGTGAATTAGGGAGGTGTCCATCTCAGTCTCTTCCGCATATTTCTGCTTGTTTTGAACTTCACGTATGTCTTTCTCTTTGTTGCTTTGGTGCATAGCTCACATATCTCGCTTCAAGGTCATCTCTCTTACTCTCTGCAATAGTGTCCATCACAATCGAAGCTTTAAAGCGCAAACAGAAAACACAGCTGAGGATTCTGGCTTCTTAAGGCCTCCCAACTCGCCCATCCAGTTATTCATCCATCTCCCCTGTTTATGTTTCCTTTCTCTCATTTTTGCATGTTATAAATATGCAAACTAGCCTGGTGAAGCAGAGAGATGAATAAAACGAGAGGGCGCGAATGCCATGAAGTTAGTTAGTTAGAAATTGTAATGTCTTTCTCCGGCAAAAACAGGTGCAGTGGAATGTGCGTCTGGAGACGGAGTGTGTGTCTGTGTGTGTGTGTTTGTGTGTGAATGGCGGCAATAGCACTGTGGCTTCTGAGGGAGGAGGTAGCACATTCCAGAGAGGGTTCAAAGACAAGAGACTCACAGTCCTGAGCTTTATGGCGGTGGGAAGAAAATAATTCAGGTAATCACACCCTAGAATCTCCCACGGTGTATCTATTAGGTTAGAGGGTTATAACTTTAGTCTGGCAAGAATCTGTCTATTAGGTGTAAAAAGATAAGAAACTTCACTTGAACTGCACTCATCGTGTTATCTTTGGGCTTAGGCCTGACAACATGACAGGAACAGGGAAACGCCAGACTCCACCAAGAGTCTATCAAGTCCAGTGCCACCTAGTGACCAAACTATGGAATGATAGTATCCATACAATGAGGAAACCTTGTAGATCAATTCTATTCTGCTGCTTTCTTCGACTACATATTTATCAATTGCTAGTATTACTTTCCATAGGATGCTGGGATCATCCCCGATCTTATGAGTCATGCAAAATCATGCATTTTTTCAACGCTCATCTCCACAGGGGGAAGAAAGAAAGGAAGGAAGAGGGAGGGAGAGAAGGAAGGAAGGAAGGAAGGAAGGAAGGAAGAAAGAAAGAAAGAAAGAAAGAAAGAAAGAAAGAAAGAAAGAAAGAAAGAAAGAAAGAAAGAAAAAGGGAGGGAGGGAGGGAGGAAGAAGGAGGGAAGAAAGGAAGAAAGAAAGAAAGGAAGAACAAACATAAAATAAAAAATAAGATTAGGGGATATAAAAAAACACTTGCCTGCCTTCTTGAAAATCTATGCTTATTAAAACAAACTATTCATTTTATTCAATTTGTATTGTTAGTTTAAATAATGTTAAACTAAATGGGCCATGTAGGAATGAGGAACTCATTATCCTCCAGATGGTGATCAGTTACAATTCTCAGATTTTTCCATCCTGGGATAAATAGTCCACCTGAAATGTCAGCTTTTCCCGTCTCTAGCAATCTTTTTATTCTGCATGCAGCCAATGTGAATAGGGCAGAAAAGATACACAGGACAAAGTCCCTCTTTTTCGGACTCTGCTTGAATTGTTCATGCTTTCTCCCAGAATCCTTTCCCCCCTCCCCTTTACTGATCAGTGCTTTCTCACTTCTACCTGCCCAAACCTTTGATTTGAGGAAGAAGATACACATTGATGGCGGTCCTTTCTGACAAATTCCACAGAAATAGAAAGCAGGAATCTTATTTTAAGCTGGCTTCTCCTTTTGTAATTGCTAGATTTCAGGGAAAGCAATATTTAAGACAGGCGTGCCTCTATCTCTAATCCATACAGAGAGAGTCTTCTCTATGGTGCCCCATGAATAGCCTCAACTCCCCCCACCCCTTCCGGGAGGTAGCAAAAACTTGGCTGATTTCTCAGGGGCTGCACAAGCCCCTTTGTTGAGGCTCATAGAGATGTAGTTGTGTTAGTAGTTTGTTGCGGTGCCTCATTGCTTTTTAGGCTTTATTTTTGTGTCTGTAGATTGTTATTTGCTGCCCAAGTGAATGCATTTAAGCTGGTTGGCTGTATACATTTTCTCAATGAATGAATGAATGAATACATGCATAAAACTTTTGCCGTGATGTGACTGTATAGATCAGTGGTTTTCAACCTTCCCAATGCTGCGACCCTTTAATACAGTTCTTCATGTTGTGGTGACCCCCAACCATAAAATTGGTTTCTCGGTTCCTAAGACCATCGAAAATATCTGTTTTCCAATGGTCTTAGGCGACCCCTGTGAAAGGGTCGTTTCGACCCCCCCCAGAGGGGTCCCAACCCACAGGTTGAGAACCATTGATATAGATAGTCCTCAACTTACAACCACAATTGCGCCCAACATTTCTGTTGCTAAGCAAGACAGTGGTTAAGTGAGTTTGTGCAACCTTCCTTGTCCCCGTTGCTAAGTGAATAACTGAAATCATTAAGTTCGTAACACGGTTGCTAAGTGAATCGGGCTTCCCCATTGAGTTTGCTGGTCAGAAGGTCGCAAAGCGGGATCCCGTGAGCTCAGGATACTGCAACCATCATAAACATGAGTCAGTTGCTAAGCATCCAAGTGTAAATCATGTGACCATGACAGAGGTGGGTTCCTACCGGTTCAGCCCGGTTCGGCTGAGTAAATAGTAACTTGGCTGCCCACGCACCCGAACTGGTTCCATTCTCGCTGGCGCCATCTTTATTTTTGCTTCTGCGCATGCGCAGAGCAATCTCCATTGCAGAAAGGCAATTCCCCCCACCCTTTTTCTTACGTTCTGCGTATGCGCAGACCTTTTTAGGTGTAAATGTGCAAAGCAAGCATGTGCGCAAAATCTTTTGCGTGCCGTACCAGCAGTAATGCCGTTAGCAACCCACCCCTGAACCACGGGGATGCTGGAACAGTCGTTAAGTGAGAAAAAACATTCGTAAGTCAATTTTGTCAGTGCCATTGTAACTAAGTAGATTGTTGTAAGACAAGAACTACCTGTAATTCACGGTGCTTGTTTCTGACATTTTTGCTTGTTTCCGGCTAAAATGTCCATTCAAATAAAGGGTTCGTTTAAGGACCGCAGTGCTCGTTTAATGACTGCCATGAAAAAGGCCAGAAACCGACTTACGGCCGTATTGTCTTACGACACGATTTCCAGATCCAATTATTGTTGTTAGCCAAGGATTCCCCGTATTCCGTGAATTTAGTAATCCATGCCTCCTATTCCAGCTTGCTCATTTACCTGCTGGAATTCCTGATTGCCTATAGCAAGTAGGGGAATTGTTGCAACTCTGAGGTTACCCCATCGGTGAGAAGAGGGCCTCCCAGGCACCTTATCAGTGCCTCTGATCATCTGTGGGTGAGGAAGGTGTATCCATTCCTACCAGCAGGAGTGGCTGGATATATTTACATCGCTCATGGACAGGTAGTGACGCTACCCTGCCCTCCTTCTCTTTTGGCAGGAGAAGGCACGTCTCCAACGAGAACGTCAGAGGGTAGAGGAGCTCCAGAGACAACATGCTGAGTCTCAGATCCACCTAAACAACCAGCCGGAATCGATGCGTGAACGGATACAGAAGCAACTACAGGAGGTAAGCACGTGTCAGTTCAACTCAGCGTTCAGCCGGAGATAGTTGATGTCCATAAATCACGTGGGAATTGTGCTCTCCTGATGCAGAAGGTGTTTAGCGCTTGTCTTCTTCTGAGCCATTGCTTTGACTACCTAGTGTGGTCTCTGATCTTGGAATTTCGTGGATTCCAAATGAGTTCAAAATGTGTCTGACCTGTCTTAGCTTGTTGAGATCGGTCAAAATCGACAAAGTGATCTATCCTACCTAGGTTGAGTGCCGTGCTCAGTTTTTGGAATGTAAATGGGGTCTGATTTTGGTGGAAGGACTCCAGACGTGGTTGCGTGTCCCATCATCTGAGTGAAGATTGCACTGCTCGCTTGGATTTGACAGAGTTTGAATCAGATGCACTCTGGGTTTTTTTTAATGTATTTGGAAGGTGCTCTTTGAGAAGATGAAATCCAGGGATGGTAAAATTGCTCTTCTACTTATGACTATAACCTTGTTGCTTGTATCTTTATGATTTATATTCTTTCATTTAGTTGCCTAGTATGATTTTGATAGCTTATTTAGTATCCTATGACTATCACTAAGTGTTGTATCTTATGATTCTGGATGAATGTTTTTTTTATGTACACTGAGAGCTTATGCACCGAAGACAAATTCCGTGTGTGTCCAATCACACTTGGCCAATAAAGAATTCTGTTCTATTAATTCTTTCCTAGACATCTGAGATGCTAGAAGGAGCCCTGAGATGTTATGAAGATTTGGAATTCCAACAACTAGAACGTGAAAGCCACCTAGAAGAGGAGAAAGAAGCTGTTTGTCGCGCTCTGACGGAAGAGATCACCCAGTTGCAAAACAGCATTAACCAAAGGAAGGTGAGAAAAACAGTCATCTAAATCCTCCGTGATCCAGTTCTAGTCTCAATTTTCTCCCCTTAGTTTTCAGTCCACAATTGTCCTGTTAAGTCAGTGGTGGGATTCAGCCAGTTTGCACCTATTCGGGAGAACCGGTTGTTAACTTTCTAAGCAGTTCGGAGAACCAGTTGTTGGAAGAAATCTCCTTTTGTTTTTTTCCACTTTACAGGGCTAATCCTGTAAAGAAAGCAGGAAGGAAACATTCTGGTGTTGTTTCTAACCCAATTTTTATTGCCCTGCTTACAGAAACTGCCTCTCTGGTTAACCCTTATTACATTGCAACAGCTAAGGCCCACATGTGAGTGGCGTTGAGTTGGCCATGCCCACATGGTCATATGACCACCGAGCCACGCCAACCCAGCTCATCATTAGGGCAGAGAACCGGTTGTTAAATTATTTGAATCCCACCACTGCGTTAAGTCCTCCTCAATCTGGTTTCCTCCAATTATGTTGGACCTCAGCACCAATGATGCTGAGCCAGCACTGTCAAAGGAAATGCCGTTTAGTATTTATGGACATTGATCAAATAGGGAACCAAGTAGATAAGGCCATCTTATACAAAATGATCAGAAGGGAAGAAATATACCGGGAGTTGTTATTGGATCCAATCTGTGTCATTGCCAATTGCAACAACTGAATAGCCAGCTATCAACACCACAATCAACATCTAAAAAGCTAGACACACAACAGGCACAATACCACACACAGAACAGCCGAAAAAGCACAGACTTCAGAGAGAAGTTCCCTGAAGGTGGACTTCAGCACGAGTCCAAAAGAGAGAAGTTCTAGCTAGAGAGAAGTTCCAAGAAGATGGACTCCAGCACGAGTCCAAAAAAGAGAAGTTCTAGCAAGAGAGAAGTTCACCATTTGCAACCTTCACTGCTGGCTCTCAACAAATAAAGTCAATCGGAAATAAAGTCAATGGGAAGCCAGCAGAACCTCTCTAGTTCTAGCTGGAGAGAAGTTATCTGAAGATGGGTTCCAGCATGAGTCCAAAAGCTCGGAAGACAAAACCTCTGGTCCTGGTGACCACCCAGACTGGATCCTGCATCATTATCTTGGGAAACGTATATTCCCCTTCATCCGTGATAGATGTTATTGATAAACGAACATCCCAGGTTATGCGCCAAAATAATAGCAAATAATTCTGGAACCATTTTATTTTGATTTCAAATCTAAATCTGGTTGAACTGTAACTTGGCTCTTTGAGAAAGCTGACTTTAAACTAAGCAACCAGATAATTGGTGGGTTTAAGCTTTAAAGTCTTTGCTTCTGAGGACATTCTGGAATTTTGTAGTATTCCAAATGAAAGCTGACTGTAGAAAACAAAGGATTTTATCTTATAAGAATCTTAAACGGTCAGCGAGAATTGCTTTCACCTTGAGATCCTTGGGTTTTGTTGCTTACTGTGTTTTTTAGACAATACACACTGTTAACCATAAAGTCCCTGGAAAAAGTAGGTGAATCACCCACAAAACATGTTGCAATGGGTTGGCAATTCCACAGTCGCATTTCTTCTTTCTTTCTTTCTTTCTTTCTTTCTTTCTTTCTTTCTTTCTTTCTTTCTTTCTTTCTTTCTTTCCCTCCCTCCTTCCTTCCTTCCTTCTTCTTTCCTTCCTTCCTTCCTTCCTTCCTTCCTTCCTTCCTTCCTTCCTTCCTTCCTTCCTTCCTTCCTTCCTTCTTTCTTTCTTTCTTTCTTTCTTTCTTTCTTTCTTTCTTTCTTTCTTTCATTAACAGCACCTGTCATGTTTGAACAGGGACTGTCTGTAGGGAGAATTACTATCTCTCTTGAAATCCTAGATTTTTTTTTTCATTCACCGAGTTTCTCTCCACCCATGCAGAAGACAGTGGAGAAGCTGGAAGGCCAAGCCCTTTTAACACAAGAACAAATGATGGGTGTATGCCAGAGATTTGCACAAGAGGAGGGAGAGGCCGTCAGCCATCTCAACGCGGTAAGGAATCCCTTTTCTTCTGCCAAGAAGCTTTGAGTATCCTGGTTTCCACGCTCGGCTTTTTGCCTACCCGCTTTCTCACGCTTTCGACGTTTGCAAGCGGTAGTTCTGAATCCCTCAGCCAAGGACCGCCTTCTCTTTCTAATTTGTGGTGAGATCGCAAGGGGGGACATTTCCCTGGGTTCCTGGATGTGGTTTGCTGGGGGAGAAACTTCGTTCTTAAACTTGGATTAGATCTGTAATACTTTTCAAAAGGCTTGTTGGAAGATCGAATTAGAATTCGAGATCAGACAGGGCTAGTGACCTTAGAAGATGTTAGCTCAGCTTTCTTGCCTTTGAACAAGACAAATGTTTTAGAAGAATGTTTTGATTCTTCCAAATGTTGGCTGATCTGTTGTTGTTAGTTGCGAAGTTGTGTCCAACACATCACAACCACATGGACAACGTTCCTCCAGGCCTTCCTGTCCTCTACCATCCTCTGGAGTCCATTTAAGCTCACGCTGACTGCTTTGGTGATTCCATCCAGCCACCTCATTCTCTGTCGTCCCCTTCTTCTTTTGCCCTCAACCTTTCCCAGCATGAGGCTCTTCTCCAGGGAGTCCTTCTTCCTTCTCATTAGGTGGCCAAAGTCTTTGAGTTTCCTCTTCAGGATCTGGCCTTCTAAAGAGCAGTCGGTGTTGAGCTCCTCTAGGACTGACCGGTTGGATCGCCTTGCAGCCCAAGGGACTCGCAGGAGTCTTCTCCAGCACCAGAGCTCAAATGCCTCCATTCTTTGGTGCCCAGCCTTCCTTATGGTCCAACTTTCACAGCCATCCATTGCAACTGGAAAAACCTATGCTATACACACTTTTGTTGGCAGGCTGACCTAGTCATGGATTTAAAAGCTGATGGAACGGACCGCTCTTGGTTCTTCCCAGCTGGGCGTCTGAAATACAGATAGTCCCTCGACTTACAGCCATTCGTTTAGCCCCTGTTTGAAGTTACAATCGCACTGGGAAAAGGGAACTACAATTGCAGATGGACCTTCTCTTATGACCACGATGGAACCTAACATTTCTGTGGTTAAGTGAGACATTTGTTAAGCAAATTCTGCCCCATTTTACAACCTTTCTTGGCTCAGTTGTTAAGTGAATCACTGCAGTTGATAAGTTAGTAACCCCTGTCAAAAGGGAACCATGGACACTGCAACCGAGTAAAGACGAGTCCAGTTGTCAAGCATCTAAATTATGATCATTATGAATTGTGACCAGGAGGATGCTGCAAAGAACTGAGCTGTGAAAAAACGGCCATAAGTCACTTTTTTCAGTGCCTCTGTAACTTTGAACAGACACTAAATGAATGGTTGTAAGTCAAGGACTACCTTTGGTCCTTGCCTTTACGACAGTCATAGCATCCACAGGGTCGTGTGATTAAAATTGTTTGGCAATTGGAAATTCTGGCCCCGATTGTGGTTTTAAGTGGAGAACTTACACATTCCATGAAAGAAGTGAACGAGTATGGAGAAAGTGGGACATTTTCACCTGAAGTTAATGAAAAAGAATCCTACAAGAACACAATCTGCAGACGCGAGATTCTCTCTGAAACTCTTTGGTTGCAACATGCTCAGGATATGCAGATATTTCTTATTACTGTAAGCCTCTGGTGTTTACAACATCAGAAATAATTTACTATTAAGGCACCCAATCCTGAACTTCTGATCTTTCCAAAGTCTCCTTGCCTCTCTCACACTGTGAAATCCTAGAATTTTAGTTTGCCAAGTTTCCCTCCACTCATTCAAAAACTCTTCAGAAGATGGAAACGTCTGATCTATTTAAAAAACCCTTGCGTTGTTTGATATTTTTTTTGTACCTTGAGTGTAGGAAAATTTGAATTTTGGGATGGAATTTTATCCTTCGTCGTCTAGGTTTTTCAGACTTGGCAACCTGAAGATGTGTAGACTTCAACCTGAAGATCAGGGGTGCTTTCACTTACCTTCCCTACCGCTTCGCAAATGTGAGCATGCACCTTCCACGCATGTGCATTGATAGTGTGTACAGCTTGCATGCATGCACGCAGCTTGAAAATGTGCCTAAATAGGAGAGCATAGAGCCGGGGCGGGTGAGCAGGCCCATCCGCGATTTCCACTACTGGTTTGGGTGAACCGGTCTGAACCGGCTGAATACTACCTCTGCTGAAGATGTGTGGACTTCAACACCCAGAATTCCAGTGGGTGGATTTCATCAGCCAGCTGGGAGTTGGGAGTTGGAAGTTCCGCACTCTGGAATTCTGGGAGTTGAAGTCCACACATCTTCAGCTTGAAGTCTACACAACTTCAAGTTGCCAAGTTTGAAAAACACGTCTCTAAGTCCTGACATTAGGAGGCAGCACAGGGAAGCTACTAGAGCAGGCTGAGATGTGCTTTGGCAGAAACTTCTCCAAGCCTTTTGAAATGCCTTTCCGATCTTGAAGAATGACTTGTCGCTTGTCTGCATTTAGGAGAAAAGTCGCCTCATGGATATGAGCCAGGAGTATTCCGTGAACGGGGAGGACCTGTCAGAAAATAAGGAGGGTGTGACCCAGGTAAGCCTCTCTAGGACTTTGCAGTGCTTTTCCATCTCCCTGTTCGTGAGGTCATCCAAGGCTGCATTCCACATTCAGAAGGACATTGTGGACTCTGCAAATAACATTCATGTCTGGATGAAGACGGCTACCTTGTTCCCCTTTTTCATGGCTTTAAGGAATCAAAGCAGATAGAAATTATAACAAATGCAATTTTTGTGGAGGGCTTTGAAACACAGCGGTTGGAGAAGCACAGTTAAGTGACTTCACTGCACATTAAGTTTTAATTTATATTTTTACATATAATCCTCAACTTATACTTGAGCATAATTGAGCCCCAAATTTCTGTTGTTAAGTGAATGTTGCCCCATTTTATGACATTTCTTGCCTCAGTTGCTAAGTGAATCACTGCAGTTGGTAAATTCATAATCCGGTGTTGTGAAGTTTCCAAGAGCTGACCTAATTAATTTATGAGCCTCGAGACAAAGTTAAAAAAAAACACCATTCATTTATTAGGACTAACATCTCGGCATGGACTTCTGTGGAGCTGAAACTAAATCCCACTTAATAGCACCTGGACTTTACCCCTGTGTCCCCTCCCCTCTGCCTGAAGTCATCAATCACATTCTCCAACGGGACGTTATGGCAGGGTTCTGGACATGCGCATTCACATCCCAGTTACAGAAATATGAGACTATTTACTCTGGCCAAAAGTATGCATGGCATTTCCCCCCCCTCCCCTTCTCAAGTTGATAGTAGTCATGGAAATGCTTTAGACTTTGACAGTTGCCACATTTTATGACCTTTCTTGCCTCAGTTGCTAAGTGAATCACGGCAGTTGATAAATTCATAACCCAGTGTT
Source organism: Natrix helvetica (assembly GCF_964273705.1). Lineage (NCBI taxonomy): Eukaryota > Metazoa > Chordata > Lepidosauria > Squamata > Natricidae > Natrix > Natrix helvetica. The sequence goes on from NC_138560.1 coordinate 5,745,065, forward strand.
GTGGCCAGCCAATGACCTGCGGAGCTGGCAGCAGAGTCAGACAGTGAGGAGGTTGTGGAGAAACCTGGGCCAGTCCTGGAGTCTGGGGAAGGCTCTGATGAGGGCTCTGCATCAGAGGCAGAGAAGGGGCCAGAGCCATATGCCAGTTATCAGCTGCCTTCAGAGTCAGACATCAGTGAGGCAGATGAACAGCTGGAGCCTGTTCCCAGTGTGCGCATGCGCAGAGTTGCCAGACGAAGGGAACAGCTAAGGAACAAGAGTTGACTTGGGAGTAAGGCCACAGGTGGACGATGAATGGCCCCTCCCAGAGGAAATAAAAGAGGAGCGAAAGGGGAGTGGAGTTTGCAGGAGGCAATTAGTTCGCTTCATTGGTTCGTGACTCTCCGAGACTCCTTGCCAAGTTTTGCAGATATTGTCCTGTCAGCTCTCCAAGCCAGAGAAGGTCTGTGACTGTAAATCCTCCCTTGAAAGACTTTGCTGGCTGCGAATGAGCAGAATTCACAGCCAATTAATAAAAGGGGTTTTTGTTGGGACCAGGAGTTCGCTTCATGCTCTCGGGAAGCCTCGGTCAGAACACCCAGTTGTTAAGTGAATCAGCCTTCCCCCATTGACTTTGCTTGTCCGAAGGTCGCAAAGGGGGATCACGTGACCCCCCCCCCACCTAAGTTATGATGCTGTTCACGTAATGTGCCAACACGAGGGCTGGAATCCCGCAATATGAGGAATTCAGATCCCTTTTTCAGCCTCTCTTAACAGACTGTGCAAATTCAATCTTTCAGTCCCTTCTCATGTTCGTTTGGTTCTAGTCCAGGGGTGTCCAAACTTGGGAACTTTAAGACTTGTGGACTTCAACTCCCAGAATTCCCCAGCCAGCATGGCTGGCTGGGGAATTCTGGGAGTTGAAGTCCACAAGTCTTAAAGTTCCCAAGTTTGGACACCCCTGTTCTAGTCCAAAGAATGGGGATTACGGGCACCTCCAGATGTTCCAGGGTTGAAGTTCAGCAACATCTGAAGGGCTTCCTTGGATTTGGCATTTCATATTTGGAAAAGCAGGCCCTCTCCCTCCCACCCCACACCCTTCTTCCAGCAGTGATTCTCACATTGATAAGTGTCTGTCGCCCTACAGCTGACTTTTACCCAAAAAACAGATCGGAAAGTCATTGTCTTGGGTTCTGACCAATCGGACTCATCTTCCTGTGTCTTCTCTGTCTGCAGTTCAGTCAAGGTAGGTTCTGTCTCTTTGGCCCGGGTTAATTTTCAGTGCTCTCCTTTTACATGTGCTAAGGTTTTTCAGAAAATTAAGATTTGTGTTTTTTCTCCCATTATATCTGTTGCTGTTGAGAGAAGGTGCCTAATCAACATTGATTTGACTTTTTGTTGAGGACAAACAGGGACATGGTGGCTCAGTGGCTAAGACGCTGAGCTTGTCGATCAGAAAGGTTGGCAGTTCGGCGGTTCGAATCCCTAGCGCTGCGTAAGGGAGTGAGCTCCCGTTACTTGTCCCAGCTTCTGCCAACCTAGCAGTTCAAAAGCATGTAAAAATGGTGTATTAGATATAATCAGAAAAGTGTTGGCCTGTGCAGAAGCAGATAGGCTCACTCTTGAACTTAAAAATAAAGGAGAATCAGAATATTTTGAGGCATGGAATAGATTTTATGATTGGTATAAGACAAGATGACAAGACTGGAACAAATGTATATATTGTGATTGAACAGAAGGACAGACAATGTATTAAGTAGATTAATTGTTAATAGTTGAAACTAGCTGTACATAATATGAATGTATGATCACTCCGACTCCGCGGTATTGCATTGTTTTAAATGTAAAAACAATAAAAATATATATAAGAAAGAAAAGCATGTAAAAATGCAAGTAGAAAAAGAGGAACCATCTTTGGTGGGAAGGAAACAGCGTTCTGTGCCCCTTCGGCGTTTAGTCATGCTGGCCACATGACCACAGAGACAGATGGATTTTTGCTATTCAGGAAATAAAAAAAATATAAAATAAAAAGCAACATATACTGTATATACAGTAAATATTATGGCTATATTTGGACAATTCTTAGGCTTTGGGAAAAGGTTGAATTGACCCCAGATTACCAACATATGCTGGGAATATTTCAGAGGGGAATTTTTACAATATCTAATAATAGAATATAAAAAAGAAATTTGTATTTTGAGATTTCCATTCTAGCTGCTGACTTCTGCTGCCAAAAACAATGGAAACGATTCTTACATTGATTTGGGTTACCATTAAAAATAATTTTTGTTCTTCAATGAACTTTCTGCCTCTTTCCTCTCCAAATCTAAAAAAAAAAATCACTGTAAAACAGTTGAAAAAAGTAACATGTAATCTTATCACAACGATCTTAAAAATGATTAATGCTTCTGGACCAAAGATGCTAAACAGGAAGATTAAGATTAACAAAGAAATCCCCAAACGTTTCAGCATGACTAAAGACTAAAGTTGCATTGCTTTACTGTGCATAAGGTCTTAAAGGGATGGAGAAATAATTTCTATAGAATAGTGTTTTTTTTAAATTTGCAGGAACTGGGTATGCCTAGTTTAATGAAAAGAAGGAGTACGGGGGGACATGATAACCGTGTTTCAATATCTCAGGGGCTGCCACAAAGAAGAGGGATAGGACAAGAAGCAGTGGAGGGAAACTCATCAAGGAGAGAAGCAACCTAGAACTAAGGAGAATTCCTGACAGTTAGAACAATTAATCAGTGGAACAGCTTTTCTCCAGAAGTTGTGAATGCCCCAACACTGGAGGTCTTTAAGAAGAGATTGGATAACCATTTGTCTGAAATGGTGTAGGGTTTCCTGCCTAAGCAGGGGGTTGGACTAGAAGACCTCCAAGGTCCCTTCCAATTCTGTTATTCTTTTCTTAACCTTGGACACTTTAAGATATACGGATGTCAACTCCCAGGATTCCCCAGCCAGCAGCCCAATATAGCATCGCAGATGATCCTAATTAGCTGACCTGGGTGAAGTAGATGTGTGAGACAAGCTAGCATTTTGAAGCAGACCAGGGTTCTGTTTCTATGAGATGCATCCAGAATTCAACTAATCGGCGAGTTGAGGAACAGATCGAGACAAGATCAAAGAACCACAAAGGATGCAGAAACAAATTGCATCCTGAAGAAGGCCTGGTTACTCAACCAAATTGCTGCTGAAGGAGACACCCTTTCTATTTTTTGCTTTCCCTTCTCAGGGTTCGATTGGACTGCAACGGACCGCCAGTCTACCTCGCAGGAGTAGGGATCGCCTCCCAGCCCGCGCTCCTCAACGTCCCGTTTCAATGCATGGTATGGGTTCATTGGGTGGCCTGAGGTGGGTGGACCACATGGGAACCACGTCTATTAGTGGAACACCCTCTCTTGGTACCCACTGACCATCAACAAGAAAAACAAGACATTTTCTTGTAAAGAAGAATGGTTGAAAACTCACAAGGTAGCCAGGTTTCTCAAGATCTCTTTGAGTTTTAACATAAGAACTTGTTCCATTGTTAAATTGGATATCTTGGTCTGGAATTCCAAGGGAGGGAGAGAAAGAGAGAGAGGGAGAAAAGAAAGGTAGGAAGGAAAGAAGGAAGGAAGGAAGGAAGGAAGGAAGGAAGGAAGACTAGGAAAAAAGGATGCATGATGCTATTGGTTCCATACAAGCATCAGTGTTAAGTGAGGGACCACAACATTCTTTGTAGTGTTGAATATTCTTCCTTGTCAACACTGAATGAGTGTTTTGGCAGGCAAAGGTGTTTGACCATTCAGATACAGTCCTAATAAGGTCAGTAGAACAGTTGTGAAATCATAACCTTAAAGTAGCAACTGGACCAAAATAAAGTTGATTTTAAGATGTCTTCTGAAGCGATCTTGATTTTGCATCTGCTTATCTCTTCCAGGTGCTCTGGATCCCAGTCTTCTGGTAGCTCAACTCTCCAGTGGAAGCAACGGTCATTATCTGGGAAGTCCAAACCTCCAATTCTCACGTTACAACAAACCCCTTTACCAACTGCTGGGTGGCCAGGCAACTACCAGGCAGGCGGGAGGAACCTCTCAAGGAGCTTACAGGTTGGCGCATGATCCCATTCTTGTCTCATTGATGTACTCCTTCTTTAATTCCAGATTGCTTCACTGAAGATCTAGTTAACTTTGTTCCTTGTAGTCTTGTCCAGTCAAACTAAATTGGCCCAAATGTCATTCTGTCCACACCTTCCAAGGAATCCATGTTCCTTGGAAGGAATCCATGCTCCTATGAATGATGAGATAAGCTCAGGGTGTAAGACTGATACGATTAGAGTCACCCTGCTGGAAAAAGAAATATCGCCTTTCCTTTCACCCCCCAAATGTTATTTTTTAACTTTGATGTTAACTATTTCACTCTAGTTCTAGTCTAGGACTAGAGGTATTTAGACAGAGTCCACATGATCAGCTCTGAGGGATGTCAATGAACATTCTCCGTCACCCAGATAGAAATGTCTTGAAGTTGAGCCATGGCAACTTTCTGGTTGGCTTGAGATGTTTTGTTGCTGGTGCAGGAATCTCCCTAGAATTTTAGAATTTGGCACATTCCAGTGATTCTCTGCCTAACTCAGATTCCTCTAACCAACTTGCTCAGTCTGAAAGAAGCTGCTTGGATGGGCAGCAAAACATCTCAAACTTACAAGAAGATAAGTCCAGTTGCCATGACTCAACTTCCAGAAAACTCTCAGGGATGCTACAGGTACAAAGTTCTTCCACTGAGTGATCAAATGGGTTAAATTCCAAGATCACTTCCTATCTTAAATGATATGGTTTGATGAATCAAAGATTTCCTATAGCGGGTTTGGTTCCTTTCCATTGCCATGGCTGTACATCTGGATTGATTGGCATTAACTGGGTGTTTCTCCCAACAGTCTTGAAAATTGCGTCACCAAACTGGCAGAGATGGAGCGGCGGGTGCGGGAAGCTATGGCTGAACGAGAACGATTGCTGCAAGAAAGGGTACGAGATTGAGTGAGCAGACTCAAGTCCTGGACCATAGTCAAGTTTTATCCATCCATCCATCCATCCATCCATCCATCCATCCATCCATCCATCCATCCAGATTCTCAATCATCCAGGTCAAAAACAAAAAAGTCCAGTTGCCTTTTAAAAAGCACCTTTGAAAGTTCTTTCATCAATCCACCTACCCACCCACCCATCCATCTATGGAGATTCTCAATCATCTAGGTCAAAATCAAGAAATTCCAGTTGCCTTTTGAAAAGTACCTTTGGGACGTTCATTGATTGGTTGGTTGGTTGGTTGACCAATCGATTCATTCGTTCATTCGTTCATTCATTCATTCATTCATTCATTCATTCATTCATTCATTCATTCAATTTCTATAGTTGCCCATCTTAATCCATGACTTTGGGCAGCTTGCAATTAAAAATGAAACCTGAGAATGGTTACAATAATTATTTATTAGACTCTGTGGTTCCCCTGAAAGGATCTTGGGGATTCCCAGAGTACACTGAGAAACCCTGGTCTAGATGTCTATGGGGATTTGTCCACGTCATAGTTGTCCCAAAGGTGATTTTCAAAGAAAATAAAGTTCAGTTGCCTTTTGAAAAGTACCTTTGGTTCGTTCATTCATTCATTCATTCATTCATTCATTCATTCATTCATTCATTCAAACAATCAATCAAACAATTTCTATAGCTGCCCATCTCAATCCATGACTTTGGACTGTTTACAATCCAGAAAATACATTACAATGAAAAAAACTAAAAGCATCCAGATTAAAGAATATATACATAAACTCAAGATACTTGACCACTTAGCAATACAGCCTAGAAACAGGGACCTTAGCATATTTGGCACACCAGGCCTGAGAACATAGCCAGTTTTTTAAGGTCTTACGAAAGGCTAACATCGTTGGGACCATTCTAATCGCCCCAAATCAGGGAATAGACATACATCAAATCAGTTCTGACTCATTGCTGTGACATTTGCTCTAAACCGGAGTAACCCTGCTTCTCATCTGCTTCTCACGTGATTTGGAGAATGGGGAAGTTGCAAATTTCACCCTGTCAGATTTTTGACGACTCGTCCTGCATGCTGGGTAAAAATATCCAGACTTGGTCCAGGAGGAAGAGAAAGAGCTTGTGGTCTTTCTTCTCTATTGCTTGGGGTTGGTTTTTTTTTTTTTTTTTGAAGGGGGGGGGGTGATATGTCTGCAGCAGCTGGTATGGTGCTGCCTGCCCCCTGTTCTTATCATACCCAAGCCGCCTTCAACCGCCTTTCCTTTCAGGAAGCGAAGAAAGTAGCTGAGGAAGTGAAACGAATTGAATTGTCCCCTTCGAAAATGGTAAGGAGATCTCCGTCTTTATCTAGAAGAACACAAGAATACAATATGCTTTGCCCATCTTTGGGAGATCGGAATTTGAGCTGAGATGGAAAGGGAATCTCTAGAAAATTCCCATTTTTTTGCGCTGGGAGGATTTTCTTAGCATGCTAGGCTAGGTTAAAACGAGGTTGGGAAGTTTGTCTGGTTAGAGGAATCAAAGACATTGTCTTGATATGCTGTGTGAATCATGTTGGGCTATAATGTCGTTATTTGTTCAGGCATAGCGTGTTGGTGAGCAAAGTATTCCAGGTTTAGAATTCATTTTCATCTCAGCGTTTTCATTAGAGGGGATTGTTCATCTTCATTTTCCTACCTTGCATCTGAAGGACAGTGATTTGATGAACTAAATCAGGGGTGTGCCACTTTAAGACCTGTGGACTTCAACTCCCAGAATTCCCCAGCCATGGGTTTGATATTCCTGATCTAAATTGTGAAGATACAGGTTAGAAAAAGAAGTTAGAAAGATTAGAAGCTTATTTTCTGGTCTCCTGCTATGATATACTGAGAGGACCATAGAAGACCCATCTTTAGAACAGTTGCTTGGGTTTCAGGAAGGGAACTATCTGTTCTGATGTGGCACTGATTAGATTTACAGAGTTGGAAGGGACCTTGTAGGTGATCAAGTCCAACTCCACCCCCCCGCAATCAGGAGCCCCTACACCATTTCCTACAAATGGCAGTCCAATCTTTTCTTGAAAGCTTCCAGTGATGAAGCTCCCACAACTTCTGAAGGGAACTTCTGTTCCATGGGTTGATTGCTCTCACTGTCAGAAAATTTCTCCTTATTTGTAGGTTGAATCTCTCCTTGATCAGTTTCCATCCATCATTCCTTGCCTGGCCTTTGGGTGCTTTGGAAAATAGCTTGACCCCTTCCTCTCTGTGGCAGCCCCTCAAATATTGCTATCATAACAGATAAGACTGCTATCGTGTCTTCCCTGGCCCTGTAGGAAGAACGCTGAGATTGCACAAAATATCTTTCCTCCAAATGAGGAAAAACAAACCACATCCCAGAATTCGACAATGGTCTGGTTTTAATCCACTGCCTTCTCGTTACCCTACAGAGCCATAATCCCATGGAGATCTGGGAACCAAAAACAGCTGCTTTTGATTTGCGCAAACATCTGGAAGTGTCGGGGCATAGCGTCGAGACCTGCCAGCATGTGAGGGTGACCAGCAAATCGTGCAAGGGTTACCTGGTCAAGATGGGTGGGAGGATCAAGACTTGGAAGAAACGTTGGTTCACTTTTGATCGCCAGAAGCGCGTCTTGGCGTATTACACAGGTGAGAGAGAGAGAGAGACAGAGACAGAGAGAATCGAGACAGGTAGCTACTCCTTCACCAGGTTGCACTCTCTGCTGCTGGTGGAGAAGACTTGGTCTTAGCTTCAGTGCATTCCATTGACATGCACTGCCTATCTAAGGGACCAGGAGAAAGGATGCCTTAACATGTGATTTTTAAATCACCTTCTTAATAGATTTGGCTCCAAACAGGTTCACCTGGGGGATAGAGAATGGGGTGAATGTGGCCAGTAGGCCTTTAATTGACCTGTTTAAACTTACTGGGTGAATATAATCAGGGATAGTCTTCAAAAATGTTAGCAACGGATTCTCTGACTGGTTGCCGGGTGGGCGTAGCCATGTGGGCGTGGACTGCACCACAATGGTGGGGGCGTTTTCACCTTCCCGGGCTCCGGAGGTTCTCTGGAGTCCTTCCAGAACTTCCGGGACACCAGTTTTTCACCCTACCTGGCAGGGGTGGGTTCCTGCCACCATTACTACCAGTTTGGTGCATGTGCACATTTGCGCTTAAAACAGTCTGCGCGGGGGGGGGGGGAATTGCAATCATTGAAGATTATTTTGTGCATGTGCAGAACAGAAAATCAAGATGGTACCACTGAGGTTAGAACTGGTACGCTCACGTGTCCGCCGGAGTTACTACCTATTCGGCTGAACCGTACCGTACCTGTAGGAACCCACCTCTGCTCCCCAGGGCTCTGGAGATTTTTCTCGAGCTTCCAGGAGGACCAAAACAGCCTCCCCTGGGCTCTGGAGGCTCCTTGGAGGCCAGTAGGACCTATTTCTGGCTTGGTGGAGCCTCCGCGATGCCCGTTTTTTACCCCGAGCCTCCACATGGGTCCTTCACCCATGCGTGGCTGTGTGGAGACTCCTGGGAGGGGGTGGGGTGGGCGTGGCCAGCCAGGAATGGGATTTGGGGGTTCGCCGAACTCTGCAGAATCTTCACTAGAGCAGCACACCCCTGAATATAAGGCAAGATTAGAGCAATTAATCCAGCCATTTCTCATCTTATCCATCAGGCCTTCGTTTTCCCTCCTTCCCAACTTGCTAACATGGACCTGTGGTTTTATTTTTAAATCCCCTTGCAGACAAAGAAGAGAGCAAGCTTAAGGGTGTGATCTATTTCCAGGCCATTGAGGAGGTTTACTGCGACCATCTCCGGAGTGCTTTCAAGGTAACAAGAGTAGAGATTTGCTGAAAGTCCCTTTTCTTAATTCATGCAGATAACTGGGAGGGGCTGTGGGATCCGAACCATTTCGATCCATTAGAATTTTGGGTGACCAAGCCTCCTTTCCCATCTGGGGCCCTTTGGACCAGTCACTCTTTCTCAGCCCATTATGTCAGGCTCAGGTGACAAGTCAAGTGGTCCATTTCTATGGCAACCAGTGGACCAACCCTTGAATGATGTGGGAGAAAAAGTGGAGAATGCCCTTGCAAAAGAAACACTAGAAAGAAAGAAAAAGTCACCCTAATGCAGGAAGTAGAGATCGGTCCAGAGGTTCTGTGTGAATATAACCCGTTATTTTCATTTGTCCATTCATTCCTCTTTTTTTTTGCTTTTTGGCAGAGTCCCAACCCCAAACTGACCTTCTGTGTCAAGACCTATGATCGCCTCTTCTGCATGGTGGCCCCAAGCCCAGAGGCTATGAGGATCTGGATGGATGCAATCGTCACGGCAGCTGAAGAGAACACTCGATACTGACCAAGTCTTTCAGATGAAATGGACTCTTGGAACTCTTCCGTTGGTTTTCTTCCCAAGGTTTTACTGGGGTATCTCCTTCTAAGGGAAAACTGATCCCCAAGGGATCCAGTGGACGAACTTGGATGCTTTAATGCTAGTCTAAACTACCATATAGGGCTTGTTCGATACCCAGAGTTCCAACTGTTGATACTTGGGAGATGATGGATAGGCTGTGGATGTTTTATGGACCAGCGCAGAAGACATGTCCGATCTCACAAGCCTGCTGGAGGAAACTTCAAACGGTATTTTGGAGGACAGGCTGTTGGTATGGAGTTCAGCCAGTCGCATAAAAAGATAACCATTTTATTCCGAGAATTCAGGACAATTTCTCTGGAAGATGCCCTTAACTCTAAAAATAAAATAAAATAAATGACACTTGTCTGGAAATCAGAAGAGAATTTTTGCAAGGGCGTAAGTCAGTTGGCTGATGGAAAATGTTCTTGGGATTTCTGTTGGACACTTTGATCGGAAGTGCTGCTTTACTTCATCGGAAGGGAGAACGTCTCTCCCCCCCACCGCCCCATGCTGTATAGATCTCTTTATATTTATTACGTGTTTTGGTTCTTTTGTTTTAAAAACCTGGGAACACTGTTTGAAGGGAATCTGTGTACAAAACCATGTATGGAATATTTATTGTATAAAATCCTTTAAGTGAAAACAGACTCAGTTTATTCCTGTCTATAAGACAATGTTTTAAGAAGCCTTCATTGTTCCTGAGTGCTCCTTTATTTATCTATCTATCTATATAAAAGACTGCATATGTATGCATAACTCTGGAGCGCCTTGAGCAATTTCAACCAAATTGGTACACAGATGACTTACTCTCTCAAAACAAATACTGTGGGGGATAAGACTCCCCTAAAACCCCTCAGTGTCTTTGTGCTTTTAAGATACAACCTGTTGTGCCTTAAATGGCTTCTACTGTACTCGTGTAAAATGGCTTCTACTGTGCAGCACAGTAGATTTATCTTGGTAATGGCTTCACAGTACTCCACAAGGGGGCTCTCTCTGATAAGGGGGGAAATCCAACATTAGAAATTAAGTTTGATCCGGACATTTTCCTCCTATAAATAAATACCTGGGCAATGCTAGGTTATCGGCTAGTACAAGGATAAAAGTGGTTGTAGCACTATGCCCACCATCTTGTGGTCATTGAAAGAAAGACAATGACCTCGACTTACGACCACAATTGAATCCAAAATTTCTGTTGTTAAGCAAGACAGTTCAGTGTGTCTTGCCCCGTTTTGCAACCTTTCTTGCTAAGTGATCACCGCTGTTAGGTTAGTAACACGGTTACTAAGGGAATTGCACTGATTCATCTCCTCATTGACCTTGTTTGTCAGAAGATGGCAAATGTGATCACATAACCTCAGGGACACTACAACCGATCACATGACCCTGGGGATGTCACAATGGTTGTAAGTGTGAAGAATGGTCATAAATCACTTTTTTTTCAGAGCTGTTGTAACTTCTGAATCACATCTCTTCTCTCTTGCGGAGCTTCTTTTTACAGGAATCTAAGATATGTTCAGCTGCAGCTGGTCTTCTCTGCTAACAGTTGTGCTCCTCTCCCTTGAACCAACCAAGTTTATAAGGAACATAAATAAAGGACAATCCACATAGTTGATTTTTTTCTGAGAAATCGCTGACATTCCACAAAAGCCACAAAAAAATGGCTCTGCCTTCAGAATCTTTGCTTGACCTTGGAGGTCTTCTAATCCAGGGGTGTCAAACTGGATTTCTTCTGCGGGCCAGAGGGGAGGAGCAGGGACAGACATCTCTTGCAGCAGCCATGGGGACCCCCAACTATCTCGGTCCTCATTTTACTGACCTTGGAAGGATGGAAGGATGAGTCAACCTTGAGATGGTCAGGATCAAACTGCACTGCGCTACCACAGCTCTCAAAAATGGTCATTTCACTGTTGTAAGTTTGGATGGTTACTAAAGAAACTGCTGTAAATTGAGGAGTACCTGTACTTTAATTGCATGAAACTCAAGAGTTGATTTATGGCACTTGTCACCTTTCCCCCTTCATCTCCTTTGCAAGGTTGCTGCAAAGATAAAATTGGTTACCAATTCGTAGATGTCATTTTGGGATCATGGAAGGAAGGACAGCCTGGGCGATATAAGGCAGTGGAGTTTTATATAACTCTACTGCCTTGGTAAACTAGAGAGAAACCGAGAGGGAGGGATCCTCCTTTGTTGGCTTGCTATAAATACTGGAAATATGTTTATTTCAATGCTATCCATTGGGGAGCCCAGAGCATGAATCAATAAACAAAATGAAGTCACAAGAATATCCACTTTAACTAAAAGCAAACATACAGAGAAAGCAATAATTGCAGTATAATAAGAGTTGAGAGGTTTTCTGAAGTTGGTGGCCTCTTCCAGATGTTTTTGACTGCAATATTCAGCATTTCCAATAGTGGTGGGATTCAAAATTTTTACTACCGGTTCTGTGGGCGTGACTTGATGGGCGTGGCATGGCTTGGTGGGCGTGGCAGGGGAAGGTTACTGCAAAAATTCCCATTTCCTCCTGATCATCTGGGAACTCGGGAGGCAGAGAATAGATGGGAGCAGAGCCACTGGTGGGATTTAAAACTTTTTACTACCAGTTCTGTGGGTGGGGCTTTGTGGGCGTGGTTTGGCTTTGTGGGCGTGGCAGGGGAAAATACTGCAAAATCCCCATTTCCTCCCGATCAGCTGTGCCTCGGGAGGCAGAGAATAGATGAGGGCGGGGCCAGTCAGAGGTGATATTTACCAGTTCTCCGAACTCAAAATTTCTACTACCAGTTCTCCAGAACTAGTCAGAACCTGCTGAATACCACCTCTGATTTCCAAGCACTTTAATCAAGGCGGAAAGTCTGGATCTGCATTTCTCAGCCTTGGCTGTTTTAAGACACATGGACTTCAATTCCCAGAATTCCCCAGCCAGCGAAACCAGTCCCAGCATGATGTCTGAAAAGACTCATTCCCCTTATTTATATATTTATTTTTTAAACCAGCATGTAATGTTTATGCTTCCTTAACATTGATTGTAGAATGCTGCATGATGGCTTATATTTCGGTTAAAATTAGAAGCACGGGGCTGCGAATAGCAGAGTCGGTTGAATAACTTTTCCAAAGACACAGATGTACAAATATGGCTAAAAGTTTATATGTTTATATGACATATATGAGGAATATAAAGCAAAACAACCCGTCGTTTTCAGTTCGTGATGGAAGCAAAAGCCCCCTTTTCACACAGAAGTATTTGCAGTTTTATAACGTCCCAAAAATATCAACAGTGAAGACGGGTGGATAGAATGAAAGCAGTAAAAGAAATCTTGCATTTCTCTAGGAATGGCTGTATCGCCCTCCAGCAGACTGCTGTCTTCCTCATGTTTTGGACTACAAAGCCTCTTATTCTCCAAAGCACCACAGGGCAGGACAAGTAGCAACAGGAGGGTGGGGGAGAAGTTTGTGAAAGAGAGGTCCGACCTAGAAGTAAGGAGAAATTTTCTAATAGCAAGAACAATTAACCAGTGGAATGGCTTCAGAAGTTATGGGTCCAGGGGTGGGCTGCTCGGTATTTGCAGGGGTTCAGGAGAACCCAAATCTCACTTCTGGCTGGCCCCGCCTGTTCTGGATGCAGGAAAGTGCAGGGTGGGCAGAGGCTCAGGGAGGGTGAAAAACGGACCTACTGAAGTTCAGGAAGGCCAGAGACAGGCTCGTTTTTGCCTCTAGGGGGCCTCTGGAGTCTGGGGAGGCCATTTTCGCTCTCCTGGAGGCTCGAGGAAAGCCTCCAGAGCCTAGGGAGGGCAAAAACGACCCCCCCACACCATGGTGCAGAAGGCCGACTAGGCCATGCCAACCATGGCTACATCCGCCGAGCAATCGAGCAGAGAACTTGCTGCTGAAATTTTTGAAGCCCACCCCTGCATGGGTCCTCCATGGAGGCTTTCAAAAATAGACTGGACAGCCATTTGACTGGGATGGTAGAAGGTCTCCTGCCTTGAGCAGGAGGTTGGACTAGAAGACTTCCAAGGTCCCTTCCAGCCCTGTGTTCTATGTTCTTCACCTGAGTTCCTAATCCACATGAGTTTCCTAAACCGAACTTGGAAGTGTTAAGGTTCTACAGTGCATCTGAGGGACTACCGAAGACTGAGGAAGCTCTTCAGTGGAAGAAGCCATCTCTTTCCTGTATTTGCTCCTAAATGAGGAGCCACTGTCTTCAAACAAGGTTCTCCTGAAGGCGGACCTTATGCTGTAAAGACTCAACTTTCGGTGGAAGTCCATGCCCATGAAAAAGTAAAGGATAGGGTTGACACAGCTGTTGAGGTAAGCCAGGAAGGAAGAGAGCGGTAGGCCAATAGAAAGCCCTAGGCCTTTCACATCTGCCAATTTGAGGAGGAGGAAGATGTGGTATGGTGCCCAACAGAGGAAGAACGTGACCACAAGAACCAGGATGACCCTGAAGGGCTTCTTGGAACGGAGGGAAGCCCGTCTCCTCCTCAGCACCACAACGATGATGCCGTAGCAGACCACGATGATGGCGAAAGGGGCCAAGAACCCACAAATCAGTCTCAACATGTAGATGACCAGTTTGGCGGATTCATTTCCCTCCAGGGAAAAGGAGCACTTGGTCTTGTTAGACTTGTCAATTTTTATGCCACGGTAGTGGTAGAAAGGACTACTTGTGGCAATGGCCAAGAGCCAAGCTCCGATGGCAGCGACCCATGCCAAGCGGCTGTCCCGGTGCCTTTTGGTCCATATTGGGTAGGCTACGCAAGTTGCCCGGTCTATGCTGATGGCAGCTAAGAGGAAGACGCTACCGAACATGTTGAGATACTTGACGAAGCTGTTGGCTTTGCATAGGAAGCTTCCAAAGGGCCACCCATTGTCAAAAGCATTCTTCAAGAGGGGCACAATCCGGGTGACCGAGAAGAGAAAGTCAGCCAGAGCGAGGTTGAAGAACCAGACGCAGCTGATGGTCCGTGCAGTCTGACGGGCTGTGATCCAGATCACAGCTCCATTGCCCAGGGAACCAAGCACAAAAAGAACGGTGTAGAAGAAGATCTGAAGCATGTCCATCAGCCTGCTCACGTCCAACTTGGTATCTGAGGATGATAGCAAGGATGCATTGGAAATGCACGGAGTGGTGAAATTAATGTCCATGATGCAACAGGACCTTATGGCGTGGGAAGAATAAGAAACCAAGTGGTCCTTCTCCGGTCCACAAAACCTGGAAAAGGAGAATCAATGTTTTAGGAAGTATCTTTCTTAAAATCTTTTTTCTTGTCTTGCTACTCCTATAATCTAGTTTTGCCTCTACTATTGCATTAGAGTCTCCTACAACCCAAATATTTCATTTCTAATATCTTCTTATGTAACTTTTGGCAAAATTCTTCTCGCTTATTATTCGGCGCTATCATATTGCTATCAAAAGTGTCTGTTTTTGATTCATCACCATTTCCACCATTAAAACCCTTCCCTTCTTCATCTGCATATATTTATTTGGAGTTTATTGTTGCTTTAATATACAGAGCAGCTACCCCTTTTCTTTTGCTGTGCTGATGACAAATATAGTTTCCCAATTTTGGAACATTCTACTAATTTACAGTGCTGTTTTTTTAAAAAAAAATATATATATGAGCTTCTTACAGGCAAATTGTATCTGTTTTTAACTTTTGTAATTGTGTTAAAAAAATTCCCTTTTTATGAGGGAATTCAATCCATTTATATTTATTGAAAACATTTCATTTTCCCGCACCTTCTCCTTTACTTATATATAGGTTTTATTCTCCTAGTTGTTCTTGTCTGTCTCTGTTCTTTTGCCCTTGTTCCTTCGTGATCTGCTTTTCCTGCTTCTCCTCCTTCTTGTAGCAGATTTCTCTCTTCTACCGTTGATTCCTCCTGTCCTTTATATTTCAGTTCTTCTCTTGTTTCTTCCCCCCACCCCCAGTTGTGACAATATGGCTGATCCCAGAGGGAATTTTACTTACTGGGGTGGTAAAAGTTACAGATTCGACCAGGGGTGGTACCGGTTCACTTCGTGCGTGCTTTGCAAGCATGCTGCTCATTATGCAGGGACTCTGCTTGCTACGCTTGCATATGCATGCACAGCACGTTGCTTGCGTGTGCACAGTTGACTTTAAATTGTTCTGCGCATCGCAGAAAAATGCCAGCAATAGCAGAAGAGACCTGGGAACCGGTTCTGGGGTGTGACGGGCCTGGGTCGCTACCGGTTCTGCGACCTAAGCCAAATCACCACTACCGGTTCTGCTGAACTGGACCGAACCAGGAGCAACCCACCTTTAGACTAGACTAGGTAGATAAGGCAATAGAATTTGATGATAGCCATATTGCCACAACTGAGAATCAATGTTATTTGACTTACAAGTTCCCTCTCATATGTTGCTCCCCAAATTCATCAGTAAATGATAGAATGTCAGCATCTCTAATCCAACAATTCTAGGAACTCGTGGCAAAGGACCTTATGGCAAGCTCAGGGGAATCACCAGACATGGTCAAAAGGAGGAAGGAAGAACGGGGTGCCTCTATATCTCCCCTACAGAAATATAGGGTTACTTCTGCATTTCCCAGGGGTTCAAAAAAAGAAACTGCTGACGGTGCAAGCAGATGGTTTCGGAAAGCGGCAGCTTCTCCAAAATCAGATCTTTCAAATCAAAGATTGGATGGTCATCAGGAATTCTTTGCAGGATTGGGATTGAACGTCCCGCTGTAGCATCCAAGGCTTCTAAATATTTATCTATCATATTTATATGGCTTCCCATCTCACAAAAAGTGTTTCTGGGCTCCATACAACAATAATATATATATATTATATATAAAAACACTCATTATTTTAAAATATTTAAAAACCAGGAAACCTAAGAGAGAAGAATGTAGACTTCATACTGGAGCTACCTCAAGATCTTACCAGTTCTCCAAGATCTTCAGATTTAGCCAAGTTTTGAAGACCATCTGGAATATTAACAGGGATGGAGCTCACCCCTCTTTAAGGAAAAGAATGTCTCAAAAGCCAGGCGCCATGGCAGAAAAGGACCACCTCCTGGGATCCACCCCCCCCCCACCAAAGATATAATTCCCTAACAAACAGGACCTGCATATCGGATCTAATAGAATGGATGGATGTTAGGCTAATGTCAGATGTTAGACATAATGTGAGACCAGTGTCTTTATAGGCCCAGGCTCTGCTCCTATACTTGAGTACTTTTAATTATTGAAGATCTTCCCTTTTTTAAAAAAAGAAAGGGGTAGGAGATGAACTCAGGTAGGAAAAAGTCTGTAGAGTTTCCCAGTCATCCAGCTCAAGTCTTTGACTGATTTTTAGCTATGCAATTTGGGATGAACATCCTTTGAATGGTGTGGGAGGAGGAATGGATTTCCAGAAGAAGAAAAATGGAAGACTACAGGAACCAGGAGAATTACTCAGGTGACCCTGAGGACACAGATAAACCTCCCAAGTGCTCCAAGGACCCTCCGAAAGGTTGCAAAAGAGCAGCTGTCTGCCAGGAATATCAATCCTTCCATTCCCCACCATCCGGTCAGAGCTGAAGAAGTTTCTTGGCAGAGAAGCGAAAGGAAAAACAAGAAGTCTTCAAAGAAAAAACAAGAAAGTCCAGTTGCCTCCTGAAAAAAATCACCTTTAGGGACAACCATGACCTGGATGACTGAGAATCTCCACAGTCTTTTAGCTATACAATTTGGGATGAAGACCCTTGGAATAGGAATGGATTTCCAGAGGAAAAATTGCAGACTACAGGAACCAGGAGTAGCACTCAGGTGACCCTGAGGACACAAATAAGCCTCCCAAGTGCTTCAAGGACCCCCCCCCCCAAAAAAAAAAGGTTGCAAAAGACCAGCTGTCTGCCAGGAATATCAATCCTTCCATTCCCCACCATCCGGTCAGATCTGAAGAAGTTTCTTGGATGTGAAGAGAAACATCTTCAAAAGTAAAAACAAGAAAGCTCATTTGCCTCCTGAAAAAAGGCACCTTTGGGTCAGGTAGGGAAAGTTAAGTAATCCTTTAACTGATTTCAAAATTCCCAGTTCTTTGGTAAAATCACTTCCAGTTAAGCTACTTGAACGCCTTGTGAAGAGAAATGCCCCATATTTTTGTGTACATTGTACAATGGGGGTGGTGCCACCAAGCTCCAGGTGTCCCATAAGTGCACCAATATTAGAAAGTGTACACACCTAGCTCTAATCTAGCTGTTTTTGCAATCCAGTCCAGCTGCTAAAATCAAGTCAGCAAATCACACTGGAATGCGGCTTGCCTGATTATCACAATCGCAATGCAAAACCACAAGACTACAAACTCCATTCTTGGGTGGCTATAAAACTAGTGAAACATGACAAGAGGTGACCATGCAGAACCCATCTCTCCAGACAGAACAAACCAAAACACATCCACGTTTTGACACTCTAACACATCCAGAAACAAGGTAAACAAGGACAAGATTGTTGTTGCTCTGGAATTTGCACAATTCCCACCAGAAGGTGTGCTGCCCTGGATCAGACCCTGAAATTACCTGTTTTTTAGGCTGCAGGAATTACGTCTTCTGTATTTCTCTCCCTTTACAAGAAAATGAGGATTTCTTGGCTGCCGCTAAGTTTCTCTGCCGGATTGTGATTTTGGACTTCGTCCAAGGCCAAGATTAGCGCCTGCCAAAAAGAGGAACTTCCTGCTGGATGCGATCAAGCAGAATTTCCCGCTGTTGAAGATTCGCCTCCTGAACATAACAATCGCGACTACGCCAGGTTGTGAAATACGATGGGCATCATCGCAACTGCCAGCTCCGCAGAACCAAGAAGGTCTTAAAATAATTCCCTAGAAGCAGGGGGCTAAGAGCTGTGAAATGTTGTCAGATGGAAGTCTTCGAGAGGAGTGCCTTTTAACAAGGGAGGGCTGCTCCTGTTGTGGCTTAAATTGAATTCCCTCGACATACGTCATGTGCGCGGATTGAGCAGGGTGGTTAGGGTGTGAAAAGTTACTCTACAGCCACCACAAAAAGTGATGTCTCTGTTCAAGGATCTTTGTCGGGTTCCTGCTGATTTTATTTCTGAGGAACAACGTGATTTCCTGAAGGGCCTTTAAGGCAGTCCTTTAACATGTTCCGTGCTACACTTTCCACAACAAGTGTGTCACGCACAACCTCTGGAAAGCCATGCAGAGTGTACAGAACCCGTTGCCCTATCTTGGAAGCTTCAGGGAAGGTTGGAGATGGCATCACCTGCCCAGACATTTCAAGACTTGCTGAGTCTTTGGATTCTGTCACCTCCTCTGAAAAAAGAGCCACCTGAGAAGTCCTTGCAATTTGCTGGTGTGGCTTGGAATTGGGAATGACTGATGCTCCTCTTCAGTCATCTATAAACAAGTTGCATCTTGTTGCTGGAGATTCAAGGGTTGGGTGAACAAGTTCTCCTGATCTCTCCTAAAGCAACTTATTGGTGGGGTTCTCACGTACAGGAGTTCCTCCATTTATTTGGCCGTTTGGGTTGAAGGGAAGTGCTTTTAGGTCCAAGATATTCCTGGTTCTAGTTCACCCTCAGCCACAAAAATGAATTTAGACCAGTCTCTCTGCATGTAGACTCCATCTTCGATTGTCAAGTGCCTGAGTTGTGATCGTGTTGACCATGGGAGGATGTGGTAGTCATAACTTCAAGGATGGGTTGTAAGTCCCTTTTTCCAAGGCTAACGTAAATTTGAACTATCATTGAGTGAAAAGTCATACGTTGAGGACTACCTGTATATCAGCCCCTCCTCTAGCCTTACGATCACCCAGATCCCACTTCAGCTCATTCCAGGCAAGAAAATTCTTCCTCCTTTCCTTTCCTCTCCTCTCCTCTCCTTCCCCTTTCCCCTTCCTCTCCCCTTCCGCCTTCCCTTCTCCTCCCTCCCTCCCTCCTCCCTCCCTCCTTCCTCCCCCCCTCCTTCCCTCCCTCTCTTACTTCCTCCCTCCCTCCCTTCCTTTCCTTCTTTTCCAGGGCTCCTAATTTTTCTCGGAGTACATTTATTGTATCCCTAGAGAAACTATTCTTGGACAGACTTTATTTCATTTCCACAGGTAAACTATCTTGAAAAGTAAAAAAAAGTAAAAACGAAGAAGGCCAATACAATCTTACAAGGAAGAGGGAGGCATGGTTTAAGTGTAAAAGCTCGTATGTGACATTCTTTGAATTTTTCCACCAGTGCAAAGATTTATTACTTGCAACCCTAACAGTTACCCGTTACAGCTGTTGACCAAAAAGAAGCAGAAGGCATGTATTCTGCAAATGGTCCAAATGAAATAAAATGTAGTCCCTGCTTCGTTCCTTGAAAATCGATCCGATAAGTGACAACAGTCCTCTTCAAGTCCTAAGAGTAATGTATATTGCTGCTGTGTAGTTGAGGGGTGTCAAACTCGATTTCATTGAGGGCTACATCAGGGTTGTGCTTGACCTCGGGGGAAGGGGGCGTGTCTAGGGTGGGCCTGGCCAGCTCAAAGTCACTCATGTTGGAGGGCACCTGTGGAGACCCAACTGTTCTGCCAGCAAAAACGGCCTCCTGCAACCTTCTGCCAGTGAAAATGGAGCTCTGGCAGAGGTCCCCTGGGCTGGTCCTTTGCAGTCTCCAGGGCGGCCCTATGGGCCAGATCTAAGCGCCCTGGGGACCTTGAGTTTGGCACCGCTGGTTTATACTAATGTTTCTCAGCCTTGCAACTTTAAGATGTGTGGATTTCAATTCCCAGACTTCGCCAGCCAGGAGTTGAAGTCCACATATCTTAAAGTGGCAAGGCTGAGGAACACTAGTCTAGGCCTGTATTTCTCAACCATGGCAACTTGAAGATGTATGGACTTCAACTCCCAGAACTCCCCTATCCGCCTTGCTGGCTGGGGAATTCGGGGAGTCGAAGTCCATTCATCTTCAAGCTGCCAAGCTGTGGTGAAATACTGATCTAGACAAATCTCAGAAAGAGCCTCTCCCTAGGTTGTTTAGGATGTTTGTGTTAATGAAAGTAGAAACTTGTCTATGTGTCTGGACATGATCAGTTAAGGAAGTATGCTCTTAAGTAATTTCGGTACTCAAGAGTTTTCCCTTAGCAAAACGAAGGGAAGCTTCTACTGAGGAATTACTAGATCATTTATTATCTACTCATCTGGGGAAATGTAACATTTAAAGTTTAGCTTTCTTCCCTTGACACAGAGAACTAAGCCGCCCACACTGTTAACTGGATCTAATTGATGCCCAATATATCTTACTATTTATTTTTATATTACAGGCAGCCAACCCAGTTCTGTTTGTTGGGTGCAGGTCAAGTGGATGGAAAAAACGAAGAATTTTAACTCTTTCTTTCAAGGAAATAACTATGATACGTTCTTTAACTAAGCAAGGAGGATAGAAGAAAGACACACAACTGAAGAACCGCATGTGATGGTCATGCACAATGTGAGAATGACTAACTGTAACCTCCCACACACAGAACTATATATAGACAAACAACAGGCTCAACAAGGTTGCGTAGTCTTTCTTTTGTGCAAAAGGGTAGCCTGTGTCCTCTATCCCTCGCCTCAGTTCTTCTTTCCTTCCTCTTCTCCAATTCCCTTTTCTCCACTGTAGGTCTTGGTCAACCTCAAAGAAAGCTTAGTTTTATGTAAGAAAATCTGTATTTATTGAAAGATATTTCCTTCTAAAAAGACTCTGTTATTTTCCCCTCAGTTTAATCATTTCACTGAGTTGGGCTCCAAATGGGAGCAAGGCCAGGCCTTCAAAAGTAGTTAATAGTTGAGGTGGCCATGAAGAAATTTGGAACCAGATTTTTATTTATATTTGCTAATCTTGGCTTGCTAAGCAAAAGCAAGTTTAAGAAATCTGTTTTTGCCACCTAATAACTACTCTGTATGTAGCAAAATCTCAGTGTCCAAAAGTCCCTTGAAGAGTTATGGACCTTGAGCAGAAGGCCCTACCACCATCTAGCTGTGGAGGAACTAGGTGAGCTTACATCTGGAGTAACTTGGAGACCAGTCCTAGACTTAGTGATGCTGCAATTAGCAAAGCCAGAAATTTCTTCATTAGGCTACCAAGTCTTTGTCTTCTAGCTCAGTTTTCCTCAACCTTGAGGTGTGGACTTCAATTCCCAGAATTCCCCAGCAAGCCAGGCTAGCTGGGGAATTCTGAGAACTGAAGTCCACACCTCTTCAAATGGCTGAGGTTGAGGAACATTGTCCTAGCTCATCAAAGATTGATAGTTTTAGAAGGTAGCAGCACACTCCCTTGGATCTCCACTAGGGTTCCTTCTAGAAGAGGGGTCACCAAACGTTCAGACCTCAGGGACCAAATTCATAATTTTTAATCCCGCAGACCAATAATATGATCTGCCTAATGACCGGCTGGGTGGGCGTGGCTAGGTGGTCATATGACTGGGTGGATGTGGGTGTGGTCAACTCGATGTCACTCACATTGAGGGGCACCTCGCCAACCTCTACTTGCCCCTCCCCTGCCTGCCAATCCTCGCCTCCCCACCTGGGCTCCTTAGGGCCCCAACAGGAAGCAGTGGTTGGAGCTAAGCAGCCACCACAAGAAAGAGTTGGCAAAACAGTTCAAATTGGATCTGACCAAGAAGGAGGCTCAGCAGAAGCACCTCAATGAGGACTATGAGCATAGGTCTTCCTATGAAGGAAGGAAGACCTGCGGGAGTGCAAGGCCAGGTACCAGCGCCTAGAGGCTCAGCGGGCTGAGATGGTCAGCCAGTTCCAGCCCATAATGCAGTCCCACTGGAAGGAGGCCCTCTGGCTCTTCACCACCAGTGGCACTTCCCTCCAGCCTTCTCCCAAAGCCCCACACCAGGAGGCTGAAGCAGACCCCAACCCAGAATTTCTCTCCCCGTCTGGCCCACACAAAAGGACCTGAAGGGGGAGATTCTCTGCAGCAACACAAGCATTCATTGCATGTATCCATCCCAGGGGCCGTAGTTTGAGGACCCCTGATTTAGTGCCATATAAAAAATGCAAATAATTTTTCTGCGGACCACCAAAATTTTCTCGCGGACGACCACCAGTTGGTGACCGCTGTTCTAGAACACTGATGGACCCTGATCTCTTCTTTCAAAACTCACATATTTCAATCTCAGGTTTCCCCTCCTTCCTTCCTTGTTTTCTTGTTCTCCGTATTTTGTCTCATAGCGTGATTATGGCAAGAGCGATGAGCAATAAGAAGCAACACGCACACACACACCCCTGCAAATCTCCCAAGCCAGGCATTTTGTCTAGCCAAGTTTCAATCTCTTTTTTTGTTAATATCTTCCCGAGTCCAGTTTTCCTTGAAATTTATTATTTTGGCAAGAGTCACAATTAAAGCTATTTACAAACAGGAACAAAATAAACTGACTGAATAATAACAGCACCAGATGTGTTTAAACTTTGGGGATTTGATTTGTTCCTACTTCAGAACAACAAGAGTGGGTGGGTGGGATTCCTGCTGAGATTCAATAGCTGGATTCATACAATGCACCCTTCACCCAGTGGTGGGATTCAAATAATTTAACAACCGGTTCTCTGCCCTAATGACCAACTGGGTAGGCGGGGCTCAGTGGTCATGTGACTGGGTGGGCGTGGCCATCTCAACATCACTCACGTCAATGGGCGCTTCGCCTTAGCTGTTACAATGTAATGAGGGTTTAACTGGAGAGGCAGTTTCTGTAAGCAGGGCAATAAAGATGAGGCTAGAAACAACACCAGAACGTTTCCTTCCTTCCTGCCTTCCTTACAGGATTAGCCCTGGAAAGTGGGAAAAAACGAAAGGAGATTTCTTCCAACAACCGATTCTCTGAACTGCTTAGAAAGTTAACAACCGGTTATCCCGAATTGGTGCGAACTGGCTGAATCCTACCACTGCCTTCACCCAAGTGAACTAAATACAATTTCTATGTTCACATAACATGCTAGAGCCAAAGGAATAAATTGTATTGTGCCCTAATATGATGACCTGGTTCATTATAACATGCTAAGATAATGTCTGGAAATATACAATATGCTGACTCACAAACAACCCTCATTTTAGTTTAGTGTAGAGCAGGGGTGTCAAACTCAAGGCCCGCGGGCCAGATCTGGCCCACGAGGTGCTTAGATCTGGCCGGCAGGGCCACCCTGGTAACAGTGAAGGACTGGCCTGCAGTGCCTCTGCCAGTGAAAACAGGCTCCCGAGCTCCAATTGCGCTGTCAGAGGGTTGCATCCGGAAACGGAGCTCGGGAAGCCAGTTTTCTCTGGCAGAGCACTCGGGCTGTCACAGGCGCCCCTGACATGAGTGACAACAGGCAGGCCACGCCCACTCTGACCCCCACCCCACCCCGAGGTCAAACACAACCCTGATGTGACCCTTGATGAAATTGAGTTTGGCACCCCTATTCTAAAGTGTTGTATGAACTTAGCCAAAACTTCAGTCTTTGTCTTATCCCCTGATTTGGTATTCTATTGCTTTGCTCTCAATTTATGGAGCAGATGTTTTCTGGTTGGTTGCAGGATCAATTCAGTAAAAGAAGGCAAAAAGCCGAAATCGCTCTCCCTTGTAAATGTTAAAAATAAACATTTCTCATGTGTGCAAATTATGGAAAGCGCTTAAAGTACAAAATTGCCGTCTTAAAGGTTTTATTTCCTATTTTACACAATCTGTCTTGTGAGGTTTACAGGTTGATTCATTTTATTCATTCATTAAAGTCAGGGTAGATTCCCCTTGAAAACGTAAAGAGAGACAGATGTTGATTTCAGATTTCCATAGCTCTGCTCCTGCATTTCAGGATTAAAATCCAAATTTCAAAGCGGCAACAGTCCACCTAACTCTACACTCTTCCTTGTGTTAGTTCTCCACCCCCCCCCCCAAAAAAAACCTGTCCACCACCTCCTGAATCTCAGACACTTTTTGACATTCAGGATTTCTAGAACACTTTGAAGTCATTAGGGCCCACGCAAAAAGCTGATTTGTTTGAGTTGGTTGGTTTCACGTCATTAAGTTGCAGCTTAACTTCAGCTGCATGCACCTTCCATCTGACCTCTGTCAAGTCAAAATTTATGTGAACCATCAAAACTCTGGGAGTCTGATTGGCACAAAATTATATTGGAAGAGGAGGGCAGAAAAAGACCTCCATGCAAAAGGAATGTGATTTCGTTTTGGAAGAGTAAAACCGAGCATTGAATCTTGATTTCTAGTGGCTACCATGAAAATAAGGTCCAGGAAGTTCTGGATCTAACATATACAATTGAGACCAGATTTTTTTTACTGCTAAGTAAGGTGCTTGTTAAGTGCCTTACACCCAATTTTATGCTCCTTTTTTTGTCATGGTTGCTAAGTGAATCACTGCAGTTGTTAAGTGAGCCATATAGTCATTAAATGAATCTGGCTTCTCTCCTTGACTTTGTTGGTCATGTGGGATGGTCATAACTGGTGATCCCATCACCCTGGAAATGCTGCAACTATTGTAAGTATTTCCATGTTGCCATGCGCCCGAATTTTGACCACATGACTTTTTGGATGCTGTGATGGTCATAAGTGCAAGGGACGGTTGAAGATCACTTGTTTTGGTGCCCCTGGAACTTGAACTGTCACTAAATGAATGGCTGTAAATCAAGGACTACCTGTTACAGAGAAGCGCGCCAAAGGAAAATTTATTTCCGATACTCAAAATGTCATAAATCGGACATTACGTCCAAAATGCCAGGTTGTCGAGAAGAGGCCTAGTACAGGCGGACAAAACAGAATAACAGAATAGCAACAGAGTTGGAAGGGGCCTTGGAGGTCTTCTAGTCCAGCTTCCTGCTCGGAGCGGGAGAGATCGTACCCAATGAGGCAAAGCTGGACACGATAAGCTTCGATCGAGCGAAGAAGAAAAAGAGGGAAGAAGGTTGAATGTCAGTTCACTCCTTGATTCACCTTCACAGACACAAGCCAAGGAGGACAAATGTCACCAGGAGTGACCCCTGCAAGCCTGCGACACCTCCCTTTGGCCCACCAACTTGTCTTTCTTCAACCTTCACCGAAGGGACCACCTTCCTATTTTGAACGACGACGTTCTTTTCATCCTCTTCATGACTGTGGTCGTGGCCGTGGTCATGGTCGTGGCCGTGGCCGTGACTGTGGTCCTTCTGAGGGCCGGCAACCGATGGGCTCACACCAAGAGAACGGGTGATCTTGCTGGAAGTGGAAGCCACCGCTGTGGCTGCGTTGACCCGGAAGAACGTCGAAGGGGTCGTGGCGGTTTCATTCTCGGTCTCTTGAGCAGGCAGGAAAGCCGGCCTTGGAATGGAGGTGGAGAAATGTGTTTTGTTGGACAGATTAGTGTTGCAGAGATTCCCCGAACAACAGGAGCCTGAGAGGGTGATGGCAGTGCTCCCTTTCCTGACCTTGGTGCAGTCGCCATCTTGAACGCATCCTTTGATGGGTTTGGTCAGTGAAAAATTCCCTGGAAAAGATGGGAAGGAGCAACTTTAAGACAGAGGTCTTCCTTCAAGGTTAACAGTTTTGGTCCAAAGCAGGGGTCACCAACCCTTTGGACCTCAGGGACCACTAAAGTCATAATTTTAAATTCCGTGGACCACTAATATGATTTTTTTTTTGGAAAAATGAATAGTACCCTTTTCCCCTGAAAATAAGACCTCCCCAGATAATAACCCCAAACGGGCCCTCCCCAAAAATAAGCCCTCCCCCAAAATATTGCAACACAGCAGCAGCCATGAGGTGACCATGCTCACCGCCTCCTGCAATTCAAAAATAATAAGACCTCCCCGAAAATAAGGCCAAGTGGTCAAAAGAAAATAAGATCCTGTCTTATTTGGGGGGGAAACACGGTATTTAGTGCAATATAAAAAATGCAAATCCTGACTCCGTTGTTACATCCTTAAACCCCCACAGCTTCAATCTCCAACTGTCCATCGTGGACTTCACCTCATTCCTAAGAGGTCCGTAAAGGGGGCGTGCATAAGCACACCAGCGTGCCTAAGGTCCCTGTCCTACTATCCCCATCTATTTGTATTCATTTATTTTGTTTCGAAGGAGTATATGAATCAATATGAATCAATACTGCTTATATTATTGCATACTGTCAGAAATTAGTTGTTTTCTAGCGTAGCAAATTGTAACCCTAATACTGGACTGCAAATGTTATCTCACTGCTGCGTCTCGCTTCTATTCTTGGCTTCAAAGCTAGGGACCTTCTTGAAAACATAGCAGAAATAGTGACACGGGAATATCAGGCCCCAATCGATAAAGGAACCAAACTAAGGAGTTTTCCTGGCTCATAAATCCTTAAAGCATTCTGCCGAAAAAAAACAACTTGGCACAGGGGGGCTGCCATCCCTACACAAGGCTATAGGAATACTCCTTAGATAAGGTAGACAGAGACAGGAGCTTGAACAAAAGGATGCTTTAAAGATCATGTTGGTAACGAATCTTTTCTCTGATTGGATAAACTTTGTTTCTATCTGCCTAAAATGTATATAATACTCTGAGCCACTCTTGCAGGGGGCGGCTATTCCTTACATGCATTTGTTTGTATGTTTTGGATAAAGTTTTGTAACCCAGCTTTTGCTATGGCCATAAATAAAAGCTGATATTTTTGCAAGCCTCGTCTCAAGTCTCCCTCTCTTTGGCATTTCAGTGGCTCGGGGAAACTTCTGGAACCTTACCGCTTATATTGATGTTTATATTTATACCTGCTATCTTGCACATGTTTGACCAACTAATAAATAGAAATAATGTTTCTGCGGACCACCAAAATTTTCTCACTGGCCACCAGTGATCCACAGACCACTGGTTGGTGACCACTGGTCCAAAGAATTATTTCTCTCTCCCCCCCCCCCAATTCCAAACCAAGTTCTCTTTGTGTTCAGCGCAAAGGGCTTTTTGAGTCAAGGTTAACAAAACAATTCATTGTATTTAATCTCTGTTAAAAAGTCAAGAACAGGAATAGCTTGTGAAATAATACACTCTCTTCCCAACAGCACTGCAGCAATTTTGTAACTTTAAAAGGAAAAAGAAAGTTTAAGGGAAGGATGTCTATCTGGCAGAGAAATATAAATGCTATGTTTTAAAAAAAACAAAAAAGTAGAAGGTTTTTTTTAAAAAAAGAAAACCAACATAAAATTTGCCATTCTTCAAGCATGACTGAACACCCTCTTTTAACCTCTGCTTCCTCTCCGTTTTTACTACATATTGGAGAACGTGATTTCCTACACAATTAGAAAATATTTTTTTATTCCAGCTGGGCTATGGTGGCCTTCACTCAGAGGATATTGATCCCTTACTCATCCTCTTAGCTCCATTAATCCCTCCCTCCACCCATTCCTAGGACAGGAAGAAATCCGACATATTTAGGGGCCTCCTGTTCAGACTTCCCAAGAGCATGAATAAAACTCCTGGTCCCGACAAAAACCCCTTTTATTAATTGTCTGTGAATTCTGCTCATTCGCAGCCAGCAAAGTCTTTCAAGGGAGGATTTACAGTCACAGACCTTCTCTGGCTTGGAGAGCTGCCAGGCCGCTATCTGCAAAACGTGGCAAGGAGTCTCGGAGAGTCACGAACCAATTAAGTGAACTAATTGCCTCCTGCAAACTCCACTCCCCTTTCGCTCCTCTTTTATTTCCTCTGGGTGGGGCCATTCATCGTCCACCTTCACTCCCAAGTCAGCTCCTGTTCTTCAGTTGTTCCCTTCATCTGGCAACTCTGCGCATGCACACACTGGGAACAGGCTCCAGCTGTTTGTCTGCCTCACTGATGTCTGACTCTGAAGGCAGCTGATAACTGGCATACGGCTCTGTCCCACTCTCTGCCTCTGATACAGAGCCCTCCTCAGAGCCTTCCCCAGACTCCAGGACTGGCCCATGTTCCTCCCCAACCTCCTCCGAATCTGATACCAGCTCTGCTGGCTACTGGCGGGCTACAACATCTATGGGCTGCTGGAATCCCAAGAAAGCCAAATTGGTCACCGTTTTTAATGACCTTCAGAGGTCTCACCTGCTTTCATAGTGACATTGCCATGGAAACAACCTTGGAAATTATCATAACACTTGACAATGGCAGACTCGTTCATTGTGCAGTTGTCTCCATCACAGCTGTAGCATTCCACTCCATTGGGAATCCGTGCACTCACATTATCTGGAGACAGAGCCATTAAAAAAAAAAAGGAAAAAAAATAGCATTATTGAGGATGAAAAAGATATGACCTTTAACAACAACAATAATAACAACATTATTTTATACTAAAACTGTAAGTGTGCATATATACTGAATGCTTTTATTTGTTCTCATCTCTGATCTAATACTGTAATAAGTTGTTGTTGTTGTTGTTGTTGTTGTTGATGATGTAAATTGGTTGAATTCTAGAAGAAGCGCTGAATCTGGGTTGGGCCAGGCGTATTTATATTTTTTCTTAAAGCAGACTAGCACCAAGATTAGCCAAAAGAGGCTTTTGAAACCAAGTTTAAACAGGCTGCCTCTGTTAGTTATTGATTCAGCTGCATCTCACCTTTCCTTTCCCAGAAAGAGAGCTATTGGGATTTATATAAAAGGGAAGAATAAAGAAAACAAACCCATTAAAAGCGTATTTGCAAATTATGCAAAAAAAAAAAAAAAAGCCTGAGAACACAAAGGAAAGTCTGAAAGGAACATCTTAACCTTTTCGTTCTAGGTAAATTGGCTTTTGTGGCTATTGTACATTTTACACAAAGCTTTGCAACCATGGTTTACGGGGCTCAGGATGACAAAAGGCAAATATTCCCTGAAGTTGAGCTCATCTCTATAGAGACACATCAATGTAATTTTCTGGGGCTATTCTAGATCACCGTTTCTCAATGTTGGCAACTTTAAGATGTGTGGACTTCAACTCCCAGAATTCTCCAGCCAGCCTGGGGAATTCTGGGAGTTGAAGTCTGCACATCTTAAAGTTGCCAAGTTGAGAAACACTGATCTTTACCGTGCTACTCTTTTCTTTCCTGTATTTTTTCCTCACAGTACTCTCCATTATTGCTATAATTGTTGTGTTGTTGTTGTTGTTATATTTTTATTCTACCCTTTTATATATAACTTAAGGCATTGAACATACCTTAAGACTCCTAACTTCTATTTTCTCATAAAGTTGAGCTGAGATAGGCTGGCCCAAAGTCACCCAGCTGGCTTTCAGGCCTAAGGGAGACCTAGAATTTATTATATTTACAATTTATTTAATCTACAAGCTAGGGGATAATTTGTGTTTGGAAAGTCCCAGTTTATTAAGGATGCTGGGAAAACACTCCAATATTCCCCAGGGACCTAGCAATGGATGGATAAGTCTAACAAGAAGCCTCATTCTCCTGTGGGCTGGGGTTTACCCATGGGTTGCAGCTGCAGGGCTTTGATGTCCAGTTTAATGTTGCAGTGGCTGGTGTTGCACTGGTGCAGCTGCGAGAAAGCGAAGATGCCATGCACCTCCACCGCCTTGTCATTGGTTCCTGGTATGCCCACTCCGCAGCCCTTTTCGCCAACGGAGAACTTCCCGTGACCTGAAAGAACAAAGAGGTTACAGAGGAAGTAACCTGGAACTTAATTAAATTTAAATCTGCTGTCCCTGCGGTATGATCTAAGCACAGTACACAAAATCGTCTGCTACAACGTCAACGGCTTATTCAGCTTCAACCTCAATAACACACGGGCAAACAATCGATACAAACTCAAGGTAAACCACTCCAAGCTCGATTGCAGAAAATACGACTTCAGCAACAGAGTGTTCAACGCCTGGAATGCTCTACCTGACTCCGTTGTTACGTCCTCAAACCCCCACAGCTTCAACCTCAAATGGTCTACCAGGGACCTCACCCCATTCCTAAGAGGTCCGTAAGGGGGTGTGTGTAAGCGCACCAGCATGCTTACCATCCCTGTTCTACTGTCCCCATTTATCTGTATTCATTTCTTTCGTTCATGTCCATGTTTATATTAACACCTGCTATCTTGTACATGTTTCACAAACTAATAAATACAAATAAGATGTCTTAGAACAGGGCTCGCCAAAGATGGTGACCTTGTGGACGTTAACACCTTGTAGACTTCAACTCCCAGAATTCCCCTGTCAGCCACAAAAAGCATTCACTGTCTGATGGAGAGGGGAGGGGAAATCTGGGTACCAGTAGTTACAAGTTGACCATGGAATGTATGTGAATGTTGCTTCTTCTCTCCATGCGTTGGAACCTTCTCTCCAGAATTTGTAGCCTCCTGCCCTTCTATCCCAACCCAAGTTAATTTGTCAGACTTTAATTCATTAGGAGGAAATGCCATCTGAAGAGCCATGAACGTACTTGGCGTTGGGAAATTTAGCACGGAAGGGAGCTTGCAAAGAGTCTCCAATATCCATCACCAGCTTATTGGCAATCAGGGATGCTGAAAGATATCTTCAAAATGAAAGCAAAAATGCAGGTGGTCTTCAACTTACAACAGTATGTTTAGTAACCGTTCAAGGTTACCACAGTACTGAGAAAAGTGACTCATGGCCATTTTTCACATTTATGGCCATTGCAGCATCCCCATGGTCACCTGACCAAAACTTGGATGCTTGGCAATTGACTCATATTTATGACGGTTTCAGAGGTCATGCAGCCTTCTAACCAGCAAGGTCAATGGGGAAGCCAGATTCCCTTCACCACCGTGTTACTAACTTAACAGTTGCAGCGATTCACTTAACAACTGTGGCAAGAAAGGTTGTAAAATGGGGAAAACCCACTGAACAACTGTCTTGCTTCGCCACAGAAATTTGGGGTTCCATTGTGGTGGTAAATCGAGGACTACCAGTATTTATTTTTACTAAATTTATATGTCACCCGTTCTCACCATTGGGTGATTCTTCTGACTCAACTCTGGCAAGGGGAGAAAAGCTTCGAAGAAACAAAAAACATCAAAGTTTTGCACCTGCAGAGCTAAAGAAAGGATCCAAAACTCAACCCTGTGGTGACACATCCCTCTTTGGGCTAGAAAAAGATTTGGGGCTACTCACTCCATTCCACAGCAGCCACGGTTTCCACGCAGACGTGGGTATTGCTGGGGCAGGTCAGCTTTTTCATCTTATGCTCACTACAACCACCATCACCCAAGTCTACACAGCTGTGACACTCCAAAGCCAAGGCACCTGTAGAGGGAAGACGTCCAAAATGAGAAAAAAACCCAATGAAAAGAGTGAAATTATATCGATGTAGATCAGGGGTGTCCAACCTTGGCAACTTTAAGACCTCTGGACTTCCAGAATTCCACACAGTTTACACAAAGCATTGCAACCATGGTTTGAGGGGCTCAGGATGACAATAGACAAATATTTCCTGAAGTTAAGCTCATCTCTATAGGGACACATCATTGTATTTTTTTCTGGAGCTATTCCACATCACTGTTTCTCAATTTTGGCAACTTTTAAGATGTGTGGACTTCAACTCCCAGGATTCTCCAGCCTGCCTGGGGAATTCTGGGAGTTGAAGTCTGCACATCTTAAAGTTGCCAAGGTTGAGAAACACTGAACCTTTACAGTGCTACTCTTTTCTTTCCTGTATTTTTCTCTCACTGTACTCCCCATTATTGCTATAATGAAGCTAAGATGAACTGTGGGGCTGAAGGACCACAGCCAAATTTCCTTTTGTTCTGACTACCATGCCCCTTCTCAGCTCATCACCACTTTCCTAAAAGAGGGATATTTGCTTCCAGAAGTTGTAGGTGTTCCAACATGGAGGTTTTTAAGAAGAGATTGGACAACCATTTGTCTGAAATGGTATAGGGTTTCCTGCTTGAGTAGGGGGGTTGGATTAGAAGACCTTCAAGGTCCCTTCCAATTTTGTTATTCTGTTTTCACTTGGACTCTTGAATAGCTCCAAGATTGAAATGATAAGCAAGGAAAAAGCCATCAGTGAACCGATGGCGAGGTCACCTTCAAATTAAGCAGAGGTATGCTTTTGGTGAGCCATGGATCCGGTCGTAGGCTAATCATACTGCAAAGGTGGAATTACTCCTAAAGAAAACCCAGGGCTCCATTTCTTTCGCTGTCTAATTTGTACAACGAATTTGCAAGTTGCCAGGCCCCCATGTTAGCATCTAACATACATTTTGGAGGTCAGTAATTTGAGAGTAGATGTTTGACCCACAATGGGCTCTCCCTGTGTTTCCTTTTTCTCCTCCTGGGCAACTCCCCAATCCAACCTGGAAAATAGTCATCTATTTCTCCCCTCCGCTTGATGGCTCATCTTGTTTTGAATGCTTTTGGCTCTTCCTCCCTGGCATTCTCCACCTGCTCCTACTTCTTCCCGTTAATCTGCAGATCTCTCCTTTTTCATTATCGCCTCTTCCGCCCTGTTTTTCTCCTGCATAACCTTCTCAGCTCTTTCATTCTAAACTCCTGTTCATCCATGGCGGGTGATTTCACTAATCCTGAGCACCCCGCCCAAGGCGAGTCTCATACGGATGCTTCCACCTACAGGAGCATCTCAGGAACACAGCACTGTGTGTGTCCAACCCCATTCCCAGTTCGCTTGTTGTTGCTGTGCTGGAAGAAATATCCATCTGTTTCAGTTCCAAGCCGGGAGAAAGGCACCGGAGACAAGATGGAGGATGGAGGTTGATTGAAAAGAAGATGCATTTATTGATGAAGCAGAACCACTAAGCATGTGTGATTCTGGGCAGCTGACCACATAGAGTTGAGAGCGAGGGGATTTTATAACTTCTCTTGGGCTTTGCACTTGAGCTTCCTGTTCCTGTGCAAGGACATGTAGTCTATTGGCTGTGGTCAGACTCCCATGGGGCCATGTACAAATCCTAGGAGTTTGTCTGAGCTAAGTTTGGTTGAAGTTTGAACTGCTGGGGGAGGTGCAAATGAGATAATGCAATGAAGGGGCTTTCCAAGAGCATGTTCCACCATTTCTCATCCAGGGAAATATAATATTCTGTCTTTTTTAATATTTCTCAAAATATTTCATTCTTCTATGAGGGGCTAAGGGCTAACTTTCTACAGCTGGTTACAATAGCAGAGTTGGAAGGGACCTTGGAGGTCTTCTAGTCTAACCTGCTGCCTAGACAGGAAACCCTATACCATTTCAGATAGATGGCTATCCAACATCTTCTTAAAGACTTCCATTGTTGGGGCATTCACAACTTCTGGAGGCAAGCTGTTCCACTGATTAATTGTTCTAACTGTCAGGAAGTTTCTCCTCAGTTCTAAGCTGCTTCTCTCCTTGATTAGCTTCTCCAGAATCTTTTTAAACAACATGAGTAGCTTTCATTAATAGAATAATGCATTGATTCCTGTCATCCAAATTAAAGCTAATTTACCAGGACACGTCCACGAACCCCCTTTTTCCCCACTCCCTCATTCTTTGAAAGATGTATTGAATGACAATCCACAGATCTTAATGTCCTAATGTTGCTCTCCTACCTCAAAACTGGAAGCTCAAAAATGCTCCTCACTCCACCCCTTCACACAAAGGGGAAAATGTTGTATATTTGGACAAATGCACAGGTATAGAAGAGGTTGACCCTTGGCTCCGTAGGAGCAACTGTGAGAGGGCTCTTGGAGTCCTAGTGGACAATCACTTGAATATGAGCCAGCCGTGTGCTGCAGCTGTCAAAAAAGCCAACACAGTCATAGCCTGCATTAACAGAGGGATAGAATCAAGATCGTATGAAGTGTTAAGACCACTTTATAATGCTTTGGTAAGGCCACACTTGGAATAGGGCATCCAGGTTTGGTTGCCACAATGTCAGAAAAGTTGTTGAGGCTCTAGAACAGTGTTTCTCAAACTTGGCGACTTTAAGTCCTGTGGACTTCAACTCCCAGAATTCCCCAGCCAGCTATGCTGGCTGGGGGATTCTGGGAGTTGAAGTCCACAGGACTTAAAGTCACCAAGTTTGAGAAACACTGCTCTAGAAAGAATGCAGAGAAGAGCAACAAAGATGATTAGGGGACTGGAGGCCAAAATATATGAAGCACGGTTGCAGAAATTGGGTATGTCTAGTTTAATGAAAAGAAGGACTAAGGGAGACATGATAGCAATGTTCTAAGGGGCTTCTCCAAATAAGAGGTGGTCAACCTCCAAACACCTGAAGGCAGGACAAGAAGCAATGGATGGAACAGTGAGAACAATCAACCAGTGCAACGGCTTTCAAGTTGTGGGAGCTCCATCACTGGAGATTTTCAAGATGAGACTGGATAACCATTTGTTTGGAATTATAGAGGGTCTCCTATTTGAGCAGGGGATTGGATTAGAAGGCCTCCAAGGTCCCTTTCAACTCTGTTATTCTGTTATTCTGCTTGCCCTCTTCTTCCATGTCTTTACTCATGCTATATTTGTCTGGCCAAACACAAATAAACAAATAAGCAAATAAGAGGAGGAAATCCTATCATTTGGAAGAAGCGATTCACCATACTGCCTCTCTCCTTGAAAGACCTGTTAGGATCTCTGGAGGCTGAGGAGCAGGGTGCAGCCGGAGCTCTTTCAAATGAGGAAACAGGTCACCCACGCAAGCTTCCAACAGCTGCAGCAGTCCAAAGGAAGACCAGGTTTTCTGTGGTTTTCAATAAGCCACAAACATCGGCGGAAATAATTGGGTCTTCTAGCCATCCAACCAAAACAGTGCCATGTGATCACCCAGGTGGAAAGCTCATTCTGGAACAGTGCAAAGACCTTCCTTATGGAAGTCTGGATGTGGATGCATCTCACCAGAAGTGCTTCTGGACAGGAAAGCCGAATTAGATAACTCTAAGACGGCTTATTGAAATGATTTTCCCAGGTGAGCTTTAAGTTAGGCGATTGCATAACTTTCTTCAGTCTGGAATTTCTGTTGCTGCCATAATGAGAATTCCTTGTTGACAAAGCTACCCTATAAAGTCCGTGTTGTGTAACCCTAAAAAACTGTCTATCCCTGGAAAACTAAGTCTTGAGGAGGAGGCCTTAGATTTGAAAGGAATCATTGATTTTGGTAGGGTCAAACATCCTATGGAAGAGAGATCCTCTCTGAGGCAGGTATGAGTTTGACTGCACAATCGCACACCATATTTGGAATCCCCTTCTATTCAGCACTCATATTTTCTTGTTTCGAAGTTATCTTAATTTTATTTCTAAACCGCTCTTTCTAGTTTTTCAGAAACAATGGCTAAATGTCCTAAAACAAGATTTTTTCCCCATCCCTTTTTCCCATTTTGTAAAATATTGCATAGGCATGCACGCACAAGAGGTTGAAGATGCTGAACAGCTACAGGTTTGGCCACGTTGGCTGTGGCGGTCACCAGGCTTCTAAAGAGGCCTACTGGAAAAGAGACAAAAATCTAAACCATGGTTTGTTTTGTTCTTTGAATTATGATTATCTTTCCTTTTGGCCTTTGGGGTTGATTGTGGAACAAAAGATGGGCTTGATTGTAAAAAAAAAACAAAAAACACCTCATAATTTTTCCTCAGAGGTTAAGGCATTGTCTGTTGATCTGAGACTGCCAGCCTTGGCGTGCGTTAGAAGCCACAATGACATACTGTAGGTCAATTCCACAAATTATGTCAACTCCAAAATTCTTGTCATTTGTACAATGACCTCATGACATTTGTGATGTCATCCCTCCCTTGCCTGTGAGGAAATGGTTGGTTCTATCAACTCTTTGTGAGGTGAGGAGAATGGAGGCCAAGGTCATGTTTCCCCAGATCTTCAGTGAGGTTCTGTGGTAAAATCCTCTTCAGCCTCATAGGCTCAATGGGTGACCATTTCCTGACGTGTCTACCTACATAAACGATCATTTGCTCAACGAGATTCATGGTTGCCATAGTCTCTCAGTCTTCCAATTGCCGATTTCCAAATTTGTATTGGGAAGAGACCAAAACCAGGTTGCCATATTGTGTCCTCAGTCAAACAGAGCAGGGGTTTCCCATGTTATACAG
The DNA here is from genome assembly GCF_964273705.1 of Natrix helvetica. Taxonomy (NCBI): domain Eukaryota; kingdom Metazoa; phylum Chordata; class Lepidosauria; order Squamata; family Natricidae; genus Natrix; species Natrix helvetica. Next base: position 5,781,364 of record NC_138560.1, read on the forward strand.
CTTTAAGATGTGTGGACTTCAATTCCCAGTATCCCCCAGGCAGACTGGCTGGGTGGGGAATTCTGGGAGTTGAAGTCCATACATCTTAAAGCTGTTGAGGTTGAGAAATTCTGAAATAGAGTTGTTATTCTGAAATTCTGAAATACAGCTGTTGTTTTTCATCCTCCCTTTAAACAATTTAGACAAGTACACAATGAAACTGCCATAGCCTATTGCCCAAAGAATGCTGAGAAGTACATGAAGTAAATAAACAAAGCCATGCCATACGCCATATTGTCCTCGCAATTTATCAGCCTGGCTTTTTCGGCTACGTATTTCAGTTCACAAGTAGACAAATGGCCTCTATTATTTCATGATAGAAAAAAAAAGACAAATAGAAAAAAAAAGAAAGGAAACTTCCTTTTGAAGGAAAGTTGTGATTAAGAGGGCCTGAATCAATTATTTGGGAAAAACGAATATCTAACCCTTTGGAAAAACTAAAAGAATGTCTTGTATCCTTCAATCGTTAGGAATGTAGATGAGATAGATAGATAGATAGATAGATAGATAGATAGATAGATAGATAGATAGATAGATAGATAGATAGACAGATGATAGATGATAGATAGATAGATAGATAGATAGATAGATAGATAGATAGATAGATAGAATGATAGATAGATAGACACAGACAAACAAATATAGAGATAGAGACTGAGATAGATAGAAACATAGACATAGATAAATAATAGATAGATGGTAAAGAGACGAAAGATTCAGCACAGACAGACAGACAGATGACAGGTATGTGATAGATAGATAGATAGATAGATAGATAGATAGATAGATAGATAGATAGATAGATAGATAGATAGATAGACAGACAGACAGACAGACAGACAGACAGACAGACAGACGTTTGCCACAAGAACTATTTTAGAGAAACGACATACAGTAATCTAAGATAATTTATTTATTTATTCAACTTATATGGCTACCCATTCAAACAAATAACTCTGGGTGGTGGCAAACAATCAGGACATTAATTAAAACCAATTAAAAAACCAGTACAATCAAGTAAATATATACTGCAGCAGACACAGCTGTATGGCCTAAAAAATATTGCTTTGATCTTTAGAGCAACCGTTTTGGCATTTCCATGCATTTATACCAAGCCAAGTTCTTTATTTGAACCTGGCATGGTTAACGCCCTGGAAAAACTTTCATTTAAGGATTTGTTTAGCTTCTGTGCCAGAATTTAGATTTATTATTAATAGGCGTAGCAAAGAGCCAAAATGGGTATGGATGGGCTTCTCATTTTATAGCCCTGATGCTTTCCTTATGCCAGAATTTCAAGCCTTTAGGTAGTTTAGTTTAGTTTAGTTTAGTTTATTAGACTTCTAGACCGCCCCCTCTCCCCGAAGGGACTTTGGTAGATACCCAAAGTACCATCCCTGAGAGCTGAACCAAAATAACTCAGAGGTTCACACTTCAACTTCTCATCCAAGCCTTTTCCAGATGCCACCCTTTGTCTTCCAAGCATTGCTGGTCCCAACATGGCTAATTCTGAAGCTGTGACAGTTGCCATACTATCTTCCATCTCCTACCTTGCATGAAAAACATCAAGGCCACCAGAAGGACAGATGGACTCATCTGGAGCTGGAGGTAGGTGCCCATCATTAGGTTGTCTAAGTCCCAACGTTGACTTTGTCTTTCCCTTTGCCGGTCTTGAGAACGTTCTGCTTCTCTCAAGTCCTTAAAAAGACCAAGGTTAAACATTAAATATAAGTCGATGACTCGGGCAGGGCGTTCTTTCTCATCCCTTCAGCCACACCTCCTTAGACTTGGCTGTTCAGCACCTGCCTGGAGGGTTTTCTTCCATACATCCCATCCCACTCTCTAACTCATCACTTCCCTTTCCCAGCACCTGGAGACCACTTACTGGGGTGACGCCCCTACCGGGAACTAGAACAGCCAGTTGAGGAGCTGTGTGTGTGTGTGTGTGTGTGTGTGTGTGTGTGTGTGTGTGTGTATGTTTTATTTTACATTCTTCTTCATCCAGGACTTTGAGGCAGGAAAGAACAGCAATTAGAGGCATGTCTGAACTTGGAGGAGCATGAGATGATGGCAAAGGTGATGGAAGGCATTGGAAAGGAATGCTTCGTTTCTCCATCAACTGAAACCATTTGGGAGGTCATAATAGGGCACTGCTTTGGTTGCTGGGGGGGAGGGGACCTCGTGTATATCAAAATACGGAGTTGCTACAGCTCTTCCGCCTTCCCCAGAAGAAATACAGGTCTTCCTTTGTATTACAAACATTTGTTTAGTGAACATTCGTAAGTAAGTAAGCAAATAAATCTTTATTACGGTCAAAGACCAGCAATACACATTAGTGTTTACAATATGTTATAAAGTACTGACATTAAGATAGTGAACATTCAAAGTTACGACCACACGGAAAAAAGGGACGTGGCCATTTTTCATACTTATGACCGTGGCAGAATTCCCAGCAGTGGGATTCACTTACCTTCCCTACCAGTTCGCAAATGTGAGCGCGCTGCACATGCTTTGCTCACAAGCGCCATATCTGGGCATGCACACTGCCTCCTGAGCATGTGCAGTGCTGGTACATTACGTCAGGTGGAGCCTCCCGCAGCCACCACTACCGGTTTGCCCGAACCGGAGCAAACTGGCTGAATCCCACTTCTGATGTGATCAAGGTTGGAATGCTTGGCCACTGGTTCCTATTTATGACAGTGGCAGTGTCCCGGGGCAGCATCCCAAGGTCATCCCCTTTTGAGAACTTCTGACAAGCAAGGTCTACGGAGAAGCCCCTTAGCAACTGTGTTCCTAACTTAAGAACTGCAGTGGCCGACTCAACAACAGTGCCAAGAAATATTGTAAAAGCTCATTTAACAAGTGTCGCACTTAGCAAGATAAATGTTGGGGTTCAGTTGTGGCCGTACGTCGAGGATTGCCTATTTAACCCTGCCTCTCCTACTGAACTGGCCCTTCTGGTGAATTAAGGGGTTTATGGAAACTTGATTTGCGTAAGTGTATCCACACACTGAAGGTGGCTCAGTGGCTAAGACACTGAGCTTGTCGATCAGAAAGGTCGGCAGTTTGGCAGTTTGAATCCCTAGCGCCGCATAATGGAGTGAGCTCCCGTTACTTGTCCCAGCTTCTGCCAACCTAGTAGTTCGAAAGCACGTAAAAATGCAAGTAGAAAAATAGGAACCACCTTTGGTGGGAAGGTAACAGCGTTTTGTTTCCCTTTGGTGTTCAGTCATGCTGGCTACATGACCACGGAGACATCTTCGGACAGTGCTGGCTCTTCGGCTTTGAAACAGAGATGAGCACTGCCCCCTAGAGTCAGGAACAACTAGCATATATGTGCGAGGAGAACCTTTACCTTATTCACACACCGCGTGGTCCAAAAACTCAGGAGGTTGGTCATGGTGGTGTGAGCCAAGCTCTCTGTTTTTAGTTTAATGCCCATCTTCTTTGACCAAAGCTTACAGACACCTCTGCCCCACCAGCATGGAGATGCTGGACTTTGTAAACAAGCCTGAGATCCTTCCAGCTTTTGAAAACTATTTCCAATTCTCTAAAAGAGGAGGGTCTGGTTGCATAACATGTTCAAGGAAAAGAATATGCAATTTATTTGTTGTTGTTAGTTGCGAAGTTGATGTCCAACCCATCATGACAACATGGACAATGTTCCCCCAGGCCTTCCTGTCCTCCACCATCCTTTGGAGTCCATTCAAGCTCACGCTGACTGCTTTGGTCCCTCATTCTTTGTCGTCCCATTCTTCTTTTGCCTTTCATCTTTCCCAGCATGAGGCTCTTCTCCAGTGAGTCCTTCCTTCTCATTAGGTGGCCAAAGTACTTGAGTTTCATCTTCAGGATCTGGCCTTCTAAAGAGAAGTCAGGGTTGATCTTCTCTAGGACTGACCAGTTTGATCCTCTTGCAGTCCAAGGGATTTTATGTAATTTATGGCGATATATTAAAAAGAGCCTTGGAATGACTGTAACAGGAAGGCTAAAGAGAAGTAGCAGAAGAAGAGATGGGTAAATAAAGTCAGGTTTTAAATAACAGGCTTGGTGGGAGAGGAATGGCGTTGATAATTAAGTGATCCTTGAGGGAATAAAGGATTATCTGTGTACAGTTAAACCTGTAGTTAACTTCTGTCTTGAGTTTGGACAAAATAAAGCTCACCTCCCATTACTTGCAGGGTAAGAATTGTGGAAAGACTGGTTGTAACTATTGTTATCTTCTCTTTCCTTCCCACTCTAGAAGGCTGTTCTGTTTTATTTTTATATTCTTTTCTGTTCAGAACGTCAAAACATTTTTTTTTTGCTCAGATTCTGTTCCTCATTTCTGCCCAAGGTTATGTAATAACAACCAGAAATCTGTGAGGGGAGGTGGGGGGCAGACCAATCTGTTAGCCCCATTTAAAAAAATTTTTTTTTTTTTTAGTTTGCCTTTGAATTGCTTGTATCTCAAGTTCTTTTTTCCCCCCTGAAAGAAGAAGAGCAGTTCTGCATATGTCTATGATTGCTTGCCTGGAAAATTCTTAGTTTCATCACAGCTAATTATGGAATTGGAGATTGTGCTATCCCCAGTAAAGAAAATGTTACTTTTAGAGTGTGTACAATAAAAGGATAACCTAAATTTATTTAGGGACGCGGTGGCTCAGTGGCTAAGATGGTGACCGTGTCGATCAGAAAGGTCGGCAGTTCAGCGGTTCGAATCCCTAGCGCCACGTAACGGAGTGAGCTCCGGTTCCTTATCCCAACTTCTGCCAACATATCAGTTCGAAAGCACGTTAAAAAATGCAAGTAGAAAAATAGGAACCACCTTTGGTGGGAAGGTAACAGTGTTCCATGCGCCTTCGGCGTTTAGTCATGCTGGCCACATGACCACGGAGACGTCTTCGGACAGCGCTGATTCTTCGGCTTTGAAACTGAGATGAGCACCGGCCCCTAGAGTGGGGAACGACTAGAACATATGTGCGAGAGGAACCTTTGCCTTTACCTAATTAATAAATAAATGCATCCTTTTTCTCCTGCATCAGCTGAATTCAACTGGTAGTACAAGAGGTTGTATCTAACTCCAGGTAGTGGTTCAACCTGAGAAACGTGTCACAAGCAAAACAAAACAAAACAAAAAAGCTAGGCTGGCAATTCTAGTATAGTTACACAAGCAGAACAAATGGCAGGACTGACAACCTCAGCAAACAACGATAACACCCAAATCATCATTAAAAAACAAAGCCACTATGAAATTTTTACTCCAGATTTTTCCCCCTCCCAAAAATAGTGTGAGCTGCAGGTGCTATGGTACTCTGTTTGCAGCGATGGGCCAAATTCAGAAGAACTCAGATATATATTCATTTGAACATCACCAAGTGGCCTTGGATCCATCAGTCTCTCTGTCAACCATGAAGCTGGCCTGACTGAGGCATTTCAACCCTGAGCTACAAATGTTCTCCTTTGCAGATAATTACAATACAATACAATACAATAGTAGAGTTGGAAGGGACCTTAGAGGTCTTCTAATCCAACCCCTTGCCTAGGCAGGAAACCCTATACCGTTTCAGACAAATGGCTCTCCAACATCTTCTTAAAGACTTCCAGTGTTGGGGCATTCACAACCTCTGGAGGCAACTTCTGTTCCACTGATTCATTGTTCTCACTGTCAGGAACTTTCTCCTCAGTTCTAAGTTGCTTCTCTCCTTGATTAGTTTCCACCCATTGCTTCTTGTTCTGCCCTCAGGTGCTTTGGAGAATAGTTTGAGTCCCTCTTCTTTGTGGCAACCCATGAGATATTGGAAGACTGCTCTCATGTCTCCCCTAGTCCTTCTTTCTATTGAACTAGACATACCCAGACTATCTGTACTGGTAGAGGGAAAATCCTATGGAAGTCTGTTTTGGGTTGCCATCTGATCACAGTCCCAAAGGTGCTTCTTCAGGAGGCAACTGCTCTTTTTTGTTTTTTTCTTTTGAAGACGTTTCGCTTCTCATCCAAGAAGCTTCTTCAGCTCTGACAGGATAGCGGGGGAATAGGGAAGGGTTTATATTCCTTTATAAATATAATGGAATGGAAGGAATATAAATCCTTCCATTTCCCACTGACGCGTCAGAGCTGAAGAAGCTTCTTGGATGAGAAGTGAAAACATCTTCAAAGCAGAAAGCCCAGTTGCCTCCTGAAAAAGCACCTTTGGGACAACCATGACCTGGAAGACTGAGAATCTCTGCAGGCATCTGACCACGACTCCCACCACAAATATAGACAACCCAGTTAGATCTTCTGCCTTCAAGGAAAGCTGCCTGAGTCAAATTGTACTACAGCCAGCACTGTATGATCTCATGAAGGTTGGTGCGTGAAATCCTTCCGCCAAGGTCAAAGGAAAAGTTGGCAACTCTGCCATGGAAAAGAATGACTCAGGTGTGGCCTCTTTCCCACCTTTGATTGTTGCATTAGAGAAGACACGGTGTCATCTCTCTGACTCAGCAGAGAGTCAACATTTGGGCCTCCAACTACTCCTTCCTCGGACATGCCAGAACATGCTTCATCCATCATGCAGGCTGGAACTTCACAGAATACGTACAGTTAGACAAATATGTGTGAGGCACAATAATCGAAACTAAAAATGAGGTCGTGGAAGAAAGAGAAGGCAATGGTGTGAGTCAAAATACCTGGAGCTCTTTCTGAGGTGGCAACGCTCTGTGGCTTTAGGTGACTTCACCTGGATCAAAATCTTAGATTTGAAGAGTTGCCTGACAAATCATTCCCGGTTCCACAAGGGGAAAACATTTTCTTAATCCTTGTTTTTCTCTCTCTCTCTTTCTCTTCTTTCTCCAGAAGAATTTCAGCCAGTTCTGTGATTGTTAAGAATTTGGGCAGCAAGTTAAAATAGAAGGTAACGTGTTCCAACAATGACATGGCCCAATTTTGGAAAAAAAACTGAGATGAGTTCACCGAGAAATTTACCCTGTAAAGAAAGGATGGGTGCGGTTATAAGCCTCAAAGTAGCTTATATATTTTAAAGGACAAAAGTAGTTTAATGTTATTCCGTATTGTCCCATATTGTTCTCCAGTTAGTTGGGTGGACATTTACCTGTTTAATTGTTAGATTGTTATCCTGCCTTTTGAGACAAACGGGTTTGTCTGGCATTTGTCACTATGTTCTTCTGGAATGAATTGTGGGTAGGTGCGATGGATAAATGTAGAGGAAAAACTCATAAAAGTGAGGTGCATTTTCCTGAGAGTAGGGTTGACTAAACTCACGAGAACATACTTCCCGTGAATATAGACAGAGAATAATCTTCCAAAATTCCAGTTGTGTAGTTTGCTGCTCTTCTTCTTCTTCTTCTTCTTCTTCTTCTTCTTCTTCTTCTTCTTCTTCTTCTTCTTCTTCTTCTTCTTCTTCTTCTTCTTCTTCTTCTTCTTCTTCTTCTTCTTCTTCACATTTAGAAAGTATGCATCTAATTCATCATTAATTAGATATATCATCAAATCAAATCTTTATTTCATCATAGACCAGCATGAAAAAGGTAAAATGTAACCCTAGAAAATTTAAAACCCTAAAAAAATAAAATGTGCAAAAGTTTTAAAAATTAAAAAAAAATATACACACAGAAAGTATACTTCAGACTTAAACAACGAAGATTATACTTTATATGAGTCACAGTGGCTCAGTGGTTAGAGTGCAGCACTGCAGGCGGCTTCTGCTGACTGCCGGCTGCCTGCAATTTGGAAGTTCAAATCTCACGAAGGCTCCAGGTTGACTCAGCCTTCCATCCTTCCGAGGTGGGTAAAATGAGGGACCCAGATTGTTGGGGGCAAAAGGCTGACTCTGTAAACCGCTTAGAGAGGACTGTAAAAATAAGTCTAAGTGCTATGGCTATTGCTATTCCAGTTCTTTCTTTTCAGATAGAGCGAATAGACATGCCTTTGATTTGGCATGCATTATTCGTGGTTAGCCTCACTGGGGTTCCAAAATTAGCTGATTTGGCTCCTGCCGCGCTGGCCAAAATATGGAACTCTTCTGAAGAAATTCTTGGAAATCATCTTCTTGTCTAAACCGCCTAACTGTGTATTGAACGTGGTTAGTGAGTCAACCGTTTGGAAGCTCATCCAAAACGCTCCGCAGTGAACTGACCTATCAGACAGAACCACACTTAACACAGGAGCACACAAACACAAACCTAACCGTACAAGTAGACCTCGGCTTACAACCATTCATTTAGTGACTGTGCAAAGTTATTGCAGCACTGAAAACAAAAGTGACTTTAGGCTGTTTTTCACACTTACGACCACTTCAGTATCCCGACGATCACGGATGCTTGGATGCTTGGCAACTGGCATGTACTTCTGACGGTTCCAGGTCACATGATAATCTTTTGCAACCTTCTGGACAGCAAACAGGGAAGCCAGGTTCGGTTAACAGGCCCGTTATTAACTTAACAATTGCAGTGATTCACTGAACAACCATGGCAAGAAAGGGTGTAATCTAGGGCAAAACTCACTCAATGACTGTTTTGCTTAACAATGGACGTTTTGGGTTCAGTTATGGCTGTAAGTCAAGGACTACCTATATGTCAACCACTTAACATAGGGAGCGACTAGTTTTTTAAGTGGTGATGCACCCTAACCTAATGTTGTTATACGGGTAATAGGGATGCAGTGGCTCAATGGCTAAGACGGTGAGCTTGTCGATCAGAAAGGTCAGCAGTTCGGTGGTTCGAATCCCTAGCGCCACATAACGGAGTGAGCTCCCGTTACTTGTCCCAGCTTCTGCCAACCTAGCAGTTCGAAAGCACATAAAAATGTGAGTAGAAAAATAGGAACCATCTTTGGTGGGAAGGTAACAATGCCTTTGGCGTTTAGTCATGCCAGCCACATGACCACGGAGTCGTCTTCGGACAGCGCTTGCTCTTCAGCTTTGAAACAGAGATGAGCACTGCCCTCTAGAGTCGGGAACGACTAGCACATATGTGCGAGGGGAACCTTCACCTTTATTATAAGGGTGCTTTGATATATTACCATGTTTCTCTTGTATTGGTTTTTGCCTTCAGCAACTCAGTTTAGACAAGAATATTAATCCCCAGGGCAATCTCTGGCCTCAATGACATATTGATATTGACTCTGAAAGCAGCTACAGTCTCCCCCATCGCCAAAGATTGAGGATTGAAGCCGGCAGGTTGGAAACCGGTTGGATGACTTCTGTGGCGCCTAGGAAATTAGGCTGCGAATGGGCATGGATGGTGTGTGGCAGCTACTTGCTCTGGGCTGCCCTGATCCAGGCTGGCTTCCCAAAATAAATGTAAGTAACCACCATAATTAAAAGCCTGATAAGTAGAATTCTGTAAATGTAAATAACTAGCTTGATTGAGCTGGCACCTTAATTGGAATGTATGACTTCCAATGGCAGCTGAGCTGACTCAGGTATATGGGAATATGAAACACTTAAGAGGGGTCTTGAGTTGTGGGCCGGATAGGTGGCTATAAACCAGAGGTGGGTTGCTCCCAGTTTTACTATTGGTTTTACTACGGGCTGTGCGCACATGCATGGTTCAATGTAAATTGTTCTTCACGCAGGCGCAGAACAATTTACAGTGAACTGTAATGTACAGTGAATAATGTACAGTGAACTGTGCACACTTACTACTAAACAACATGCCAGCAACAGCAGCGGTGAGAGGGGAGCCAGTTCAGGGGCGTGGCCAGCCTGGGTCGCTGCCAATTCTGCGACCCAGGCCAAAATAACACTATTGGTTCAGCCAATCTGGGCCAAACCGGGAGGAACCCACCTCTGCTATAAACATAGAAAATACAGAGTAATAGAGTTGGAAGGGATCTTGGAAGTCCTCTAGTCCAACCCCTGCTCAAGCAGCAGACCTTATACCATTCCACACAAATGACTGTCCAATCTCTTATTAAAAACCTTCAATGATTGAGCATCCATGACTTCTGAAAGCAAGCCCATCCAATGATTAATTGCTTGCACAATATGTCTGTGTGTGTGTGTGTGTGTGTTGTATTTGTACTGATAAATAAATAAAGGGAGACTAGTATAGATCTATTTCGAGCTAATTAGCTCTCATCAGCTAGCCATACCCTTACTGGGATTTGAACCTGAGATTTGAATATATGTATGTATGTATGTATGTATGTATGTATGTATGAATAATAATAATAATAATAATAATAATAATAATAATAATAATAATAATAATAATAATTATTATTATTATTATTATTATTATTATTATTATTATTATTATTATTATTATTAATTATTATATATATGTATGTATGTATGTGTGTATGTATATATATATATATATATATGTGTGTGTGTGTGTGTGTGTGTGTGTGTGTTGTAATTGGGGTTGTAACACAAATACACACACACTTACATATATATATATATATATATATATATATATATATATATATATATATATATATATATATATATATATATATATATATATATATATATATATACACACACACACACACACATACATACATACATATACATATATACACACACACACACACACAACATATATATATGTATTTGTTACAACCCGTGGTATACCCAAATATGGGAGGGAGCTCACTACTCCCTCTTTCTGTCATTCGGCTCATCACAGAAAACCATCCAGGCAGAAAGTCATATTTTTATTTTTAATGTTGCCTTTTTATATTTGTGTTGTATTTGTGCTGATAAATAAATAAAGGTACTAAAGGTAATAAAGACATACTAGTCTCCCTTTATTTATTTATCAGCACAAATACAACACTATATATATATACATATGTTGCGTTGTATTTGTGCTGATAAATAAATAAAGGGAGACTATATATATATATATATATATATATATATATATATATATATATATGTGTGTGTGTGTGTGTGTGTGTGTGTGTGTGTGTGTGTGTGTGTGTGTGTGTGTATTGTATTTGTACTGATAAATAAATAAAGGGAGACTAGTATAGATCTATTTCGAGCTAATTAGCTCTCATCAGCTAGCCATACCCTTACTGGGATTTGAACCCGTGCTGTATATATCTTAGGCAGGAGTTTTAGCCACTAAGCCACGGGCTCTGTTCCTTATCAGTTTTTTTATTTTTTTTATTTTATTTAGTTATTTGTAACACAAATACATACATACATACATACACACACACACACACACACACACACACACACACACACACACATATATGCAAGTACACAAGCTGTTTTTGTTGTTGTTGTTGTTTTGCACCAGGCACGGTTTCAAGATTTTTTAAATTTTTAGAACATTTCAAAGGTGTGACATTGTTTTAAAGTGACATCGAACTGACAGGCGTGTGACTTACATGGATAGTTTGTTATCCTTTTTTGTTATTGTTTTTCTCTCCTCTTTATTTAATTTGTTGTTGCTTTCTTTGGGGTTTTGGTAGGGGTTTTTTTTTTTAAAAAAAGGGGAATTCTTATCATTTTTGGATACTTTAAAAAACACATTTGTGTGAAACGTAAAACATTTTTTGGTTCTTTTTCATTGTACTTTCACGGAAAACCTACAAAAGCTGAATAGCTAAAAAAAAAAGGCAAGGTGTTTTCATCACTTCCATGTTTTTCTTTTAATTATGTCTCCATTGCATTTTTAGTATAGTTTTGTCCTTTGTTTTGTTAAACTCTTTGAGAATCCCCGCTAGATGAGACAATAAATATGAATTAATAAACAGCAATAGAAATTACAGGAAGTCTCATTTAGTGACTGCCTTTGACTGCCTTTTTTAGCTGCCATTCAGAGTTACGATGGCGATGAAAAAGTAACTTTGCAACTAATCCTTGCATTTATGACCTTTGCTTTTTCATGGGGCAAGCTGAAGGAAGATTGTAAGAACAGCTGTGGCTTCACCTAGCAATTTATTTATTTATTATTTTTTTATTAGTCAAACATGTACAAGATAGCAAATATAGGTATGAACATAAACATGAACAAAGGAAGTAAATGCAGATAAATGGGGACAATAGGACAGGGATGGTAGGCACGCTGGTGCGCTTATGCATATGCCCTCTTTATGGACCTCTTAGGAATGGGGTGAGGTCCACGGTGGACAGTTTGAGGTTGAAGCTGTGGGGGTTTGAGGATGTAACAACGGAGTCAGGTAGAGCATTCCAGGCGTTGACCACTCTGTTGCTGAAGTCATATTTTCTGCAATCGAGTTTGGAGCAGTTTACCTTGAGTTTGTATCAATTGTTTGTCCGTGTATTATTGAGGTTGAAGTTGAAGAAGTCATTGACAAGTAAGTTGAAGTTGAAGAAGTCAATGACAAGAAGTCATTGACAAGTAAATTGAAGTTGAAGAAGTCAATGACAAGAAGTCATTGACAAGTAAATTGAAGTTGAAGAAGTCAATGACAAGAAGTCATTGACAAGTAAGTTGAAGTCGAAGAAGTCAATGACAAGAAGTCATTGACAAGTAAGTTGAAGTCGAAGAAGTCAATGACAAGAAGTCATTGACAAGTCATTGGAGCAGACAATTTTGTGTACTGTGCTTAGATCATACCGCAGGAGACACAGTTCCAGGTTGTCCAAGCCCAAAAATTCGACCCTGGTGCCATAGGGAATTCTATTGTGAGTAGAGGAGTGGGGTAATCTTCTCGTGAAATACCTCTGGACCCGCTGAATCGTATTCATGTCTGATATAAAGTGTGGATTCCAGGGAGATGAGCTGTATTCGAGAACTGGTCTGGCAAATGTTTTGTGTGCCCTAGTTTGTAGTACAATGTTACCAGAGAAGAAGCTTTGCAAGATTAGATTAACAACTCTTAATGCCTTTTTGGCAATTGCTTCTCTTAATGACCGAGTTGCCGAGTTTGAGTGCGCTTGCTAAATGAGGACTAGCTGTAATGCATCAGGCTATAAGTTGGATTGAAATCACAAGGCAGGTCAAGTTTCCTGTGATTCACATTGAAAAACTGAAATTCTGCTTGCTCTGCCACTCTTCCTGATATAGCAAGATTATCATGATTTTTGCATGCCTGTTAATGATTCCAAACTGTGGCCTGTTGGTTGGGCTCAGCTTGTTATACCGGCCCGGAAAGGAATCAAATATTTCGTGCTACCTTTTAAAAAAAAATCTTGGTGGCTTCCCTGCATCTTGCCTGGCTCATCTGTTTTTATTGTTTCCTGTCCCAGATTAACTCCAATAGTCCAGGAAATTGTGCAACATGTATTGTGAGTTGCAGAAGCTTGTAAAAGAAATGTTGGCTGCTTTGAGTCATGTCAACCCTGAGCCCATGTCAGCATGGGAGAAGGTACGATGGTTTAAAAACGCTAGGTGGCAAGTGGATTCACAGCTCAGTAAGAACATCATCATTTTTGTTTTCCTGGTGAATATATTAGGTGTAGGAAGTCCTGACCAAGGTAGGTGTAAAACACTCAGTTTTAATTATGCCCATTTGCACATTATACCCACACCAGCTACAAGGTGACTTCATGGCATCTTATGCAATAGCGCAGTGATCCAAGAATGGAGGGAGGGAGGGAGGGAGGGAAAGAAAGAGAGAGGGGGGAGGGAGAGAAAGAGAGAGATGGAGAGACAAAGAGGGAGAGGGAGGGAGGGAGAGAAAGAGAGAGAGGGAGAGGGAGAAAGAGAAAGGGGGAGGGAAGGAGAGGGAGAGAGAGGGAGAGAGAAAGAGGGAGAGAGAGGGAGGGAGAGAAAGAGAGAGGGAGGGAGGAGAGAAAGCGGGAGAGGGAGAAAGAGAAAGGGGAGGGAAGGAGAAGGGAGAGAGAGAGAGAGAGAGAGAGAGAGGAGGGAGAGAAAGAGGAGAGAGGGAGAGGGAGAAAGAAAGGGACGGAAGGAGAGGGAGAGGGAGAGAGAGAGATAGAGGGAGGGAGAGAGAAGGGGGAGAGATAGAGGGAGGGAGGAAAGAGAGAGAGGGAGGGAGAGAAAGAGAGAGAGGGAGAGGGAGAAAGAGAAAGGGGGAGGGAAGGAGAGGGAGAGGGAGGGAGAGAGAAAGGGGGAGGGATGGAGGGAGAGAGAAGAGTTAAGTCAAGCGCAGAGAACAGCAAGAACTCACAAGGTTAAAGAAAAATAAAATGCACAATATAAAAGAAACAACGCTGACTCAGAGTCATTTACGGCCAGGCCAAATCCCAAATACAAGAATAAAAACCACACGAACGACATAAAATCAATGTGTTCTCCAAGTCCCTGAAGGCAAGACCAGAAGCAATAGATGGAAAACATGAAGCAGTGGATGGGAACAAATCAAGGAGAGAACCAACCTAGAAATAAAGAGAAATTTCCTGACAGTGAGAATAATTAATCGCTGGAATGGTTTGCCTTCAAAAGTTGTGGGTGCTCCCAACACTGGAGGTTTTGCAGAAAAGATTGGACAGACATTTGTATAAATGGAAATGGTATAAGGTCTGCTGCTTGAGCAGGGGGTTGGACTAGAAGACCTCCAAAGTCCCTTCCAACTCTGTTATTCTGTATTTGGCTGTACTTGGGGACGTTTGGCTCCCTGGGAAGGGCATAGCAAAGGCGTGTGTGTGTGTGTGTGTGTGTGTGTGTGTGTGTGTGTGTCACAGGCAATGCCTCCTCTCACATTCCTAACCCTAACCCTAACACCCCCCCCAATAAAGCCCATCCCAGGTAGGAGATGCTGAGACCCTCCACTTAGATGGAGGGTCTTAATTTTCAGGAAGCTACATACATAGGGATGCGCTTGCTAAAATAACAGATCAAAGAACAAATGGGATCTGCAACCTATTCCTGAAAACATGAAGTCAGATAAGGAAAACCAGCTTTGGGGATTCTTTTAGAACGGATGCTGTGCAAAGGGCCTCTCATTCATTCTTTCACTTTCAGAGCACAAAGTTCTACCGATGAAGTCGGGAATCCAAAGTGAAAATAATAATAACGTGGCCCAGGACAGACTCAATTTTAGTTCCCCCCTTTTTTTTGCCTCTGGAATCTTGAGTTCCTACCCATGCACGTCAAAACCAGATTTCTACCTTTCTAATTTTCAAAATCCTAGTAGGCTAATTAAGTGGGCTTTTTTTAAAAAAATATATATTTATGGATCAACGGGTTTTAAAACCATCCCAGAGGTGTTAATGCTACTGGGGGCCATTCAACACTCTTTAATATGATTAAAGATTAACAATGAATTAACCCTGGGGTAGGAGACGTGTTTCACTGGATTTGGTAATTCATGCGGTGCTAAAATGCAATCTGGGCGGGGGGGGGGGGTGTCACCCCCATTCATTCTTTTCATTAAATTAGCCATGCCCAGTTCCTGCAACCATTCTCTATACGTTTTAGCCTCCAGTCCCCTAATCCTCTTTGTTGCTCTTCTCTGCACTCAAATGGTGGTAATCAAGCTTTGAAATCCTTTTAATTTCGGCTGAAATTAAAATTCAGTTCCTTAAATGCTGCTCATTCTGTTGCTCCTTACATAGGAAGCATTTCTGCCATTGGTCCTGTGAGAAATGATTATTCAATGGCACGTTTGATTCCAGATGATGCCACAGTGACCTGAGATTTAAAAGCATCACAAAAAAATGAAAGAAGAACAGTTCTGCAGATGTCTATGATTGCTTGCCTGGAAAATTCTTAGTTTCATCACAGCTGATTATGGAATTGGAGACTGTGCTATCCCCAGTAACTTTTACTTTTAGAGTGTGTACAATAAAAGGATAACCTAAATTTATTTAGGGATGCAGTGGCTCAGTGGCTAAGACGCTGAGCTTGTCGTTTAGAAAGGTCAGCAGTTCAGCGGTTCGAATCCCTAGCGCCACGTAAGGGAGTGAGTTCCCATTACTTGTCCCAGCTTCTGCCAACCTAGCAGTTTGGAAGCATGTAAAAATGCGAGTAGAAAAATAGGAACCACCTTTGGTGGGAAGGTAAGAGCCTTCCGTGCGCCTTCGGCATTTAATCATGCCGGCCACATGACCACGGAGACGTCTTCGGATAGCGCTGGCTCTTTGGCTTTGAAACAGAGATGAGCACCGCCCCCTAGAGTCGGGAACAACTAGCACATATGTGCAAGGGAAACTTTTACCTTTTAAATTTATTTATTTAATGTTTGGCATATCAAAGATGAACTGGTAATATATATTAACATTTCATCTAGAAATGTTAATAAAACGCAATAAAATATAAAAGTTAAGAAGACCTATTGTTCAAATACCAACTTAAATATATTCATGGAACAAATAGCCACATGAGACGTTTGCCCTCTCGTGGCATAATGGCAGCATTGCACTCATTTTAAGTTTCCCAAATAAGTGCAGGTGGTCCTCGACTTACGACCACATTGGAGCCCAAAATTTCTATTAAGTGAAACATTTGCTAAGTGACTTTTGCCCCATTCTACGACTTTTCTTGCCACGGTTATTGAGTGAATTGCTGCTGCTGTTAAGTTAGTAACACGGCTACTAACTTGATTTTCCTCCTTGTCAGAAGGTCACAGAATGATCAATCTGGGGTTAGATGAAATAAAAGAGGGCAAGAGAGCAAGCAAGCCCATTGAAAAAAGCAAGCAGAGGTAGCTCCTCGCTTTATGTAACCATTTATTCATTACACTGAAAAGCGTCGCTTTGACATTATTAAACTTACTTTGCTTTCGACTCCTTTGATCGGAATGTGTGAAAAATGCCACATCCAATGAGATGGGTTAATTTTAAGAGCTTTGCTTACCTCCGTTTTTCTCAACTTCAGCAACTTTGAGCTGTATGGACTTCAACGCTCAGAATTCCCTAGCCAGCACAGCACACTCTGGGAGTTGAAGTCCACACCTCCTCCTCCTTCATCTGGCACTGATGACGTTACCTAAATGGGTAATAAAATGTCTGCAAGATGGTATCCCTGGACTGAGAGTCAACGTAAAACTTAGGGTATAAAATGTTAAAGTATAATATATGGAATGTAAAAGACCTAAGAAGTATATGATATTGGCTTGATGTTACTATATAATAACATGTTATTATAACTTAAATAAGGATATAACTTAGGAGAGTGAGATTGAGATAGGATTTTTGTAAATAGGATTGTTACGAAAGATATCGATACCGATATGGAAAAGCTGTTATAAGTGTAAGTTTCGTGTTTTGTCTCTTAAATGGTGGAAAATTCAATAAATACGATTTTAAAAAAAATGTCTGCAAGAAAACAGCCAACTCAGACCTCAGCAAGGATCCTTCATTTCAACCCTAATCTACAAATATTCTCCTTTATTGGATCTTTAGTCTCTCAATCTCTTTCCTATCTTCCATCTAGAACAGTGATGGCGCATGCGCTCGTCTTGGATGTAACCCGGAAGAGAAGCTGTCCAGAAAATGAACTTCCGGGTTCCAGCATGCGCTTGCGTGCCGGCCAGGTTGTCTTCTGGTTACTGGTGCGCATGCTCACACTGGCAAACGGAAGAGCAGCTCTTCCAGTTTCTGGCACTGCTGCACACACGAAGGCCAGCTAATCGTTGCGCGGCCATGCTTGCCAGAAACCAGGAAAAGGAACGGGCGATGCCACATGTGCCAGGCGGCATGGCTTTGCGTGCCACTTCAGGCAGGCATGCCATAGATTTGCCATCACAGATCTAGAAGGAACACCCGTCTGTTGTGCCCATTGGATTAAAATACAGTAAGCCCACACGCATACATTTTGAACGTTAGAAAAATATTTTATTGACATAAATAGATATATAACATAATAAAATAACAGGAAGAAACCATCCCACGCGGCTGACAAAATTCTAAAAGAGGAAAATAGCTGCTCCTTGTGTAAGCTCCTCGGGTCAATAAGGAGTCAAGCTTTGTAGGTAAGGCAGGGACGGCTCTTGAGTGCCCCCCCCCCAGATTTGAAAAAACCACGAGGCTCAATCTTTGTGAGCTGAAACAACTAAAAAGGGTCCATCATAGCACCGAGAAGGTATAAATAAAAGGAATGGGAAATTTCATGGTGTCCTATTCAGCGGGCTATGAAAAATGAGGATTTCCCCCACAAGATGTGGGTCCAGCATCTTCACTATAATTCAGCAATCTTGACTTACATTCATTGATCCAGCACTGGAGGATTTTAAGAAGAGATTGGATAACCTGAAATGGTGTAGAGTTTCCTGTCTTAAGCAGGGGGTTGGACTAGAAGACCTCCAAGGTCCTTTACAACTCTGTTACTTTATCCTGTTGAGCAGAAACCCAAGATATCACGAAGCATGAGCCTTCCTAGCCACTAGCCTCCTTTTACAACACGTAACTTAATTCTCACCAAGCTATCCATACTGATCTGGCTGCCGGTCCTACTTACAGGTAGTTCTTGATATTATAACAGTTCATTTAGTGAAGTTACAACAGCACTGAAAAAAAGTGACTTATGACCATTCATCCTTCCGAGGTGCATAAAGTGAGGACCCAGATTGTTGGGGGCAAGATGCAAATTCTGCAAACCGCTTGGAGAGGGCTGTAAAAGCACTATGAAGTGGTATAGAAGTCTAAGTGCCATTGCTATTTTTTCTTTCATATTTACGACTGTTGTAGCATCCTTGTGGTCATATGATCAAATTCAGGACACTTGGCAACCTTCTGACAAGCAAAATCAGTGGGGAAGCCAGATGGACGTGACCGCCGTGTTGCTAACTCAAGAACGGCGGCGATCGACTTCCCAACTGTGGCAAGAAAAGTCGTAAAACAGGGCAAGACTCACTTAACCAATGTCCCGCTTAGCACCAGAAACGTTGGCCCCAATTCTGGTCATAAGTTGAGGACTACCTGTGTACGGCCAAGAAAAATAAATATTCTCTAGGGTGCGTGGGTAGCTTGGCTAGCGACCGTTTTGAAAAAGGGAGTGGGAAATATTCAGAGGCTCATGAGTGCTTGGAACATGAACTCTTTGGTCCCCAAGAATGGTCTCTTCGCCAGGGGTGGGATTGAGCCGGTTCAGTTCGGTTTGGGCAAATGGGATGTTAATTTTAATCTGGTTAAACCAGAGTACCACATGGCCCATTTTGGATGCCAGGTAAGTGCAGAGATTCTGGGAGGGCAGAAAAATGGGCCTACCAGAAGTACTGGAAATTCAGAAACAGGTCCGTTTCCAGCTTCCAGAGGCCCTGTGGAGCCAGGGAGCGGACATTTTCATCCTCCCGGAGGCTCGAGAAAAACCTCAGGAGTCTGGGGAGGATGAAAATGCGCCCCCCTGCTGCCTTGGTGCAGGAAGCCGAATAGGCCACGCCTCCATGGCCACGCCCACCCAGCAGCCAGGCAAGGAACCGGTTGCTCAAATTTTTCAATCCCACCCCTGATCTTCAGCCCTGGTTTTGTAGGGATGATGGTCTCTTTAATGGTGTGAGGTGTGTACATCTCGCATAAGGAGGGGGCTCTCAGCAAGAACCCCTCCGTTTATTCCCAGCTGCATTCAATATTGGGGAAAGTAGAAAAGGTCCTAGTTCTAAGTTCTACTTGGTCCAGATCCGGAGTAAGCGTCCGTCTTCCTCTTGGAGATCAGGAGCTGTCTCAAGAAAGGAGGGAAACTATAAAAAGCAGGAGACTCGTTGACATGATAGTGTGATGGGCCAAGGTGAGGTGGCTGGCTTGGCTCCTTGGAGATGGTTTTAGATGTCCATCGATGATCAAACGGTTACACAGCTCACCAGTACAGCAGTGGGTTTCTACGTTGCCCAGGTTCTTGTAGATGGAGGTATAGGGACTATTGCACCAGGATGGGGATGCACAGCCTTTGATAGCTGAATAGTTCCCAGAGACACCTGAATGAGGGAGAAAACAAGAGTGAAATTGAGTCTTCCTTTCCTACTTGGGCCGTACCATGGAAGGATGCCGTCTTACAACGTAATGTAGGAAGCAGAAAGTATCTGAATGGCACATACAGTTCATTTCCCCTTAAACTCTCGAGGGGAGAGGTAGATGTCACATTATGTCGTGCCCCCAGATTGCTGACCACAACGAGGCAAAGGCTACGCAACCAGTTTCGTCTAGTATGGGACTGGTTGGATATAGTTATCCAGAAGTTAGCGTTTCTCAACCATGGCAACTTAAGATGGGTGGACTTCAAGTCCCAGAATTCTCCAGTCAGCCAACTTTAAGATGGATGGACTTCAACTCCCAGAATTCTGCAGCCAGCTAACGTTAAGATGGATGGATTTCAACTCCCAGAATTATGCAGCCAGCCAACGTTAAGATGGATGGATTTCAACTTCCAGAATTCTGCAGCCAGCCAACTTTAAGATGGATGGATTTCAACTCCCAGAATTCTGCAGCCAGCCAACTTTAAGATGGGTGGATTTCAACTCCCAGAATTCTGCAGCCAGCTAACGTTAAGATGGGTGGATTTCAACTCCCAGAATTCTGCAGCCAGCCAACTTTAAGATGGATGGATTTCAACTCCCAGAATTCTGCAGCCAGCCAACTTTAAGATGGGTGGATTTCAACTCCCAGAATTCTGCAGCCAGCCAACTTTAAGATGGGTGGATTTCAACTCCCAGAATTCTGCAGCCAGCCAACTTTAAGATGGATGGACTTCAACTACCAGAATTCTCCAGTCATCATGTTGGCCAGCCAGAGATGGCATTTGCTGGTTCTCTGAACTACTCAAAATTTCTGCTACCAATCCTCCAGAACCTATCAGAACCTGCTGGATTTCACCCCTGGTCCAAAAGGATCTGGACTCTGGATCATTGAGAAAGAGTTTTCACCCAAGTCTGAAGCCAGTTTGAAACTCTTATTCCATTTGACATGGGCTCATGACAATGGTGGGTTGCAGGCGGTACACCCCGGTACGGGTGTACCGGTACCTGCTGGGAGCACTGGGTACCGTTCCGGGATGGTGCTCCGGAGGGCCCACCCACCCGCCCGTCCTCCTTACCTGTATTTGAGCTCTTTGGCGCTTCCGTGCACATTCAGGGAGCGTACAGCACCTGCACGATTCTCCGCCCAGCAGCTGGAGCGTCGTGGAGGTGTCGCAGGATGTAAGGATGCATGCAAGTGCTGCGCGCATTCATGTGGTGGACGCCGGGCCCCGTTGCACTGTACTGGTTGCAACGGGAACCGGAACCCACCACTGTCTCACGATTTCTGTAGATTTATTTCCCAAACTTTCTCCTTGTTCTCACTCTGCAGATTAATGCTCAACCACGATAGAGAGAGAGAGAGAGAAAGCAAGAGGAATCTGTCACAAATGACTCACCGTGGATTCCTGAGGCATCTAGGCACTTAGTCATGTGGCCTCGGCACTGCACCGTGGTGATATTATCTGGGGCACAACCGTGAGTCGCGTTTCCTTCACAGCTGTGACACGTAATTCCGTTCAAGGGCAAGGGAGTCTGCTTGTAATCTGCCAAGAGAAGCAAGCTCTGTGAATTGGCTCCCTTACATTCATTAAGGGAATGAAGGAATAGAATGCTCACAATAGGATCCCTTACACCAGGGTTTCTCAACCTTGGCGACTTGAAGTCCTGTGGACTTCAACTCCCAGAATTCCCTCTGGCTGGGGGATTCTGGGAGTTGAAGTCCATAGGACTTAAAGTCGCCAAGGTTGAGAAACACTGCCTTACACCAACAGGTTTGAAATTTTGGACTTGGACAACTTGAACTATGTCACCTACGGTCTGACCTAAGCGTAGTACACAAAACTGTCTGCTACAATGTCCTACCTGCCAACGACTTCTTCAGCTTCAACCTCCTTAATACGCGGGCAAACAATCGATACAAACTTAATACGCGGGCAAACAATCGATACAAACTGAAGGTTAACCGCTCCAAACTCGATTGCAGAAAATACGACTTCAGCAACAGAGGGGTCAGCGCCTGGAATGCACTACCCGATTCTGTTGTTACATCCTCAAACCCCCGTAACTTTAACCTTAAACTGTCCACCGTGGACCTCACCCCATTCCTAAGAGGTCCGTAAAGGAGGTGTGCATAAGCGCACCAGCGTGCCTACTGTCCCTGTCCTACTGTCCCCATTTATTCGTACCCATTTCCTGTGTTCGTGTCCATGTTTATACTTATACCTGTTATCTCATAGATGTTTGACAAACTAAAGAAATAAAATAAATAAAATGTTTTTAAAAGCACGGATCGCAAAGCATGGATATTCACATGTATTTGTATGCAGGTATTTGACCTCAGATCAGCGGTGGGTTCCTACCGGTTCGTCCCAGTTCGGCCAAAGTAGTAGTAGCTTGGCGGCCTGGATCGTTGGAACCGGCAGTGACCCAGGCCTGCCACGCCCCCGAACCAGTTCTCCCAGCAACGCCATAGGCGCCACCTCCTTGTTTTTTGCTTCTGCGCATGCGCAGAGCAATTTTAGTTGTACTGCACTTGTGCGCCCCTGACCGAATCGGCAGCAGTCTCTGCCGGAACCCACCCCTGCCTCAGATGTATCATCACGTCACCCTGCAAAGGATGACATGCTGGGTACCTTCACCATGGCATTCATGCCAAGTGGGGATTAAGCCCAGCCCACAGGAGAACGACTGAGAACTGAGCATGATCGAAGCTCATGAGACTAACATCTGGGGAAGAGGTGCTACTCTTTCTTTTCCCGCAGGCCTCTTTTTACTGCTCTAAGACAATGTTGTGATTGACCTACCTTGCACATCATTGTTACACCCGCTGGAGTTACAGCACTTGACCATGTAGAAATTCTTGTGGTTGTGGAAGCCCAGAGCATCCTGGCAGTGGGAAAACTGCCCGCAGCCTTTGATACGTTCTTGATCCTTGGGTAATTCTATCCGTGGGAAGGAAAAAAAGCAATGGCGTAAATGTGTTTTTGGCCTCCAGGGGGCGCACTGTTCCATGAGTTGAGACTCCCTAACAGAATAACAGAGTTGGAAGGGACCTTGGAGGTCTTCTAGTCCAACCCCCTGCTCAAGCAGGAAACCCTATACCATTTCAGACAAATAGTTGTCTAATCTCTTCTTTAAAACCTCCAGTGACGGAGTACCCACAAGGCAAACTCTTCCACCGGTTACTTAACTGTTCTCACTGTCAGGAAATTTCTCCTTAATTTTAGGTTGCTGGTCCCAAAGATGATTTTCAAAAGGTAAATGGATTTTTTTTAAAGTACCTTTGGGACAATCATGACCTGTACAAATCCCCTTAGGCCTCGAGACCAGGCTTTCTCAGTGTACTCTGGTCCTTTCAGGGGAATCACAGAGTCAAATGAATAATTATGATAACCATTCTCAGGTTTCATTCCTAATGTAGTATATATTAATCAATATCATCCACATAAACCAAAACTCTTTGGGATCCTTAATCATTTATAAGAATTCAAAGGGATCTTCTAAAGATTTCACATGCTCTTGTGGCCGGCCAGCGGCCAGGAGATCTGGCAGGAGATTCAGTCAGTGAGGAGGTTGGGGAGGGACATGGGCCAGTCATGGAATCTGGGGAAGGCTCTGATGAGGGCTCTGTGTCAGAGGCAGAGAGGGGGCCAGGGCCGTCTGACAGTTATCAGCTGCCTTCAGAGTCAGACATCAGTGAGGCAGAGGAACAGCTGGAGCCTGTTCCCAGTGTGCGCATGTGCAGAGTTGCCAGACGAAGGGAACAGCTAAAGAACAGGGGTCGACTTGGGAGTAAGGCCACAGGTGGACGATGAATGGCCCCTCCCAGAGGAAATAAAAGAGGAGCAAAAAGGGAGTGGAGTTTGCAGGAGACAATTAGTTCACTTAATTGGTTCGTGACTCTCGGAGACTCCTTGCCAAGTTCTGCAGATATCTGCCTGTCATCTCTCCAAGGCAGATAAGATCTGTGACTGTCAATCCTCCCTGGAAAGACTTTGCTGGATGTGAATGAGCAGAATTCACAGTCAATTAATAAAAGGTTTTTTTTTGTCAAGACAAGAAGTTTGTTTCATGCTCTCGGGAAGCCTCAGTCAGAAAACATGCTGCCTGGGGAATTCTGGGAATTGAACTCCATGCATCTTAAAACTGTGAATGTTGAGAAACACTGCTCTAAACCAACACATTTGAAATGTAAAATTGTCACGCCTTTTATGGCCAAAAAAAAAAAAAAGTCTATTATTTTGCATAGTAAATCTGAGAGAGTTGGTTTACGTTCTTGTTAGAACCCATCCAGCCCAAACAAAACACCACAGTTTTGAGAACGGGGGAGTGAAAATGCTAATTTTTAATCCCGCATACAGAGGGCAAAAAATGACTTTATTATTCGGCACAACAGTGCTGGCTGTGAGCTATTTCATCGTCTTAGTAGACATCACACAGTTCTGAGAATGGGGGAGTTAAATGCTAATTGTATACAGTATATTTATTTGGTGGGGTGAGGGGGTGGGAGTGGGGGGGTGAATGCTGCACCATTTGCCATCTTTTAAACTACTGGAAAACTGAAACTCCTACCCAGGTTTTGTGGCTCCTGGTGGGAAACGGGTATATGTCTCTCTGTGTGTCTCTCTTTCTCTCTCTCTCTCTATCTCTTTCTCTCTCACTCTCTCTATCCTCAGGCTAGGTGAGGAGTGACTGGAAGGGGCCAGCCAGTGGTGGGTTCAGCTGATAGAGAGCCACAGCAGGGGAAAGAAAGAGCCACTTGCAGCTCCGGAGCCGCAAGTTGCTGACACCCAGTCTACAGGGAAGCCAGATTCACTTAACAACCGTCTTGCTCACTTAATAACTGCAGTCATTCACTTATCACGAAAGGTTGTAAAATGGGGTAAAATCCACTTTACAACTATTTTGCTTAGCAACAAAAGATTTGGGCTTTATTGCGGTCATAACCCAAGCTGTGTATTTTATCTATTTATTATATCTACATAGATTGGATTTGTTTAAAAACGCTCCCCTCAGTTCACTCTTTTAGACCGAGAGATTTCGTTAAATATCTAGACACGTTTAATATGCAAGCATGCCAATCTTAAATGATCCAAGGGAGCTCTGGGAGTAAGATTTGAAATGAAGGTTAAATGCATTATTTCCTGTCTGGAAACTAAGACATCGGAGGAAGAAGCGGCCGAGAAATAGTACATTGGAAGAAGGCTGGGACTCACCTTCTGCATCTGTCAAGGAGATGATATCTATGCACTTGTCCTGGGGCCAGATACAACGCATCGGTGTAAGCCTGGAGTTCTTACAAGTGTTATCAGCAGCTGTACAGGAGTAGCAACTCAGGAGGTTTTCATTATGGCCTCGGATATGGATCATATCCCTCACTGTCGAGGAGAAAAACAGCAAACCATGGAAACAGTGAACGAGACTTTGTACATTCTTGCATACATTAAATCAATATTATTACAGATAAGATAGGTAACTTTTATTGACTTTTTTTTTGTTAGCATAGTTTTGTGGACTGCCAGCGGCCAGTGGAGCTGGCAGCAGATTCGGACAGTGAGGAGGTTGGGGAGGAACATGGGCCAGTCCTGGAGTCTGGGGAAGGCTCTGTGTCGGAGGCAGAGAGGGGGCCAGGGCCGTCTGACAATTATCAGCTGCCTTTGGAGTTGGAGATCAGTGAGGCAGACGAACAGCTGGAGCCTGTTCCCAATGTGCACATGTGCAGAGTTGCCAGACGAAGGGAACAGCTAAGGAACAGGGGTCAATTTGGGAGTAAAGCCACAGGTGGACAATAAATGGTCTTTTATTCCACAGGGAATAAAAGAGGAACGAAAGGGGAGTGGAGTTTGCAGGATACAATTAGTTCATTCCTGCATTCTTGCCAAGTATTGCGGCATCCGAAAGATATCGGCCTGGCCATTCTCCAAGCACGATAAAGGTCGGTAATTGTGAACGATCTTGAAAGACTGCGGGAGAGGAAAGACTTTGCTGGAGAGGAATTCACTGTCAATTAAATCAAAGGGGCTTATTGGGATGAGGATTCAGCTTCGTGCTGCTGGGGAAGCCTCGGTCAGAGCAGAAGCCACGTAAGTACCAGTCCCTGAATAAAACTCCTACGTGCTCAGATATGTACCTCTGGGCATTTCCTTGGGTATACCACTGTTGCACAGATCGGTTTCACAAACTTCCTCTGCCAGAAACACCACCCGATGGCCCAGAAGGTGTGAGATGGAATTATTAGCTTTTCCTCTGACATCACAGCCCTTGAGGAAGTAGGTGGAGATCTTGGGTCCTGTAGGACAAGGGAGGAAGAGAAAGGCAGAGACACAACAGTAGTCAGGGTAAGATCCTGAGCTCGTACTTACAAATCAGGTCTCCGTTTTTAATGTGGATTCTTCCTATCCTTCACTTGACAACGTGAAATTGGCAATCCTCTTAAAGATTGTGATAAGAATGTCTTGGGCCAGCTGCTACTGGTGATGAAATGTGCCGTTGACCTCCCCACTCATTAGCCAACAGGGTGCCCCTACTGGAGACCCTCCATTCGGAAGGGTTGGCAATGAGTTGCGTTTGGAAAACAGCCGCTTTGAACCAAAGCCGGAAAATGTGGCGCAGGTGCATTTGCAATGGATTGGCAACGGCATGAAAGCAACTCAATATTTTCCTTCCTTTCCTTTTCTTCAGGATGATGGATGAAATAAACCTAAAAGACGTTTGGAGAGAAAGGAACCCCACAAAAAAAAATCTTTTCCTGCGAGTAAGGCGGTGCTGAGTGGTTGTGCTGATTACAGATTACCAGGGACCTTGTAAGTCATCTAGTCCAACCCCTCACCCAAGCAGGAGACCGGACACCATTTCTGACAGATGGCAGGCCTGTCTCTTCTTGAAAGCTTGCAGGGATGGAGCTCCCACAACTTCCGAAGGCAACTTCTGTTCCATTGGTGGATTGTTCTCACTGTCAGAAAATTCCTCCTTATTTCTATGTTGAATCCCTCCTTGTCAGTTTCCATCCATTCTTCCTTGTCTGGCCTTCGGGTGCTTTAGAAAATAGCTTGACACACACCCCCTTCTCTCTGTGGCAGCCCCTCAAATACTGGAAGACTGCTCCCCTGTCTTCCCCGGTCCTTCTCTTCCCTAGACTAGCCATGCCCAATTCCTGCACCCTTTCATCGTATGTTTTAGCCTCCAGTCCCCTAATCATCTTCATTGCTCTTCTCTGCACTCTTTCTAGAGTCTCAACATCTTTTTTTATAGCGTGGTGACCAAAACTGGATGCAGTATTCTAGGTGTGGTCTTACTAAGGCTTTATAGAGAGGTATTAGTACCTCCTTTGATCTCGATTGTATCCCTCTGTTAATGCAATTTAGAATTGCATTGACTTTCCTAGACCTCTAAGGTCCCTTCCTTTATTCTGTTAATCTATACAGCCTAGATCAGCCATGGGCCATTCACTCTTCCTCCCCCAAGCTCTTTCCCCTATCACACCCTCCCTTCCTCCCTCCCAAAAACTTACGACTTATTATGGTCATGACGGTGGTTTTACACATCGGCTGGTGCTCTTTACATGTCTCCGTATCCTTGCAGTCGCTGTACCCATTACAGGAGTAGCATTGAAGGGCGACAACTATTGGAAGAAGCAGAAGGGGAAGTCATTAGTAAAGCAGATGCAACAGGGAGGCCTCAGCTTACGGCTGCGATTGGGACCGCTGCAGTTGTTAAGCGAAACCTAGGGTCGTTAAGAGAATCCTGTTGGTTTTTGCTTGTGACTGGGATGGGAAAGTCACCTATGACGATCATCTGATGCAGCCCTGAGGCTGCAAACCTTATAAATACATGCCATTCGCCAAACGGCCACATTTGGGTCAAGGGACCAGGAGATGTTGCAATGGTCATACAATACAATACAATACAATACAATACAATAGCAGAGTTGGAAGGGACCTTGGAGGTCTTCTAGTCCAACCCCCTGCCTAGGCAGGAAATCCTATACCGTTTCAGACAAATCGCTATCCAACATCTTAAAGACTTCCAGTGTTGGGGCATTCACAACTTCTGGAGGCAAGCTGTTCCACTGATTAATTGTTCTAACTGTCAGGAAGTTTCTCCTCAGTTCTAAGTTGCTTCTCTCCTTGATTAGTTTCCACCCATTGCTTCTTGTTTTACCCTCAGGTGCCTTGGAAAATAGCTTGACTCCCTCTTCTTTGTGGCAACCCCTGAGATATCGGAAGACTGCTATCATGTTTCCCCTAGTCCTTCTTTCTATTAAACTAGACATACCCAGTTCCTGCAACCGTTCTTCAGGAACTCATCAGAAAAATCATAAGTGTGATTATTTTCCCCCAGTGGCATTGTAACTTCAAATGGTTGCTAATACATCTTCGTAAGTCAATGTCTACCTGTAGAAGGCCTCTGTAAAACAGAGAAATTGGGAACAGCCTTCTCTACGGGAACTATTTCCATCCTTCCTTAATTCCTTCCTTCCTTCTTTTCCATTTTCTTCCTTCCTTCCTTCCTTTTCCCTTTTCCTTTCTCCTTCCTCCCTTCTTTTCTCTTCTTCTTTTGGTGATCCGCAGAAAAATTATTTGCATTTTTATATTGCACTAAATACTGTTTCTCTTTTTAAAAAACTCATATTAGTGGTCTGCGGGATTTAAAATTATGAATTTAGTGGTCCCTGAGATCCAAAATGTTGGTGACCCCTGCTCTAGATCTCAAGATTAGAAAACAAAACCTTTCTTTCACCTGCCATAATCTCAACAGCAGCTAGGGGGCAGCCACAAGACTCAAACATGCCAGTTCTAGGCCGCCCTCTGGCAGTCCTCTGCATTTCTGCAGCCCAAACTCTAACAGTAACCATTAGGCACTACTTTCCTATTGAGAATTTAAAAAAAAGACGAGGATAGGGAAAACTACAGTTCTGCTTCTTTCTCTCCTGCTTCCCAAATGCTCTGAAAACAGCCGGTTCGATTCCCTCCCTCCCCTCCCCCCCAATAGTAGAAGCAAACTTTGGAAACTTCACAGTGAAACTGATTCGGGAAATCCGAAAAGTGAATTTCATCTACAGCCTTTTACACAAAAGGCAATATGCAAACTCATTTGCGTCCCACCTCTGCCAGTTCTGCTTTTTAATTTCCTTTCCTTTCTTCCTTCCTTTCTTTCTTCTTTCTGTCTGTCTGGCTTCCTTCCTTCCTCTTTCTCTCTCTGTTTCCTCCCTCCCTTCCTTTCTCTTTCTTTCTCTCTCCTTTCTCTCTCTCTCTCTATCTCCCCCCTCCTTCCTCTTTCTCTCTCCTTTCTTTCTCTCTCTCTCTCTCTCCTTCCTCCTTCCTCTTTCTATATCTCTCCTCTTTTCCTCCTTTCCTCCTTTCCTTCCTTCCTTCCCTCCCTCCCTCCCTCCCTCCCTCCCTCCCTCTCTCTCTTTCCTTCCTTCCCTCCTTCCCTCCCCCCCTTCTCTCTGTTTTTTACCATCTGTCACCACCAAGGAGAACAAAACGCAGGTCCAGAAGCACTTCATGGATTCTGCAACGGGACCCGGGACGGCGGCGGCGGCGGCGGCGGCGTAGGAGGGAGCTGGTAATCCGCAAAGCGAGTGGATCCTGGAGCAATTCTTGCAGCCCGAGGGGGAGGAAAGAAAAAAGAGACTCTGCGGTTCCTTCCTTCTCGCGCTCTGCTTATGTTTGAAATCCACCCCCTTCCTCCAGCTGGCCTGGCTCCACCCCGGGCATCCCTTGCAGAAAACCGTCCCTCTTTTTAGAGAAGTTTCGGAGAGTGACGCAGCAGCGGCGGAATGAAGGAGTCAGGAAGAACGGGGAAGTGATGAAAACTTCGCTCCGCGGCCCCATCAGCTTTCGTCGCCCAGAGACGGGCTGGAAACGTCTTCGCTTACAGAAGCGGCTAGTCCTCAGTGCGGTATTTCCCAACCTGGGCAACTTCTAAAGGCAGGTGCCAAATATTTTTGCCCTCGGTTTGTTTAATGTTTTCTTGCACTGCGGGGCGTTAAGAATACAGGACTGTGGGCTGCAAACTGGGATTTCTTCACCGTGTTGATGATGCTGGCATCGCTTTGTTTATTGACTCCCTTTATTTTTATTTTTAGAAACAACTCAAGGTGGCAAACATACCTGAAGTTCATTCTTCCTTCTATTATTTGCCCCACAACAATGACAACCCTGTGAGATGGGCTGGGCTGATGAGAGACGGAGTAACTGACCCAAATGGATGGAAACTGAACAGGGAGAGATTCAACCTGGGAATAAGGAGAAATTTTTTGACAGTGGGAACAATCAACCAATGGAAGAGAAGTTGCCTTCGGCAGTTGTGGGAGCTTCATCCCTGAAAGCTTTCAAGAAGAGATCATACTGTCATCTGTCAGAAATGGTATAGGGTCTCATGCTTGGGTGGGTGGGGGTGGACTAGATGACCTACAAGGTCCCTTTTAACTCTGTTCACCTGTATAATCTGTATAAAGTCACCCACCCAGCAGGCTTCATAGGGATCAGACCTCATAGTCTCCGGCAACTTTTAAGACTTGTGGACTTCAGCTCCTGGCTGGGAAATTTTGGGAATTGAAGTCCACAAATCTTAAAAGTTTGCCAAGTTTGGAGATCCGTGCATTAGAGGCCAAGCTGGCTCTCATAACAGCACAATACAATTTTCACTCCTTAAATACTTGCATCAGACATCATAGAATAGAATAGAATAGAATAGAATAGAATAACAGAGTTGGAAGGGACCTTAGAGGTCTTCTAGTCCAACCCTCTGCCTAGCCAGGAAACCTTATACCACTTCAGACAAATGATTGCCCAATCTGTTCTTAAAAACTTCCAGTGTTGGAACATTCACAACTTCTAGAGGCAAGTTGTTCCACTGATTAATTGTTCTAACTGTCAGAAAATTTCTCCTCAATTCTAAGTTGCTTCTCTCCTTGATTAGTTTCCACCCATTGCTTCTTGTCCTGCCTTCAGGTGCTTTGGAGAATAGCTTGACTCCCTCTTCTTTGTGGCAGCAGCTGAGATATTGGAAGACTGCTATCATGTCTCCCCTAGTCCTTCTTTTCATTAAACTAGACATACCCAGTTCCTGCAACCGTTCATGAATGGGGAAATCTAAAGAGCTGATTGTGGTCTAAATCAGGGGTCTCCAACCTTGGCAACTTTAAGCATGGAGGACTTCAACTGGCAGGGGAATTCTGGGAGTTGAAGTCCTCCAGGCTTAAAGTTGCCAAGGTTCAAGACCCCTGGTCTAAAGTATTACCTGTATATCTCAGATCAGTTTCAAGATCTCCCAGAATTCCCCAGCCAGGTGTTAAAATACACAAGACTTAAAACTACCAAGTTTGAAGACTTCTGATCTAGTGGTTTGAAAGCTCTGGAGCGAAACTCTTTCACAATGGCCTTTTTTTTAAAAAAAGGGGGATATTGAAGGACAGCTAAAAGGAACGATAAGCGTTGGGCACTGGGCAGGGTTTTCTGTGGCCCTCGATATTGCTGTACACTTCAAAGAGATTGTGGAAGCGTGGTTGTCAAAGTTCACCCTTGTGATCTTGTCTGAGGCTGCGCTCACATGATGGGTTGAACTACAAACTCATCAAATGCTCTTTTGCAGAGTGCGCACAAGTCAACTGGCCGGCCCATGTTGCTAATGTTATGGTAGAGCCGTAAGTCGAGGGGCCACAAATTGTTTGTGTGTGTGTGTGTGTGTGTGTGTGTGTGTGTGTGT